>NC_080174.1:70802433-71451599 GCF_950295315.1 Erinaceus europaeus | reverse complement strand
AAGGACTGGTGTTAAGGATCCTAGTTCAAGCCCCCCGGTTCCCCACCTGCTGCAGGGGAGTCGCTTCACAGGTGGTGAAGCAGGTCTGCAGGTGTTTATCTTTCTCTCCCCCTGTCTTCTCTTCCTCTCTCCATTTCTCTCTGTCCTATCCAACAACGATGACATCAATATGAACAATAGGGAATAAATATAAAAAAATTAAAAATAAAATAAAGTTTTGCTTAAGTATGACAGAGATGTCTACTTGAGCTTGATTGTCTCTCACTCATTCTTTGTCGACGCCCCTTCTCCTCCAGGAGACCCTAATTATCTTCTGGGGCTGGCCCCCGGCACAAGCCCCAGTACCACACACTATGGCACTAGGTGGGGAATAGTTCCAGTATTGTAATATCTTTCCTGTTTCTCTATGAAAGAAAAAAAAAAAAATCAGCCTGGGAGCAATGAAATCATATATGCAATGAAGCCCTGGCTTTATTCCCCCTACTTTATCACCAAAAAAGAAAAAAATAGCTGAGTATAGAAAACTTCCTTGGCTCTGAGCATTGCTGTAAATGAGACAAAGTTTTGAAGGGCACATAATATGCAGAATTGGACCTGAACAAATACAAACGACCCACCTCATTCATAAATTAGAAAAGAGCTAGCATCTGGTAATAGAATGTTTTCAAGGACTAAAACCTAGGTCAGCAAACAAAGATACCCTTTTGAGATCCTGTAGAAGAGTGTAGTTTCAGAGCTACAGAAGAAACAGGTTACAAATTCCTTTTATTCAGTGATATAAGTAAACAACAGTTTAAAATAATGGTGTAGGGCCAGGTGGTGGCTCAGCTGAACACATCAGTTACCATGTGCAAGGACCCAGATTCAAGGGAAGCTTCGTAAGTGGCGAGACAGTGCTGTAGGTATCCCCTCTCTCTTTCCTTCTCTCTCCCTTCCATCTCCATTTCTGTCTCTATCCAATAAATAAATCAAGTAGATTTTAAAACAGATAAAAACAGTATTTAAGTAAGCCCTTCCAACTTAAAACAAAATTTTATTTTAGAGTAAGAGTAACGCCCTTTCTCATTTGATCCCAACACAGTACACATGGCATTCCAATCCAGTCTGGGCCCTGTCAGTTAAGAGACAAAAGAAAATCTAGTCGTAAAAATGCTGCCAATAAAATAAAGATGCCAAGGCATTGTGCATACATGAGTCACTGCTCCATGCCAGTTTTTCACCTCTTTTTAAGATTATTTATTAATGAAAGAATGAGGCAGAGCATCACTCTAGTACATATGATGTTGTACATGAGTATATAAACTCATGCCCTCACTCTTAAGGGCCTAATACTTAGTGCACTTACTCCACCTCCTGGGTTGTAGTTATTTCATTCTTTTTATTTCAGGTAGAGAGACAGATAGATAGAGAAGAGACCACAGTACCATTCTATCATCTATGGAGATCCTCTGGTGCTTTGTGTATGGTAAGGGCCACACCATACCAATCAAGCTATCTCTTAACACTAAAGTTAAGATTAGAGAAGTAAACAGATGGATGGTACGAGATGTCTCATCAGCCATCAACAACACAAGGAAGGAGTTCATACCCTATTCCACAGAAAAGCTTTGCAGGATACAAATGACAACTTGCAATACTTTATATTCTGATTGAATTTAGATTTTGGGGAAAAAAAATTTTTTTCCTAATCTCTATGCTAGGTAAGAGCACTTCTTAAAACTTTGGCAAAGTTTTTGTTTCTTTCTCTTGGTATTGGTCATAATCCTACTTAGAAACAAATCTTTGAGAACTACAGTCTCCACCACACACACCAGGACATCCATTAGGCAGAACACTATACTCGTTTGGTGTAAAGTGTAAAGTTAGAGGGGCAGGGAGGCCAAAGATAGAATATATCCCAAACTATAAAAAATAAACTTTTCTTCTGCCACGTAAGTGTGGGAGGTACTTTAGTATCTGTAAAAATAAATATCTTTTTCCTCCTAGCAGAGGTTTTTCATTTCAAACAAAGTATTTGAGTACATATTTCCTGGAACATTGTTCATGGATTCCTTTTCCAGTGTCTCACAGAACCAGCAGTAACATCTCAGGAGATTCTTTTAAACATAAAATTTAACAAAAAAATGTAAAGGTCTCCCTGTGGGTTTTTCCCTTTTGACGAAGCCCAAGTCGACAAGCAGACAGAGTAGCTGGCGCAGCTATTCCAGTGCAAGCTCACATCACAGGTCTTCCCGGAGTTTAGGGCTTGATTTCTCAAAATTGCTAGTGAGGTGGTTCCTGGGATGGCTTCAAATTGATTTGGGAGTGTAGCTATCATATAAATCCAAACTTTCAAAACTTATACAATATCAACAATAAAACCAATGAGGTAGCCCAACTGATAAACACAAATTTCAACACTGAACTGCTGACATGGCAGAATATCTGACATTGGAAAAAACAAACAAACAAAAAACATCTTTTGAGCCTCCTAGGCTAAGAGCACTCAACACATAGACCTTTGATAGTTCATGAAATGCATCTTGAAGTCATCTAAAACGGAGGTTGCAATCTTCTGTGCTTGCGAGTGTGCCTCACTGTGCTCCTGGATGTCATACAGAAGCTGCAATCCTTCTTCTTCGACTAACATTTTGCAGTATTTGCTGGCTGGAAGAAAAAAAATTAAGCAAAGAAACATGATGGACAAATTGGTATCTTCATTCCCAACTCACCATATTCACATTTTTGAAAAGGGTATAGAGATGTAAGCCCAGGAGTCGGGAGGTAGCGCAGTGGATAAAGTGCACATGGCGCAAAGCGCAAGGACCGGCATGAAGATCCCAGTTCGAGCCCCCGGCTCCCCATCTGCAGGGGAGTCACTTCACAAGTGGTGGAGCAGGTCTGCAGGTGTCTGTCTCTCCTCCTCTCTATCTTCCCCTCCTCTCTCCATTTCTCTTTGTCCTATCCAACAACGATGACATCAAAAACTACAACAATAAAAAGACAACAAGGACAACAAAAGGGAAAAAAATAAATAAAATTAAAAAAAAAAAGATGTAAGCCCTCGGTCACAGGTTAAAAGATAAAAATCAGGGGTTGGGCGGTAGTGCTGCGGGTTAAGTGCACGTGGTGCAAAGCACAAAGACGGGCGTAAGGGTCCAGTTCAAGACCCCCCCGCACCCCACCTGCAGGGGAGTCGCTTCACAGATAGTGAAGCCAGTCCGCAGATGTCCATATTTCTCTTTTTTTTTAACTTTTAATTTATTTTCCCTTTTGTTGCCCTTGATGTCTTTTTATTGTTGTTGTAGTTATTATTGTTGTTATTGATTCCATCATCGTTGGATAGGAGAGAAATGGAGAGAGGAGGGGAAGACAGAGAGGGGGAGAGAAAGAGACACCTGCAGACCTGCTTCACCGCTTGTGAAGCGAGTACCCTGCAGGTGGGGAGCCGGGGGCTTGAATCGGGATCCTTATGCTGTTCCTTGCGCTTTGTGCCACGTGCGCTTAACCTGCTGTGCTACCGCCCGACTCCCAGATGTCTATATTTCTCTCCCTCCTCTCTCCATTTCTCTGCTATCTAACAACAATGACATAAATAACAACAATAACTACAACAATGATAGAACAACCAGGGCAACAAAAGGGCAAAAAGCAGCCTCCAGGAGCAGTGGATTCGTGGTACAGGCACCGAGCCCAGCAATAACCCTGGAGGCAAAAAAAAAAAGAGGTAAGAATCAGTCAATTCAAAAGATAATATAATAAAACTTAAATAATGGCTTCGTTTGTACAGTAAGGTAACAATTATTTTGGCATGTATGCTTTCCATTAAATCTGTTTCAAATCCTTCTCATGAAAGGAAAGAAACTTATCATAAAATAATATATACTTTCGGGGGTCGGGCAGTGGCGCAGTGGGTTAAGCACATGTGGCGCAAAGCGCAGGGACCGGCGTAAGGATCCCGGTTCGAGCCCCCGGCTCCCCACCTGCAGGGGAGTCGCTTCACAGGCGGTGAAGCGGGTCTGCAGGTGTCTATCTTTCTCTCCCCTTCTCTGTCTTCCCCTCCTCTCTCCATTTCTCTCTGTCCTATCCAACAACGAATTGCGTCAACAAGGGCAATAATAATAATAACCACAACGAAGCTACAACAAGGGCAACAAAAGGGGGGGAAAAATGGCCTCCAGGAGCGGTGAATTCATGGTGCAGGCACTGAGCCCAGCAATAACCCTGGAGGAGAAAATAATAATAATAATAATAATATATACTTTCAATCTGGGAGGTGGCGCGATGGATAAAGCACTGAACTCTCAAGCAGGAGTTCAACCCCCGGCAGCATATGTACCAGTGTGACGTCTGATTCTTTCTCTCTCTCCTCCAATCATTCTCATTAATAAATAAATAAATAAATAAAATAAAATACCATATTCTTAAAAAACAAAACTACTATAGGTTATTTTTCAGTTGTAGGTGGTATGATGTGCTAGGCAAATTAAAAACATACTTGATAAAACAGAAAAACATTAAAAACACAACAGAATGAACAAATTAAATAAATTGTCCAGAAGCAAAAGCAGAAAGCTACCTAAATCCATGTGATTTTAGTTACAGCTATCATGGGGCAGAAAGAACTAGACACAAAAAGAAATAATGATCAAAAACACATCTAAGGTGATTACTTGGACCGCTGCACAAAGAAACAAAGAATGCAAAGTATCAAAATAAGATGGAGGTGAGTGTCCGGTGAGTGAGTGATGGTACATAACACCACCTCGTTTGCTTGGTTTCATCAGCGGTGCTTCATCACTCCTGGCCTACTTTTTCAAACAGAGTCAGAAACAGACAGAAGACACCAGAGCACCAAAACTTTCTCTAGTACAGTGGTGGCCAGGCTCAAATCTGGCAGTAGGCACCCTCCCAAGTGCAGCAGCTCCCAGTTCTCTACATAAGGGAGGTAGGAGAGGACTGCAAAGGAAGTGGGACCCAGTGCCCTTTGGTGGAGGAAAATGACAAGTTGGTGGAGGGTGTGGGATGCTATGATTTTTCATGAGGAAATATGAAACTTATCCCGGTGACAACAGTCTTATCAATCAGCACTTTCCCAATGAAGTACTCTTAAGAAAAAAAAATAGCTGGAAGGATAGTTATGTCTGTGGAGAAGAGGAGTAAGAGCAAACTTTTTACTTTCCATATTGCTGGCCATCCACTTCCAAATATATTGCAATTCTGTAGTATTTCTTAAGCCAATAAAAACATTTTTGATTTTTGGAAGGATTTTATTTATTTTTATTTATTTATTTAACCGGAGCGCTGATCAGCTCTGGCTTGTGGTGGTACAGGGGATTCAACCCGGGACTTCGGAGCCTCAAGCATGAGTGTCTCTTTGCATAATCATTATACTATCTACTCCCACCCTGATTTTTTTTTTAAAGAAAATTTCTTTTTTAATTTTTTTATTATCTTTATTTATTGGATAGAGACATCCAGAAATCAAGAGGAAAGAGGGGGAAATAGAGGAAGAGAGACAGAGAGACACCTGCAGCACTGCTTCACCACTTGTGAAGCTTTCCCCCTGGGTCCTTGCACATTGTAACATGTGCACTCAAACAGGCACGCCACCTCCCTGCCCCATTAAAGAAAACTTCTTACAATTAAAAATATTAAATCAAAGCCATAGTGAGTAATTTTTCAAAATTTCAGTTTGAATCTATGCAGAAAAAATCACAAAACTATCATGTTTTAAATACATACGGTTTTTAATGCAGACATGATATATTGCCCATAATGCCCACAGCTGGATCTCTGGTTGAGAGAAGTTGCCAAGGAGTGGGAAAAAGGACTTGAAGGATCTAAAAAAGACACAAAGAATAGTTTCATTCAGAACTCTGGCTAATGTCTGGGATATAATAATAATTTTCATCACTTTCTAACAGTTCTATTCCTCACTGAGACGAATACTATTGACCATCTACCTAGCATTTAAGAACCGGCATTCTTTATTAGATAGACATTATACAATCTCAGTTTATCCTCCATCTTGTCCACTGTCAGGCTCACATTACAAATCAGGAAAACAATCACTTCAAAAAAAGCATTTGAGCAAAAGCTATAGACTAAAAAATTTCAATGTTACTATAGCCTCTACATAGTAAGAAGTAGTAAGAAGACTAAGCAAATTTTAAGAAAAACACTTCATTGTGTTACCTGTAGGTCACCAATGCTGTCATCTTACAACTTGAACTAGGCCAATTCTGGACAGTTTCATACTATACAAAAAGAGAAACCAAGATTCTGACATTCCACCATTTTAGAAGGTCATAGCAGGCTGTTTCCTATTAGTAAGATTTATATATATATATTCTGAAAACTGTGAGAGCAATTACCCAGCTTAGGTATACTTACTTGCCAACATATAATTAAATAAACACTAAGCATGTAAGACAGAACCAAGTTATGAGGAAAATACAATAAAAATAAGCTTCAGTTTAAAGATGGAGGAATGAGTACACGTCTGCACCATCCATGAATTAAAACAGCAGAATAGCAAAATCAGTTTAAAATAAAAGACAAAGACAACAGCAAAGCAAAAAGGGAAATGTCAATGGATGATAGCTCTAGTATTGGGAAAGGTTAAATTTTTTTAAGAGGGGAGTCGGGTGGTAGTGCAGTGGGTTAAGAGCAGGTGGCGCAAAGCGCAAGGACCAGCTTAACAATCTCCATTTGAGCCCCAGCTCCCCACCTGCAGGGGAGTCGCCTCACAAGTGGTGAAACAGGTCTGCAGGTGTCTATCTTTCTCTCCCCCTCTGTCTTCTTCTCTTTCCATTTCTCTCTGTCCTATCTAACAACAACAATAATAACTACAACAACAATAAAACAGCAAGGGCAACAAAAGGGAATAAATAAATAAATTTTAACAGAAACCTCTAGATTTAAATATTTAATATACCAGATAACTCAGGAAATAAGATTAGAAGTGAATTTGAAATAATCAAGTTGTGGGGCCAGAGCGGTGGTACACCTGGTTGGGCATACACGTTACCATGTGCAAGGACCTGGGTTTGAGCCCCACTCCCCACCTGTTGGGGTGTGGGCTTCATGAGCAGCGAAGCAGGTTTACAGGTGTCCCTCTCTGTTCTCCTCCTCCCCTCTCAATTTATCTGTGTCCTATTTAACAAAAAAGGAGAGAAAGAGAGAAACGGAAATAAGGCCATCAGGTGGTGGGTTCGTTGTGCATACACTGAAGCCCAGATATAGCCCTGGCAGCAATAAATCTCTCTATGTATGTGTGTGTGTGTGTGTGTGTGTGTGTGTGTGTTAAATAAATTTTAAGTAAAATAAATCAATAAATAAGTACTATGACTTCTAAGTCTTTTTCTCCAGTGGGTGTTCCAATTTTTGGAAGCCAAGTTTATAATTTTCAAGCAGAACAGATGATGATTCTTAAGTTCCAACCCCCCCAGGACGAATGTTCTAACTACACCACACTGAATTATAACTAACCTAGAGCACACTACCCTGAGACCACAGCTGACAAGTCCCACCCACCTGCATGTAGCTTCCCCAACGCCCCATTCTTAGATATGAAAAGCAGAGCAGATTAGAGATACAGTAGGCAGTGCATCAGCTGGAGCTTTGAACCTGGGAGCATGAGGTCCTCAGGCTAATCCTTGACATCACATGCGTCAGTGAGGCTCCAGTGTTGGTACATACTTGGACACCCCCACTTCTCCTTTCTCCTCTTCTCTCTACCATGCTAAAATACAAGTTTTACAATACTGGGTTGTTGGAAAAGGCATGACACTTTTTTGCACAGAAAAATATACCATGACTTTTTTGATAACCCAATAAATGAGATCATAGATATATAGCAACTATGAAGTAAGGTTTTGCATTTAAAAAAAAAGCATCCAAAGACAAGCCAAGTGGTGATGCCCCTGCTAGAGTACACAAGTTACCATGCTTTAAGACCCAGGTTCAAGCCCCAGGCCCTACATGCAAGGGGGAAGCTTCACAAGCAGTGGAGAAGCACTGCAGGTCTCTCTCTCTCTATTACTCACATTCTACAAAAATAAAACAAAAAAATACTTGAAGAATAAAAATGGGGTTAATAATTAAAATAGCAGAAATAGAAAATCCAATAGTAGCAGAAGTAAAAAAAAAAAAGATTAAAAAGGAAAAAGTTAAAAAAAAAAAAAAGATAAAGGTAGCACATCAGGTTAAGTGCATGTGGTGCAAAGCACAAGAACGGGCGTAAGGGTCCCGGTTCAAGCCCCCAGCTCCCCACCTGCAGGGAAGTCGCTTCACAGGCAGTGAAGCAGGTCTGCAGGTGTCTATCTTTCTGCTCCTGTCTTCCCCTCCTCTCTCCATTTCTCTCTGTCTTATCTGACAACAACGACATCAATAACAACAATAGCTACAACAATAAAAAAGGCAACAAAAGGGAAAATAAATATTTTTTAAAATTGTTTTAAAAAATAATAAAGGGCAGGGTAGACAGTATAATGGTTATGTAAAGAGATTCTCATGCCTGAGGCTCTGAAATCCCAGGTTCAATCTCCCATCCCACCATAAGCCAGAGTTGAGACGGCTGGGCAGTAGTGTACCGGGTTAAGCACATTTGGTGCAACGCGCAAAGACCTGTGTAAGGATCCTGGTTTGAGACCCCAGCTCCCTACCTGCGGGGGGGGGGTCGCTTCACAAGTGGTGAAGCAGGTCTGCAAGTGTCTTTCTTTCTCTCCCCCCCTCTATCTTCCCCTCCTCTCTCCATTTCTCTCTGTCCTACCCAACAACAATGACAGCAACAGGAACAATAATAACAACGATGATGATAAACATGGGCAATAAAAAGGGAAAAAATAGCCTCCAGGAGCAGTGAATTCGTGTGGACACCGGGCACCAAGCCCCAGTGATAACCCTGGAGGAAAAAAAAAAGATAATAATCTCAGAAGGTAAACATCCTAGAAAGGGGGGGGAGAACAACAGCAAAATTATAACATAGGCTGACTTTAGGTAGTAGAGTCTGAGTATCGATTTTTTTTATTTTACTTATTATCTTTATTTATTTATTAATTGGATAGAGGCAGCCAGAAAATGAGAGAGGCAGGGAGTGATATATGTGTGTGTGTGTGTATGTATAGATAGATAGATAGATAGATAGATAGATAGATAGATAGATAGATAGATAGATAGATAGATGGGGGGGGGGGGGAAGAGAGAGAGACCTGCAACCCTGCTTTACCACTTGTGAAACTTTCCCCTTGCAGGTGTGGACCAGGGGCTTGAACCTGGGTCCTTGCACACTGTAACATGTGCACTCAGACAGGTGTGCTACCACCTGGTCCCCATTTCCCATTTTTTATAATGGACAGATAGCATCTTTTCTGAAAGAAGTGACTGTTCTGAGTTTTATAAAAAAAGGAAAAGTCCATGTACCAAGTCCCGGAGAAGAGCATTCCTCTGAAGGCCACGGCATATCCAGGGCTCTTGGTGAGATGTCACATGAGCTATGATGCCTGCAGCGAAGTAGCTGATTTCCATTTCTTTGCTATGGAGCAAGCTGCTGATATGCCTTACTACATCTTCAGTCACCAACATGGAAGAGAGCTCTTTGACTTCAGCTATGTTGTTCTACAGGTCAGATGGAACAGGAGGTATCAATGACAGGTATAGACAGAATGTCAGGAACTGACACTTTTTCCTAGCTCAGTTTAGATATTCAGAACACACAGTCCCATGTGGCTCCCTCTCAATTTAACTAGCAGACACACAACTGATGATGAGGATCCGTTATAGAAAATCACTCGTTAAGAATCTACCCACTCCTGGCAGCCATTCCTGCCCACCCCCCATTTTATTTGATAGGACAGAGAGAAACTGAAGAGGGGAGACAGCAAGAGAGACGCCTGCAGACCTGCTTCACTGCTTGTGAAGCATCCTCCCTGGAGGTGGGAGCCAAAAATGCCTCTTAATCTGCCCTATCTCCTTTAATCTTAAATGTAAGGGTGCAGGGAGTCAGGCAGTAGCGCAGTGGGTTAAGTACAGGTGACACAAAGCGCAAAGACCGGTGTATGGATCCCAGTTCAAGCCCCCAGCTCCCCACCTGCAGGGGAGTTGCTTCACAGGCAATGAAGCAGGTCTGCAAGTGTCTGTCTTTCTCTTCCCCTCTGTCTTCCCTGCCTCTCTCCATTTTTCTCTCTCCTATCCAACAATGACGACAACAATAGTAATTACAACAATAAAAAGAAACAAGGGCAACAAAAGGGAATAAACAAATTAATTTTTTTAAAAAAGGGTGCAAAGTGTGTATACCAAACCCTGAGAATCAGCAAGACAAATTTGTCAAGTTCACACTGTGAGTAACTATTTGAAATAGAAAATATACCCAGGCCCAATTTAAACTTGAATTCCTAGGGGCCGACAAGCATGCATTTACTTGAAGTTTAAAGGTAACAACAATCAAAGGTAGGCAGGGGTTTCTTTTATCTTATACATTGTGGCATTCTTCTATGTCATGTAATAAACTACCATAAACTCAGTGGCTTAATTTTATTTTCTTCTTTTAACAGTTTCTTTGGGTAAGGAATCTAGGCATAACTTAGCTAGGTCTGTTATTATGGTTTCACATGGCTTCAATCAAAGTGCTGACTACTGGGACAAGCATACAGCTCAACAGCTAGAGCAGACACCTTACCATCAACCTTCTGCACAGAGGAGCACCCTGGGAAATAACTATGGATGGAGCAACAGTGAACGGGTGTCTCTTCCTCTTTCTAATGATGCAGCATTTTATAAGATAGGGAGGTCACTTAGTTCAAGGCTGTTTTATACCCCCTCCCCAAAGTTACACAAAATGTTAGCTGGCTACATTTTTCATCTGGAGGCTCCAGTAAAGGTAAGATACTTCTAATGTCACTCAGGAAGAATTCATTTCGGTAGAATTCACTTCTTTGTGGCTATAAGACTAAGTGTTTCAGTTTCTTCCTGGAAACGAATCTTAGTTCCTAGAAGCTGCATGTTTCCTCACTTGTATGGATATCTCTCTCCCTCTCTCTCTCTCTCTCTCTCTCTCTCTCTCTGTCTCTCCACCAGAGAACTGCTCAGCTCTGGCTCACTGTGTGGTGTGGGGGATTGAGCCTGGGACTTCAAGCCTCTACCCCTGGCCCTGCTCCCCCCCTTTTATTTTTAGAATTTATTTATTTATTCATGAAAAAGATAGGAGAGAAAGAACCAGGCATCACTCTGGTACATGTACTGCCAGGGATTGAACTCAGGACCTCATGCTTGATAGTCCAATGTTTTATCCACTGCGCCACCTCCCAGACCACCCCTGCTCCTTCCTAATCACTCATTTCATGACAATTTTCTTCAAAGCCAGTGAAGAATCTCTCTAGAGTGAGAGACACAGATTTACATAAAAGGTATATATATTTAATATAATTCTATTTTGAAGATTATAATGCATATAATGACATTACATATATGTATGTATATAACAAAACTAAAGGGGTAAAATCCTAATACTTTCATATTCTCTTGGATTAAAAACAGTCCCAAATTCTGTCTCCACTTGAGATTATGCAAAGATCAGAATTCACTGGAGGATACTCCAGGGTGTGTGGTGACAATCTAAGGTTTAAAGGTAAAACATGTATAATGAACACAGCAGTTATTGCTTCTTTTGAAGCAGCATTTAAAAGCTAAATAATTTGGGTTGGGGAGATAGCATAATGGTTATGCAAACAGTCTAATGCCTGAGGCTTGAGGTCCCAGGTTCAGTTCCCCACACTACCACAAGCCAGAGCTGAGCAGTCCTCTGGAAGGAAAAAAAAAAAAACCACAACTAACTTATAGGAGAAAGACCAGGACAATGCTCCATTATATACAGTACCAGGGATTGAACCCAGGGCCTCAGCAACCTAAAGGGTCTGTTCCACTACTGAGTTACTTCCCGAAGCACTTTGAGCTTTTCTGTGTGGACAGAAAGATAGGGAACAACAGTGATAGAGGGATGGATATGGGTAAAGTATACCTACAATGGACTACTACTCAGCTTTAAAAAGGAGAAATCTTGTCATTTATGATAGCACAAGTGGACTAGAGAGCAGTATGCTCAGTGAAAAAAGTCAGACGGAGAAAAAACAAATTGGGGGCTGGGCTGTGGTGCACCCAGTTAAGTGCACATAGTGCTAAGTGCAAAGACCCAGGCTGAAGCCCCTGGCTCCCCACCTGCAGGAGGATTCACAAGTGGCAAAGCAGGTCGGCAGGTGTCTTTCTTCTTCACCTCCCCCTCCTCTCTCAATTTCTCTCCATCCTATCTGATAAACTGAAAAATGGCTGCCAGGAGCAACAGGTTCGTAGTGCAGGCACCAAGGCCCAGTGATAATACTGGGGAGGGAGGAAAGGAAAGAAAGAAAGAGGGAGGGGAGGAGGGAGGTAGTGAGGAGGGGGAGAGAGAAACCAGTGATGCGGTGGGTAGGTTACATGTCTTTTTATGCAAGAGGCCCTGGTTTTGATACCAAGAACCATATAAGAGTACCCAGGACAGAATCAGATGGATTGCTTTTTAAAAAAATGAATAAAAATAGAGAGATATTGGGCCTGGTTGGTAGTACACCTGATTCAGCACACGTTACAACCTTCTAGGACCCTGGTTAGAGGCCCCAGTCCCCACCTGCTGGGGGAAAGCTATGCAAGTGGTGAAGCAGGGCTGCAAGTGTCTCTCCCCTCTCCCTCTCAATCTCTGGCCGTCTCTATTCAATAAATTTAGATCATTAAAAAGTTAAAAAAAACAAAAGAGAGAAATTGACAGGGAAAGGGGAAATAGAGAGGGAAAAAGAGGCCAGGTGGTAATGCACCTGGCTGAGCACACATTACAATGTGCAAGGACCTGGGTTCAAGCCCCTGGTTCCCACCTGCAGGGGGAAAGCTTCAGAAATGGCGAAGTAGGGATGCAGATATCTTTCTGTCTCTTTCCTCTTCTATTCCTGGCTGTCTCTATTAAATAAATAATTAAAAATAATTCTTAATCATAAGGATCCCGGTTTGAGCCCCCAGCTCCCCACCAGCAGGGGAGTCGCTTCACAGGCGGTGAAGCAGGTCTGCAGGTGTCTGTCTTTCTCTCCCCCTCTGTCTTCCCCTCCTCTCTCCATTTCTCTCTGTCCTATCCAACAACAATGACATCAACAACAACAATAACTACAACAACAATAAAGCACAACAATGGCAACAAAAGGGAAAATAAATAAATTTTTAAAAATTAATAATTCTTAAAAAGAGAGAACGAGAGAGAGAAAGAGCCACCTGCATGCAGCACTATTCATGAAGCTTTCCCCTGCAGGTAGGGGCCAGGATTTGGGGTCCAGGACTTAAAGCCAAGTCCCTGCATATGGTAACATTTCCACTTTATCAGTTATATCATGGTCCACCCCACCTCTCAGTTTTTCCCAAGATAGTTTTGAGAACACTCAGATCACCACTATAAGCTTAGAAAATGTGACAAGGGACTGGTGAGTGGTACACTGGGGTGAGTGCACACAACACTATGTGCAAGGACTTGGTGCCCAGCAGCAAGCTTCTCTCGTGCTGAAGTAGTGCTGCAGGTGTTTCTCTCTTTCCACTCTATCTCCCCCTTCTCACTCAACTTCTATCTCTATCCAGAATCAAGTGACAAAAGTAGAGATTTCAGAAGCAGTTGTAAATATATATATATAGTGGGACTTGTGTTCTATTGCTGCTGCTATGTGAAATTATGTGAAAATGTCCATGGAGACACAAGGTAACAACCTGTACCATCAGATTAAGTAAGCTAACACAAATGCTTACAAAAGAGACTGGCATATAGTAAGTACTATGTAAATGTTAATTCTTAGGTCCTAATCATTAAAATCAACTAAAAAAAAAAATCTTACCAATAGACCAAGAACTTTGTTTTGTATTGTTGGCTGTAAAAAAGTCTGTCAAAAGAATGAAACAGGTTACTTTAGGATGGAAACAGCAACAACAACTTTACACATAAACTCAACCCTGTCTTCCCACCTCTAAAACTTGGATGAAGATCGGTAAGCCTTGATTTTCAACAAAGTACTTGCAGGCAGTGGGAGAGGCATCTGTCAGATTCCAAAGTGCTTTCAAAGTAAACAAGAAGGTGACATCATCTGAAGTCTCAGAAGTCTTCTGCTTTACTATAGTGAGAAGTTTCTAAAGCCAAAAAGGAAAAAGAAAAAATCCACTATAAAGAACAATAGTTAAATGCAATAATTAAATAGTCAATACTTAAAAGCAATAGTCAATAGCAACAATTAATAGTTAAAAGAACTTTAAAATCAAAACCAAGTTTGTGCCCAGGAAGGTGTGCAGTGAATCAAGTATTGGACTCTTGGACGAGACCCCTGGGTTTCTGAATTTAATCCTGGTATCACACGTGCCAGAGAACTCTGGTTCTCTCTCTCACACTAGAATATCGAACCCAAGTTCTGCTATATAATAGTTTTGTGACCCACTTTATATATACTTATCTTCTTGGGGTTTTCTGAGTATTAAATTTAAAATGTAGGATTGGAGAGAGCTGATTTGGATAACATGCTGCTTTGCACTGTGTACAAGCAGGTTCAAGCCTGCTCCACACTAAACTGAAGGAAGCTTTGGTGCTGTGATATCTCTCTACCTCTACCAAAAGAAATAAATAAACATTTATTTATTTATTCCCTTTTGTTGCCCTTGTTATTTATCATTATTATTGTTGTTATTGTATTGTTGTTGTTGGATAGGACAGTGAGAAATGGTGAGGGGAAGACAGAGGGGGAAAGACAGACACCTGCAGACCTACTTCACCACCTGTGAAGCAACTCCCCTGCATGTGGGAGATCACCAAGATCTTTACACTGGTTCTTGTGCTTTGTGCCACCTGCGCTTAACCCGCTGCGCTACCACCCGACTCCCAAAACTTAGCATTTAGTCTAGCTCTTGGTGCTTGTTAATAAACCTCAAAACAGGGGGCCAAGCAGTAGCGCACCTGGTTAAGCACACACACTGCAGTGCACAAAGGACCTGGGTTCAAGCCCCTGATCCCCCACCTGCAGGGGAAAACTTCACACATGGTGAAGCAGGGCCACAGATGTCTATCTCCTTCTATATCTCCCCATTCCTCAATTTCTCTCTGTCTCTATCCAATAATAAATAAATAAATAATAAAAATGTTAATAAACCTCATAATAAAGTACATATTATCTATCTCACTATTCATTTATTGAGAATATTTGCCTTCTGAAAGTCAAGTGCTTGGATTCAGATTGAGACAGATTTTTAAATTTAAATTTTTCCAACAAAATAAAGCAACAAAATTTTGATAAATGTTGTGAAGGAAATACACAAAAA
Organism: Erinaceus europaeus; assembly: GCF_950295315.1. Taxonomy (NCBI): domain Eukaryota; kingdom Metazoa; phylum Chordata; class Mammalia; order Eulipotyphla; family Erinaceidae; genus Erinaceus; species Erinaceus europaeus. The sequence goes on along the minus strand of NC_080174.1, from coordinate 71,436,254 downwards.
TTTACTTTAGGAAAGGCAAGTCGGGGCTGGGTGGTTGTACACCTGGTTGAGTGCATGTGTTACAGTACACAAGGACCCAGGTTTGAACCTCGGTCCTCAACTGCAGGGGGAAAGCTTTGCGAGTGATGAAGCAGTGTTGCAGCTATCTCTCTCCCCGTCTAGCTTCCCCTTTCCTCTTAATCTTTGACTGTCTTATAATTAGTAAAGACCATAAAAAAAAAAAAAAAAACTCGCTATGGCTAAAATGAATTTTAAAAAAGGCAAGTTTATGTACAAAGATAGTATGTAAACTGAGACCAAAAGGAAAGATAAGCCAGCCAAGCAAGGAATGGGGGCAGGCTACAGGTGAGAAGGAAGAACCAGGCAGAGAATGACTTACTCTTCTACACCACTGAGCAGGATCAGTGTGGTTTGAAAATAGCACGAGTACAACCACATGTACCGATACAACAGTTTGATGACATCCCTCATTCACTTTCCAATACATAATTTCAGGTCAGAATAATTCTGGGTGCAAATTAAGCTAATACTACACTTTCTTTCAAGCAGATTAAATTGTCATGTAAAAGGAAAAAGACTGCAATGTTCACTTAACTAGCTGAGGAAAAAAATAACCATTTAAAAACTATAGTTCTCAGGGGCCGGGCAGGTTAAGTGCACGCACATGGCACAAAGCGCAAGGACTGGCTAAAGATTCCAGCTCTAGCAGGTGTCTATCTTGCTCTCTCCGTCTTCCCCCCTTCTAAATTTCTCTGTCTTTTCCAACAACAACAGCAATAACAATAATAACAGCAACAATAATAACAAGGGCAACAAAATGGGAAAAATGGCCTCTTAAGAACAGTGGATTCACAGTGCAGGCACCAAGCCCCAGTGATAACCCTAGAGGCAAAAACAAAAAAACAAAAAACTCTCTCTCTCTCTCTGACACACACACACACACACACACACACACACACACACACACACACACCAGTTTTGCTTTTGAGATCATATTGGTTGGAGCCACCTGATAAGTGCTCACATTACAGTGCACAAGGACCTGGGTTCAAGCCCCCGGTCCCTACCTGCAAGAGGAAAGCTTCACGAGTGGTGAAGCAGGATGCAGGTGTCTCTGTCTCTCATATATATTTTTTTAACCAGAGCACTACTCGGCTCTGGCTTATGGTGATGGGGGGGGGGGGCAGGGGTATTGACTCTGGGACTTTGAAGCCATTATTCTATCTACCCTCTACTATCTCCCCCTTCCCTCTCAATTTCTGGCTGTCTCTATTAAGAAAGAAAGAAAGAAAGAAAGAAAGAAAGAAAGAAAGAAAGAAAGAAAGAAAGAAAGGAAGGAAGGAAGGAAGAAAGAAAGAATTTAAAAAATGTTTTTTTAAAAAAGAGATCATATTGGCTTACAGAAGTACAAGTACAGGTGGGGTTGGATAGCATAATGGTTATGCAAATAAATCCTCATACCCGAGACTTCAAAGTCCTAGGTTCAATCCCCCACATAAACCCATCAGCAGATAAAGGGGAAGAGGGAGAAGCTGGGCGGTAGCACAGTGGGTTAAGTGCACGTGGCAAAGCACAAGGACCGGCGTAAGGATCCCAGTTCAAGCCTCCGGCTCCCCACATGCAGGGGAGTCGCTTCACAGGTGGTGATGCAGGTCTACAGGTGTCTTATCTTTCTCTCTCCCTCTGTCTTCCCCTCTTCTCTCCACTTCCCTCTGTCCAATCCAACAATGATGACATCAATAACAATAACTACAACAATAAAACAAGGCAACAAAAGAGAAAATAAATATTTTTTTTTTAAATTTAAAAAAGGAAGGGGAAGAGGCAGTAGAAGAATAGACAGGAGGCAGTGGGTTAAGCACACATGGCGCAAAGTTCAAGGACCAGCATTAGGATCCTGGTTTGAGGCCCAGCTCCCCACCTGCAGGGGAGTCGCTTCACAGGCAGTGAAGCAGTGTCTATCTTTCTCTCTCCCCGTCTTCCCGTCCTCTCTTGATTTCTCTCTGTCATATCCAACAACTACGACAGCAGTAACAACAATAAACAAGGGCAACAAAGGGGGGGGGGATAGCCTCCAGTAGCAGTGGATTCATACCGAGCCCCGGCGATAACCCTGGAGGCAAAAGAAAAAAAGAAAAAAGAAACAGGAGGATTCATTTTGGCAAGGGTGACAATGCTGAAATTTGGTGATGGCACAGGCTGTATACATGCAGACACAAAGACACATACATAGAAGCTGAGGTTGTATTTTACTTTTCTCTGTCTCTGCTGGAATGCAAAAGTAACCTGGAGTGGCAAAACTCTACAAAAATAAAATAAAGTAGATGGATAATGTGCATTTTATAATGAAACAACGTTAGCGTAGTCACAGTGTAGCGACCACTGATTTATAAAACTATGATGTGAATTTGCTGGGGGGTAATTTGTAGTGATGTATGTAGAAGAGCTAAGTTGTTTGCGTTGCAGCAAAATCATGAGATAACATCTAGAACTGATAAATCAACAATTGAGCTATCAGCATTTATAGACAGTGCAGTCATTATCAGAGGAGAGAGCAACATGGATAAGAGGAGCCAACTACAGACTTCATTTTATAGGCCTTATAGGCCTATAAACTACTGTTATAAATTATTTAAAACTATTGTTGTAAATTATTTGATTAAAAGATTTTATGAAAGTGACAACCTACCTTGACTGCCATGGAGAGTTCTTCAAGTTGTGTGATTTGGTCAGATGAGAGCTGTAAGAAAACAAAAAGCCAAAAGTGAAATCTCAGTGCCCTTCAAGGCCGGGGAGAAATACTGCCTTTAGCAACTGCGTACCTGCAGGGCTAGAATAGAGATGATGCTCACTGTCATTGTCTGTATCTTGGGGTCTTCATTTTCACAGAGGCATCTGATAACAAACTTGGCAGCATCAAGCCTGAAAAGTAGTGGTTTGCACAACAAAGTTTGTAAAACAGAAGAAATGACTCAGACTCGCCAGTACCAAAAACAGTCAGACTTCTAAGACTTCAGTTATGAAAGCCAATAAACTGGGTTAGGAAGTGGCATACCCAGCGGAGCACAGACATCACCATGTGTAAGGACCCAGGTTCAAGCCCTCACTCCCCACCTGCAGGGGGAAGCTTTAGGTGTCTGTATTTTGAAGCTCAGCTTAGCACCCATGCCCCTGCACCCTGCAGGGAGCTGGGAGAAGAGGCCAGAGGCAGGGCCAGAAGCACCAGTGTGTCTGTACATCGGGCACCAGCGCGGCCTCTACCTACCTGACTGCAAAGGGCAAAAAATGCAGATGGGGCAGAAGCAAGCACCTGAAGACAGGCTGAAGCACATCCCTTGAGGCTCCACCCTTCTCCAGAAGGGACTATAATACTTGGAAGACAGGGCCAGGCGGTGGTGCACCTGGTTAAGTGCACACACTACAGTGTGCAAAGACCCAGGCTCAAGCCTCCTTCCCCCACCCCCTGCAGGGGGGAAGCTTCACAAGTGATGAAGCAGGGCTATAGGTGTCTGTCTCTTTCCCTCTCCAACCTCCGCCTCCTCTCTCAATTTCTCTGTCTCTATCAAATAATAAATACTATAATTAAAAAAAAACATGTAAGACCAGGAAGCATAGGGCGTGTGTGCATGTGTGTGTGTCTGGGGGGGTACATGCCTTCATGGCTTGTACTTTCTTCTCCTTTTCTGTCCTTACTTTCTCCCAATAAATGCTCTTCTCCCTGAAACATGACTGTCTCCCTTTGTGATCCTTCCATGTATAAGTCAGTCTAGAATCCTATGGGAGAGAACTGGAAACAGCTCCAGTTAGCTGCTCCCTCCCCCTCAACATACCTTTCTCTCTCTCTATCTCCCCCTCAATTCCTCTATCTTACCTAAAGAGGAAAAAATAGCCACTGGGAATAGTGGATTTGTAAGGAGTGCATAGGATTAAAGAATGGATAAGTCTAAGAATTTTTAGCATTCAATTTCTACTATGACTAAAAAAAAAAAAATGTCCGTTTTGAAAAGTTCCATAAGAGGTTAACAATTGCGATCTGAATTGCAGAAAGTGCTAAGTGTTAAAATGCCACAGGCAATTTGTATGGAAACTAGAAAATTCAATTTCTTCAAAAAGGGCAGTTGTTACTCTACCCCCATTGGTGACTACCATGCAGAAAGAAGACTGAGTCAACAAAGCTTCCAACTTTGAAAGACAAAGTAGAAACACTGGTTTTTGAAATGTGGAAAACCGTTCCCTATTGTTTTATTAAATGTCATGAAATAGAAAAGAAAAAGGGAAAATGCTAAGGCAAAGAAAGAGTTAATTAACCAAACTGTAGGAAGGAGAAGATGGATCACAGGATAGCAACTCCCCCACCACCACACCAGAGGTATATTTTTTATTCTGACAGGTCATAAAACGTCCAAGTCCTGAGGCTAACCTTTCCCCAGACACAGCTATGCAGGAACAGATAACAGTAACTAAGGCATCAGACCCTGAGCACTGGGTACAAGTCCCGCCCCCTTAACCTTGCACAGCCTCTGCTTCTGTGGTGACGCTTTCTGCTCTCAGCCTGCAGCCCCCTATAGAGGCTTTTATGTCCCCTTTGTACAGGATCCAGAATTCTTTAAGAGGACGGGCTCTTCCTGTGGCCTGTTAGTGTTAATAAATTTCTCCTTTTTCTGAATCTCTGGTTTCATTTGCCACATCAGTCAATTCCCACTACCTATGAGGTGGTGAGGCAGACATAGCATTGGACTTGCAATCATGAAGTGCTGAGCTCAGTCATGTGGGGGAAAGCCCGCTGTCTGGGAAATGCAGGCCATCATCTCCATGAGGGTCTGTGAGGGTCGACCCCAAGGCCCCTCCTCACAGGAGGGGCGGTAGGCAGAGCCCCACCTGACCTCATGACCTTATGACGGATGGAGTTTTCTATGCAGGGAACCTTCCTGCACATAACTTCCTTGGTCCTTTGAACAAGGCCGTAAATTACTGTGTATGGCCAACTGAAACCCACCGCAAATATCCTGGCTGTGCTCAACTGTCCCCTTCCCCCCTTCCCTGAGGTATTTGTAATTCACCCTTAGAGAAAAGCCTGCCTATGCATGATGAGCTCATGACCAAGGCCTTCCTTACACGGTAACTTTCCAGTTATGATCAAATACTTGATTAAGTCAAGATTCAACCCTGTATTATGTATGGATTAATGATTACCTTAACCTTTTTCTAACCCTTGGATATATCTACCTGCTTGTATCCCCAAATAAAGTTGTCTCTCTGAAGCTTCTCCCGGAGGAGGTCATGATTCCTCTCCTCACAGGGTTTCCAGGACCCCCGGGGTGGCCCATCTCCCCCACCTCCTCTCCACGGTCACCTGCCATTGCACAGAGGAGAAATGGCCCCCACACAATCCCAAACACCATATATGCCAGAGGAATGCCCTGACTTTTTCTCCATCTTATAAATAGGATGCAGAAGTTACACAGGCTCCTATGCTGAATATGGGCCGCAGGTCAAATATTTATTATGTTTTCTCCATATTTTGGAGCTACTCTCTTTCCTGATCCAGCTTTCTAATCCTTCTTCCAATCATGACACCATCTCCCCAGACAGTAACTTGGGTCCACCTGCATATCAGATGTCAGGCTCAGGCAAAAACTAGTAAAGTCATGGGCCCCTTGGAATATACCTAAAATAGACCTACTAGCTTTTTCCAAAATGGAGACCCCAAATCTTCATCTGCCATATTCTTGTCTTTAGGTTCATGATTAGTCAGTAATTTGTTTTGCTTTCTGTCTTAACTCTTTTTCAGCCACCAGGTTCCAAATGATACCATGATCTCAACCTGACTTCCCTGGGCAGATGACCCCACCATGTGTCCCCAGTGGAGCTCCACTTCCCTCTAGCCCTGCCCCACTAGGGAAAGAGAGAGGCAGGTTGGGGATATGCATCAACCTGCCAAAGCCCATGTTCAGCGGGGAAGCAATTACAGAAGCCAGACCTTCCACCTTCTGCACCCCACAATGATCCTGGGTCCATGCTCCCAGAGGAATAAAAAATAGGAAAGCTATCAGGGGAGGGGATGGGACACGGAGTTCTAGTGATGGGAACTGTACTCCTCTTACCCAATGGTCTTGTTAGTATTTCCATTTTATAAATAAATTTTTTTTAAAAAAGTTTAGTTCCCATCCTATCCAACAATGACATCAATAGCAACAATAATAATAACCACAACAATGATAAAACAAGGGCAACAAAAGGGGAAAAAATAGCCTCCAGGAGCACCAGCAATAACCCTTGAGGCAAAAAAAAAAAATTAGCTCCCATTTTAAGTACACATTGCAATTAAATTTGAGGGTGGCTTAGTTTACAACCCTGTATACATGAACCTTATAAGCTTTGTTCCACTTAGCTTGTTCTTTTTGGAAACAGCTATTATAAATGTTTTAGAATTCATAAATCTTAAGCGCTTACAAATGTCTTAAGAAAAGTTCCTCTGGAGTCTAGGATAACTTGCAATGGACTTTGCTGCTATTGCTGTTGTTTTATTACCACCAGTTAGTGCTGGGATTCTGCCTACAAAATGAATCCACCGCTCCCAGCAGCCAAATTTTTCATTTATTTGTTTGATAGAACAGAGAAAAAATTGAGAGAAGCAGGAGATAGGAATAGAGAAAGAAACACCTGCAGTACTTAATTCACCCTTCATGAAGCTTCTATCTTGCTCTTGGTAATGTGTGCCAATACCCAGCCCCTAGGGACTGTGCTAAATACTTTACAAACATCCTATCTAATTGTAAGCCACTATGACAATCTGTGTGTGTGTTTTCCTTTTTTTTTTTTTTTACCACAGTACTGATCATCTCTGTTCATCTCTACCTTCTGGTGGTACAGGGGATTGAACCTGGGACCTTGGTGTTTCGGGTATGAGAGTCTCCTTGCATAATCATTATGCTATCTAACCCTGCCTGTAAGCCACTAGGAAATGAGAAAAGCTATACCTGGAAAAGACTAGAACTAAAGTTCAAAACTGGCTCTCTGCAACTCATGTTCTTACCATCCATCTGCCTTGAACTAGAATCATACTTTGGAAGAGGTTTATCCCCAAACATTTCTACCAGTCTTAATTGTGTCTTTGTTAAACTAGTAACAAAAAGTCAATGCTCAAAGTAACAGTCAAGACCCTAAAATTATGTAATCAAATTTTTACACTTACCTGTCAAATGGAACATCCACAAGAATCCTGGAATTGGTTAAGGAGAGAAGACAATTCTTCTGTAACTTTTAAGAAAGAAAAATAAATTTTTAAGCAAAAATGTCTTTCTAAATAAAGGTTCTACCTATTCAAAAGGTGCTACCAATAAGCTTTATTGATTGCACTCACACTACATCTGCCCCTCTTCCCCCCTTTGGCGGCTTAGCATACATGATTTTACCTTCATCTGACTTCTTCATTCAGATAAAGAATGAGAGAGACATCAAGGTACCAGTTTCCTGGCACGATGGCATTTCCTCTGTGGTGCTAGTGCTTCAGCCTGGGCCATATGCAAGGCAAGGCAGGCACCCTACCAGCCATCTTCATTGACACACTTTATAAGTTGTGTGAGAGAGGCTGAGAGACTAGAGCACTGCTCCCCATTCATGCTTCTGCCTTTCTTGTTTTCATGTTTGCCAGGATCAAACCCAGGGCCTCATGCATGCAAAGGATACACTCCACCATTGAGACAGCTAATCAAGTTCTTCATTTAATTTTACTTCATTTAATAAGCTGTCACACCTTGTCAAAAAGAATAAATTTGCTTTCCTGGTAGACCCCCCCCCCCCAACCACCGGATCTTGAATCTTAGAAGGCTTATGTGGAAAGTGACATGCCTATCTCTTCAAATCAACTACCTGAAACTATCTATGCCCTTACCAGATCCCATAACTAAGTCTACTAGAGCTTCGACTTTCTTCCTAAGATTGTTAAAGGTTGAACTGGATTTTTTTTTTTTTTTTGCATCAGGGTTATTGCTGGGGGGTGGGGGGAGTCAGTGCCTGCACTATTAATTCACCAGTCCTTGTGGTCATTTTTTTATTTTTTCCTTTCTATTTTTATTTGACAGGACAGAGAAATTGAGAGGGTAGGAGAGATAAAGAGGGGGGAGAAATACAGACACCTGCAGACCTGCTTCACCACTCATGAAGTGTTCCTCCTGCAAGTGGGGATGGGGCTCAAACCTGGATCCTTGTGCATGGTGTTAGCATGCTTAACCGGGTGCACCATTGCCCAGGCCTGAACTGGGCTTTTAAAGATAGGAAAGAAACATAGTTTCTAAGAAAAGATAAAGCAGAAAGAACTAGAAAAATGTAACTTCACTTTGAAATGCCAGGAGTAGGCCAGTATAACGAATCCATGTATAAGACAGGAGCAAAGCAAGCCTGAAAGTAACAGGAACCAGGCAGCAGGTTAAGCAAGTGAAGAGGGCCAAGTGAAACCAGAGTGCGGTGCTAGGGACTATGGATAATTTCTAACCTTTTATAGGGGCAAATGTTACTCAGTCACCACTGATGACTCTCATGCAGGAGTTACTACTAAACTGAGGATTCTCCAACTTTTTTTTTGCCAGAGACATTACAGCACAGCTCTGCCATTTAAGATGTTCTAATGTCTTTTCCTTGTCTTTTTCTTATGTGGTACCAAGAATTGAATACCAAGGATCGAACCCAAAATTTCACATATGTATGGCATACATATACATACTTACAAGTTCCCCAGCCCTTTCTGAATTTTTACAAAGAAATGTTTTAAAATACACTTTAGCGGTGAAGTAGGTCTGCAGGTGTCTATCTTTCTCTCTCCCTCTCTATCTCCCCTCCCCTCTCAATTTTTCTCTATCTTATCTAATAAAAGGGGAAAATGAGAATGGAAAGAAGGAAAAAATGACCACCAGGAGTGGTAGATTTGTAATGCCAGCACCAAGCTTCAGCTATAACCGTGGTGGCAAAGAAAAAAAAAAGGAGTATGAATATGAGTGTTCATGCATATGAACGTTTTATGACTATGCTTGCATGTCTCTTTGGTAACTAAGAGTGTAATGATCATAGAGTAGTTACCAAAGACTTTGAAAGAAAAAGGCTATATTGACTGGTGGGTGTATCCTTTTCCATTCTCTTTTTTTCATGATTTGGAAAGACATGTACAGTGCCCAGGGTCTCACAAATGCAAACAATGTGATCAATCTACCCACTGAGCCACTTCCCAGCAGAGATTTTCCATTCTTAGCATCAGTTTATGAGACTCAGCTACTCAATACCCTTGACAATACTTGGTGCTGTCAATTTTGTTAAAAATACAATCAAATACTCAGCTCAAATTACCTGCTGGTAATGGGGGAAAGTTTTCAGAGCCTTGAAAAGTAGACAGGTGACTTCTGACAACAGACGGACAGGCATCCCCCTGGCCAGTCCCTGGCGTGTTAGATTGAGAACGCAAGCACTGGCTGTGAATTGCACTGACAAATCAAATGGATGATTCCTCATTCCTACAGCCACAAGCTGAAGACAGATTGATTTTTAATAGCATATAACATTAATATTCTCTATACTGTCAGATTTTTGTGTAGACTGACAAAAAAGTATCAGAGAAAGCAATCAATTTATGGCTATTCATTTACTTCCTAAGGTGATCAGCGATACCTTCCTACCCAAATGTAGCCATTACCATGACTGGCAAGTCAATTCCTTTCTCAAGTCCTAGGTTCAATCTCCATGCACCACCATAAGCCAGAGCTAAGCAGTGCTCTGGTTAAAAAATAAAAGAGGATATAGTAAATTCCTGTTTCTCAACTAAGTCGTATTACAGGCCAAATAGTGCAATTATCCAATTATCTCTTCTGGGGCAAAAGTATAGATGACTTAAGATTGGTCCCAAGTAGATTCATTTGCTCAAAACAAGAAAACTTGCAGTTAAACTAACATTTTTAAAATTATTTTTAATTGCCACCAGGATTATCGCTGGGGCTCAGTGTCTGCATGATGAATACACTGCTCCTGGCAGTCTCCCCCCCCCCCCCCATTTTGAGAAGGACTAGGGGAAGACAAAGACACATCTGTAGCATGGCTTCACCAATGGTAAAGCTTCCCCTCTATCCTACACCCAACTCCACAGGTCGGGACAGGGGCTTGAGCCTGTATCTTTGTCCAAGGTATTATGTGGACCCCTTCCAGGCGTGTCACCACCTAAATCTGAAACTTAACATCATTACCCCTTCTCTATCAGACACTGGAGCTCCATGCCTTATGACTCCACCATTCCCAGTGAACTCTTGTTTAGAAATTGAGGGAGTCGGGCGGTAGCGCAGCGGGTTAAGTGTATGTGGCAGGAAGTGCAAGGACCGGCCTAAGGATCCTGGTTCAAGCCCCGGCTCCCCACCTGCAGGGGAGTTGCTTCACAGGCAGTGAAGCAGGTCTGCAGGTGTCTATTTTTCTCTCCCCGTCTTCCCCTCCTCTCTCCATTTCTCTCTGTCCTATCCAACAATGATGACATCAATAACAACAATAACAACTACAACAATAAAACAGCAAGGGCAACAAAAGGGAAAATAAATACAAAAAATAGAGAATTGAGAGAAGGGAAAAAAGAGCAAGGATAGATGATGACAAAAAAAAAGCTACAGTCAACATGCTTGGTGAACAACTGTAATTGAACCAAGTAAGAAGTCATAACTATTTTTCTGGGATATAGTTACCTTTAAAATGGCAGGCATAGTTACTTGCACTGAAAATGTTGCTGTAAAAAGCCTGTAGAGGGCTTCCTTCATAAAACATAACCTATTCCTATATTGGCTCAGTGCTTCTGAAATCTGACTCATATTGGCTTCGCCAGCAACCTGTAAAACAAACATGTTAGCAATATGTTTCACTCATCATCCGCAGTGCTTGAAACAATAAAATGTTCTAAGTGCTTTTATTATAAAATTTCTTTCATTCATTGTAAGTCTAAGAAGTGAATGAATTCTACCCCAGCCTCTCATTTTTAGTGATGGGTCAGTAGAGGTCAAATGTTCCTAAATTGAATGTCACCAAGGAGTGGAAGCAATCTAAATGTCCATGATCAGATGACTGGATAAAGTCATGGAATATTATTCTGCAATTAAAGATAGTGTCCTTTGGCAGATAGTTGTAAAGATGATGGTTGGCCCGTATCTACAGTGTGGCCCAAGGACCGGCATAAAGATCCCGGTCCAAGCCCCCTGCTCCCCACCTGCAGGAGAGTCTCTTCACAGACGGTGAAGCAGGTCTGTAGGTCTGTATGTGTCTTATCTTTCCCTTTCCCTCTCTGTCCTATCCTAGAACAATAAAACAAGGGCAACAAAAGGGAATAAATAAATTTTAAAAAAATTATAAAGATTTGGAACAAATCTTTGAAACAAAAATGGATGGAACTAGGGATGAAGTAAGGATATGACAGAAAACGACCAAATGGTTTTGTTCATACTTGTTCATTTTGTTCATATTGAAAACTGAAACACGAACTTGGAAAAAAACAGTGAAAATGTCTCTAGGACTCTGCAAGAATTATTAATATAGTGAGAGGGTGGGCACATTGCAAATGGGTGCAGTGTGAAACTAGTCCCCTAAGAATAATGTATTATACAGCTAGTTACAATATATGTTTAATATTTTATTTTGAGAAAGAGATACAGAGAAAGACCCAGAAAGACTACTGGGTCTTTCTGCTCAGCTCTGGTTTATGGTAGTGCTGGGGATTGAATCTGGGCCCTCAGAGCCTTAGGCATGAAAGTCTTTTGCAGAAGTATTTCTGTATGTATATTCAACTATGAGAAAGGATGAAATCTTGCCCTTTGTTACAACAAAAATGAAGCTGGAGGGAATTGTACTAAGTGTAAGAACTCAGAAGGAGAACAAAAACCGTATGATCTCATTTATACGTGGGATAGAAAGAAACAAAACAAGGAAGCAAACCTTAGACTGCCTGCAGAATTGAGCTTACCAGGACGTCACCACTCCTGGTTGACTTTTTCAGATACAGATATAGTGGGGTCAGGCTCGAAGCTGGACAGTGCACATGGCAAAGTCAGAGGACTATCCAAGTAAGCTATGTAGCTAGTCTGAAAGTTTAAAAAGTTGGAGGAAAAAAGGCTCCTTATCACAAAGAGATCTTCCTGTACAGTCCCAGAAAATAATTCTCTTACTAAATCAGTTAAATCTGAAAATTCCAATTACTAATAATCTACCTGATGGCTTCCACCTTTTCCTAGAGACACCAAAATAATTAAAATAACTTTTAATATAATTGTTTTTTTTTTTGGGGGGGGGAGGCTGCTGGGCCTTGCACATGTGCAACTCTATGCTCTTAGTAGACTTGTTCTTTTCCTCTTAAATTTCAGGTAGAGACAGAAAAGGGGAAAGAGTGATAGAAAAAGAGTGACACTACAGCACTGGTCCTCCATTCACGGAGCCTCCATCAGTGCCATGCATAGTGTTCCCACCCATGTGCTGCCAAGGGCCTGACCCGCATCTTTTTCCATGTTAAGTTGTGTGTTCTATGGGTGAGCTATGTTCTGGCTAGTTCCACAGTCGCTATTTTCAAATCAAAATAAAATGCAAATGCAACTAATGCTCCTGCAAATCAATTTTAATCTCTCACTACAGGAAAAATTACAGGGGTGGTGCACCTGGTTAAGTGTATATATTATAGTGTACAAGGGCCCAGGTTCAAGCCCCTGGTCCCCACCTACATGGGGAAGCTCCACAAGTGTGAAGCAGGGCAGCAGGTTTCCCTGTCTTTCCCTCTCTATCTCACCATCCCCTCTCAATTTTTCTCTGTATTTATCCAATAATAAATTTTTAAGAAAGATAAACTACATAATTATTAAAAAAAAAAAAAAGAGGGGTGTTAAGAGCTAGTAGAGCTCATGCTTGGCATGTGCATATCCCAGGAGTTTGAACTCCAGTACCATATAAGAAAGCAACAAGGATGGAGTAGGACTTCGGTATAGCTAGCTCACCTGGTGACTGCTTTATCATGCGTATGACCCAGGTCAAGCCCTGGATACATGACAAAGGATTACTTTCAGCACTAGGGAGAAGCTTGGGTGCACTCCGTCTCTATCTGAAAAAGTCATTCCAGTGCAATGAAGCATGCTTTCAATTTCACTGGCTCCAATTTTTTTTAAAATTTCAAATAGAGAAGGAGACCGATATCTAACAAGAACACCACATCAGGGAGTCGAGCGGTAGCACAGCGGGTTAAGCGCAGGTGGCGCAAATCGCAAGGACCAGCATAAGGATACCAGCTCCCCACTGTGAAGGTCTGCAGGTGTCTATCTTTCTCTCCACCACCCCCCCCTGTCTTCCCCTCCTTTCTCCATTTCTCTCTGTCCTATCCAACAACAACAATAACTACAACAATAAAACAAGGGCTACAAAAGGCAATAAATATTTTTAAAAATACCACAGCAAAACCCTATCATTCATGGCTCAAAACCTGGGTCCTTATCCATGGTAATTAGTGTGTGCTCTATCAGGTGAGCTATTTCCTGGACTCTTTAAAAAACTGTTTTTTGCCAGTCATCAAAAAGCAGTGGCAGGGATGGGGGGATAGATAGTATCTAATGGTTTTGCAAAGAGACTCTAATGCCTGAGACTCCAAAGTCCCAGGTTCAATCCCCCATACCACCATAAACCAGAGCTGAGCAGTGCTCTGATAAAATTAAATAAATAAATAAATTTTTTTTAAAAAGTGGTATCAGTCATATAGGTTAATTGCTTTAATAATTTTATTTAGTTGTTAATAGGTGAAAAACAAAAGCTTTATGTGTTATAAAGACTTTCGTACAAGTACAGGGGAGTAGTTTAACCTCCCAAAGCTTGATCTCCTTACCTATAAAAAAAGGAGGATTAAGTACAAAACAACATGTTGACACAGTTGATACACAGGAAGTCATGTGCAAATGTCTGTACGTATCACTATTCAGTTAGACTGGGAGACATGGAAGCTAAAGCTGTATCTTGTTTAAGGTTGCCTTTCTACTACTTACCACACAGTAGGTACACAATGAGTACTGTCAAGCTCAAGAATTTTTCATGCCTTTATAGCTTTTACTACCTAGTACAAATTCTGCTATACAACAGAAGCTTACTACTCTCTTCTGAACAAATGAAACACACTTCTTTCAGTTAGAAACCATCAGGTCAGGAAAATAGCTCACCTGGTAGAGCGCTGGATTTGTATGCCTAAGGCTCCCAGGTCAATCCAGGAGGCACATAAACCAGAGTGAAGCTCTAGACTCTCCCATGTGGAACAATCTTTCATAATATGTAACAGATCCTTTTCTTTTTAATTCTCAGAAGATAGCTCATCCCCTAAAACACAGGCCTTACCATGCCTGAAACCAGCCTGGGCTTAAGGCCCAGTGCCACATGAAAGCACCGTGGACAATAATGGAGGCGCTCCATGGATGGTGGAGCAGTGCTGTATTATTGTCTCTCTCTCTCTCTCTCTCTCTCTCTCACTCAAAAAGAAAATAAAGAATAGAAAATTGGACCAGCAAGGTTGTGTGGTGGTAGCAAACATATACAAAGCCCTGAGTTTTAGCGCTGCTGCACTGAACAGAAAGGAAAATAACCAACCCTCAAACCTTCCTTAGTAGTAAAGAAGTCAGAATAACCAGCATCTGTGGCCAGCAGTCCCACAAACTGCATCTTGGGCCGCTGCTGTATAAACAGTTCTACAGCTTCATCAGTGATGGCACTGGCCCCTGAGATATCCAACGACACAATATTGGGCAGAATATCCTCCTGCTGCAGCAGATGAAAAGCAAGCTCTGATCTGAGTTGCCTGTGGTCAGAAATATCAAGGTGAAGCAGACATTTAAGTTCTCTAATTACTTCGAGAATCTGTGATTTAGTCATGGTCAGGCATTTCAGATAATGCATTGTGAGAGATTTGAGTCGATCTTTACAGGTAAGGAGAGCAGAGATGTTAGTGACCAAAGTATTGGAGATATCCAAGCTTTCTAGTCTTGGTAACTGAGAAACATTAGCCAAATCTTCGCTGTAAAAACGAACATTGAAAACACTTAGAACCCGAAGGCCAGTGAGCTGACCAATGAAGAGAAGTCTTGAATCTTGAGGAATGCTTGCTGAATCCAAAAGGAGACACTGGAGGTTTTGCTGGATCCAACTATTGCTGCACAGCCCACTTATGATATCTGAGATCGGGAGGTCATTGTGCACTTCAGTGGCATCCAGTTCAGTGAGTTTATGATGGCAGAAGGCTTTTATGAATGCAGCAGTAGAGATTTTAGCTTTCTGAATATTGACCAGTTTCAGTTTCATTTGGTTGCCTTGGAAAATACTTGCTGTTCTATCAGTCAGCTTACCTATAACAGAGTAAGAACCAGTCTGGATTAACTAATAAACTGGCAACAATGGCAATGAACTAAGGCAGATGATACTAACAATAATGACTACATTCAGTGCTTAGTCCATGCTCTTCACTCCAATTACCTAACATGCTCTTTGTAATACTATGAAGGAACTTTGTTATATGACAAAACTAGAGCTTAAAGATGTTCACAGTTCAATGTCAAAATGGGTGGCAGAGTCAGTAACTAAGTCAGATTTACTGTAGTACCCACTCTTAAATTCCACAGTAATCTTGTCCACATGGAGGGGAAAAAAAGAACAAAATAAATAAGTGTGAGGTAGGGAGACAGTACAGCTTTAGAGCACAGGAGCTGCATGCCTAAGGCCTAAGGTTTACTCTCTGGCCCGCATATGCCAGAGACAAGAGATACTCTGGTTGTTCTCTTTCTCACAAAACAAACCTTAAAAAACAGAAGAGGTATCTATTAAGTTCAGGATATACGATATGCATAGAACTCTATTAATGGTTCATTTAAACTAAGTTAGTGGATATTTGACAGGTCCTACCTCTCTGTGGACTTTATTTTCATAATCATTTGGAATTAATCAGCACAGTTAGCATAGAAGTGTATGAAGCGGCCCTGGGTTTGAACTCAGGTTACCTCTCCCCATAATACAGAAATAAATTACATTTGTAGTTTTACTTTATACCATTTTAGCTAACTAAAAAATATACTGAGATACAGTGTGATGATAGTCACAGAAATCTTTAAACAAAAATTGAATTGTATACTTTTTGCAGAGCCAGGGCCTCAGGCACGTGTGATTTCACTGTTCCAAAGTCACTTTTTCATTCATACAGAGACAGAGAGAGGGAAATACCACAGTAAAGCTTCCAGCATCACCTCCTGTGCGGTGCAGATACCTGCACATCACAAACCTGACACGGGTTTGGTATCATACAACTCAGCAAATGAATAAGCAAACAACTAAAAACTAGGCCAGAGGTAGATGGCCAGGTCATGCTGATCTAGGGAGAGAAATGGTGGAAAACCTCTGAAAACAGCATTCTGAGGCAAATCTCCACGGTACCATGTGCTGTCAAACAGCTCTCTGAGAAAAATCTCCATGTACTACGTGCTATGGGACCACCCCTAGCTGCTCGTGACATCTGCCAGACTATATTAGAGGAAGAAAATGACACATACCAAAAAGACAAACAATTACGTTATCTAGGTGACAGAGCCAGATTCCTGGGGAAGTGGGCCAAAAACTGCTATAAAAATGCTCCAATAAATGTGCTTGGGATTCCATTCCCTGAATGGTCCCAAGGTTCCCTGCCTAAGTGTCTCATTTCTCTCCTTCGGACCTAGCCTGCGGGTTATCCTCAGGCCCTCTGCCTCTCCTTGGCCACTGGCTGCAGAGACTGAGGCGGCCCCTGGGGATACTAGGGAGGCCCTGGCAACGAGGGAGAGTGCACGGAGAAGGAAACAAACACAGACCTGCTCCGGGAGAAGCCTCATGGACGGCTCATTTATTAAGGGATACAAGCAAGTAGATATACCCAAAAGGTTTGAGAAAGGTTAAGATAATCATTACGCCATACACACAATGCAGAGTTTAATCTTGACCTGTCAGGTGTGTTGGATCTTAGCTGGGAAGTTACCATACAGGGTCTGGTCATGACTCATGATACATAGGTAGGCTTTTTTCTCTAAGGGTGAATTACAAGCACCTCCGGGCAGGGGGGGGAGGGGGCAGTCAAACAAAGCCAGGATATTTGTGGTGGGTTTCAGTTGGCCATACACAGTAATTCATGACCTTTATTCAAAGGGAATGAGGTATCATGTGCAGGAAAGTTCCCAGTCTGAAAAAGCCCATCCATCATAAGTTCACGAGGTCAGGACTGCCCCTCCGGGAGGGAGCTCAGAGTCAACCCGCTCAGACTCTCATGGAAATAATGGCTTGGACTTCACAGACAGTGGGCCCTTTCCCCATAACTGCAGAGCTGGATTCTGCATCAAGGCACACAGCCATGAAGTGGCTACAGGGTTAGATTTAGGCGGGGCAAGAGCACAATGGTTATGCAGAGATCTTCCAGATTCAATCCCCAGCACTACCATGTGCCAGAACTGAGCAGTGGTCTGGTTAAAAGGGGTGGGGGGGGAAGCACACCTGGTTGAGCATACATAGTACACACATGTGCAGAGACCTGGGTTCAAAGCCCCACTCCCCACCTGCAGCAAGGACACTTCATGAGTAATGAAGGTCTGCAGGTGTCTCTCTTTCTCTCTATCTTCCCCTCCCCTCTCAACTTCTCTGTCCTAGCGAACAAAATGGGGGAGGGAGAGCCACCAAGAGTAGTGGATTCCTAGTGCTGGCACCATGCCCCAGCAGTAACCCTGAAGGGGGAAAGAAAAAAAAAAAAGACAGAGTTGGATTTAAGAGTGTGAGGTCCTTTATTTAATTCCCCAACACTGCATGTGCCACATTGATAACCTGGTTCTCTTTCCGGCTCTCTTAAATAAATATTAAAAATAAAAATAAAATAAGTGGGTAGGGAGGCCAGGTGGTGATTCACCCAGTAGAGGCACACATTGCCATGCACAAGGGAGGACCTGGGTTCAAGCCCTGGGGAGAGACTGCAGGACAAGTGCAGCAATGCTGTGGTGGCGTGTCGTCCTCGCCCCCCACCTATCTTGAGGAAGGGGAATGAACACCCACCAGGAGCAGTGGAGTGGTGTAGGTACTAAGTGATAGCCCTGGTGGCAACTAAATATATAAAATGAACACAGTTCTCTAAAGAAGTCATACAGATGGTCCACAAAACATGAAAGAACTGTTTCACAACAAGGGCAACAAAAGGGAAAATAAATATTAAAAAAAAAAGAAAAAACTTTCACATCACTTATCATTAGAGAAATGCAAATTCACGGCTGGGTGGTGGCACAGCTGGTTGAGAATACATTTAACTATGTGCAAAGACCTTGTTCCCCCCACCCCCATCTGCAGGGAGAAAGCTTCCAGAGCAATAAAGTGGTGCTGCAGGCTGTCTCTTCTTTCTCTTTCCCTATCTCCCCCCTTGCCTCTCAATTTTCTCTCTATCCCTATCAAAAAAAAAGAGAGAAATGCAAATTAAATGAAATGCAAATTAAAACCATAGTGAGATACTGCCTCATAGCTATGAGAAGGGCCTACCAATAAAACAGGCCACATGGTCTGGGAGGTGACATAGCAGCTTGAGTTTTGGACTTGAAAGTATGAGATTCTGAGTCTATTCTTGGCGTGATGTGTGCCGGTGATGATCTGGCATTCCCCCACCCATTCGCATTCTCTCTTTCTGACCCCCCCCTCCCCCTCTCTCTCATAAATCTTTAAAGAAAAATAAAGAATCAGAAATGTTGGCAAGAATATGGAGGAAAAAAGGAACTCCGTATATACTGCTGATGGGGCTGCAAATTTGTGTGCTTTTTATAGAAAAGTCTGGAGTGCCCTTAAGCAAATAGAAATGGAAATACCTGGGGGGCCAGGCAGTAGCACAGCGGGTTAAGCACACATGGCACAGAAGTGCAAGGACCTTTGTAAGGCTCCCAGTTGGAGCCCCGCCCCCGCCTGGGGGGGGGGGGCCTTCAAAAGTAGTAAAGCAGGTGGCTTCACAGGTGCTGAAGCAGGTCTGCAGGTGTCTATCTTTCTCTCCCCTTCTGTCTTCCCCTCCTGTCTCGATTTCTCTGTCCTATCCAGCAACAACAAAAACAAGGGCAACAAAATGAAAAAAATTGGGGAAAATGGCCCCTAGGAGCAATGGATTCACGGTGCAGGAACCACACCCGTGATAACCCTGGAGACAAAAAAAAAAAAAAAGAAAGAAAGAAAGAAAGAAAGAAAGAAAGAAAGAAAAGAAAAGACGAAATACCTTAGATTAAGCACTCCCACTCCTAGGCATACATCCAAAGAAAATATCAACACTTGTTTGAAAGGATATATGCACCCCTATGATCAGTTACCCTACTTACAATACTGGGCTTCAGTGCCTGAGTAAGTAATCCACCACTCCTGACAGCTTTCCTATTTTTTCTTTGCCTCCAGTGTTATCTCTGGGGCTCGGTGCCAGCACTAGGAATCCACTGCTCCTGGAGACCATTTCTCCCATTTTGTTGCCCCTTGTTGCCCTTGTTGTAGTTGTTATTGTGGTCATAGCTGTTGTTGCTGTTGGATACGACAGAGAGAAATGGAAGAGGGGAAGACAGGGGGAGATAAAGACAGATACCCGCAAACGGGCTTCACTTGCCTGTGAAGTGACCCCCCCCCCCGCAGGTGGAGAGCTGGGGGCTAGAACCGCAATCCTTACACCAGCCCTTGCACTTTGCGCAACTTGCGCTTAACCTGCTGTGCTTTCCTCCCTTTTGATTTGATGATAGGACATTGAGAAGGGAGAGGGAGATAAATAAGAGACACCCACAAGCCTGCTTCACCATTCTTGAAGTTTTTCTCCTGCAGGTAAAGATTAGAGCTTGAACCTAGGTCCAGTTCAAAGAATGGGACTCTAAACTATAGTGAGCGCATTTCACAAACAAGAGAATGGCGCCTTAGTTGTTCACTATCTTCACTCTCATATCACATCAACAAGGTAGAATGCCAGACTTGCAT
This sequence comes from Erinaceus europaeus, assembly GCF_950295315.1. NCBI lineage: Eukaryota > Metazoa > Chordata > Mammalia > Eulipotyphla > Erinaceidae > Erinaceus > Erinaceus europaeus. The sequence goes on along the minus strand of NC_080174.1, from coordinate 71,416,253 downwards.
ACATGAAATTTTAAGTTTGATCCCTGGCATCACATATGCCAGAATGATGTTCTTGGTCTTTAACAAATCTTTGGTAGAAAATCCAACAGGGGTGGGTGGGTGGGTGGGTGGATAGTAGCCCAGCAGGTTAAGCACACATGGCATGAAGTGCAAGAACCGACATAAAGATCCCAGTTTGAGCCCCTAGTTCCCTACCTTCACAAGCGGTGAAGCAGGTCTGCAGGTGTCTATCTTTCTCTCCCCATTTCCCCTCCTCTCCCAATTTCTCTCTGTCCTATCCAACAACACCACCACCAGTGGCAACAATAACAATAACAACAACAATAACCCTCTTTGGCTGCTGCTTCTCCTGGTCAGACGCATCTTTGCAGAAGTGCTCGAGGTGTCTTCTATGGTTACTTCTCCTGGGACCTGAACATGTGTGGCTCAGCTAGCCAGTAAACTCCAAGACTCCCCTATAGCCATGAGCAATCAACACCTCGGCTGGTAATTGTTTATCTCATGGAACTGAACTTTTGTTAACTGTTCACGGACTTTATGGACCTAGCGTACACTTAATCCCTGATGATAATTGCTTATTTTGCAGTACTTAAAATATATGTCTCATACTTTTGTACTGCCCTAATAAACCTTTTGTTTAAACACACACATACACATACACAACAACAAGAATAAAGAAAAGAAAGAAAATGGCCTCCAGAACCAGTGGATTCGTAGTGCAGGCACTAAGCCTCAGCAATAACCCTGGAAGAACAAAAAAGAAAGAAAAGCCAACAGCAAACCTGTAGGGAAACTGTGAGGAGATGGTTGAGCTGGGTGGAACCTCCCATTGAAAGATGGGTGCCCGAGGAACACGGTCTTCCTGTCAGCCTCTCTCTACCAGAGTTTGAGCATGGGAGAGAACGGCCTTCAGGTTCAGCATCACCTGTCAGACTCTGCCTCACAGGGACTCTGCATTCCCAATACAATAGCTTACTTCCTTGACTTTAAACCAAGTGGTCTGCTTATTCAAAAGCTACCAGAAGTTATCATACCTGACCATCTTCTCTCCGCCCCCAGGACACCTCTCTGTCTGCTAGCCATTCATAACCCTACTTCCTCATTCCCAAAACTGCTCTCCTGCTTACACAGATGCTATCAGAGGCCCCTTTTCTCATTTCTTTGTTCTTGCCCTTCTGAATAAGACTATCACCAAACCTCACCCTCCTGACATGCAAGGACCCCTATACCCATGCACATCAAAGCCTAGCTTACTCATTCCTTAGATCACTCACTCGATAGCTTTTCCAACCCCTTACCTCTCTCTGCCCCTTTTCTGCTTTACCATATATGGTATAAACAAGCAACCTCCTTCTACAACCCCTTAAAAGCCTTGCCTCTTTGATCAATAAACGGATCATTGCTACCAGCTTGGTCTCCGGTCATCTCTTGTCTCGGACACAGAGTGAGTCCCTTAAGACTCAGCCCCTGCTGTCTCGGGTGACATTCTCCTAGACCCTCACATCTGGTGTGCAACAGGGTGGGCACGCCAGGAGTCTGCGCCCAAGAAGAGGCCTCCCCACAAGAAGAATGGCACAAACCTAGAAGCAAGAATATTTCCATCAGTGGACCCCAGAAAGACTCTCAAACTCAAACTCCTCGCAAAACGGAATTCCTATATACCCAGTAGGGTTTGGGGGAACAAAACAGAAATTGTATATGAGAAGTACTTTTTCAAATAGTAAAGTGGAATACTAATGTGAAATTTAGGGGGTCGGGCGGTGGTGCAGTGGGTTAAGCACATGTGACGCAAAGCGCAAGGACCCCGGTTCGAGCCCCCGGCTCCCCACCTGCAGGGGAGTCGCTTCACAGGCGGTGAAGCAGGTCTGCAGGTGTCTATCTTTCTCTCCCCCTCTGTCTTCCCCTCCTCTCCATTTCTCTCTGTCTTATCCAACAACGAACAACATCAACAATGGCAATAATAATAACCACAACGAGGCTACAACAACAAGGGCAACAAAAGGGGGAAAATGGCCTCCAGGAGCGGTGGATTCATGGTGCAGGCACCGAGCCCAGCAATAACCCTGGAGGGGAAAAATAAAAAAAGAAATTTAAACCTGAAACACCTGAACTTGCAAAAACAAACAAATTGTCTCTAAGACTTTGCAAGAACTACAGTGGTGGGGAGAGAAAAAAAAAGCCTGCTACCCAAAAAAAGAGATTTCTTACAGAATAGGAGATCTTTATATGCCATACATTCAACAAAAGGTTAATACTAATCATCAAGAGCGCCAACAAAAACAAATGACGCTATTTAAAAATTGAGAGATGATATGAACAGAATATTCACCAAAGAAGAGATCCAAAAGGCCAAAAGACATGAAAAATGCTCCAAGTCATAGATTTTCAGAGAAATGCAAATGAAGACAACAACAAGAACCACTTCACTCCTGTTAAGAATGCCATACATCAGAAAGGACAGTAACAAGTGCTGGAGAGGTTGTGGGGGAGGCAGGGGGTGGGGGGAGTGGGTAGAACCCTCCTATACTGCTGGTGGGAATGTAAACTGGTCCAACCCCTGTGGAGAGAACAGTCTGGAAAACTCAAAAGGCTAGAAATGGACATCCTAAGGAATCAAACACATTCATCCAAAAAGATCCATGTACACCTATGTTCATAGCAGCACAATTTGTAATAGCCAAAACCTCAAAGCAACCCAGGTGTCCAACAACAGATGAGGGGCTGAGTAAGTTGTGGTCTGTATACACAATGGAATACTGCTCAGCTATTGAGAATGATGAATTCATCTTCTCCTCATCTTGGATAGAGCTTGAAGAAATCATGTTAAGTGAGATAATGCAGTTAGAGGATGGATATAGGATGATCTCACTCATGGACAGAAACTGATAAACAAGAACAGAAAGGGGAAACACAAAGTAGAACTGGGACTGGGTTTGGGGCACTGCACCAAAGTAAAGGACAGGGGGCAGGGGAGGAGGCAGCTCTCATGTTCTGGTGCATGATGGTGAAGGACCTAGGCAGGGGTGAGAGTGTTTTGCAGAAAATTGAGAAATCTCACACATGTATCAACATCTGTATTTACTGTAAACTGTTCATCTCAATTAAGAAAGACAGGGAGTCGGGCGGGCGGTGGCACAGCGGGTTAAGCGCACATGGCACAAAGCACAAAGACCAGCCCAAGGATCCTGGTTTGAGTCCCTGACTCCCCACTTGCAGGGGAGTCACTTCACAGGCAGTGAAGCAGGTCTGCAGGTGTCTGTCTCTCTCCCCACCCCCCGTCTTCCCTTCCTCTCTCCATTTCTCTCTGTCCTATCCAACAACAACAATAACCACAACAATGTTAAACAACAAGGGTAACAAAAGGGAAAAAATATTTTTAAAAAATTTAAAAAAAAAGAAAGACAAAGAAAGAAGAGAGAAGAGAAGGAAAGAATTAGGGTGGTCTGTGTTGGGAAGGTGGGGGACTAAACTCTGCTTGTGGTATGGAACTTGTAATCTTACAGTCTGGTAGATCTCTATTAACCACAAGTTTTTAAAAAGAAAAAAATTGTAAAGTGCTATTAAGTATACTGTGGTGGCTTGGGAGATGGTGTAGTGGATAAAGTATTGGACCTTCAAGTATGAGATCCTAAATTTGATTCCATCAAATGTGCACGAGTGATCTTTTGTTTTTCTCCCCCACCCCCACTTCTCCCTCCTTCCCTTCCTCTCATCAATAAACGAATGAATAAATGGATGAGTTATCTCCCTAGAACCCAATAAACAAATTTAAGTACATTATGGAGGAATCTTATTACCTTGGCAAGTCATCACCCCAAGGAATCTGTCAGCTACTTCCTGAGGGAAACACCAATGCTCCGGAAGACAAAGAGTTCCGTCAGATCTTTCAAAACACACTTTCTCCAGATTAGCTATCAGGACATTCAAGCAGATGTTGATCAAAGAATAGGGAGATGCCTCCTCCTAGCAAACAAACCCCAAAGTGTTAGAACGCATCTGCAAACATTCAGCAGAAAAATCATGCCAGACATCAAGCTACTTGAAGATACTCAAGATACTTGAAGATACTTTAAGATACTCATTTTAAGCCAATAGATTCCATGTAACTAAACCACCTCACTATAGCTAACTGAATGGAAGGTTTTACCTTTTGCAACTTCCCTTGTATTTTGAAGCAGCTTTCCTAATTGTTCACTTACCTGCTCTATGCCAGTCACTGAAAATACAGGGACAAGTAAGACACAGTTCATAGGTTAGTGGGAAATACTACCCACAGTAGAGACCATGTTCACTCAATCAATATTTACCGTGATCACTATGTGTCACTGGACTTTAAGAGCTGAGTACTCTAATCCTACAAGGTGGTATGCCCCAGTGCTATAGAAAAGCATGGTACTGTGGTGCGGGAGGTGGCTCAGTGATAACGCTTTGGACTCTCACGCATGAGGTCCTGAGTTCGATCTCTGGCAGCACAAATGCCAGAGTGATGTCTGGTTCTTTCTCTCTCCTCCTGTCTTTCTCATAAACAAAAAAATCTTAAAAAAAAAAAAAAAAAAAAAAAAAAAGCATGGTACTGACAAGAGTTAAGACATACAGGCTTATGGTAAGTCTTCTAAATTAAATAGACATGTGTTCAACAAACATTAGAAAGGGCGTACTGGGAGGTAACATTATGGTTATGCAAAAAAAGACTTTCACACCTAAGGTTCTGAGGTCCCAGGTTCAATTCCCAGTACCACCATCAACTGTCTGTCTCTGTCTCTCTCTCTCCTTCCTCCTCATCCCCCCCTTATATTTTTCATTAAAATAAAATATATTTCAAAAATGAAGAAAAGCAAGGCAGTATAGCAGACATGAATAGAGTGAGAAGTTGCAACTGAGGAAATAATTCAACCCTTAAAGCACTGGAGATTGGTCCAGGAGTGGCAGAGTGGGTAGAGTTCCAGAGTTCTAAGAATGAAGTCCCAGGTCAGCAAGACAGCTCACCTGGATAGTGCATTAGTGCATTTGCTTTGTACATGGAAAGAGCCCAGGTTTGAGCCTGGCCCCCACCAGGCTAACGCTGCATATGCCTGAGAGATGCTCTGGTTCTCTATATAGTTAATAAGCTAAATCTTTCCTTAAAAAAGTAAAATAAAATGAAATGAATAAAGCTATAATTTCAAAAAGCTTAGTGAGAGGAACTTTGCTTCACCTTTTTGCAAATTTAGTTGTGAACAGGGTCTTAAGGACCTGGGAGGTCTGAAGCACATAATTTTACTTTAATATTATTATTATTGTTTTTATTTATTATTTTTTTTATTATTATTATTTTTTTCCCTCCTCCAGGGTTATTGCTGGGCTCGGTGCCTGCACCATGAATCTACCGCTCCTGGAGGCCATTTTTCCCCCTTTTGTTGTCCTTGTTGTAGCTTCATTGTGGTTATTATTATTGCCCTTGTTGTTGCAATTCGTTGTTGGATAGGACAGAGAGAAATGGAGAGAGGAGGGGAAGACAGAGAAGGGGAGAGAAAGATAGACACCTGCAGACCTGCTTCACCGCCTGTGAAGCGACTCCCCTGCAGGTGGGGAGCCGGGGGCTTGAACCGGGATCCTTACGCCGGTCCCTGCGCTTTGCGCCACATGCACTTAACCCACTGCACCACCGCCCGACCCCCTATTATTGTTATTATTATAGAGGTGGAGGGATAGAGAGGCAGATAAAGACAGTGAAATAGACCATAGCAAAAAGCTTCATCTGATGGAAACCAAGCTCGAACCTGGGTCATACACAGAGCAAAGTAGCCCACTATTTAAGTGAGCTATTTTGCCCCTTACTTATTTATCATCACCAAGGCTTCACTGATCTAAGGTTTTTTTAATATTTATTTTATTTATTTATTCCTTTTTGTTGCCCTTGTTGTTTTATTGTTGTAGTTATTATTGTTGTTGTTATTGTTGGATTGGACAGAGAGAAATGGAGAGAGGAGGGCGAAGAGAGAGAGGGGAAGAGAAAGACAGACACCTGCAGACCTGCTTCACCACTTGTGAAGGTTAGTCTGGTGGGGGCCAGGCTCAAACCTGGGCTGTTTCCAGGGCTCGAACCGGGATCCTTATGCCGGTCCTTGTGCTGCGCTACAGCCCAACTCCCCCCCAGCTAGAAAGAGAGATGCCACAGCACTGAAACTTCCTCCAATGGGAGGGATACTGGGCTCAAACCTGCATCACATGTTATGGTGAATATATCATATCATTTTAAAGAGCGCTCACTTATATTTAAAGACTAATCCAAAGGAAACTCCTTACTAATAGTCTCAAACTGCATGAGACACAAAAAATTGAGGAAAAAAATGCAAAATTTCAGTTGAAAATATTTTAAAACAGCCAGCTAGAGAGCTCACTTGGAAGTAAACTTGCTTTGTCATGGACACAACTCAAAACTTGGGTTCCTTAGGATCTATCCCCAGGAGGGAACTGCAGGATCATAGGGTAGGTCCATTTCTAGCCTTCTGAGAGTTCTCCAGACTGCTCGTCAGAGGTTGGACCAAATGACATTCCATAAAGAAAAAGAAACAAACAAACCAACCTGGCCTCCACCGATCTGAAGGAGGCTTTGGTGCTGTCTTTCTGTCTCTACTTGAAAAAGGCCACCTGGAGCAGTGAAGCCCCAGGGATAAGCAAAAACCAAGGAAGAAAGAGTCCTAACACTCTAGTTAAAAAAATTTTTTTAAATCAGAACATTCTGGGAGTCAGGAAGCTGAGCATCAGATTAAGCACACGTGGCGCAAAGCGCAAGGACCGGCGTAAAGATCCCTGTTCGAGCCCCCGGTTCCCCACCTGCAGGGAAGCTGCTTCACAGGCGGAGAAGCAGGTCTGCAGGTGTCTGTCTTTCTCTCCCCTCTTCCCCTCTCCATTTCTCTCTTTCCTATCCAACAATGACAAAAATAATAACTACAACAATAAAACACCAAGGGCAACAAAAGGGAATAAATACATATTTTAAAAAACCATAACATTTTTACAAATGAATATTACTTTAATAAAATAAAATAAAATTAACACCTGCTTCCAATAATTAACAGAAGAAAATAGAGGAAAAATAACTAAGACCATAGTATACTGTGGCCTAAGAGGTGGCTCAGTGGGTAGAGCGCCAGACCTGGAAGCATGAGGCCCTGAGTTTGACGCCAGGCATTTCATGTGCCAGAGGTAATTTTTCCGGTGTGCTTCATTCATCCTCTCTCATAAGTAAGTAAACAAAAATTAATTTAAAAAAACATCCAGCATGAACACTATTGATCTGCCGGATCTGACAGTTATAGGATACGATACCCAGTCACTGACTACATATGCTTTTCAAATGACTAGCACATGACTAGCAGTTGGAAAAGTGGCCTAGCGAGTAGGGCACCAGACTAAAGTATACACGAGCATAGGCCCACAAAGATAGTCATACAAGTGAACTGGGGACCAGGTGGTGGCGCACCTGGTTGAGTGCACCTGTTAGAAGGACCTAGGCTCAAACCGCTGGTCCTCACCTGCAGGGAGAAAGCGCTTCAAGTGGTGAAGCAGGGCTGCAGGGTTTCTCTCCCTCCATACCTCCCCCTTCCTCTCAATTTCTGGCTGTCTTTATCCAATAAATAAAGATAAGAAAAATTTAAAAGACTGATATGCTATTTTTTACTATTTTATTTTATTTTTATTGGCTAGGGACAGAGAGAAATCAAGAGGGATGGGGAAGATAGCAAGGAGGAGAAAGAGAGAGACACCTGCAGCCCTGAAGCTTTCCCCATGCAGGTGAGGGATGGAGGCTTGAACCTTGGTCCTTGTTGCATTGTAACATGTGCTCTCAAACAGGTGCACCATCACCCACACCTAAGACTGATACTCTTTAGAAAATAAATTTAAAAATAGGGGGCCCAGGTGGTAGCGCAGAGAGTTAATCACACATAGCACAAGGACCAGCATAAAGATCCCGGTTTGAGCCCCCCCCACTCCCACCTGCAGGGGAGTCGCTTCACAGACAGTGAAGCAGGTCTGCACGTCTCTATCTTTCTCTCCCCCTCTGTCTTCCCCTCTTCCCTCCATTTCTCTCTGTCCTATCCAACAACAACAGTAATAACTACAATAAACAACAAAGGCAACAAAAGGGAAAAAATAGCCTCCAGGAGCAGTGAATTTGTAGTGCAGGCACTGAGCCACAGCAATAACCCTGGAGGCAAGAAAAAAAAATTAAAAATAAAACGGACAGAAATTTTTAAAAAAACGGACTGAAATGATTGAGCATGATCTCTTGACAACCAAACAATCACAATAGAATCAAACAAATAGGGGTCTGGCAGTAGCACAGGGGGTTGAGCGCTACTCACACGGCCCAAAGTGTAAGGATCCCCAGGCTCCCCACCTGCAGGAGTCACTTCAAAGGTGGTGAAGCAGGTCTGCAGGTGTCTGTCTTTCTCTCTCCCTCTGTCCATTTCTCTCTGTCCTATCCAACAAGGAACGACATTAACAACAACAATAATAACCACAACAAGGGCAACAAAAGGAGGAAAAATGGCCTCCAGGAGCAGTAGATTCATAGTGCAGGCACCGAGCCCAGCAACAATCCTGGAGGCAAAAAAAAAAAAAAAAAGTCAAAGTGAAATAACTATGTACTTGATATATCCCATGAATAAAAGAAATCCTAATGGAAATTATAAAATATTTTAAATATATCAAAACTTAAGAGTGTTAATCAAAATCTTAAAATGAAGAGCTTAAATGTCTACACTGGGGTACCGCTGTGGCGCACTTGGTTGAACATATTCGTATAACATGTGAGGACTCAGGTTCAGGGCCCTGGTCCCCACCTGCAGGGGAGACACCAGTGGTGAAGCAAGGCTGCAGGTCTATTTCTCCCCCCCGCCTTTGTCTCCATCTCCATCTCTAGTAAATTTAATAAAATTTAAGTAACCCATGAAATTAAATTTCTACCTTAATAAGGGGTAAAGGCAGCTAAGGCAATAGCTCAGCTGGCGAGCATCAGATTTGCTTGGATTTACTGATGTATTCATGGATATTTTCTGGCTTCCTATGACGTCTGGCCTCGAGGAAATCTCTAGATATGTCCAGTGTAGGTGGGAGCAAGGTAAGTTTTTTTCTGGGAGTATGGGAGATAATTGCAGGTCACCTGCAGTTTTCCTGAGGTAAGTTCTTTCCATGTGGGTAGGGGGTCGGCAGTATTTCCTTCACTCATCTGTGTTGGCCTCAATCTCATGTAAGAAATGTGTGTGAGGCACTGGGTGTGTGTGTGTGTGTGTGTGTTTTTACAGATTTTTCTTTGGTACAAAGCACTGTGCTGCTGCCTCACGCTATGGATAAAGCCAAGCATGAACTAGCTAGATGGATCCCTGGAGTCCCCTGTGCCAGAGTGATGCTCTGGTTCTCTTTTAATAAACAAATCTTAGGAAGAAAAAAAAAGATTTAGGAAAAAAAGGAAGAGAGAGAAGCAGAGAATCACTCTATCACATGTTCTGCTGGGAAATGAACTCCAGACTTCCAGCTTGACAATCCAAACCTTTTTTTAAAGAAATTATTTTTATTTGATAGAGACAGCCAGAAATCAAGAGGAAAGGGGAGACAGAGAGGGAGAGAGACAGAGAGACACCTGCAGCCCCGCTTCACCACTTGTGAAGCTTCCTCTCTGCAGGTGGGGCGCAGGACTGGAACCTGGGTCCTTACTGTAACATGTGCGCTCCACCAGGTGCGCCACCACCTGGCCGCCCCCTTTAAAAATGTTATTATCTTCATTTATTGGATAGAGACAGCCAGAAATTGAGAGGGAAGGGGATGACAGAGGGAGAGAGACAGAGAGACACCTACAAGACTGCCTCACCACTCGCAAAGCTTTCCCCCTGCAGGTGGGGAGGACCAAGGACTCGAACCTGAGTCCCCGCGCACTGCAACATGTGCGCTCAGCCAGGTGCGCCACCACCGAGCCCCAAACAAGCTTTATCCACAGTAGCGCAGCGGGTTAAGCGCACGTGGCGCAAAGCGCAAGGACCAGCGTAAGGATCCCGGTTCGAGCCCCCGATCCCCACCTGCAGGGGAGTCATTTCACAGGCGGTGAAGCAGGTCTGCAGGTGTCTGTCTTTCTCTCCCCCGCTCTGTCTTCCCCTCCTCTCTCCATTTCTCTCCGTCCTAGCCAACAACGACGACATCAACAAAAATAACTAAAACAAGGGCAACAAAAAGGAAATAAATAATATTAAAAAAAAGTTTTATCCACTACGACACCTCCCGGTGGGTGTGGTGTGTATTTGCATTTTATTAAATTACCCAGTCACTTTAGGAAAACCAACGCTTAACACAGCAGGCGCCAACCCCACACTCTTGGGATCCGCGCTGCCCACCGTTTGGGGGGGGGGGTGTCTAGAGAGAACTGCTGAGTCCAAGGACTTTCCAGGCCCGGCCCGACCCGGCCCAGGGGGACCCAGGCAGCAGAGCCGGGCCGGCCCGGGGTGGGGGGACACCGCGCACGTCACCCGAGGCCCGTCAGCGCCCAGAGACCCAAAGACCCGCCGCGGGCCCGAGCGCCGGGCGGGGGCGGAGCCGCCTCGAGGGAGCTGCCCAAGGTCAGGCGCCGGCGGGGGCTCCACCTGGATTCATTCATGACATGGCCGACGGCTTGATTTCTAGAGATTTTAATGAAGGGGGGGCGGCAGAGAGAGAACCCGGACATCACTTGGTCCCTCGGAAGCCCCTGCGGGAGGCGTCCCCGCGGCCCGCCCGGCCCCGCGCCCCCCCCCCCCACGACACGGCGCGCTGACGGGCGGCCCCGCGCTCCCGAGGGACTCGAGGCCCCGGCCGCGCCCCGGGGCTCACCTGCACCACACAGCAGCCCCGGGCATCCTGGCGAGCGTCCGGAGGGTCCATGGATCGCGGCGACAGGCTCTGGTGCAGGATGTGCACCATGGCGGCCCCCACCCCGCCAGCGGGGCAGCCGGCCGAGACAGCTGGCGTCGAGTGGGGCGCGGATCCCGCGAGAGGTGGAGCGCGAGGGAGCCGAGCGGCTACGGCTCCCCGGGCAGCGCGACCCGCGCCGTCCCCACTCAAGTGCTTTTGAAACGCCCGGCGTGGCGACGTACACGCGTCGGGCGCCACGGCCGCGCGCACGCCCACGGAGGCCGGCCCGCAGGAGACCCCGCCCCCAGGGCCGGCTCGCCTCGCCTCGCCCCCGGGGCGCTAATCGCTACTCCACCCTGCGGGTCGCCGCCACATCCTGCCGCGGTCAGACGCGAACCTCGACTTCCAGCCACTTTCCTGGTCCCTCCTCTGCTGCACCCCCGCAGAGCAGCTCTGCGCACTGCGAAACCTGGACTCAGGGTGGCATGGACGGACGGCATGGTGGTTATGCAACGAGACTCTCAGGCCTGAGGCTGCAAAGTCCCAGGTTCAATCCCCCGCAACCCATAAACCAGAGCTGAGCAGTGCTCTGGTGAAAAGAGAGGAGAGAGAGAGAGACAGAGACAGAAAGAGAGAGACACAGAGAGAGAGAGAGAGTTGGGCGGTAGCGCAGTGGGTTAAGCGCACATGGCGCAAGGCACAAGGACCGGCGAAAGGATCGCGATTCGAGCCCCTGGCTCCCCACTTGCAGGGGAGTCGCTTAACAAGCTGTGAAGCAGGTCTGCGGGTCTCTTGTCTTTCCCCCTCTGTCCTATCCAACAACGACGACATCAATAATAGTAATAATAAATGGGCAACAACAACAACAAAAAAAACTAGAACTACAGATACAGGTTCCATTCCCGGCACCGCGAGCATCAGCGAGGTCTTTCGGCTTTTCTGGCTCATGCTCCGTATCTCTCCTGTTACTAGTTACTAGTATGGAATAAATAAGGTGTTTTCTTTTTATTTTATAAAATGTGGCAAGGGGCCGGATGGTGGCACACCTGGTTGCGCGCACATGTTACAGTGCGCAAGGACCCAGGTTCGAGTCCCCAGTCCCCACCTATAGGGGGAAAGCTTTGCGAGTGGTGAAGCAGTGCTGCAGGTGTCTCTCTCCCTCTCCATCACCCCCTTCCCTCTCAATTTTTGGCTGTGTCTATCCAATAAATAAATATTTTAATAAATTAAAATAAAATGTGGCAATTGGGGCTGGGCAGTGGTGCACCCAGTTAAGTGCACATAATTCAAAGCGCAAGGACCAAGGGAAGGATACCAGTTCGAGCCCCGTCTCCCCACCTGCTGGGGGTCACTTCACAAGCGGCCAAAACAGATCTGCAGGTGTCTTATCTTTCTCCCTGTTTCACCACCTCCCTTCTCAGTTTCTCTCTGTCTTATCCAAAATGAAAATAATGGCTGCCAGGTGCATTGGATTCATAGTGTCGGCACCAAGCCACAGCAATAACCCTGGAGGCAAATAAAATAAAAATAAAATATGGTAACAGTACTCCTATATTACCCCTTCTTGTTTTAAGTCCTATGGACAGTAGTTGAATCAAAGTCTCATAGGTAAGTAAATTGAGCTAAGAGCTAAATCCTAACCAGCCTCAAGAAGGAAACCTAGAAAATGAATACAATTTAAGAGTCAATAGGCCCAGGTGGGAGCATATTAGCAAATGGTTAAGTAAAAAGACTTTCATGCCTGAGGCTCCAAAGTCCCAAATTCAAACCCAGGTGGAGGCTAGGGGCTTAAGGCTGTGCGCAGTATGCAATATGCACTGTGGCCAGACTCCTCATGAATAATTCTCCAGAGTAAGTAGGGGCTTTGAATTTTTTTTTTCTTGTCACTACGATTATCACAGGGGCTTGATGCCTACACTACTGTTGTCTGTGACTAAGTTCTAAGTGATGGAGAGAAAGAAAGAGAGAGAAGTTAGCACAAGTATTTAATAGAACAAATGGATAGAGACCAAAAAAAAAAAAAAAAAAAAAAAAAAAAAGCCCAAATAGTAGGAACTTTTGAAAGTTAAAAAACAACTGCTGTGAAGGAACCACTGAAGACAAACTAGGAGGGGGTAGATGGCTTAATCGTTATGCAAAGATTCATGCCTGAGGCTCCCAAGTCCCAGATTCAATCACTCTGGGCCGGAAAAAGAAGGTGGAAGAGGAGCAGGAGGAGGAGGAACCACAGTATCTAAATTTTCCAGGTACTCTGAGGGGTTGAAGTGGGTGCATGACAAAGCAAGCACACTATCTTGCTGGCCCCATTAGTATTAAACTAAGAGGGAATCTCCAAAAATTAAGCCCCTGAATATGCTTACAGTATGTACTTATGATTATGGTATGTTTCTAAGAAGGCCCCAGAGAGTGCTTATTAGATCTGGGTGATTCCAAGAATATCGCTCCTGCCAAGGCTGCCAGAGTAGAAGGCCCCTGGCCAGGAAGGGGTAGGGGGTGGGTGGTTTACTGATAGGTAAAGTTGGATAAGATAGATGTGTTGGATAAGATAGATGTGTTAAGTTAATGTCGTAAGGAGTTTGAGCAAAGGAATCATTCAGAGAGCGTGTGGGGTAAAACAATAATTTTTACTTATTTTAGATGCCATAGAAAGATCACACAGTTCTTATAACACACAGCCAACCCGACAGCCCCCTCCTTACTTAATATCTGTGCTGCCGGGAGGCGGTCCTTTTGTTCTGCTGGTGCAACGGGCTAAGTTATTGTTATTATTGAGGTTGTGCAAGTGATCATACAGAAGGTCAAGTAAGTGAAAACAAAGAATTTAGATAAAGAAAGTCAGACTGAACTTCACTGAGTAAGTAGTAGATAAGTAGAGAACAAGGTCAGAAAAGTCAAATGCATTGTAAAGAAAAGAGAATGTCAAGGCAAAGAAAGAGTTAACTCACCAAAATGCAAGATAACAGATAACAGACCAAGAAAAAGGTACACTGGCAAATTGGGTTAAGTGCATGTGGCACAAAGCTCAAGAACCTGCCTAAGGTTCCAGGTTCGAGCCCCCGGCTCCCCACCTGCAGGGGGGTCACTTCACAGGCAGTGAAGCAGGTCTGCAGATGTCTCTCTTTCTCTTCCCCTCTCCATTTCTCTCTCTTACCTAATAACGATGAAATCAACATCAACAATAACTACAACAACAATAAAAAAAAGAACAAAAAGGGGAAAATAAATATTAAAATATTTTTTAAAAAACGTGCAACGAAAAATAAATAAAAAAGAAAAAGGTATACTGCCCCCATCCCCACCCCTTATGCTGAAGCTAAAATTTCCCAGACACAACTGTGCAGGAAAAGGTAACAGTAACTAAGGCAACCAGACCCTGAGCAATGGGTACAAATCCCACCGTGTGACAGTCACCACTCTCAGCATAACTAGCTTCATCTTAACCTAAATCCAAATCTGTGAAAATCCCAAGCTGTAGAAAATTTTAATTTTTTTATTTATATTTATTTATTCCCTTTTGTTGCCTTTGTTGTTTTATTGTTATTGATGTCCTCGTTGTTGGATAGGACAGAGAGAAATGGAGAGAGGAGGGGAAGACAAAGAGGGGGAGAGAAAAGATAGACACCTGCAGACCTGCTTCACCACCTATGAATCGACTCCCCTGCAGGTGGGAAGCCGGGGGCTCGAACTGGGATTGTTATGCTGGGATTGTTATTTGAGCTTTGCGCCATCTGCTCCACCACCCGACTCCCAACTGTAGAAAATCTTATTGGTGTACTGCACCAAAGTAAAAGACTCTGGGGAGGATATGGGGGGTTACAGGTCCTGGAAAAGGATGACAGAAGACCTAGTGAAGGTTATATTGTTATTTGAAAACTGAAAAATATTATGCATGTACAAACTATTGTATTCACTTGCAACTGTAAAACATTAATCCCCCAATAAAGGGAAAAAAAAGTTAAAAAAAAATTTTAAACTTGCTCAACCACTTTACTGCCAAGTGCCATGCCCCCCAGCACCCCCAGACTTGCCAAACAAGATGTATATCTCATTGTTCAATTGTTCTCGTAGCAGGTCCCCTTGTCCTAACTGCATTTTTAGCTTCTGCAATCATGCTTGCTTCCTGCACCTGTGTCCTGTTTTTTCTAGCAAGGATATGGCTTTTCTCTATAAAAACTTGTCTGAATTAAAGCTAGGGACCACACTCTGAGCAGCGCTTTAGCTGTGAGTGTAGTCACCAGCCGGCTGAATAAAAACTCTCAAATTTGGCTGAACTGGTCTCAGGTGGTCTCTGGTGCTTACTATATAACACCCTTAACTTTGCAGCCTCTGCTTCTGTAATGACACTGTTAGAGATGGTTAGGTCTTCTCTTCAAAAGAACATGAATGGAACAACTGTTTAGTACACAAATTCTTTTTATAAATTTTTCTCTATGCCCACCTGTGGCCAGTGGTTTTATATTCTTTAGGTCAGCTCCTTGCAGTGCTTGCTAATCCTCCAGCAGAGACCCTCAGACTCTCTTCCTCCTCTCCTTATTTATTTATTTTCCTTATTTCCTTATTTAGGGAGATTGTGAGCTCCGAAGCCCAGCCCAGGGGTGCCCAGGGGTGAAGGAGACAGTTCTGCATCAGGTATAAAAGATGGGACAAGGGTGAAGGGGGCACGCTGCTGCCTGATGGCCACTGTTGGCAGCATGCCCTTTTGCAAAAGAATAAAGGCCTTGCTTCAACTCTGTATTTTTTGTCTTCATAAGTAATTAATTTTTTTTTTTTTTAACCAGAGCACAGATCAGCTCTGGTTTATGGTGGTGCAGGGGATTGAAGCTGGGACTTTGGAGCTCAGGCATGAGTCTGTTTGCATAACCATTATGCTATCTACCCCTGCCCCATAAGTAATTTGAACTAGCCGTTACTTACAATAACACTTTCTGCTTTCCGCCTGCACCTCCTATATAAGCTTGTACCATCCCTTTGTTCGAGGCCATGAGTTTTCAGAGTGCTCTAGACTCCCAGTCCACGAAAATAAACTCCTTTGTCCTTCACCCACCTCGGCTCCAGTCTTTTTGATTTCCAACATAATTCCCTAGCAAACTTTTTTAAAAATTTAATTTGGGGGGTCGGGCGGTGGCACAATGGGTTAAGCGCTTGTGGCACAAAGAGCAGGGAACGGCGTAAGGATCCCGGTTCGAGCCCCCCGGCTCCCCACTTGCAGGGGAGTCGCTTCACAGGCGGTGAAGCAGGTCTGCAGGTGTCTTTCTCTCCCCCTCTGTCTTCCCCTCCTCTCTCCATTTCTCTCTGTCCTATTCAACAACGAACAACATCAACAATGGCAATAATAATAACCACAGCGAGGCTACAACAAGGGCAACAAAAGGGGGAAAGATGGCCTCCAGGAGCGGTGGATTCATGGTGCAGGCACTGAGCCCAGCAATAACCCTGGAGGCAAAAAGTTAAAAAAAAATTTAAAAAATTTTAATTTGGGGCAGGGGTAGATAGCATAATGGTTATGTCAAGAGACTCTTCTCATGCCTGAGGCTAATGTAGTGACCATGTAACCCGGAAACCTAGTAACTACAGTAACCATAGTGCGCCTGCATAGTGTGAGAAGACAGAGACATATGTATGCATAGATAGAACTCAACCCGAGCCTGACTGGCCAATGGAAATGTAACCTTAAAACCAGAGGCAAGCTGAGTCTAAGTGAAGGCTCAAAAATCAGCTGGGTGAAGCACTTCCACCGTTACTGACATAAATAACAATAAAACAAGGGCAACAAAAAGGAATAAATACATAAATAAATAAATAAATAAATAAAATATTTTAAAAAGCAATTTTTTTTCATTTCCTTTTGTTGCCCTTGTTGTTTTATTGTTGTAGTTATTATTGATGTTGTTGTTACTGGATAGGACAGAGAGAAATGGAGAGAGATGGGGAAGACAGAGAGGGAGAGAGAAAGATAGACACCTATAGACCTGCTTCACTGACGCTCGAACCGGGATCCTTACGCCAGGTCTTTGCACTTTGTGCCACATGCGCTTAACCCCTGTGCCCTACTCCCTTTATTTATTTTTAGATGCCAGAGAAAGGTCACACAATTCACACAATCACACAGTCAACCTGATACCCTCTCCTTAGTTAATAGCTGTGCAGGCAAGGCTCACGGTGTAGTCACTGACCCGCTGTGTTGCCGGGAGGAGGTCCTTTTGTCTGCTGGCACGACCCGGATTAACAATTAATGAGGGGTCTGGGAGCTGGGGAAGCTGTTACTTAAGCTAGCCACATGTGCTTTAAGTTTTTAGCCACACTGGCAGCATCCTGTCAGTTATGGTACAAGTTTCTATCTTATCACACTATGCAGGCACACTATGGTTACTAGTTACTACAGTTTAGGGTTACATGTTCACTACAACCCCATACCACCATAAGCCAGAGCTGAGCAGTGCTCTGGTGTTTCTATCTGTCTCTCTCTCAAAAATAAAATAAAATAATAAAATTTAATTTAATTTGGGGGGGCCAGGCGGTAGCGCAGCAGGTTAAGCGCACATGGTGTGAAGCACAAGGATACTGGTTTGAGCCTCTGGCTCCCCACCTACAACATTGAAGCAAGTCTGTAAGTGTCTATCTTTCTTTCCCTGTCTCCCCCTCTTCTCTCAACTTCTCTCTGTTCTATACAACAAAAATAACAATAATAACAAGAGCAAAAAAAAAAAAAAAGGAAAAAAATGGCCTCCAGGAGCAGTGGATTCATAGTGCAGGGACTGAGCCCCAATGATAACCCTGGAGGCAAAATAAAATAAAATAATTTTTTTTTTTTTAACCAGAATGCAGTTTATTTCAAGGTAGATATCAAATACATCACTTATCTGGAGGGAGGGGGTATAAACAAGTCCGAAATCTCATGTTCTGCATAGTGGTCCAGCAGGGGTGTTCTGACTAGAGGTGAGTTTTATAGGACAGAGAAATTGAAGGGGTAGAGGGATAGAGAGGCAGAGACAGAGAGACACCTGCACACTGCTTCACCGCTTGTGAAGCTTTGTCCCCTGCGTGTGGGAGGCAGGGACTTGAATTCAAGTCCTCATGCATGGTTACGTGCCCTTAACCAGATGTGCCACCCCTCAGTAGTATTATATTATAACATGAAAATGTAAATAGATGCAAATCAAAGTAGACAAAACACACTTTATATAAAATTTATAGTATTTATTTAGGCAAAAAAGTTCCCCAGACAAAAATCTATACACACAACATTAACATCTAAGTGATGTTCTGATTGAAAATATACTATGACTCATGTACAGAACATTTGTATTCATCTGGCCACACTGAGGACAATGCCTTTAGTTCAGATAACAGAGAGCCTTTGAAATGTATATACATTATGCTTTTCAATGAATTTTTCATATACTTTGAACTGGAGTTAAATTCTATCATCAGAATTCACACAAAAGACCTACTTTCTCACACAAGCCTGGGAGAATTTGACAGTTGGAGTTCAACAAAAATCAAAGGATTTGACATTTTTTTGTTCTTGAAGATTATCTAAATTCTAAATCTTCACATAACATTCTCCCATTTGTAAAGAGAAAAATACTCTTTAAGGTTTTCCCATTTTTTATGAGAAAACCTTTGTGTTTCAGCTTTCCTTAGTTTAGTAGCTTCTTGCTTCTATGTTGATTAAAACAAGCTTGAAAGAAATCAATTGAAAATGTTTCCCCAAAAGTAAATAGTTCAAAACTAAATGCATGCTATTAGTGAGTTAGACTTATGATATCCCATAACATAATTTGGGTAAATGAGTTTACTACATACTCTTACTAGCCGTTCTATCTAGCTATAAAGCTAGGCTGTAGTGTCCAAAAAGAGCTTTGCTGCATCCAGAGCAATGAGAAATGGTGTACATCTTCCTGTAATTCCCTCTTCCCCAAAAAAATGGGGAAGGGGGGACAGGTAGAAGCTCTTTCTTAGATTACCAATTAATAGGGTGTCTTTGATTACGATTTAGAAATTTAAAAGTACACAATTAAGAGTATACCATGTCATGCAAAAATCTATAAAATACTAAAATAATAACTACTACTACTAATAATAATAAACTCATTTGAAGCACATTCGGCAAGTTTTCCTATCATTATTGTTTCCATTACCAGATGAAGGTTGGATTTGTATTATTCTTAAAACAAAGGTTCATGAGTGAATATTAGAAATTTCAACTGTGTCAATACAAAGCAAACAGTGAGGATTAAATATCCAATATCAACACAATCATTTGAATCTGCTACAATGACATTCAGAGGAAAACCCTAAGTTTGCAAACCTGTGTGGGCTGTCAGAACAATACAGTCATGCGACACTTAACTGGGACGCTTTCTGACAAATGCATTATTAGGTGCTTTTGTTGTTGTGGGAAAATGATGAGTGTACTTTATACAAACCTAAATGGTATAGCCCACTACACACTTAAGCTATATATAGAGACCACCATCTTCTACGTGAATACTGAGTCTGTGACCTTACAGTGAAGCCATAGTCATATAAAGTCCCCAAATAAGTGACATAGATAAAAACTGTTCACATAAGCTGACAGTCTGATGATATCTTTAATTTACATCTTCAGTTTATTAATTTTATTCCAAATAAGTTGCTACGGAAGGGCAAACGCTAAAAGAAGAAGAAGTTGCAAAAGAAACCAAATATTGTAAATATACCAGCAGATGGAGAGAGAGAGAGAGAGAGAGAGGCTTCCAACAACATACACAAAGTAGAAATTTTGTTTAACCTGCTATTTGTGACGTCTTTCTCAATCTTGAGTACAGAGGCAAACTGTTCTGTGGAGATCATACATTTTGAAACACTAAGCCAAAACTGTAACTCATTAACTGGTCATATTTTATCATATAACATATATTTCCATTAAATTTTTCTTTAAAAATGTTGAGGCTGGCGAAGTGTCCAGCAGTAGTGCATGCATGAGGCCCTTGATTAGATCTTGGCACTCCATAAAAATATGAACGATAAGGCTGGGTTGTGGCACCTGGTAGAGCACACACATTACCATGCACAAGGAGCTGGGTTCAAGATCCTCGTTCCCTTCTGTCGGGGAAGCTTCACAAGCAGTGGAGTAGGGCTGCAGGTATCTAGCTTTCTCCCCCCGCCCCACTCCCCATCCCTGTTTATTCTCTCTGTGTCTAAAAGAAAAAATAAAAAAAGAAACAAGAATAAAAGAGGGTGCCATCAAGTCCCAGTAATAGCCTGGTACCACAAAAGAAAACAAACAAAAACAGAGTCATAAATGGCAGTGGTAACCTGGTGTGTCTGCCTGCCTGCCTGCCTCTCTCTCTCTCTCTTTGCATAAAAACTGTTCCCCAAAGGGCTAGCAAAAAAAATCCAAATCTATCTTGACACATGGTATAGAAAGAAATATAGCTAAATAAAAGCGAATAAGGGAAAAACAGCCCTATTCAAAAAGTTTCATTATTTAGAACAGCTTCTTAAAGCTAGGTACACAGGATTAATATTTTTAAACATAAAATTTAGATTCTTTGGATGTCATAAACAAAAGTCATCCTAATACTAGATTTATTTATTCTGGCTTATAGTGGTGCTGAGAATTAAACTTGGGACCTCTGAGTCTCAGGAAGGAGAATCGTTTACATAACCATTTCTATCTTCTCAGCCTGCAGCTATCACATTTTCATAGCAGTCTCAGAGTAATTCACTTAAAATGACTAGGTCACTAAGTGGCACTTCTGTCCTGGGATGAGGAGCAGCAATGTTCAAGGTCAACTGCTGGACTGTGGGTCTGATGGGATTTTCTGAATCCTCAATATAAGTCCTTGGCCAGAGAGTAACCTAATCCTTTATTACTACAGACTTATTTCTTTTCAAATAAAAATTAAAAGAAAGGAAAAGAAAAAAAAATTTTGTGTAAACATCACAGCAAATCTTACTGGAAGGTAAAAATGAGGAGCCTTTATTGTTTCTGCTTTAATTACTGACAGCTTTTACTTTACTAATAATACCAACATGCATCATCACAATCTAAAAATTAAAATGCCATTTATCTTTAATAGATCTCAATCTGGATGATGTGATATTTTAAAAATCTGAGCACACCCATCATTGGAGGAAGGAATGGTTCAACTGTGCTTGAAACAGCACCTCTAAGAAACTGAGGAGGTAACCAAATACTGTCTGCATTCTGCATGCCAGTAGACAAATGCAAATGGAAGCCTGACAGATTCTAACTGTAGAGATGGGCCAGTGATGCCTCTTAAGTTTAATATATACACCTACACTAATTTGAGCCAAATTCAAGACTTTACAGATAATTCTGTGCCTTAAACTAATCCCAGCCATAAAGGCACTCAAATTTTTATAATTTCAGGATGTAAATAATCATTTTGCTTTTAAGACAGAAATATCTGGTCATTATCAATATTCAATGGCATACATTTATATTTACTTTTAAATACTTTTAATTTAAATTTAGTTTTAAATGTCATAATTTGAATACTTTAAAATCACCTGTCAATACTGAGTAATGAAAAGATTTACTAGTTTCTTAGAATTTACTGTTTTCTGTACATTTTTAAGTCATTTCTGGAGACGATTTGTAAAAAGGATTGACCTTTACAGGTAAGCTTACACCTTTGTCTCTTACACAGGATAAAATCAGAAACTTGAATCCAAACTTCTCAAATTGCTTTCCCTCAACTATATAGGATGGGAAACCTGGAAATGGTCAACCTACTAGCACTTTCTAAGCTACTATAAGCTGTCTTTCCAAGCTATTATAAGCTGTCCTACTTTCTAGGTTTTGCTTAGACATTAAATCTCATTAA
Source organism: Erinaceus europaeus (assembly GCF_950295315.1). Taxonomy (NCBI): domain Eukaryota; kingdom Metazoa; phylum Chordata; class Mammalia; order Eulipotyphla; family Erinaceidae; genus Erinaceus; species Erinaceus europaeus. The sequence continues at coordinate 71,394,552 of NC_080174.1, read as the reverse complement.
AAAGGGAGAAAATTTAAAAGAATTTATAAAAAGAATTTAATGTCTTCTCTTAAATGAACTTTAACACTTACTGTGTGCCAATAAGCATTTCTTAAATGACCCACAACTTAATGCCTTTTAATGGTTCTAAATAACAATTTACGTGTTCAATCCTGAAAGAGTTTCAAATAATTCAAGTATGATAATTGTGATGGTGGCATACAACATGTATGTCAAAAGTTATCAGCATACTAATTAGCCAGCTCCTTTCTAAATATTAGTGTTTCTAAATTACCACCATAAATTTAAACAAAATACAGTCATCTGAAACTTTAGATTAACCTTACTTACAAACTAAAATTTTTAAATGGAAACAAAATTTTCTTGGTGGCTTGCTGCCTCCCAACTGCCTTAACAGGTTTAACAATAGCTGGTTCTTGGTACTTTAAAGGAAATGCAACAGTCTAAAAAAATTAAAAATATTTCCTTTTACATACTGCAACCCAAATCACTTACATTTAACAGTCTATCTGATCTCTTTCATTTTTGGCAGTGAGATGTAAATATCTTTATCAAACTATTAAGATACATGTATTTTGAAACAAGAAAATTTAGCTTCTTGTGACAAAATTTACAACTGTTAATTGTATTTTTACAGTGCAGGTAAACACCAAGTGTATTTCCTATATCACTAAACAGAAATTACTTTGAGATAGAGGGAGAAGAATGGTCAGTTTTAACAAGACAATTTTTAAAAACTTTACATTTTCACAATGTGACACAGAGATCTGGACAGTCAATCTTTAACACAGAATGCTATAATGCTGTAATGCTTGAAGAAATATTTCTAGAGTGACCAGAATCTACATAGGAGGCAGTGTTCCTTGTTTCCATGAATAAATATGAAGAACAAGTTGCTGCTCACTGCCTCAAGGCTTCAGAATAGCCCGTTTCAGTTAAAAGACAGTATCATGAGAGTGACCTTTCCCTAGGCCCTAAGCTCTGTTCTACATTAATAGTTTCTCTTTGCAATGTACTTTTCTGCCAGTCATTCAGGCTTCAGCCAGTGAGTAGCTTTCACAAGGAAAGAACTCAACATTTTCATTTTTTCATACAAAGGACATCTTAAAATTGATGCATAGACAAGAAAAAAGGTAATTTATACAGAAGCAGTAAAAAACCTTTTAAGGGAAATAGTGTCCGAAATCAGGTTAACAGCTTATCTGAAGCTGTGAATAATTATAAGGAACTCTGAAACCAGAAAGTCTGATCTAAGGGTTCTTGCAAACTCTTCTCTCATATATCTGTAGAATTTCAAGCACAGGAAGTTCAAACACTAAAAGATACGGAAATTTTCTAAAAGGCAATGACAGAGGGAGAGATCCTTCTTGCCTCATAGTTAAAAATCACAAGAAAAACCAGAGACTGTTCACATGGGCAGTACTGTACATCATCAATTCCAAACTGATCTTCAGACTGGTCCTAGAAACACGCTAAACATCACACAGGTGCTAAGTATTACAAATGAAGCTATCGGAAAAAAAGGTTTCCTATGATTCAATTATCCAATTACCTGTGGCTATCAATTTAGTCTGGCCTGGGACTGCTTTTTACAAGGAGGTGGTCTCCCATGACGGACAATGTGTTTTTCTAAGCTGTCCAGAATGGCCACGGCAATCTGCTGAACGTGGGGATCAGTCTGTTCATGTTCTTTAATGTTGTATAAGTGTTGCAACCCTCCTTCCTCAATCAGCATGCTACAGTATCTTGAGGCTGAAAGAAAGAGTAAGTGATTTGCTTAATACACTTAACTTATGCCACAAAAAGTTTTTTTTTCAACTTTAATACCATTTTATTGAGGAAATGTTGGTTTACAGAACTGTTCTCATCATAGGGGTACAGTTCTACATTTCCCCAAGAAAGGTGTCAGTACACCTTACCCACCCAAAAAAAAAAAAAGTTATTTTACAATTTTATTTTTAAGTGTTTTATTACTGACCGTTAACATGTTTTAAAGATTGCTAAGTACTTCTGCAATGATTCTATATCTACAGTGCAAGCTTCATGGGGCTATGGGCACACAGGCTGGGGAAGTTGGCTCTTTCCTAGAAAAACATACCTTAACATGAAGTATCTCGATGAATTTCATCAAAGCACAGCTGAGATTTCTGGTAAATCAGAAAACATCACTGTCTTCTTTTTGACAGTGATGCACAAGGAAAGTGGCCACAGTTGGGGGAGGGAGAAGAAGACTCAGGCATGATATTGCATTACTGGATTGCGGGTTGGCAACATATATGCAACTGCTTCAACTACATACTTTGCATTTAAAGGTTCCCATGTGGAACGACTCATGAACTACATAAGATTAAGAAAAGGAGCTCAGAACTGCTGGGTTTTGTTTTTTTGTTTGTTTGTTTTAAAGAGCTGTAGAAGCCACAGGCTCTAGAGGGAACTCCAGGGGGCCATTGGGGAGGGGGGGATTAGAAAATTGAACATTGTACCCTGCTGGCAGCAGGAAAGCCAGTGAAACTCTGAAGTGTCCCAGATACTACAGAGACCCTGGTGAACAGGTCAGTCTGCGCTGCAGGTGGGAAAAGTGACTCCAACCTCACTACAGAGTTCTCACTTTCAGGAAACAATACAGTAAGCAGAATAGGTCTAGAATCTCCCTCTCCCCACCACTAAGGCTGTTTAAGGAACACTAAGGACATCACTTCTTCAAAACACCTCCCCTCCATAAGCAGGACCCATTGCCACCTGCAGACCAACAACAGAAACCAAAAGAGATGGCTAAAACTAGAAAAATGCTGGTTCTAGAAAACCAGCACAGCACTCAGGACTTATCAATGCAGATCCAGTGAAACTACAGTGCAAGATCCCAAACATAAATAATATGCATACCACTAGTCTGTTTTTCTCTTATGGATGTGTGTGGATACACAAGAGATATTAATGGTATCTATATAACCCCCTTTCCCTACACACACACACACACACACACATACACTTTTGCATGGAGTATATACTTAGTTAGCAAAGAGCACAGATTTAGAGGAAGGCACATAGCAAAAGACAGAGTGTATAGAAGGCCCAGTGATAGCTCAATTAGTAGAACACACACTTTCCCATGTGGAAGGACCTGCACCACATAGGAACCCCATGTACAGGAAAACTTCATAAGCAGTGGAACATGCTATGGTGTCTCTCCTCTCTCACCCTGTGTCCTCTGTAAGATACTAAAAAGGGGAGGGGGGGGAGTTACCAGAAGTGGTGGAATGATAGGAGCATCAGAAAAGAAGACTGAGTGTAAGGCTGGTCTCAAGAAATGAGGGGAGGAAAAGCCTGAATCTAAGCTTCATGTAGGGTAGAAAATTTATTTAGTTAAAGGAATAGCATAACCTCAGAAAGGAAGGAAGAAGAAAGAAAGGAAGGTTGCTCCAGGAGGCAGTGCAGTGGATGAAGTGTTTCTCTTTCAAGCATGGGGTACATATGCCAAAGCAAATCTCTGGTGCCTTCTCTTTCTAGCTCACTAATAAATAAAACTTTTTTTTTCAAAGTGACACAATGGATAAAGAGTTGGAAGGGAGCTGGGCAGCGGCACACCTGGTTAAGTGCACACACATAGTACTAAGCACAAGGATCTGGGATTGAGTCTCTGGCTCCCCAACTACAAGGGAGACATTTCACAAGTGGTGAAGCAGGTTTGTAGGTATCTATCCTTCTCTTGTCCTATCTCTCCTTCCTCTCTCAATTTCTCTGTCCTATTCAATTAAACGGCTGCCAGGATCAGTGGATTCATAGTGCCAGCACTGAGCCCCAGCAATAACCCTGGAGGCAAAAACAAACAAACAAACAAAACAGAGGGGTTGGATTCTCAAACCTCAGGTTCCAAATTCAGTCTCTGGCACTGCATATACCAGAGCGATACTTTGGTTCTTGTGTCTCTCTCCCCATTAATAAAAAAAAAATAGAGGGAGTAAGGCTGTAGCGCAGCGGGTTAAGCGCAGGTAGCGCAAAGCACAAGGACCGGCATAAGGATCCTGGTTCGAACCCCGGCTCCCCACCTGCAGGGGAGTCGCTTCGCAGGCGGTGAAGCAGGTCTGCAGGTGTCTGTCTTTCTCTCCTCCTCTCTGTCTTCCCCTCCTCTCTCCATTTCTCTCTGTCCTATCCAACAACGACAACAACAATAATATCTACAACAATAAAACAACAAGGGCAACAAAAGGGAATAAATAAATAAAATAAATATTTTAAAAAAATAAAAAATAAAAAAATAGAGTGGTACACAGAGATATTTGCATACACATATATGAATATGATGGTCTTAAAACATAATTGTATCATATATATGATAATCCTAAAGCAGTTTGGAAGGAAAAAAATTTACATCTCAAATCACAGGAGGAAAGATATTTCTCTGTGTGTTCTTTCTTTTTTAGATTATCTATTAGCATTAAATAGAAGCAGAATATGAAATGTCATGTCAGTGATCAAACTTGAGAAATCATGTACTTGTCTGATTCTTTTTTTTTTCTTTTTTAACCAAAGCACTGCTCAGCTCTGGTTTATGGTGGTGTAGCAGATTGAACCTGGGACCTTGTAGCCTCAGGTTGAGAGTCCCTTTGCATAACCAGTATGCTATCTATGCCACCCTGATTCTCTATACTTCCATGCACATTCTAGTCTTTACTTTTTTTTCTTTTTAAAAATATTTATTTATTTATGAGATAGGAGGAGAAAGAAAGAAGCAGACATCACTCTGGTATATGTGCTGCCAGGGATTGAACTCAGGAACTCATGCTTGAGAGTTCAAAACTATCCACTGTGCCACCTCCCAGACCACTTTAAATTTTTTTCTATAAAACCCATTCACTTAAAAACACTTTTTATTTTGGTGCAATACACCAACTCTAGACCAGGTTCTGCTTACTGTTTTCTCTTCTGATCTTGTTTTTCAACTTCTGCCTGAGAGTGAGATCATCCCATATTCATCCTTCTGTTTCTGACTTATTTCACTTAACATGGTTTCTTCAAGCTCCATCGAAGATGGGCTGAAAATGGTGAAATCACCATTTTAAATAGCTGAGTAGTATTCCATTATGTATATATACCACAATATGCTCAACCACTCATCTGTTGTTGGACACCTGGGTTGCCTCCAGGTTTTAGCTATTACAAATTATGCTGTGAACATAATATGCAAATCTTTTTGGATGGGTGTGTTTGGTTCCTTAGAATATATCCCCAGGAGAGGAATTGTAGGATCATAGGGTAGGTCCATTTCTAGCCTTCTGAGAGTTCTCCAGACTGTTCTCCACAGAGGTTGGACCAAACTATATTACCAGAGGAGGGTTCTTTTGTCCCCACCTCTCCAGCATTTGTTGCTGCTACTTTTTCTGATGTGTGACATTCTCACAGGAGTCAAGCGGTATTATTGTCTTTATTTGCATTTCTCTTACAATCAATGACTTGGGAGCATTTTTTCATGTGTTTCTCAGCCTTTTGGGTCTCTTTTGTGGTGAATATTCTGTCCATGTCCTCTCCCCATTTTTGGATGGGGTCATTTGTTTTCTTGTTGAGTTTGGCAAGCTCTTTATATACTTTGGTTATTAAAACTCTTGTCTGATATATGGCATATAAATATCTTCTCCCATTCTATGAGAGGTCTCTTTGTTTGGGTAGTGGTTTCTTTTGCTGTGCAGAAGCTTTTTAATTTGATGTCCCACTGGTTTATTCTTGCCTTAGTCTTCTTTATAATTGGATTTGTTTCACTGAAGATGTCTTTAAAATTTATGCGGAAAAGAGTTCTGCCAATATTTTCCTCTAAGTATCTGATAGTTTCTGGTCTAACATCCAAGAACTTGATCCACTTGGAATTTACCTGGACTGGAGTTGGTGTACTGCACTAAAGTAAAAGACTCTGGGGTGTGTGTGTGGGGGGGGGGATGGGGAGGAGAATACAGCTCTTGGAAAAGGATGACAGAGGACCTAGTGGGGGTTGTATTGTTATGTGGAAAACTGAGAAATGTTATGCATGTACAAACTACTGTATTTACTGTCAAATGTAAAACATTAATCCTCTCAAAAACAAATTAAAAAGAAATACTTTTTTATGCAATAGATCCTAAAATAATCTTGAAATAAAGAAAAAAGAAGGGCTGGGTTATGCAAAAAGGCTTCCGTGCCTGAGGCTCTGAAATCCCAGGTTCAGAACCCAGCATCATCTTAAATCAGAGCTGAGTCACGCTCTTTGGTGCCTCTCTCTAGGGGCCGGGTTGTGGCGCACCTGGTTAAGCATGCATGTAACAATGCACAAGGACCTGGGTCCAAGCCTCCGGTCCCCACCTGCAGGGGGAAAGCTTCGCAAGTGTTGAAGCAGTGTTGCAGGCATCTCTGTCTATCTCCCTTCCCTCTTGATTTCTGGCTGTTTCTATCCAATAAATAAATATTTAAAAATAAAATAAAAATAAAAAGAATTACTTTAAAAGAAAAAAGACAGTGAAATGTCCACTCTGGGCTGGCCAGATTGCTCATATAGCAAGGTGTCTGCTTTGTCACGCAGCCTAAGCTTGAGCCCAGCTACCACTCCACTCCACTGTGGGCTGTTTCGGTGCTGCAGTGTCTCTACTTCCTCTGCCTCTATCTTTTTTGAAGACTTATTTATTTACTAATTAGAGAAAGAGAAGAGTAATTGAGTAATCAATTACTCAATTACTCTTATGTAGATAAATACAAATTACTCAATTACTCTTATGTAGATAAATACAAATATGCACGACTTCATTTGGAAAACAATAGCTCAAGTCTTGTTGTGGTACATACGGTTCTTGCTGCAGACATGTTGCATGGCCCAAACTGCCCAGAGCTGAACTCCTGGTGTTGTGAAACAGCCAAGTAACGGGAAGAATGGGTTAAAGGACCTAAAAAATCAAAAGAAAATAATACAATTTACACTCATTACTAAATGAGAAAGATACAGAAATAAAGGTACAGAGACAAAGACCAGAGAACTTAGCTCTGGTTTATGGTGGTACAGGGCATCACTGAACCTAGAACCTCAGAGCTTCAGACAGACATGAAAGTCTTCTTTTTTCCTTTTAGATTTTATTTATCTATACATGAGAAGTGATAGGATGCCAGAAGCCATTCTCTGCTTGATAGAAGATAAGCTTTGAAACAATGGAAGCCCTCGAGACAAGTTTTCATTTCCCCGCAGGTAGGCCATTTATCAGAAATCAAGTGACACACCACATAGTTGTGGTAACAAACATGGTTTCGGCCACTGTATGTTGCAAGGGACATTCCACCCTGATAATTGCTCCCCCTCCTCCTCCTCCTGCACTCCCCCTTCCCCAAAGCCTTATAATGCCTGTGAACACAATAAAATTTTGCAGCTTGATCAGAATCCTGTCTTGCTGTCATTTCTTGTGTCTCCTGTTCCTTTCATTCCAGGTTCTTGGGTTCCTAGCCCCTGTTCATGCCCCGCTGGCCGGGGCAATAGGAGAGAGAGAGAAAGAACCCGGACATCACTCTGGTACTTGTGCTATCAGGGATTGAACTCAGGACCTCATGCTTGACAGTCCAATGCCTTATCCATTGTGCCACTTCCCGGACCACTGAAAATCTTTTGTATCACCATTATACTGTCTCCCTAGCTCCTTAGTGCCATTTTCTGAACATTTTTCTTTTGTTTTTTAAAATTTTTTATTATCTTTATTTGCTGGAGACAGCCAGAAATCAAGAGGGAAGGAGGTGATAGAGAGGGAGAGACATAGAGAGATCTGCAACACTGTTTCACCAATTGCAAAGCTTTCCCCCTGCAGGTGGGGACCAGGGGCTCAAACCCAGGTCCTTGTGTACCATAATGTGTGCACTAAACCAGGTGCACCACCACCTGGCCTTGTGTCATTTTCTAAAGCAATAAATTCTGAGTTTTTTATTTCAGAATTTTTATTCTAATTAAAAAAAACTATTATTAATTTTCCCTTTTGTTGCCCTTGTTGTTTATTAGTTTGTTGTAGTTATTATTGTTGTTGTCATTGTTGGATACGAAAGAGAGAAATGGAGAGAGGAGGGGAAGACAGAGAGGGGGAGAGAAAGACAGACACCTGCAGACCTGCTTCACCGCTTGTGAAGCGACTCTCTTGCAGGTGGGGAGCTGGGGGGGCTCGAACTGGGATCCTTCCACTGGTCCTTGCGCTTTGCGACACCTGCGCTTAACCTGCTGAGCTACCACCCGACTCCCTCTAATTGCAGGAACTGAACAAAAAGAAATTAACGTAAGATGGTAAATAATGAGACAAATGAACCTAGTCTCAGGAAACCCAAGGGTTAAGTAGGCAATTATAAGACAGGCCTGTCCCTGAGGAAGAAAGCAATTCTCTGGAGTTAAAGCTATAAACAGAGACAAGCCTGGGAGTCTGCAAGGCAGGAGATAAATCCAAGGACAGACTCTGAGAAAACAGTCTGGGAGCCTAGGGTCAGGAAAACGAAACAACCCTGAGGCCAAAAAAAGACCCCCTCCCCTCCCCTGCACCTGAGGGCTGTAGGTAACTATTGTTGTGAAACTGTCATGTAACCATACTGTGCAGCTGAACCTTGTCACATAGCCATGTGATGTAAAAGGTATATAAATCCTAATAAGACTTGGGGTACCGGGTCGATTGCCAGAAGGCTGTTGCACCAGCCCCTCGGTAATTCAGCCCTAGCCAACTAGAATAAAGCTCTTTGTCGTTACATCACCCTGGTCTCTTGGTGATTTTCTTGGATTACCGAACCTAACATAATAATTTTTAACTTACATGAATGACCTACAGAATATATTCTGGGGACAGGTAGTGGCTCACCCAGCAGAACACATGCATCACTATGAGTGGTGGAGCAGTGCTGCAGGTGCCTCCACCCCCTCCCATCTCTTACCTTTCAGCACACACACACCAAAAAAAAAAAGAAGCCAGTGAGAATAGTGGACTAGTGCAGGCACAGAGCCTTGGTGATAACCTTGGTAGCAAAAGTAAATAAATAATAAACAAAAAAAATTTTTCCCCAAAATGTTTTCTTTGTGTGTGTTTAATTTTTTTTTTAATTTATGTTATTGGATAGAGACAAAAATTGAGAGAGAAGGGGGAGATAGAGAGGAAGAGAGACAGAGACACCTGCAGACCTGTTTCACCACCTGTGAAGTGACTCCCCTGCAGGTGGGGAGCCGGGGGCTTGAACCTGGATCCTAAAAGATTCTAATCCTGCGCCATGTGCAATTAACCTGCTGCACTTCCGCCCAACTCCCTTCCAAAAATGAGTTTTAATCATTTATGTATGTAGCAATCTAGAAAAATTAGCAATTTAGCTATAGTCACCTAAGCGGCATAAACAGAACTAGGCATCCAGCAATATTTCTCTCAAATCTGTCTTAGACCTCCTTGCATTAAAATACTGTTTCTGAGGGGTCCAGAGGTGGTGCAGTGATTAGGGCAATGGACTTGGGAGCACAAGATCCCTAATTTGATCTCCAGTATGCCATGTGCTCTCTACCTTGTGTTAGTAAGTGGCCTGGGAGGTGGCACAGTGTTTTCCACTGTTTTCCACTGTTGGAAAACATCTAGGCAAGGTATCTCGGCATGCTAGGCCTCATTACTCTGCATGGTCAACAGGGATCTGTAACTTCTCAAACAATGAAAGCTGTCAAGTGGCAAAAGTTCCACATGAGCCAAACCTCCAGGCCAAAGGCAACTGAAGGGAGTATGACTGCTGAGCATCACAGCCACAAATCTGTTGAGACTATGTCAGGAATGCTAGTTAGAAGAACCCTTGAGGACAAAGAGTAGATAGCATAATGGTTATGCAAACAGACTCTCATGCTTGAGGCTCCAAAGTCCCAGATTCAATCCCCCCTGCACCACCATAAACCAGAGCTACAGTGCTCTGGTTTAAAAAAAAAAGAACCCTTGAAGCTTACTTCCTTTTATCAGGGTGCAGATTGGTTACAGACATCCTTGTTCTATTTTTGTTCCCATCAATCATCTGCTTTTTGCTTGAATAAGCTGTTTTAGAATGCCTTTGATGTATCTTGAAACTAGCAAATAAAGGGCAAGAACCCCAGTGATTGGGGCTTCACCACTTGGAGTCCCTCCTGCAGGGTGTAGGTCAGAGCAGTCCCTTTGGGCTTCTCATAGACCAGACTTCATCGCTGAGCAATCATTCGTCCTTGCGCCAGAGACTTTGCATCGGACCATAAATCGTGTCCCAAATTTGATTCCTGGCATTGCATGTGCCAGAGTAATGCTTTGGTTCTCTCTCCTGCTCTCTCTCGTTGGTAAATAAGTAAATATTTTTTTAAAAATCCAAAGAAATAAAATATCTTTTTAACCTGTTCCTCTTCCTAATATCTACACTTAATTATCTCAAAATCCAGCTCACAATTTTGCTAGCCCTCAATTCATTTACTTATTTTTATGGGAGATAATCACAACAAGAGACCAGAGCACCACTTATCTTTGGTTTAAGGTGGTGTTAGGTATTGCACCTGGGACTTCAGGCATACAAATATTATGCTTTAACATACTGAGCTAGCTATCTCAGCCTGGCTACAAAATTCTTTTTTAAATTAAATTCAAATTAATTATTTTTTTTCATCAGAGTCACTGCTGGGTCTTCATTCCTGCATGATTCTATCACTCGGAGACAGAAAGAGAGAGGAGAAACAGCACAGCACTATTCTGCTGCTCTTGAAGTTTCTTTGTGCAGGTGCTCCCAGCTGGTAGTTGTGGGCTCAAACCTGGGCTTCACAGGATGTTCTTTACGAGATGAGCAACCTTCCAATCCCAAAGACTTCCTTACTTTCAAAAAGAATGAGATGGAGAAATAATGATTATTATTAATGAGAGCACTGTTCAGCTCTGGCATAATTATGGTGGTGCTGGGGACTGGACCTAGAATCTTTGCTGCCTCAAGCAGAAAGTCTTTTTAGGTGACTAATTTAATAAAGATTATCATGCCAATTACCTGTATGCTACCATCTCACATTCTGGGGTCGGCCATTTCAAAATAGCTGAATGCTGTAAGATATAAAACATAGGGCATAATTACAATATTTATTAGCTTCAATAATTTAGCTACTATAAATGTTTGTATGCTTTCAGGCAATACCAAGTGAACCTACCAGATCATCCAAAAGAGAATTCCTCTGGCTACGGCTTAAAGTCCAAGCTTGTTCACCTCTTGATATTAAATGGGCAATAATTCCAGCTGCAAAGTAACTGACTTCCACTTCAACACTATGTAGGAGGCTACTGATATGGTCTATAAAATCCTTCCACATTAATTCAGAATGTAATTCTTGTACTTCAGCTATATTATTCTAGAAAAAAGAAGACATAGTTTTTTTTACCAAGTATAGTAAATGGTTAAATGATTACAATCTAAGAAAGAACAGAGCAATTATTTTAACATGATCAGCATAAAAAGGGGAGAATTGTGGGTGATTTTCTCATTCCTAACAGAAGAATAAAACAATAAAGAGAAGAAAAAAAAATAAAAAAATTAAAAAAAAATAAAACAATAAAGAAACAGCAGTCAGGGAGTCGGGCTGTAGCGCAGCGGGTTAAGCGCAGGTGGCGCAAAGCACAAGGACCGGCATAAGGATCTCGGTTTGAACCCCGGCTCCCCACCTGCAGGAGAGTCGCTTCACAGGCGGTGAAGCAGGTCTGCAGGTGTCTATCTTTCTCTCCTCCTCTCTATCTTCCCTTCCTCTCTCCATTTCTCTCTGTCCTATCCAACAACGACAACAACAATAATAACTACAACAATAAAACAACAAGGGCAACAAAAGGGAATAAATAAATAAAATAAATATTAAAAAAAAAAAAGAAATAGTGGGTTTATTTTCAGGTGAAATGGAAAACTAGATAACCTACAAATCCTTCTGTTATAAAATATCTAATGGTATTTTTTCATTTATTTATGTATGCTGCTACAGGTGGGGGCTTGGGGCTTAAATCCTGTAACAAGTGTGTTCAACAGCTATGCCCAGCTCCCCCATCCTTATTTTAATTATTTTTTTGCCTCTAGGGTTATTTGCTGGTGTCTGCACTATGAATCTACTGCTCCTGAAGGCCATTTTTTCCATTTTTGTTGCCCTTGTTGTTGTCCTTATTGCCATTGTTGCACTGATATTGTTATTGTTGAACAGGACAGAGCGAAATAGAGAGAGGAGGGGATACAGAGAGGGAGAGAAAAAGATAAGACTCTTGCAGATCTGCTTCACAGCTTGTGAAACGACCCCCCCCCCCCCCCCGCAGGTGGGGAGTAAGGGCTGGAACCGGGATCCTTGAGCCAGTCCTTGTGCTTTGAAAGCCATGTGCACTTAACCCGCTGTGCTACCGCCGAACCCCCCCCCATCTTTATTTTTCAAAGTAATCTTCATACCACTTTCCATAGGTGCTTCACTGATTTGTAGACCCACCAACCACATAAAAAGAGCTCATTTGAGCAGGGGTAGATAGAGCACAATGGTTATGCAAACAGACTCATGCCTGAGCCTCCAAAGTCCAAGGTTCAATCACCCATACCATGTAAACCAGAGCTAATCAGTGCTCTGGTAAAATAAATAAAACAAAATTTAAAAATAAAAGATTCAAGCCCCCCACTCCAAACATGAAAAAAAACAAAGTTCATTTATTTCTATAGCCCTGACAGCACTTATTTCCTCCTTCTCTCTCTGTCTTCCCTCCTCTTTCTTTCTCTCTCTCTCTTTTTTTTTTTATTGGAAAGGACAGAGAGAAACTGAGAGAAAAGGGAAGACAGATAGGGAAAGAGCAAGATAGACACCTGCAGACTTGCTTCACCATTTGTGAAGCGACTCCCCTGCTGGCGGGGGAGCCAGGGCTCAAACCAGGATCCTTGCATCGTTCTTTGCGCTTTGTACTATGTGTGTTTAACCCAGTGTGCTACCGCCAGCCCTTTCATTGTCTCTTATATTTTGATGGAGCCAAGGTCTCACATACGTACAATACTACTCTTTCTTTCATTCACACAGAGACAAAAAGGAGGCGTCGCAGCACCAAAGCATCCTCAGTTGGCACACCAACTTCCATGTAGTACCAGGGTTCAACCCTAGGTCATGTACATGACAAATCAGACACAGCAGGCTGTTTGTGTGTCTACATATATCAGGCACAGTGTTTGTGTGTGTGTATATTAGGGAGAGCTAAAGCATCAATCACTCTGGCACGTGTGATGCTGGGGATTAAACTTGGGACCTCATGTTTGCAAGCTGGATGCTCTATTCAGTATGCCACTTGCCAGGTCATGCTCCAGACTTTTCATTTATCTATATCTATCTATCTATCTATCTATCTATCTCTTTTTTTTTTTTTTTACCAAAGAACTGCTCAGCTCTTGCTTATGGTGGTGCTGGGGATTGAACCTGTAACTTCAGAGTCATTATGCTACCTACCCTGTCCTTCTTCAGACTTTAAAAATGTAGGCCATAATCACTAGTGTGAAGTAGTATCTTACTGTGGTTTTAATTTGCATTTCTCTAATAATATAATAAGTGTTGAATATTTTTACATGTGTCTCTATGTCTTCTTTTAAAAAGCATCTGTTCAGGGGGTCGGGCAGTAGCACAGTGGGTTAAGCGCACACAGTGCGAGGCACAAGGACTCCGGTTCAAGCCCCAGCTCTCCACCTGCAGGGGAGTCACTTCACAAATGGTGAAGCAGGTCTGCATGTGTCTATCTTTCTCTCCCCCCTCCATTTCTATCCAACAACGATGACATCAATAACAACAATAATAACAACGATCAAAAATAAAAATTAAAAAAAAAAAAGGCCAACAAAAGGGGAAAAAAATAAGCCTCCAGAAGCAGTGGATTCATGGTGTAGGCATGAACCCCAGCAATAACCCTGGAGGCCAAAAAATAAAAGCACCTGTTTAGAATTTTCGCTTTTTTTTTTTTCTGTTATTCTTAAGTTGTATGACTTCTTTCTCTGTTTTGGGTATCAAACCCTTTTTGGACAAATGATGTTTAAGTATCCTTTCCTAACTGCTGCATTCCCATTTATTTCTGTTGTGGTTTTTGTGATCTGTAAAGGCTTCTTAATCGGGTACAGACCTCACTGTTTACTCTTGCTTTAGTTTTTCTTGCTAAAGGAATCTCCAAATATATCTCTGGTATTAAGACCCTGGAGTGTATTATGTGTTCTTCAATGTGTTTTATAGTTGAAGTCAAGTATCCAAATCCTAAGACCATTCTCAGTTAATTTTTGTATATAATATTAAGTGATAAATTAGTTTCTTTTTCATTTTATTGAGGTGAGGGTTAAAGGTTTATAGTATAGTCTCTAATATACAGGCATAGATTCTCATCTCCCCTTGGTTGTTATCTAGGAGATAAAATAGGATGTCAGTGTCCCTTCATCCTGTCCCTTTCTCTCCTTCCCCAGTCTTTTGCTTTGGTGCTTTAGACCATACCCAGCCCAAGTTTCACAGTACACCCTCCCTTACTGTCAAATTCTGAAGTTTCACCTTTAAGTTTAGTTTCATTTTTTTTAACTTGTTCAATTTTCTCAATACCTTTTTTTTTTTTTTTGAGAGAGAGAGACACACACAGAAACACCAGAGCACTGCTCAGCTCTGGTTTATGGTGGTGCGGGGGGATTGAACCTGGGACTTTGAAGCCTCAGGCATGAGAGTCTGTTTGCATAACTGTTATGCTATCGCCCCTATCCCTCAACACCATTTTCTGAAGAGGCTTTGATCTTGTTTTTTATCAGATATTAGATGCCCCTATATTTGTGGGTTACTTCTGGGTTCTATATCCTCTTTTTGTTCCAATACCATAGTGCTTAATTATCATTGTTTTAAAGTATAGTTTGAAGTCAGGAAGTATAATACTTCTATTTGTCAACTTTTCTCTCTGAATTACTGAGGCTATTTGTGAGCTTTAGTGATTCCACACAAACTCTAGAATGTTCTCTTCTATTTCTTTCAAGAATGTCATAGGAATTCTGATAAGGATTGCACTAGAGCTATAAATTGTGCTAGTTAAAATAGTTATTTTAGGGGCCAGGTGGTGGTGCACCTGGTTAAGCATACACATTACAGTGTGCAAGGGCCCGGGTTCAAGCCCCTGGTCCCCACCTGCAGGCAGGGAGGCTTCACGAGTGGTAAAGCAGGGTGTCTCTCTCCCTATCTCCTCTTCTATCTCCTCTAAACCTCTCAATTTCTGGCTGTCTCTATCCAATAATAATCAATAAGGTATATTAAAAAATAGTTATTTTAACAGTTTACCCTCCAGCCCTTGAGAAGGGAAATCTCCATTTCTTTTTTACTTCTATGTCTTTTAACAATGTCTTATAGTTTTTAATTTAAAGGTCTTTCCCCTCCTGTGTTAGGTTTATGCCATAGTATTTTATTATTCTTGGTACAGTTGTAAGTAGAATTATTTCCTTCATTACTTTTCCCCCATAATTTTTTTAAAGATTTTTTAAAATTTATTTATTTTCCTTTTTGTTGCCCTTGTTGTTTAACATTGTTGTGGCTATTGATGTCATTGTTGTTGGAAAGGACAGAAAGAAATGGAAAGAGGAGGGGAAGACAGAGAGGGGGAGAGAAAGACAGACACCTGCAGACCTGTTTCAATGCCTATGAAACGACTCCCCTGCAGGTGGGGAGCTGGGGGCTCAAACCCGGATCCTTACACCGGTCCTTGTGCTTTGCGCCACCCGCACTTAACCCACTGCGCTACTGCCCAACTCCCAAGAAATACTTATTAACTTACCAAAAGTCCAAGAACTTTCTGTTGAATGGAAGACTCAGTTGGGAAAGACTGTAAACAGAAAGAAAAACCTTTAAATACCCAAAGAATCAAATGTAAGAGTTTAAATCAAGCAAGCAGTAAATGCAAATTTTGTATGCTAAATTCCCATTCTAACCTCTAGAACCCTCATGAAGAGTTCTAACCCTTGATTTTCAATAAAGTGTCTGCAAGTGGTTGGAGATTCATCTGTAAGGTTCCAAAGAGCACTCAAAGTAAACTTCAAAGTAGTGTCCACTGAATTTTGATTGGTTTTCTGCTTCACTATTTGAAGGAGTTGCTGAAACAAAGAAAAAGGAGGGGATATTAATTAGCCGTTGAATTTTGATTACAATTAGTGACAACAGCCACAAGTCCATAAGGGTTCATATTACACTTCAACAAATAAATAAATATAATAATAAAAAATAAGTATACCTAAAATAGACCTACTAGGTATTTCCAAAATGGATACCCCAAATATTCATCTGCAATATTCCAGCCTTTAGGTTCATGATTAGTGAACAATTTATAGGGCTTTATATGTTAACTTTTTTTCAGCTACCAGGTTCCAGATGCTACCATAAGGCCAACCAGACTTTCCTGGGCAGATGACACCACCAATGTGTCCTGGAGTACTACTCCCCAGAGCCCCGCCCCACTAGGGAAAGAGACAGGCTGGGAGTATGTATTGACCTGCCAATGCCCATGTTCAGTGGAGAAGCAATTACAGAAGCCAGACCTTCCACCTTCTGCACCTCATAATGACCCTGGGTCCATGCTCCCATAGGGTTAAAGAACAGGAAAGCTATTAGGGGATGGGAGGGGATACAGAGTTCTGATGGTGGGAACTGTACCCTCTTTTTTTTTCTTATGTATAAAAAGGAAATATTGACAAAACCATAGGATAAGAAGGGTACAACTCCACACAATTCCCACCACCAGAAGTATATCCTATTCAGCAACAAGGATAGCAATAACAACAATAGCAATAACAACAAAAAGCACCGAGCCCCAGTGATAACCCTGGAGGCAAAAATAAATAATGGGGCTCGAAGCGCAAGGAATGGCTTAAGGATCCCGGCTGAGCCCCCGGCTCCTCACCTGCAGGTGAGTCGCTTCACAAACGGTGAAGCAGGTCTACAGGTGTTTATCTTTCTCTCCCCCTGTCTTCCCTTCTCTCCATTTCTCTCTGTCCTATCCAACAACGAACGACATCAATAACAACAACAATAATAACTACAACAATAAAACAACAAGGGCAACAAAAGGGAATAAATATTAAAATAAATAAAATAAAAGCCACCCAGAGTAGTGGATCTATTGTGCACTGAGCCCCAGCAATAACCCTGGCGGCAAACAACAACAAAAACAAAAATGTTACCCTTGAAAATACTAAAAATAAATAAATCAACATCCTTTTCTATTCATATATACTGTATTTTGCTCCAAATCACAGCGTAAGTGAGAAAAGTAACAGGATTAAGAATAAAACCAGGCTATCTTGACTTCAGAATTCTTATTCTTTTCACCATACTAGTACAGATATTTCTCTCCTTATATCCTTATTATTTTTTACTCATTAGATAGATTTTATTACAATTTTTTAATTTTAATTTAAGTTTTTATTATCTTTATTTATTGGATAGAGACAGTCAAAAATTGAGAGGGAAGGGAACGATAGAGAGGGAGAAGGACAGAGAGACACCTGCAGTACTGCTTCACCACTTACAAAGCTTTTCCCACTGCAGGTGGGGACCGGGATCTCGAACCTGGGTCCTTGCACACTGTCACATGTGCACTCAGCCAGGTATACCACCACCCAGCCCCTCTATAATCATGTTTTAATAGCAGTTTTCTGTAATATGTCATGGATTTATTTGTTTTTAATGTTTATTTATTTATTTCCTTTTGTTGCCCTTGTTGTATTGTAGTTATTACTGATGTCTTCGTTGTTGGATAGGACAGAGAGAAATGGAGAGAGGAGGGGAAGACAGAGAGGGGCAGAGAAAGATAGACATCTGCAGACCTGCTTCACTGCCTGTGAAGCGACTCCCCTGCAGGTGGGGGAGCCAGAGGCTCAAACCCGGATCCTCACACTGGTCCTTGCGCTTTGTGCCACATGCGTATAATCCACTGTGCTACCTCCCAACTCCCCTATACATATCTTTTTAATGAATCTGGAGCTCTGCACATGTGCTAATGTGCTATCTTACTGAGCCTCCTGCCTCATTCTTCTTTTTTTTTTTGAAAGAGAGAGAGGACAAAGCACCACTCCACAATCCACGGACTTCCTGTTCTCAAGTGGTGTCTTGGATTCGACTTATTGTAAAGCATATTCGACTTATTGTAAAGCACGTAACTGACCCCTCTACATTTTCTCCAAAATTCACAAAATTTTAGAAGTAAATAGGGTCTTTGGATTTTTGGTAATGGTTCAGAGAATTTGTCTAAATTCATAAAATGAGCTTAAAAAAGTTCAACTGATCTAAGTCACCTTATTTCTGTTTAGGATTCTTCCCATCTCTGTTATGGGGTAAAGAGGGCTGCGTGACTAGAAATGAAGACACCCATTTAGGAATGACGAGAATGGTATTTTAAAATAAGAATGTCATAGCATTGCCTGAAAATAATGAAATGAAAACTGTCTAATGGCCCATATGGAGGAAACGATACACTTACTCTGACAATGAAGAGTTCAGCACCAAGCTGTGCAGTTTGTTCCGTAGAGAGCTGCAAGCAAGCAGAAGACAAAGTAAATGTCCGAGAACTCAGTAAAAACTTAGTATCATTCACTACCATTGAATCCAAAGGTCAGACAAATTTCTGATCAGCCTTGAATTCTTCAATATTGAATGCAATTCCATTAAGCATATGGGCTGAGAGGTTGTTGGAGGGCAATTTAGGGAAAGCAGCAAGCACCTCTCCCCTTGCAGCCTGCAGGAAGCCAGGAGAAGGGATCAGAGGCAGGGTCAGAAGCATATCTGATGCCAGCATTCCCTCCCTACCACACTGCAAAGGCCATAAAATGCAGGCGGAGCACCTGAAGAAGGCTGAAGCACATACATCCCCTCAGGGCCCTGCTCTTCCTCTGAAGGGACTACAAAGCTTGGAAGATCAGGGAACCCAGGGCCTCCTCTCTCTCTCTCTCTCTCTCTCTCTCTCTCTCTCTCTCTCTTCCTCCAGGGTCTACATGCCTACATGGCTTTTCTGTCCTCATTTTCTCCCAATAAATGCTCTTCTCCCTGAAACATGACTGGTTCTCTTGTGATCCTTCCATGTAGAAGTCAGTCTAGAACCCGACAGGAGGGAACTGGGAATGGCCTCAATTTGCGGCTCCCTCTACCCCCTACAGGTCTACTAACCTTTCACAAACATAGAATTTAGTGAAAATTAGGAGTTGGGCAATAGCGCAGCCAGTTAAGCACATGTGGTACAAAGCGCAATGGTTCAAGCCCCCGGCTCCCCACCTGCAGGGGAGTCACTTCACAGGCGGTGAAGCAGGTCTGCAGGTGTCTGTCTTTCTTTCCCCCCTCTCTGTCTTCCCCTCCTCTCTCCATTTCTCTCTGTCCAACAATGAACAACATCAACAACAACAATAAAACAACAAGGGCAACAAGAGGGAAAATAAATAAATACTAAAAAAAAAAATTAAAATTAAAAAAGAATTTAGGAAAAATCATAACTGCAATGGGAAGCAGTCACCCACAGAAAATTATTTAAGGGGCCAGGTGGTGGTGGCACACCTGGTTGAGTGCACATGTTACAATGTGCAAGGACCTGGGTTCGAGCCCCCAGTCCTCACCTGGAGGGGGAAAACCTTTGCAAGTGGTGAAGCAGTATAGCGTATGCCTCTCTGTCTCTTCTTCTCTATCTCCCCATTCCCTCTCAATTTCTGACAGGCTGTATCTGATAAATAAAGATAATTTTTTTAAAGATATAATTTTTTTAAATATTTATTTTATTTATTTATTCCCTTTGTTGCCCTTGTTGTTTTATTGTTGTAGTTATTATTGTTGTCGTCGTTGTTGGATAGGACAGAGAGAAATGGAGAGAGGAGGGGAAGACAGAGATGGAAAGAGAAAGATAGACACCTGCAGACCTGCTTCATCACCTGTGAAGTGACTCCCCTGCAGGTGGGGAGCCGGGGTTCGAACCGGGATCCTTATGCCAGTCCTTGTGCTTTGCGCCACCTGCGCTTAGCCCGCTGCGCTACAGCCCGACTCCCCAATAAAGATAATTTTTAAAAATTAAAAGAGAGAGAGAGAGAGAATTATTCAATCAGAGATCAGGTACCTTAGCAGCCAGGATGGAAATTATCGCAACTGCCATCCTTTGCATGTTTTGATCCTCATGGTTGCAGAGCCACTGCATGACAAGTTTGGCTGCTTCAAACCTGAAAACATACAAGCGGTTTCACCATTAGTCCTAGAGTCCTAGCCAGTTGCAGAGATCCAGCTGGAATTGATGCTGTAATTTAGGCAGGTGGCTTGAACTTGCAAGCATGATGTCCTGAATTTCATCTCTGGCACTGCATGTATCAGTGATACTTTGGTGTTCTTTCTCTCTCTCCTCAATAGTAGATAAATCTTGAAAAAAGGAATTTTTTTTCAATCCTTCTAAGCTGATAAAGAATAATGACTACACTTAAGGATTTTATAGATACTGTCTTATTATTAATCCTGATGAAACATAACAACAAAAAAAAGAGCAGTCAAGACTACTTAATAGTCACCAAACAAAAACCAAAACCCGTATTTTTCTTCTTCTTTTTTTAATGCAGTGCAGGAAAATGAACAAAAAGGCTTGAATGAACGTGCATGATACTGCTGAACAGTCTTTCAGCACCGCCCCCCACCCTTTTTTATTTTTAACCAGAGCACTGTTCAGCTCTGGCTTATGGTGGTGTGAGGGCATTGAACCTGAGATTTTGGAGCCTTAGGTCTGAGAGTCTCTTTGCATAACCATTATGCTATCTCCCTCCCTTGCCCCCGTCTCTTGGGCCCATTTTGTTAATTTTTAGAGAAAGGCATACAGAAGAGAGACACCTTAGCACCATGTCACCACCCAGAGAGCTCCCCTGTAGTGCTACTGTGCCACTCTAGTGGGTGAGAAACATCCTGCCTGACGTCTACATAAGGCCCATGAAATCATCTGGCCTAGCCCTTCCAAGGCTACTGAAGCTTCTTTTTCATAGCAATATTAAATGCCAATTTTCAAGCTGATAACTTTGTATGGTCCACTAATGATGTTATAAATACCCAAATGGTCTTGCTGAAGGAGAACTAAGGACACAGAAGGTCCTGGAGGGTACATTATGTTTCACCAGGTTCACACAGGGAACTGGGATGCACACTGGCATATTTTGTTTTCACTGAGTTTGCACACAGGTGGAACAGAGATTCACTTGAACGGGTTTCCCTTTTTTCCTTTTTGCACTATATGAAGGGGGGGAGTTTACTCCACCGGGCCAATAAAAAGTGGGAGGAGTGTAAGGAAGGTTATAGACGGGGAGACCTTGGACAAAGGAGGGTCTTGGGCCTTGGTCACTGAAGTTGGGTTTTAGGGCCCAAAGACCCTCGGGAAATCTACCCCCCCCCCCGTCTTTCCTCTTAACTTTACTCTGCACATCTAATAAAGAATTGGGGGGGGGGGGGACGGCATGATGGTTATGCAAACAGATTCTCATGCCTGAGGCTCCTAAATCCCAGGTTCAATCCCCCGCACCACCATAAACCAAGCTGAGCAGTGCTCTGGTGTTTCTCTCTCTCTCTCTCTCTTAAAAATAAAATAAATAAAACTTAAAAAAATCAGAAACCATACACTTGAAGTGTTAAACTCTTTTCATCGAGGCAGCAACAAACTAGAGAGGAATCTTCTTGAGCCTGCCATTCCCTCTACAGTCCTTAGCAGAAAAAAAGATTCCCCACTCCTGGTCTAAACTAAGGGGTAAATATGTAACTGATGAGGGGACCGGGCGGTAGTGCACCAGGATAAGCACACATAGTACGAAGCAGTAGGACACATGCAAGGATCCCGGTTGGAGCTCCCGGCTCCCCACCTGCAGTGGGGTCACTTCAAGATAGGTAAAGCGGGTCTGCAGGTGCTTATCTTTCTCTCCTCCTATCTTCCCCCTCCAACCCCTCCCCTCTCAACTTCTTTCTGTCCTACACAAAAAAAAGGAAGGAAGAAAGGAAGGAAGGGAGGGAGGGAGGGAGGGAGGGAGGGAGGAAAGAAGGGAGGAAGGAAGGAAGGAAGGGAGGGAGGGAGGGAGGAAGGAAGGAAGGAAAAAGACAAGAGAAGGAAGAAATGGCTGCCAGGGGCAGTGAAGGCACAGAGCATATCTGGTTATCTTACTATTCTTTCATTTTTCAAGAATCAGTTATCACTTCCTTTGAGAAGTGTTCCATCACAAGTTTATTATGACCTTTTTAATGCTTCTTGGCACTCTGTAACTGTTAGAGATCTCTGATTGTTGAGGGAAAACTGAGGACACAGAGGGTCCTGGAGAGTACATTTTATTTTCACTAGGTTTGCACACACGGAACTGGGATGCACACTAGCATTTTGTTTTCACTGAGTTTGCACAACTAGAACTCAAGAGATTCACTTGGTGAAGGGTTCCCTCCTTCCTTTTTTTTTTTTTTTTTTGCACTATATGAAGGGAGAGGTGTTTACTCCATCAAGCCAATGAAAAGTGGGCCCTCGGGAGTCGGGCGGTAGCGCAGTGGCCTTCACGCAAGGACCAGCGCAAGGATCCCGGCACCTGCAGGGGAGTCACTTCACAGGCAGTGGAACAGGTCTGCAGGTGTCTATCTTTCTCTCCCCGTCTCCCCTTTCTCTCTCCATTTCTCTCTGTCCTAACAACGACGACATCAATAACAACAACGATAATAACTACAACAACAATAAAAAAATAAAGGCAACAAAAGGGAAAATAAATAAATATAAAAAAATAAAAAAGAAAAGTGGGCCCTGATGTGACGTAAGAAGGGTTATAAAGAAAAGGGTCTTGGGAGGTCCGGGAGGTGGCGCAGTGATAAAGCTTTGGACTCTCAAGCACGAGGTTCTGAGTTCAATCCCCCGCAGCACATGTTCCAGAGTGATGTCTGGTTCTTTCTCTCTCCTATCTTTCTCATAAGTAAATAAAATCTTTAAAAAAAAAAAGGGGGGGGGGGTCTTAGACAAAGTGGAGTCTTGGGCCTTGGTCACTGACCTTGGGTTTTTGGGCCCAAAGACCCCCAGGAAATCTAACCCACCAAGTCTTCTTCTTAACTTTACTTTGCACATCTAATAAAGAACCAATTTAGAAACCATACACCTGAATAAGTGTCCTTTGAAATTCTATTCATCGGAGCAGCAACAAACCAAAAGGGGGGGGGGTCCGCCTGATTTCATGATCCCCTCAACGTGAGCACCTACAAACCAACCTGAATTCCCCACTAGATGTGAGTTCCATGAGGGGTGGGGCCGCATCCTGTTTAGCCCTTTACCAAGAACCCAACACAGTGCTTGACATACTAAGAAAGTGCACGATATATATTGGTTAAATACTTCTATATAAATTACCCCCCTGGAACTTCCTTTAATTTTCTGCTATCTCCTTTCTTTTCTCAAGGACTTATTAGTCCTCAGACATGCCCATAATTATGAAGTAATAGAGCCTAGCAATTATTAGAACAGTTTCTCAAATTCTTTGAATCTGGGGGAGGGGAGGGGGGTTTGAATTCTAATTTTGCTTAATGTTAATAATTAAATAATTATTTCTCCTGTAAGGCAATCATACAGCCTCCACTACTTACTAACTAAAGATCCTGAGTAAGCTCGTTAGGCTTTCTGACTTCAGTTTTGCCATCTGCAAAATAATATGATCCATCCCATAAGACTGTTGTGAGGATTAAACAATATTGCACAATAACTTCAGATTTAGTATAGAGCTTGACCCATACCGAGCTTTTGATAAAGGCTAATTTTTACTAGTCTTATTATTTTAGACTTACTCTAAATACATATTATTACAGACTTACTCTGACTTTCTTTGTGCAGATCTCACAACATAAAACAATCTACTCAATCAGTTCTTGTCTTCCAAACCAATATAGTGTGTGGATGTAAAGAGTAGAGGTTCTGGAGTGACTTTGAATTTAAATCTAGATTCTGTTCCTTACTATCTTACCATGTTGCACAAATTAATGAACCTTTCTGTGTTCTGTTTACTTATCTGCAAAATAAAGATCACAAAAGTAACAATGTCACAGGATTAATATAGGAAATAAAGAAGCGTATGTAAACAGCACAGCAGCTAGGAAATAAATTGACTGGCAGAGGTCAATAATCGCACATCTGAGGCTCCCAGTTCAATCTCCAGCATGTACCAGAAGGACGGTCTGGCTTCTCTTTCATGTGAAACTCTGACTATTTTCTATGAAATAAATAAAATAAATCTTAGAAGTAAAATACAACACGCAGCACACTGTCAGACTATACCACAAATTGAAGAAGTTTTCTGATTACAGACTCTTGATATTTGCTGTTAGAAAGTCTACTGGCTTTACCTCAAGCCTGCAAGTTTGACTGGTTAACAGATGCCCAGTAAGTGGCTCCAGGCACTCTCTTTTGTCACAACTCCTCCCTCTTAAGGCAGAAGTATGAAGAGTGTCAGCAGAGTAAATTAGTAGTCCATAGGCTCTGAGATTATGCAAAATGCATATCTGTAACTCTGTCCTCTGACTCTCCCTAAAGGGCTTGGGACTTGTGTATAATAGAGTGACCTGAATATTTCCTGAGGCATAAGAGAATTGCATCTAACTAATGACATTCAGACAAAGACTACTGTAGTCAAGGTTTAACACATTCTTGATGTCTCCCACACCTTAAAGTGCTTTGACAATTGCTCTTGAATTGGATTTTTACTTAAAAGCATCTTTGATCTTCCTGTTCCTTTTGATGTGATTTGATTTTATCAACAAATACTCTGATCAATAAATACTCTCATCAGGGGCACACCTGACATTCTCCCACCTAGGTGTCAAGGTGCTGTCCCTCCAGACTCTTCAGATAAACTATGAAATGACTGAAGTTATTTTCTCTCAACCCTAAGATGGTCCTGGCATCTGGCTACGATTCTCCTACCAGTGTATAAGCCATAACCACATGCTTCACACACGCTATTATCTTTCCTAAGTCAAATGTCCACACTAAACATGAAGTCTTTAATGACCATCCATCAGAAGGAATCATTTTCCTCATTGAACCTAGAGGTTCAATGCATTCTGCTGTCACCTCTTCTATAAAAAAATTTTTTAAATAATTTAAAAAAATTTTAAAAATTGGCCCTTGGGCTAGTGACCTAGCTCACATGGATAATGTGCTGTTTTGCCATATGTGCAACCCAAGTTAAAGCCTGACCCCATCACACTGAAGCAAGTTTTGGTGCTGTGGTCTCTTTCACTAGCTTTCTGCCTCTCTGTCGCTATTAAAAAAATAAACACGTTTTCTCTTACACTCAAACGCCCACTCTGCCACAAAGAAGAAGAAACCAGGCGGCTGGGCGCACATGGTGCAGAGCACAAGGGCCGGCATAGGGGTCCTGGTTCGAGCTCCTAGCTCCTCACCTGCAGGGGAGTCACTTTGCAAGTGGGGAAGCGGGTCTGCAGGTGACTGTCTTTCTCTCCTCCTCTCTGTCTTCCCCTCCTCTCTCGACTTCTCTCTGTCCTATTCAACAACAACAACAGCTTGACAACAGTATCAACTACAACAAGTGCAACAACAAGGGCAACAAAATGGGAAAAATGATCTCCAGGAGCAGTGGATTCATTGTGCAGGCACTGAGCCCCAGCAATAACCCTGGAGGCAAAAAAAAGAGAGAGAAGAAGAAGAAGGAGAAGGAGAAGGAGAAGGAGAAGAAGGAGAAGGAGGAGGAGGAGGAGGAGAAGGAGAAGGAGAAAAAGAAGGAGAAGAAGAAGAAGAAGGAGGAGAAGAGGAAACCATCACTCTGAAGAAACCATTACTCTCTTTGACCACAAAGAACCTCAATTCCAGAGTGCGTTAGCCACATCAAAAGTAAGCAAACTATAGACTATCTATAGTAATGAATAGCTATAGTCCCAACAATTTGCTTTGTAAAGTATTAGTAGAACATAGTCATCCCTGCTTATACTATTTATTTATTATTTATTTATTGGATAGAGACAGAGAGAAATCAAGAGAGAAAAGGAAGACAGGGAGGGAGAAAGAAAAGAGAAAAACCTGCAACACTACTACTTCACTTGTTTAGCTTTCCCCCTGCAGGTAGGGACCAGGGACTTGAACCTGGATCCTTGTGCCCTGTAATATGTGCACTCAACCAGGTGTGTCACCACCTGCCACCCCCACCCATTTATTTATATGGTCTACAGCTACTTCTAAAGTACAATGGCAGAGTTAAGTAGTTGTTACTGATACCCTCGACCTCAAACACTTTGCCTTTAACTAGTTTACAATTTCTTTAGGAGAGTACTTCTTTCCTATAGTGATTAGTATAAATGCTCAATATTTATAAAATAAAATGATTTACCTATTGAAATGTGTATTTTTTACATTTTAATATTTATTTTATATTTTAGTATTTATTTACTTATGAGAAAGAAAGAGAAGAAGAGAAAAAGGACCAGAGTATCACTTTGACACATGTGATGTCCAGAATTAAATTTGGGAGGTAAGCTTTATCTACTGCATTACTTCCCAGGTAGCAATATAGGCCATTCAGTTTTTATCCAAACTATATATTTCAAGTAATAATTATCACACTTCATTCCTCAGCTGTGCTAGCTAAGTAGTATACACAGGTAAGAATAAATCTAGGGGCAAAGAGATAGCATAAGGATTATACAAAACGACTTTCATGCCTGAGGCTCTGAAGTCCCAGATTTAATCCCCATATCACCAGAAGCCAAAGCTATTTGAGAAACATGCTTCCCATTACATTGTGTAGTACACATTTCCTTTTCCAAAGACTAACATTAAAAAATTGTATTTTGGGGGCCTGGAGATAGATAATTCATGTGGTAGGTAGATCACATACTTTACCATGCATGGGGGGCCTGTGTTCAAGCCACCAGCACCACCATGCACAGCAATTTCCTGGGAGGTGGAGCAGTGGTATCTCTCTTCCCTTATTTCCATCTGAATTTTTTTTTTTTCCTCCAGGGTTATTTCATCGGTGCCTGCACCATGAATCCACCGCTCCTGGAGGCCATTTTTCCCCCTTTTTGTTGCCCTAGTTGTTGCAGCCTCATTGCGGTTATTATTGCCATTGTTGACGTTGCTTTGTTGTTGGATAGGACAGAGAGAAATGGAGAGAGGAGGGGAAGACAGAGAGAGAGGGGAGAGAAAGATAGACACCTGCAGACCTGCTTCACCGCCCGTGAAGCGACTCCCCTGCAGGTGGGGAGCTGGGGGCTCGAACCGGGATCCTTACGCCGGTCCCTGAGCTTTGCACCATCTGAATTTTTTAAGAGGCAAAATATAAACTGGAAGAATCTGGTGGGCCTGGAGGTGGCGCAGTGGATAAAGCATTGAACTCTCAAGCAAGAGGTTCTGAGTTCAATCCCCGGCAGCACATGTACCAGAGTGGTGTCGTCCGGTTCTTTTTCTCTCTCCTCCTATCTTTCTTGTTAATAATAAATAAAATACATTTCTAAAAAGTAGAAGAAGAATCTGGAGGGGAAGATGGCTTACCCTTTAGAGCACACACTTTATCATGTGTGATGACCCAGAGCCAAGCCCCCAGCCACAATATGGAAGCATAATGCAAAAGATGAAGCTTCACAGTGGTAGAGCAGTGCTGTGTGGTGTCTGCCCTTCTCTCCCTCTCTGTCTTTCACTCTCTACCTGAGAAAGAAAAAGAGAGTCCACAGGAAACACTGAGATTCTGTAGTTCTGGAGACCCAGTAGAAAAGAAGACGGCCGGCAGTGGCAGAATTACACGGGCATGGGGAGGTGGCTTAAACAAACAAACAAACAAAAGTAATTGCAGTAAAATGAAATTAAACATCCTTTTTGTCTCACAAACCACAGCACAACTTAGAAAGCAAGAGACCATCTCATTTGGTTCATTTGGAACCAAGCTACAATGTCTCCCATAACCTCTGTTTATAAAGTTCTTTCATGCAGCCCAGGAGGTATTCTACTGGATAATGTGGACTCTTTTTTTAAAAAAATATTTATTTATCCCCTTTTGTTGCCCTTGTTGTCTTACTGTTGTAGTTATTATTGTTGTTGTTATTGATGTCATCATTGCTGGATAGAGAGAAATGGAGAGAGGAAGGGATGACAGAGAGGGGGAGAGAAAGATAGATACCTGCAGACCTGCTTCACTGCTTGTGAAGCGACTCCCCTGCTAGTGGGGATCTGGGGGCTCGAACCGAGATCCTTACGCCGGTCCTTGCGCTTTGCGGGTGTACTTAACCCGCTGCGCTGCTGCCCGACTCCCAAGTTGTTGGACTCTTAAGCATGAGGTCCTGAGTTTGTTCTTTGGCATCCCATGTGCCACAGTGATGCTCAGGCTTTCTCTTTCATTAGTAAATAAATATTTAAAAAATAAAACAAAAATTCTCTAAAATTCAACATCAAGTAATGACAATAGGAAGTATGATGCTGAGAACAGAACACTGGTCCTAGTACTAGAAGGCCTGAAATCTTACCAGCCTTGCAGTTAGCAGCCTCTAAAGCATGGGTAAAATGCTAATTCTCTAAATGTCTCAGTTTCTTCAGCGCTTAACACTGTACAAATAATCTGAAAACTAACAAATTCCGAAGTAAACAGAAGCCAGTCTCCTGTTATAAATGTCAACTTCCTAAATTAGAATAAATAGATTTAGCTATTTGCAAGGCAAAGCATAATCCCAACCACTTAACCACACACCAAAATATCCTATCAAGGCATGTCAAAAATTTCATTTTGTCCTATTTTACGTTCTAGGGATATTACTTGCCTGTTAAATGGAACATCTTGAAGGATCCGGTCACTGCAAAGTGAAAGAAGGCAATTCTTCTGCAACTAAAGAATCAAAGGGAAGAAAGGGGAAAAAAAACCTGAATAAAATATCATTTTGCTATTTACTTTTTTTGTCATCACTGGTGCTTCACCAATCTAGACTGTCTTTTTCAGATAGAGAGAAACACAAAGAGACACCACAGCACCGAAGGTTCCCTGAGTGCCAGAGTTCTCCCACACAGTGTACTGAGGCCCTGAACCTGGGTCTAGCACACAGCAAAGCAGGCACCTCCTGCTTTGCTGTCTCACTACTCCACTGAAAAATGAACAGTTCTATTTGTTTTTAGTTAACCTGGATTTACAAGACAGTGGTTCAGAAGTACAATTCCCTACCTCTTCAAAATGTGTTCACCAAACCACACCCCTCACCTAACCACCAATAATATCCCTCCACTGAAGTCCGCTGGATTCTCTCTATCCTTGCAGATTCCCTCTACTCCACCCCTAATCTCCAGTCAGCCTTGCTAACCTCTGTTCTTCAGTTGGAGGCCAAAGATTTGTCTTCATTTAACTTAATTTGTTCTCTTGCTTTGTTTCTTTCTTTTCTTTTCTTTTCTTTTCTTCTTCTTCTTTTTTTTTTTACCAGAGCACTGCTCAGCTTAGGTTTATGGTGGTGTGGGAGGATTGAACCCGGGACTTCAGAGCTCAGGCAAGATAGTCTCTTTGCATAACCATTATGCTACCTACCCCACCCCACCCCACCCCCTGCCCTTGTTTCTTCGTTTCCACCAAGAGAGAGAGCACAAAGAATAGTTTCCTTTTTCATATGTCCCTCTAGAGAAACAAGTAAGAATTCCATTCCTTTCTCTCCTCCTCTCCCTTCCCATCCTTCTCTGGTACCCCTATGATGTGAATGTTGTTACTCTTAATGTAGCTCCATACCGCTTTTATGTTATCTTCATTTGTTTTAGTTCTTCTTGATCTTTCTTTCCCTCCCTCCCTCTCCTTTTCATCCTTTCTTCCTGTTTTTCTTTGGATGGTTTCTCTACTCTGTTTTCCAGCTTACCACCTCAACCTTCATTTACTATCTTCTGCTGGTGTTCCCCTCTACTATATCTTTTAGTTACTTCAGTTACTGTATTATTTTTTAAAATACTTTTATCTTAATTATTTTGACCCTCAATTACTACATATTTCTTCCCTCCAGGGTTAGCACAGGGGCTCTGTGGCGGCAC
The DNA here is from genome assembly GCF_950295315.1 of Erinaceus europaeus. Classification (NCBI taxonomy): domain Eukaryota; kingdom Metazoa; phylum Chordata; class Mammalia; order Eulipotyphla; family Erinaceidae; genus Erinaceus; species Erinaceus europaeus. The sequence goes on along the minus strand of NC_080174.1, from coordinate 71,364,562 downwards.
TATGAATCTACTGCTCCTGCTGGCCATTTTTTCCATTTTATTGGACATGAGATAAAGATGGAGAGAGAAAGATAGACACCTACAGATCTGCTTCACCATTTGTGAAGTGTCTCTTTTTCAGGTGGGGAGCCAGGGGCTCGAACCCAGATCCTTCTGTGGGTCCTTGCACTTAGTACTATGTGCATCTAACCAGGTGCACCACTGCCTGGCCCCCAATTTACTGTATTCTTTAGCCTCTAATTTCTGTTATGACTTCTGTCATATTTCCTCTGACTGATTAAGTTTACTTTTTTCTTTAATATTTATTATTTATTGGATAAAGACAGAAATTGAGAAGGGAGGGTGTGATGGAGAGGGAGAAACACCTGTAGCACTGCTTCACCACTTGTGAAGTTTCCCTGTGCAGATGGGGACTGGGGGCTGGAACCCAGGTCCTTATGCACTGTAATGTGTATACTTAACCAGGTGTGCCACCACCTGGCCCCCTGAAGTTTTTTTTTAATTGAATTTTTTTCTTTAAGAAGTTTATGTAGTTCTGTTAAATTTGACGTTGTCTTGGTTCACACATCACTGTAAGTGATTTCCTTTATTTTCCTTTCATGTTAAACACTCCCTGAAGACCTGAGCTAGGGAGTCTGTGTTTGCATGGATATGGGATTTGCAGTCACAGGTGCCTGACTGAGGCTATGCAAGGTGAAACCAGCCTACATAGTTACAATAGTGTAAGGTTGCAGGTACTCTAAAGTCCAGCAAAAAAAAAAAAATAATAATAATAAAAAGACAGAAAAAAATAGAATAATGGCAGACTATCAAGTTTGGTTTTTTTGTTTGTTTTTTACCAGAGCACTGTTCAGCTCTGGCTTATGGTGGTGCAGGGGTATTGAACCTGGGACTTCGTAGCCTCAGGCATGACAGTCTCTTTGCATAACCATATACTATCTACCCCTGTCCATGACAGGCTATCATATAGAAAGGGAGCACTTTTCCCTGACTCCACCTGAGGGTCCCCTACTATAGAAATTGAAGGGGCTAGGTGGTGGTGCACCTGGTTGAGCGTACATGTTACAAAGTGCAAGGACCCAGGTTCGAACCCCTGGTTCCCACCTGCAGCGGGAAATCTATGTGAGTCGTGAAGCAGTGCTGCAGGTATGTCTGTCTCTCTCCCTCTCTATCACCTCCTACCCTCTCAGTTTCTGGCTGTCTCTATCCAATAAACAAATAAGAAAAAAAACTTATTATTTATTTATATGTTGGCTTTTCTTTTAATACTTATTCCCTTTTGTTACCCTTGTTGTTTTATTGTTGTAGTTATTATTGTTGTTATTGATGTCATCACTGGAAAGAACAAAGAGAAATGAAGAGAGGAGAAGACAAAGAGGGGGAGAAAAAGATAAGACACCTGCAGACCTGCTTCACTGCTTGTGAAGAGACTCCCCTGCATGTGGGGAGCCAAGGGCTCGAACCAGGACCCTTCCGCTGGTTCTTTCACTTTGTGCCACCTGCGCTTAACCCGCTGCGCTACCACCCGACTCCCTATGTTGGATTTTTTACCAGAGCACTCCTCAACTCTGGTTTATGGTGGTGCAGGGGACTGAACCTGGGACTTTGGAGCCTCAGGCACGAGTCTCTTTGAATAACCATTGTGCTATCTATCCCTGCTACCAATTTAAAAAAAAACTTATTAAAAAAGAAAGAAAGAAAGAAACTGAATTCCAATATAGTCCTGTCCATCAGGGCTACAACTCAGCAAGCTACCATAGTCGCCAGGAAGGCTACGACTATACCTCCCACATACCTTATAGCATGTAATTTCCAGTTTCCCACTGCTGTAAAGTTAAAGACACAATTATAACAAGAACAAAGTGGTGGGATTTTGCTTCAGCTTGCCTCCTGCTTACTAGATTAAAGTTCTTTATCTTATGGATCTCTCCCCAATTGTGACATACTGTTGTGTGTAAATTAACTTTTTACTGTTGGTGATGATAGCTCTCTCTCTCTGTGTCCTCTCTGCCTGGATGCTGAGCTTTTGTTCCTTACTGTGAATCACCGTATTTGGCCGGAATATGGATTTTACTGGCCTCATCACAGAAAGTTGTCTTTTGTGGAATGTCTTGCACTTTCACATAACATTCACAGTTTTTCTGTTCTTCCTTCTCATGTGAAGTTCTAGCCATTTTTCAAGATAGGACTCAAATGTCACCTTTTCTTTGAAGGAGTATCCCCATGCCAGCCAGACTGGCAAAATCAATCACCTTCCACTAGTTTTTGTGGGGTCTATGCCCTTGTCATCCTTAAACCTACGGGTGAGTTTTTGTTAGTACCTGCAGATGCCACTGAGACTACAGCATCTAAATTTCCCTTTGTTTACATGGCACACTGCTACGTGGAAGAGAAATGCTCATGAAAGGATCAGACTGACTTGCTGTTGTGAAAGGAAAGATGGGAAATGCACAGAGCCGCAGGATGTCTCCATGTTCCACCTCAGCTTCTCTGACTCAGAGAATCTGTTGTTAATATAACAAATCTCTCTTTGCAGACTCAATAATACAAGCCTCAGTTACCCATCCCACATGCAGGGGCAATGGCTGCTCTGAGACTAGCCAGTTCTCTTGGTGCAGCAGAACTTGGCGATCCAGAGCAGAGTCTTATCTGTTCTGCAAATAGCCGTGGTAGCTTGTTCACTGAATGAACAATCCCAATGTGTCCACTTGTTCTCCTCTCTATTGTTTGCTACTCTACCAACATTCAGATGGACAGTCTTTTTTTTTTTTTATTTCTTTATTAGGGGATTAATGGCTTATAGTCAATAGTAAAATACAGTAGTTTGTACATGTGTAACATTTCTCAGTTTTCCACATTCAGTGGTGAAGCAGTGCTGCAGGTGTATCTCACCCTCTCTCTTTGTCTACCTCTCCCTCTCCTTTCAGTTTCTCTCTGTCTCTATCAAAATAAACAAATAACTTTGGGCCGATTCTCTTGGGGTTTCTCTAGCCTAGACAGATTTAGTAATTGTTTGTTTTTACTCAGGATGTATTCCTTGTGGGAATGGCCAAGGGGTCCTCTATTAAAAGCATTTAGGTGAGTCCTGCTTTGTCTTGTGTTCACCTGGCTTCCAAAAGCCAAGAAAACAAGTCTAAAGTTTACCTAACTTAGCAATTTTAGCTGACTTATACAGATCCACTCATCAATCTGGGTTGCCATTTTTACTTGATACTGAATGTCTGAATACTTTCCATTAACTTGACAATTTATTGCTAAGCTTTAAGTTTAAATAAATAATAACTCAGGAAACCGTTTTAGTTTTTATCCTGAGGATGGGTCATGATATACATTCTTTTTCTTTTTTTTTTTTAATCATTATTTATTATTGGATAGAGACAGTCAGAAATCGATAGGGAAGAACAAGATGGGGGGGAGAGAGAGAGACACACACACACACACCTGCAGCCCTGCTTTACCACTTGTGAAGCTTCCTCCCTGCAGGTGGGGACCAAAGGCTCATACCTGGGTCCTTGTGCACTGTAACATGTGCACTCAACCAGGTGTGCCACCACCTGGTCCCATGTTATACATTCTACTGTACTGTACATTCTACTAGCAATAGAAAAATCTATTTTATTCATTTCTGTATTCAAGTATCTAATAAATGTGCTATACCCATTTCTTAAAATCATCACATACTCAAAGATCTCAGTGGAAGATGAGAATCATGTGGCTTCTACTATTTCCTCCAACATTTGTACATAAGTGCTTTCAGACAGGTAATCAGCTTTCTGCCACTCTACAAATGTATTATTTTATAGCTCATGGAGACATATGAATTTCTAATTCTGGTCCATTAAACTGAGCATAAGACGAAAAGCAAAGCATTATTTGAAGAGGAATTCCTATTTGCTTACCTGCTGGTGATTGGGAAAATGTTCCATGGCTTTCAGTAGCAGATGGGTCACATCAGCCAGAAGCCGGACAGGCATTCCTGCAGCAAGATCTTGCTTTGTTAAGTTAAACACACAGGCGCTTGCAGCCAGTTGTACTGGCAAATTCATAGGATGGTTTCTCATTCCAGTAACTACAAGCTGGAGGGGGAAAAAATAGTCTTATAATCCCCCTTATAAATTCAAGCCCTCAGCACAGAGCAAAATACTTTATCTATTATATAATGATTTCAAAGGTGTTTAAGTATCTTTTTCATCTTCACGTGCAAAGAGCCTAGACTTAGCTGTATTTAGTTCCTATCCATCTAGTCAAGTTGTTCATGTCCACTTTTTTTTCTTTTCTATTCAGATAATGAATTTTTGTATTTCCAATACCTCATATAGTATCTATTACATGGAAAGCACTACATTCTTATTGTCTGGAATGCAGTAAACCAGTGGAAATTTCACTTCAAATCCCAGCATTCAGTTCCTTAAAAACACTGCTGACACACAGAAATGTTCTTTCACTGCACTCGGACTACAGAACTTTGTCTCTCCCCTTTTCTTTTCTCTTCAGATCTCCAGCAAAAGCTCCCAATTCCTGACTAGTAAACTGAAGATTTAGCTTTCAACTACAGTGAGATAGCTGAAGCAATCAGAAAAAAAACCTCACTTTCATACTGCTACATGTATCCTATCCACTAACCAGCATGCACATGGACTTCTGATGCCAACCTGCTAAAACCACAAACGATCTTTTTGGGTTTCTCTTTGAGCTCTGGAGGCAATTCACAATATACAAACATACCTTTGTTGTTGGTGGTGGTGGTCTATTTAAGGATACTGTTTCAACTGTTCTACCTCTCACTCCTACATCAATATTTTATTCTGTATTGAATCATTCATACAAACAAGATACTTTTTCTCCCATCTTTTTTTTTATTTTCCCTTTTTGTTGCCCTTGTTTTTCATTGTTGTTGTAGTTATTATTGTTGTTGTTGATTATGATGATGTCATTGTTGTTAGATAGGTCAGAGAGAAATGGAGGGAGGAAGGGAAGACAGAGATGGTAAGAGAAAGATAGACACCTGTAGACCTGCTTCACCGCCCGTGAAGCGACTCCCCTGCAGGTGAGAAGCTGGGGGCTCAAACTGGGATCCTTACACCAGTCCTTAGACTTTGCGCCATGTGCGCTTAACCCGCTGCGCTACCTACCGCCCAACTCCCTTTTTCTTCCATCTTAAAGCAATAATCTCTAAACAATTTTTTATTATCTTTTTTCCCCCCACAGTCTCCCTCCCCCATTATCTTTATTTATTGGATAGAGACAGCCAGAAATCAAGAGGGTGATAGGGAGAGAGACAGAGAGACACCTGCAGCACTACTTCACCACTGGCAAAGCTTTCCTCTTTACCATCTATGCTGCTCCCCAAACATCCTCTTTGTAAACTTTAAGATATTTGGGAGGCTTGGACATTTCTGGTTCTGCTACTTATTGTGATATAGCCTCAGAGATTCTCAGTCGCACAATCTATAAGACAGAAGAAAATTCTGTGTCTTGGGATTACTGTATCCACTAAATGAGACATCCCCCCAAAAGTCCCATTTTCCGAAACTGAGTGTATAGAAAAATCATCCCAGGGGAACCCTCTGTGGGCCCCTATCGGACCTAGCCCTCATTGTGAATCAACTATAGTAGGGACTGTTCCATTCTTCAAAGGAAGGTTGGAGAGCATACTCTGCCTATCACCCAAAGATGATGGATCCTGAAATTGGTGCAGCCTGGAATGTTCCTAGCCATGACCACAGAATGTGAGCTCAGACCTACAGGGATGCAGAGGTTACATAGGCTCCGGTGCTGACTATGGGCCCCAGACCAGATCGATGGGGTTTATAGTTAACAATATTTATATACTTTTCCCATATTTTGGAGCTAATCTCTTCCCTGATCCAGCTTTCTGGTCCTTTTTCCAACTGTGATACCATCCTCCCACACAACAGCTTAGGTCACCTGAATAATGGATGTCAGGCTCAGGCAAAAACTAATAAAGTCATGGGCCCCTTGGAATATACCTAAAATAGACCTACTAGCTTTTTCCAAAACAGAGACCCCAAGTCTGCATCCACAATATTCTTGCCTTTAGGTTCATGATTAGTTAACAATTTGCTCTGCTCTCTATCTGAACTCTTTTTCAGCTACCAGGTTGCAGATGTTATATGATGCCAACCGGACTTCCCTGAGTAGATGACCCCATCAATGTGTCCTGGAGCCCCACCTCCCCAAATGCCTGCCCCAACAGGGAAAGAGAGAGACAGGATGGGAGTATGGATCAACCTGTCAACACCCATGTTCAGTAGAGAAGCAATTACAGAAGCTAGACCTTCCACCTTCTGCACCCCATAATAATCCTAGGACCATGCCCTCAGAATAGGAAAGCTGGGGGGTCAGGTGGTAGCGCAGCTGGTTAAGCGCATGTGGCACGAAGCGCAAGGACCAGTGAAAGGATCCCAGTTCGAGCCCCCTGCTCCCCACCTGCAGGGGGGTCACTTTACAAGCAGTGAAGCAGGTCTGCAGGTGTCTATCTTTCTCTCCCCATCTTCCCCTCCTCTCTCCATTTCTCACTGTCCTATCCAACAACATCAACAACAATAATAATAAGCACAACAACGACAAAACGAGGGCAACAAAGGGGAAAAACTATAGCCTCCAAGGGCAGTGGATTCATGGTGCAGGCACAGAGCCCCAGCAACAACCCTGGAGGCAAAAAAAAAAAAAAAAAAAAAAAAAAGAATAGGAAAGCTATCAGGGGAGAGAATGAGATACGGAGTTTCAGTGGCGGGAACTGTATGGAACTGTACCCCTCTTATCTTATGGTCTTGTCAGTGTTTCCATTTTATAAGTAAAAACTTAAAAAAAAAATCATCCCAGGGATTATTATAATGTAGACTCTTGTATTTCATTCAAGTCTGATCAAATCTAAGTTCACTGGGAGGGAGGTTCATAAATACGCTTTAAAAAAGATTATTAATGTAAGAGAAAGAGTGAGCCAAAGCATCAGAGCTTGGCCTCCAGTGCAATGGAGAAAGAAGCTTCAGTGGTACAGTCTCTTTTCTTCTATCTTTCTTTCGATCTGACAATGTCACACTGGAGTAGTAAAGCCTTGACAATGACAAAAACAAAGCAAAACGAAAGAAATAAGGGAACCACAGCACCACTCTAGACATTGGTATATGTGTTTCCGGGGACCAAACTTGGGACTTTACGCATACAAGTCCACTGGGTTACCCACTGTCTCATGTCCCAAGTTATAAACAGTGTTAAACAACTCAAAATGTATTGTAGATGCCATCTAGAAAATTTTTACTCTCAGGTTTATAGTAGGATCTGAATCTTTAATAGTAAACATCTCTTTAGGGTCTGTACACCTTAGTAGGACTGTTTTGAAACAGTTGTTTCACATCTTACAGAGCCATCCTGGTCATCATCTATATTAAAAGGTTAGCAAGCTGAAAAGAATTTTGTGCTTTGTATATATTTTTTAAAGAAAAGACCAGGGAAATAGCACACTGGTTTATGCACCAGACTTTCATGTTTGAGGCTTGAAGTTCCTAGTTTCAACACCTGGCACCACCATTAACCAGATCTGAATAATGCTCTGGTAAACAATTAATTAACAATATGGGATTCATTATGAAAGCAGTGATGGCTGCTAAGTGGCATGGAAAAGTCTCTGAAGGAGTTTTAATATTGTTCTTTCTTGTGGTCTGGGAGATGGCTCAGTGCATACAGCACTGAACTCTAAAGCATGAGGTCCTGAGTTTAAGCCCCAGTAGCAACATGTATCAGGGTGATATCTGGTTCTTTCCCTCTCCTCCTATTATTCTCATTAATAAACAAAATCTTTAATATATATATATCTTCTTTAAAAAGTCTACATGAAAGCAGTAGAGGGCTTGTATACAATGTAGTGTCCTGACCCTAGTCAGAAACTTCCATTTTCTACAGTACGTAATAATAAGACATCATATTGGTCAATGGTTTTTCCAAAGGCTTTTTTAAATTGTTTAATGAGACAATAGTAACATTATGCATCTTCTTTCACATGTTGTCCATCCCATTATAAATGAAAGTCAAGGAATAATGCAAATAAATGTGAGTTTTCATCACAAAATCATCATCTAAGCTGGGAGAACATTTCAATAATTTCCTATTAAGTCAATTATTCTTACCTTTAAAATTTCTGGCTTTGTTTTTTCCATCACATGAGTCAGGCTAAATAGGTGAAACAGAGCTTCCCGGACAAAGAATGCCCGTTCACTGTACCTCTTCAATGCTTCTGCAATCTGAATTTCATTAGCTTCTCCAGACACCTTTGAGAATATCCAGAAGATCGGAGATTAGCTTTTGGCTTGTCTTCTTTTTTATTGTTAATAACATCCTACCACATGATTTAGATGCCTCTTGTGCTAATTCTTTCCTATCCATTCCTTCTAATTCAATGTTATACCTATACTTCTCTTAAACCTCAGATCTTTCAAAATAAAACACTGGACCCCAACAACTGTATTATACATGACTTAGACAAAGCACTTAATAAATATTCATCAAACACATGTATTAATCAGGTATTGAAGGGCTCAGTTTAATAGTAAGTACCTAAGAATTTATGTATAGGAATTAATATACTTGTTATTAAATTGTTACTCACGTATCATTAGGTAATGGATATTGAGACAGGCAAAATTTAAATAAAAAGGAAATAACCATAATCTCTAAATGAACTAGTGGATTTAGTTAATTTATGTATTTAGTATCAACAAAGACATCACTGAAAGAAAAACAGCTAGATACCATCTAGCTCCTGACTGAAGCAAATAAACAAAAGAAAAAGAAAGTTTGTAAGGGTTCAGTCAAAAGAATCAAACGTGAGTCTCAAAAAGCCTCCAAATCCAGCTACTAGTTGCCAAAAATACAAATAAAAGAAATAATTTTTTTTTTTAGATTTAAAATAAATGGGAGGAGGTAGATTGGAGAAAAAGCATAATGGTTCTGCAAAAGACCTTCGTGCCTGAGGCTCTGAAGTCCTAGGTTCAGTCCCCAGCACCACCATAAACTAGAGCTGAGCAGTGAGTCAGTCTCTCTCTTTTCTCTCCCTTTCCATTCTCTCTCTCTCTCTCTATTAAATAAATCTAAAAAAATATTTATTTAAAACATTTTCGGGGAGGGGAGCCAAAGAATCACTCTGGCATATACAATGGCACAAATCAGAACCTTGTGCTTGAGAGATCAGTGCTTTATCTACTGGACCACATCCCAGGTGACCAGAGATAGATTCTTTAAAAGATAAACTGTAAAGACAAAACGCAAGAAAAACTTAGAAAAGATAGCCAACGGCCAGTGAAGCAGCTCCCTGGATCGCGGGTCCACGTCCACGGCGGCAAGTGCATGATCCAGGTTTCACCCAGCTGCACTCTAACAGAAGCCGCTTTGGTGCTGTACTTTCTTCTTCCCACCACCACCACCCTTCTAACTTTAAAAAAAAAAAAAAAAAAAACTGTTTGAACAGGGAGTCGGGCAGTAGCGCAGCTGGTTAAGCACATGCGGTGCAAAGCACAAGGACCAGAGTAAGGATCCCGGTTCGGGGGGCTCCCTATCTGCAGGGGAGTCGCTTCACAAGCAGTGAAGCAGGTTGGCAGGAGTCTTTCTCTCCCCCTCTTTATCTACCCCTCCCCTCTTCATTTCTCTCTGTCCTATCCAACAGTGACTACAATAAAACAACAAGGGCAACAAAAGTGAATAAACAAATATTAAAAAAAAAATGTTTAAAGGGCAAAGCACCAGTGATGGCAACAACAACAAAGAGATTCAAAAGATACATCATTCTGAATAAACCAATAGGAATACATCAAATTGAAAAGCTTCTCACAGCAAAAGGAGACATCACTGAAAACAGAAAGATACCCTATTGAATGGGAGAAGGCTTTCATATCAAGGGGCTAATAAATAAAATATATAAAATGCTCACAAAACTCATCAAAAAGTCAAACAACCCCATTAAAAATGGAGAAAGGGCCTGATCAACTTTTCTTTTTATATATTTATTTATTTTCCCTTTTGTTGCCCTTGTTTTTTTTTTTTTTTTTTACTGTTGTTGTAGTTATTATTGTAGTTGTTATTGATGTCATTGTTGGATAGGAGAGAGAAATGGAGAGAGGAGGGGAAGACAGAGAGGGGGAGAGAAAGATAGACACCTGCAGACCTGCTTCACCACCTGTGAAGCGACTCCCCTACGGGTGGGGAGCCGGGGGCCCGAATCAGAATCCTTACTACGCAGGTCCTTGTGCTTGGCTCCACATGCTCTTAACCAGCTGCGCTACCGCCCAACTCCCCTGATAAACTTTTCAACAAAGGATATATTCAGGGCAGGGGTAGATAGCATAATAGTTACGCAAAGAGACCTTCAAGCCCTTGGCTCTGAAGTCCCAGGTTCAGTTCCCCACACCACAATAAACCAGAGCTGAGTAGTACTTTGGGGGAAAATATATATATTTAGATAGCCAACAGTCAAGAAAAAATGCTGCTCCCCCTTACCATCGGCAGGGGGGAAGCTTCATGAGCAGTGAAACAAATACTGTAAATGTCTCTCTGTATCTCCCCCTCCCTTTTCAAATTCTCTGCTCTATAAAAAAAAAAGGAAAAAATGGCCATTAGGAGTGGTGCAAATATTTTAAAAACAGAGAAGCTGTCTTATGTACTAAATTAAACGTAACTAATATTTAATATGTTAAAACTAAATGGAAACTTTTCTTATAGCACTCAGTACTATAGTACTCCTAAAATATAATATCTCATATTGGTTTGAACTATTGTTTTTTATATATTTATTTTTCCTTTTGTTGCCCTAGTTTTTTTTTATTGTTGTTGTAATTATTATTGTTGTTACTGATGCTGTCATTGTTAGATAGGACACAGAGGAAATGGAGAGAGGAGAGGAAAACAGAGAGGAGGAGAGAAAGACAGACACCTGCAGACCTGCTTTACCACCTGTGAAGCAACTCCCCTGTATGTGGGGAGCTGGGGGCTTGAACCGGGATCCTTACACCTGTCCTTGTGCTTTGCTCCATGTGCGCTTAATCCACTGCGCTACTGCCCAACTCTCGGGTTTGAACTATTTTTAAAGTTGCCTTTCTCTTCTCCATTAGACTAGAATTCCTCAATAGCAGCATACTAACTTAGGCAATTTTAAAAAATACTTGGCATTTTTTTTAATGTACCAATAACTTTGCTTTAAAAAGAGGACAAAGAAGAAGGAGAAAGAGAAGAAGCTTTAAGTGTCTTTACTAGATCTTGATTCTCGAGGTTAAATATAAAATTTTTTTAAAAAATTCCAAGGGAGAAATTTAGATTGGAGACAAAAATTTAGGAATCATCAGCATACAGATTTCAACTATTAGTAGCCTGAGAGATGAAACATCACCATGGGAAACTGAGACTGAGAAGTCAGAAAAGTAGGAAAAAAGGGGGGAAACTGATATTCTGTGTTTGTTTTATTTATTTTGAATAGAGAAAGAAAGAACTCGAGAGAGAAAGTGTAGGTAGAGAACAAGGGAGGGAGATACCCGCAACACTGGCCCACCATTTGTAAAGCCTCCCCCCACCACACCCAGTTCGTGGGGACCAGGGGCTTGAACCCAGGGCCTTGCACACTATAATGTGTGCACTTAACCAGGTGCACCACCACCTGGTCCACTAGAAGTTGTTTTCAAAAAAGCATTTCAAGAGGATTGCGGAGACTGAAAAAGACTTTTTTTTTTTTTTTTTTGTCTCCAGAGTTATCAATGTGGCTCGATGCCTGCACCACAAATCCACTGCTCCTTAAGGCCATTTTTCCCTTTTTGTTGCCCTTGTTGTTGTAGCTATTGTTGCCATTGATGTTGTTGTTGTTGGACTGGACAGAGAGAAATGGAGAGAGGAGGGGAAGACAGAGAGGGGGAGAGAAAGATAGACACCTGCAGACCTGCTTCACTGCCTGTGAAGTGACTGCAGGTGGGGAGCCGGGGGCTCGAAATGGGATCTTTACACGGGTCTCTGCACTTTGTGCCATGTGCACTTAACCCGCTGGCTATCGCCCAACCCCCTGCAAAAGACTTTTGTGCCTGAGGCTCCAAGGTCCCATGTTCAATCCCCAGTAACATCATAAACTGCCAAAACTCAGCAGTCTCTGGTCTCTCTCCTTCTCCGTATCTTTCTCTCTGTAACTCTTGTTAAAATAAAGTGAATAACATATCTAAAAATAAATTTTAAAAAAAATTTAAGAAAAAAGGACAGCATCAGCCACGTCAAATGTCACATAAGATCAAATAAGACTGAGAACTAAAATTGAATTTGGCTTAATTTTAATGGTTCTCATGAACTGGGAATTACATCTTAGTAAGTAAGCTGGAGTGTGGGAAACAAAAACACATAAGTATAATAATCCTACTTACAGAAAGTAAGTTTGGGAAAGAGTTACAAAAGGAAAAAAAAAAGAGGATGGAAAAACAATGATGACAGAGCTGGAAATTCTATGGTAAGAAAACTCTCTATTGGGAGTCAGGCGGTAGCACAGCGGGTTAAGCGCAGGTGGCAGAAAGCACAAGGACCGGAGTAAGGATCTCGGTGGAGCCCCCGGGATCTTTCTCTCCCCCTCTCTGTCTTCCCCTCCTCTCTCCATTTCTCTCTGTCCTATCTAACAACGACGACATCAAAAACAACAACAATGATGAATTAGGAGATTAGGTGGTGGGAATTGTGTGGAGTTGTACCCCTCCTACCCTTTGGTTTTGTTAATTAATCCTTTCTTAAATAAAAAAAAAAAATGAAAAAAAAAAAACAACAACAATAAAAAACAACAAGGGCAACAAAAGGGAAAATAGATAAATATAAGAAAAAATAAAAAAATCAATAAGCCATTTGTTCTTAAGACCACTCACTCAGAGTAATATATAATTCCTTAAAGAATACGGCAGGGGGCCGGGTGATGGCGCACCTGGTTGAGCACACGTTACAAAAAATGTGCCCCCAGTCCCCACCTGCAGGGGGAAAGCATTGCGAGTGGTGAAGCAGGGCTGCAGGTGTCTCCCTCTCTATCACCCACTTCCCTCTCGATTTCTGGCTGTCTCTATCCAATTAAAAAAAAAAAAAAAAAGAATACTGGCAGGGGCCAGTGGTGGCACAGTGGCATAAGCACACATGACACAAAGCACAAGGACCGGCGCAAGAATCCTGGTTCAAGCCCCTGACTCCCCACCTGCAGGGGAGTCACTTCACAGGCGGTGAAGCAGGTCTGCAGGTGTCTATCTTTCTCTCCCCATCTCTGTCTTCCCCTCCCCTCTGGATTTCTCTCTGTTCCATCCAACAGTGACAATGATGGTAACAACACCACTGATGGACAACAAGGGCAACAAAAGGTGAAAAAAAAGCAATGGCTTCCAGGAGCGGTGGATTCGTGGTGCAGGCACCAAGCCCCAGCGATAACCCTGGAGGCAAAATAATAATAATAATAATACTGGAACTTACACTGTCTCTTTCGTTCACTACTGTGATCTAAAAAACTGAGGCATATGAAACAAAAGAAGTCAAGCTAGGGGCCAGGTGGTTCACTCAGTAGAGCACACATGTTCCCATGAGTGAGGGACTCAAGTCCTTTGGTCCTCTCACGCAGGGGGAAAACTTCATGAGTGGAGCAGTACGCAGGTGTCTTTCCTTCTCTGCCTCCCTCTCCTTCTGTTTCTATTGGTCAAAAAGAAAACAGCAAGCCAACCTAACTTTTTTAAAGCATCAAAATATTAAAAGATATTTATTTCAGAGAAATATGTAATCAATTTTGCTAAAGTGGACAATCTAAAAAAAGAAAACATGGCAAAAATCTGTTCTTGTCCCTTAACATGACCGATCATTTTTTTTTAATTTTTAAAAACTTTTTAAAAAATATTTATTCCCTTTTTCTTACCCCTGTTTTATTGTTGTAGTTATTATTGTTGTTGTTGGATAGGACAGAAAGAAATGGAGAGAGGAGGGGAAGACAGAGAAGAGAGAAAGATAGACACCTGAAGACCTGCTTCACCGCAGGTGGGGAGCTGGGAGATCAAACCAGGATTCCCTAAGCCGGTCCTTGCGCTTTGCACCACCTGCGCTTTACCAGCCGCACTACCGCCAGATTCCCTGACTGATCATTTATGTAGCTTTCAGCTTAGCAAATTGAAATCATTCCAAAAATACACAAATAATTCAAAATCAATTTTTGTATATAGTTGGGAAAGTGGCAAAGTTCCAAGTTTGTTATTTAAAACAAAATTACTGCAGCTAGAGGTGGCTAAGTAGTGTGGTTCAAGACTTGTATGCACAAAGTCCAAAGTCTGACCCCAAGTTCAGTTGTAAATTCAATCCCCAGAATGTATATGCCAGAGTGATGCATTATCTACCTACCTACCTACCTATTAAAGAAAAAGACATTTTAAAGATTATTTTAGGGGGCTGGGCGGTAGTGCGGTGGGTTAAGCGCACCAACCATCATAAGATCCCGGTTCGAGCTGGGGGGTAGCCTCACAAGTGATGAAGCAGGTCTGCAGGTGTCTGTTTTCTCCCCCACCCCCATCTCTCTCGATTTCTCTCTGTCCTATCCAACAACAGCAACAATAACAACTAGGGCAACAAAAAATGGGAAAAATGGCCTCCAGGAACAGTGGATTCATAGTGCAGGCACCGAGCCCCAGCAATAACCCTGGAGGCAAAAAAAATTAAAACAATGACAATTTTGGTTGCACATTGCAATAATCTATGGAGTTTTAAAAACCTGCGTCCCCTGATGTGGTTGATTTAATTATTCAAACTTCGCAGGCGATCTTTACTAAAAATGTTCCCCACTCAATGATTTAACAGCTGGGAGAAAAGTTTAACCTTGTCAGATAAAGAAAAGACTATAAAAGCTGGATAAGAGCAAGGCACTGACTCACTTTAATGATGACCTTTTTGGTGAATACCAGGCCACCCCATCATCTGAGGCCCTATTCAGGGAATCCTGGGATCCCAACATAAATATGATGGGCCTAGACCTGTAGGAGATTCCTCTCTTCATCACTACAGGTCACTTACATCAGGAACATCATCATAAGACCTCTTGTGGGCCTCTCCAGGGCTTTGCCCTCATTATAGAGTAGCAGTGGTAGGGACTGCCCCACTTTCTGAAGGGAAGCTGTCATTCTGTCATTCGAGGAAGACTGGTTCTGAAATGAGAGCAGCCTAGAATGTTCCCTGCTGTGACCATAGACTGCGAGCTCAGAGTTTGCACAGGCTCCTGTGCTAAATATAAATACATATGGGCCCTAGGTCAGACCAGTGGGGTAAACAGTTAATGGTATGTATATACTTTCTTCATGTTTGGAAGCTACTCTCTGCTCTAATCCAGCTTTCTAGTCCTATTCGCAACTGTGACACCATCTTCCCAGACAATATTTTTAGCCCACCTGCATGTTAGCTATCAAGCTCAGGCAAACATTACTAAAATAATGAGCCCCTTGGAACATACCTAAAATAAACTTCCTAGCTTCTTCCCATCTGAAGACCCCTAATTTCATCTGCTCTATCCCTACCTTTGGGTTCCTATTGATTAAACAATTTGTCCTCCTTTATATCTTATTGCCTTTCAGCCACCAAGTTGCAGATACTAGCTACTATGGTGCCAACCTGACTTCCCTGAGCAGATGACCTCACCAATATGTCCCAAAGTCTCACCTCATTAGAGAGTTTAGTCTATCCTTAAATATTCAATAAGTGGCGGGGGGGGGGGGGGGGGGGGTAGATAGCATAATGGTTATGCAAATAGATTCTCATGCCTGAGGCTCCTAAGTCCCAGGTTCAGTCCCCCACACCACCATAAGCCAGAGCTGAGCAAGGCTCTGGTGTTTATCTCTGTGTCTTTCTCTGCATCTCTCTCTCTCTCAAAAATAAATAAATAAATAAATAAATATTAAAAAATTCAATAAGTATCCCTAGTTTCTCTCTGTTTTTTAAGTAGCTCATTAGAATCAGAATGTTGTGGTCTGGGAGGTGGCGCAGTGGATAAAGCATTAGACTCTCAAGCATGAGGTCTTGAGTTCAATCCCCGGCAGCACATGTACCAGAGTGATATCTGGTTCTTCCTCTCTTCTATCTTTCTCATCAATCAATAAATAAAATATTTTAAAAAAAGAATCAGAATGTTTAGGGGCCCAGGAAGTTGCAGTGGTCGAATGCAAGACTTACAAACAAGCACAAAGTCCTGAACTTGATCACCAGCATCTCATATGCTAGAGTGATATTCTAGTTCCTTTTCTCTGCCTCTCTCTCATATAACTAAATAAATAAATGTATAGGGAGCCGGTGGCAGCACAGTGGGCTAAGTGCAGGTGGTATAAAGCACAAGGACCGACCTAAGGATCCCGGTTTGAGCCCCCAGATCCCCACCTGCAGGGGAGTCACTTCACAAGCAGTGAAGCAGGTCTGCAGGTGTCTATCTTTCTCTCCCCCTCTGTCTTCCCCTCCTCTCTCCATTTCTCTCTATCCTATCCAACAACGACAACATCATAACAACAACAATAAAACTACACGGGCAACAAAAGGGAATAAGTAAATAAATAAATAAATATTTTTTAAAATGTGGGAGTTGGGCGATAGCGCAGTGGGTTAAGCACATGTGGCACAAAGCGCAAGGAGCAGCATAAGGATCCCAGTTCGAGCCCCCAGCTCCCTACTTGCAGGGGAGTCGCTTCACAGGTGGTGAAGCAAGTCTGCAGGTGTCTATCTTTCTCTCCCCCTCTGTCTTCCCCTCCTTTCTCCATTTCTCTCTATCCTATCTAACAATGACAACAATAATAACTGCAACAACAATGAAAACAACAAGGACAACAAAAGGGAAAATAAATAAAATAAATTAAATTAATTAAAAAATACATGTATAAAGAGTAAAATGGAATGTTTAAGTGGTTCAAAATACCCAAACATATCACTATAATACAATTATAACTTACCCAGGTGTTACTACATAACATACTTTAATTACATACATAATTATTCATCTTCAGATAGTTTTTGTAATACAGGAATTATAGCTATTTTATAAATTAAAAAACTGAAACCAAAAAAATCACAGCTTGCTCTGGTTCATTAAGCAAAGAAGCTAGAATTTTAATTAAGACTCTTACTTTAGGGGTCAGGGAGCTAACAATGATTATTCAAAAGATCTTCATGCCTGAGGCTCCAAGGTGCCAGGTTCATTCCCCAGTATCACCATTAGCCAGAGCTGAGCAGTGCTCTGGTGATAACAAACAAACACACAAAAAAAGAGTCTTATTCTAAAGCAAAGCAAATCCTTTCCCTTACACAATACCTTATTTCATGTACATGTTCTATACATTACCAGACATTCATTTTACTGGAGTCTTCTGTAATTAAAACATTGGTCAGCCTGACAAAAGAATATATATTTTTAAAAATCTAACCTTCAAATGTCCTTCGCCTGTGAGGAATTCAGAGTAACCAGCATCAGTGGCCAGCAACCCTACGAACTGCATACTGGGTCGTTGTTGTATAAAGGCTTCAACTGCTTTATCTGTCACATGTTTTCTCCCAGAAACATCCAGGGAGACAAGGGAGGGTAGAATGTCCTTTTGTTCTAATAACCGAAGAGCTATGTCTGATGTAAACTGTTTATCATCTGAAATATCAAGATGATTCAGATGTTTTAGTTCCCTGACAACATCCAGTATCTGGGTAGTTGTCATTTTTAGACATTTCAAGTGGTGCATGGTTAGAGACTTGAGCCGGTTTTTGCAGGCCAACAGAGCTGTGATGTCTGTGACTGAAGTGTTAGAAATATCCAGGCTCTCTAATCTTGGCAACGACGCAACTTCAGCCAGATCTTCATTATAAAAGAGAACATTGGTGATGCTTAGCGCTCGAATGCCAGAGAGCCGGCTGAAGCACCGCTCGTAAGGATCTTCCAGGGAGAGAGTTAATGAGTTCAGCACTAAGCACTGAAGGTTTTGCTGGATCCACTTGTTACTGCCAAGCCCACTAATGATGTCTGTTATGGTGATGTCAGCATTCACACCTGTGGCATCAAGTTCCACTAGCTTGTGGTGGCAGAAGGCTTTCCGGAAAGCAACGGCAGAGATTTTGGCCTTTCGAATACAAGCTCGCTTTAAGCGCATCTGGTTGCCCCTAAAAATGCCTACAGTTCCATCATTCAATAGACCTGGGGGGGGGGGAATAACACAGAACTGTAACTTCAAAAAAGATTAAAGGATGGCTGAGATTTTCAGCCTATTTTGTTATTTCTGAAGCACTTTCATGTAATAGTATTTAATTGAGGTAAAATTGTTATCTATAATCTACAGATGAGTAATTTTAGAAAAGTAGCTTTCTAAGATCACAGAGCCAGCAAGTAGATATTACTGATATTCACTAACATTTGGCTTTCCCTGGCTTCCTGAACATATGCAGTTACATTTCTAAGCCTACTCTTGGCGTTAGATGGGTCCATGTGCCTAATTCTAGTCGTGGACTAAAGGCTAACAGCACTTAATTTTCTAGGCTATCTTTTCCAAGTATTACAAAAGAGTCTTCAAGTCCTAGATAGCACAGTTAAATAAGAGCGGAGTCACCATTAACTTGGATTGGGGAGTTGATTTGTTACCAGTCCATTTCTAGTGTATCCTTTAAATATCACTGTAACACATCCATTAAATACAGAAAAACCCATGTGGGGGTCCAAGTGGTGGCTCCCTTCATAGAGTGAGCATATTATCATACACAAGGTACCAGATTCAAGTCCCAGGACCCCAGGAAGCTTCAAGAGCAGTCAGCAGTGCTACAGGTGTCTCTTTCTCACTCCCTCTCTATCTTTTCCTTCCTCTCAATTTCTCTCTACCAAAAAGAAAGGGGAGTGAAGGGGAGGAGGGCAGAGCAGGGCAGGTTAGGTCTGGGCAAAAAATGGCTGGCAGGAACACTAGAATTGTCATGAAGGCACTGATCCCCAGATAAGACTGCTGGTGAGAGAGAGAGAGAAGAAAAAGAGACACACCTAGCATATCCATGTCTATAATTCATTATTATTAATTTTAATATTTATTTATTCTCTTTTGTTGCCCTTATTGTTTTATTGTTGTAGTTATTATTGTTATCGTCATTGTTGGATAGAACAGAGAGAAATGGAGAGAGGAGGGGAAGACAGAGGGCGAGAGAAAGACAGACACCTGCAGACCTGCTTCACCGCTTGTGAAGCAAAACTTCCCTTGCAGGTGGGGAGCCAGGGGCTCAAACTAGGATCCTTACTCTGGTCCTTGTTCTTTGCGCCACATGCACTTAACCTGCTGCGCTACCGCCTAACTCCCAGTTCATTAATATTTTTAAACATCTTTATTATCTTTATTTATTGAATAGAGATAGCCAGAAATTAACAAGGAGAGGAAGATAGTGAGGAAGAGAGACACTTCACCACTTGTGAAGCTTTCCCTCTGCAAATGGGGACCAGGAGCTTGAACTCAGGTCCTTGTGTACTGTAACATGTGCACTCAACCAGGTGTGCCACCACCCATCCCCCATTATTATTATTTTTTTATATAGGCCAATTATGTATGCTCTCGATGGCTTTCTCCATCTCTCTCTCTTTTACATATTGCCACCAGGGCTATCACTAGGGCTGGCCAGCACTATGAATTCATCATTCTCAGCAGCCATTTTTTCCCTTTTTCTTTTTATTTTACTTGACAGGACAGAGAGAAATTGAGAGGGGAGAGGAGAGAAAGAGAGAGAGGGAGAGACAAAGACCGACACCTGCAGACCTGCTTCACCACTCAAGTGTCCCCTGCTGCAGGTAGGGAGTGAGGGCTCAAACCCAGCTATAATTCATTATTAAATTACTACCTAGATCTGAAATTTTTATTAAAAGGATCTGAAAGTTATAGCCTCTCCTAGCTTTTTCAGATAGAGAGAAAGAGAGATAGGAGAAAAGGAAAGAGCCCACAGCACTGAGCTTTCCCCATTGTGATAAGGGCCAGACTTAAACAGGGCCTTATGCATGGTGGTGAGCTATGCTGCTAGCCCTAAACCAGTTGTGTTCCTGGTGAGTAAACTGCAGAGTTTGATCCACTGAGTAGTAATTAAATAATCATTGTAAGGCAAACACCATGAAATGCTATAACTACAAATGAAAATGAGATACAGCCCTATGCTCAAGTAATTAAAAAATCTCATGAGAAAAGACTGGGAGATCCTGATGGGAGCTCGCTCACATGGTGAAGAGCAAACTCTTTTGGCTCCCATAAGAGAGCACCATACAAAGAAGCTCCATGGACAGTGGAGTGGTTGGTGCTGTGGTATCTTTCTGTCTCTTGCTCTGTGTTTGGAAAAAGGAAGGAGAGAGAGTCCACCAAGAGCTATGGAACCATGCAGGCATGAGGCCCCTCAAAGCCCTGGGGGGGGGGGGTGTCACTGACTTCTGGGATGGGAGGTTGCTCAGCAGACAGAACACATGCCTCCCTGTGGGCCTGATCCCACACTACCCGGTGGCACTACCTGGGAGAACTATGGATGGCATCAAAAGGAACTCCAAGCATAGTTGGTGTTTCTTCCTCTTCCTCTTCTATGTGTCTGTCTCACCCTCTCATCTTTCCCTCTAGGTATATACAGAAAGAAAACATTGGGCTGAGGAGGGATCAGCACAATGTGTGAGGCCCTTGGTTCATTCCCCAGTAGTACATATAAAAAGTAAAAATATGTGGGCCAGTTGGCGGTACAGCAGATTAAGCTTAGCACACAGTGCAAAGCGCAAAGACCACAGTAAGGATCCCGGTTCAAACCTGACTCCCCACCTGCAGGGGGTTGATTCACAAGCAGTGAAGCAGGTCTGCAGGTGTCTATCTTTCTCCCTCCTCTTTCAATTTCTCTCTGTCCCATCCAACAACAATGAGAGCAATTAACAACAACAACAACAAGGGCAACCAAAACGAAAAAATAGCCTCCAGGAGTGCAGGCACTGAGCCTCAGCGATAACCCTGGAGGCCAAAAAAAAAAAAAAAAAAGTAAAAATATTTGGGGGCTGGCTGGTAGCACACCGGATTGTGCGAAGCTCAAGGACCAGCTTAAGGATTCTAGTTCGAGCCCCTGGCTCCCCACATGCAGGGAGGTCGATTCACAAGCAGTGAAGCAGGTCTACAGGTGTCTACCTTTCTCTTCCCCTCTCTGTCTTCCCCTCCTCTCTCCATTTCTCTCTGTCCTATCCAACAACAGCAGCAACAACAAGAACAACAATGGAAAAAGAAGAAACAAAGATGGCCTCCAGGAGCAATGGATTCACAGTGCAGCCACTGAGCTCCAGAGGCCAAAAAAAAGTAAAAATATTCAACAAATAGTTATAAAATAAAGGTATATCCTTTGCTTCATTTTGGTTGGAACTCGAAG
Organism: Erinaceus europaeus; assembly: GCF_950295315.1. Lineage (NCBI taxonomy): Eukaryota > Metazoa > Chordata > Mammalia > Eulipotyphla > Erinaceidae > Erinaceus > Erinaceus europaeus. The sequence continues at coordinate 71,343,166 of NC_080174.1, read as the reverse complement.
CAATCATCTTAAGCAAGATTAACATGTAAAAAGAGAAGGACAAAAAAAAGATGATCTCACTAATAGTTAGAATTTAAGAACAAGGACAGAAAGGAAAAGCACAAAGTGAAACTTGGACTGGGTGTGGTCTGTTACACCATGGAAGGGGACTCTGGGGAAGAAGCATAAGGGGCATATGAAGAGGTCTTAGGCTGTGGTGCTTGATGGGGAAAAGCACCTAAGTTGGGGCTGAGAGTGTTTTTTGGACAACTGGAAAGATGAGAAACTGTACCCATATGTCAACAACTGTACTATAAACTACTGAGCCCCCAACACAACAAGGAGAAAATGCTACTCAGCTGTAAGAAATGATGACATTTTCTCCTTTTCCATATCTTGACTAGAAATTAAAGGAATCATGTTAAGTGAGAAAGACAAAAATACCAGATGATCTCACGCAGATGAGGTACTTATAAAAGATAAGACAAGGGAAACCGAGCAAAACTTGGTCTGGGTGAAGTGTATTAGAGCAAAGCAAAAGTCTCTGGACTATGAAGAGATGGTAGAGACAGGACAGACATCAAGTACCCAGGACATGATGGTGAAGAGACTTTGCTGCTGATAGGAATGGTGTACAGTCACCTGCCATGGGGAGCTAAACTGAGTTCATGTATCAGTAACTGTGCTACAAGCCATTATCTCCCCCCTAAAATAAGGGGGGGAGGCAAAAACAAACTGGAATAAATTATATGTATTTCAAGAGTTATTTGGCCAAGTTAAAATTTAGGTAATATTTATTCTTTTGATTTACAAGACCAGTTATATGTACAGACACTTAAATATGCTTACATTGAGACAAGAAAGAAATGTTGGCGCTGGAATAATCACCTAAATTTTTGTGCATCTTTGTAAGAAACCTTTAACTTTAACAAAGGGACTATGAACTAGAGCTATTAGTGAAGACCAGGGAGTATAGATGTTTCTCTCTCCTACATTCTTCCAAATTGTCTCAATTTTACCCTCATTTCTCCTACCTCTGCTTAGAGTTCATTATCTCTATGCATGCTTTGCACAAAGAAAATTATACATTTATCACATATATTCAAATACATACATATACGTTTATAAAATATATAATAAAGATATAACAAAAGCATATACCATTATCTGGCATCCAGTAGCAATTATAGAAAGGTTATGTGTCAGGGTATAAAGAACATAGATGTAATCAGGAATCTGGAGATAACTCAGAGGTAAAATACAGGACTTGTAAGCACAAGGTCCCAAGTTCAATCTCTACCTCAGTATATACCATAGTTGAGCAATGTTTCTCTCTCTTTCTCCATATATATGCATATGTTTATGTATATGTATATGCATATGTATATGTACATATACACATACACATACAAATATGTATGTATGGCATTTGAAACAGAAATCTACCATTTATTACCAGTCTAACCCTTAAAAACTTACTTCTCTGAACCTAAGTTCCTCATCTATATATAAATGACATAAGAGGGAGTCTGGCCGTAGCGCAGCGGATTAAGTGCACATGGCACGAAGCGCAAGGACCGACATAAGGATTCCAGTTCCAGTCCCCAGCTCCCCACCTGCAGAGGAGTCACTTCACAGGCGGTGAAGCAGGTCTGCAGGTGTCTTATCTTTCTCTCCCCCTCTCTGTCTTCCCCTCCTCTCTCCATTTCTCTCTGTCCTATCTAGCAAAGACAACAACAATAATAACTACAACAAAAAGGGCAACAAAAGGGAAAATAAATAAATAAATATAAAAATAAAATAATAAAATAAATGACATAAGAATATCTTTAAAGGTCTTTAATAAATTTCAAAAAATATATTAAATGCCTAGACATAACAAAAGGTGATCAATAAATTATAATTTGTATTATTGGCACATTTTTATTCTGCTTTATATAAGAGCTGTGGACAAACCAGATTTATAAATTACTTTCAATAACATATTATTTTTCATCATTTTTACTGAGGAGGTAAAATTTTACAGTGCAGTCAATGATAGGAGTTTATAAATTCTAAAGATAAAAATGTATATTCCTTTCAACTAAAAACTTTAAAGAGAAGTAACAAAAATCTTCAATGTAAAGAATTTAGGGCCAGGAAAACAGTGCAATGTGTTAGGTCACAGTGTGCACAGTCAAAGCCCTAAGGGTCCCAGGTTTAATCCTAGACACTGCCAGAGCTGAATGGAACTGTGGTCTCTCTCTTTCTATGTCTGACTAGTCTTTCTCCTAAAAATAAGTAGATAAAAAAAATCATTGACTTATTTTCAGTCTTTATGAAAATAGAATTACTAAATTAGCTATAGTTCCCTCAAAAGGTCAAAAGCAGAAAATAATGTTTCCATAACAGTATTAGATTCTCCCACTATCAAATGATGATATAAAGCATTTTCTATAAGACTTCTAAATGGCTGTTGTCCTTTTTAAATATTTTTTTTGTTCAGATGAGAAATGACAAATGCTTATTCCAAATTACACGGTAAGCAGCAGGACAGGCAAAAGTAAATGAATCCTTTTGCTGGAATCATGCTCACCTCACTTTTCTGCTATTTCTAGGAAATAATTAAATGGTGACAGAAGCATTTCAAAATGCACTGCAGTAAGCAGCACATAATTTTTTTCTCCTCTGTTTATTTACCATGAAAAGCCATGGTCTGAAGCAGTCGATCAGCCACCTCCTGTGGGAAGACTCCAGGTTCCTGCAGACACAATGTTCCATCTTGCCTTGCTGAGCAGAACTTCTCAAGGTTAGTGGTCAGGAAATTCAAGCAGATATCAAGTAAGGAATAGGGAGATGCTTCCTCCTTGAAATGCAGGGAGAAACATAAATGAAATAAAAGTCAGTAAGGTAGTTAAGTCTCCCTAAAACTAAAGAATGAAACAATCAGGGGGACAGGCAATGGCACACTTGAGTTAAGCACACCTAGTAGTACTAAGTACAAGAACTCACACAAGGATCCCAGTTTGAGCCCCCGGCTCTCCACCTGTAGGAGGGACACTTCACAAGTGGTGAAGCAGGTATCTATCTTTCTCTTGCCCTAACTCCGGGTCCCCTCTCTCAATCTGTTTCCTATCCAATAAAAATGTCTGCCAGAAGCAGTGCATTCTGAGCCCCAGTGATAACCCTGGAGGCAAAAAAAAAAAAAAAAAAAAGAGTGAAACAATCATTTATACAAGTGTTTACTATTAACTATATGTCATACATTGAGCTGGGCAGTGGAGATATAAAGTATGACTCTTGTCCACAAAAAGCAAAAGAGAAACATTTAAACAAATGTTTACATCAAACCTATGAATTATAATAACATGTTGGATAGTATGTAAACACACAGCAGGATACCCTAGGCAATCAAGGATGGCCAAGGAAGGACCTCACAGCCAACAGATCAATCTTAAAATATTACCCATGTCAATGTAACCAATGTCACCATGCCACCTTTTGCAGCCACTGCCTTTCTGCTGATTCAGATCATATCCAGAGGTGGCAAACCTGAGACATCAACCTTCCAGCTCCAGTAATTTGGTGAGACTTTTCTTTTTTTTTAAGTCTTTTTTTTAAATATTTATTTTTTTATTTATTCCCTTTTGTTGCCCTTGTTGTTTTTTATTGTTGTAGTTATTATTATTGTTGTTGTCATTGTTGGATAGGACAGAGAGAAATGGAGAGAGGAGGGGAAGACAGAGAGGGGGAGAGAAAGATAGACACCTGCAGACCTGCTTCACCGCCTGTGAAGCGACTCCCCTGCAGGTGGGGAGTCGGGGTTTGAACCGGTATCCTTATGCCAGTCCTTGTGCTTTGCGCCACCTGCGCTTAACCCGCTGCGCTACAGCCCGACTCCCGAGACTTTTCTTAACACATGGGACTACCCAATTCCATTTCAGATAGCACACTCTCCAACAAAGCTACAGACCCTAAATACAGGGTAGAGCCTAAGGGACTAGATCTAACACGTATGCACGTATCCATAAGTTAGGGGCAACTCTATACCTCAAAGTAAAAGTGGGTTTTTTATATTTACTTATTCCCTTTGTGTTTTATTGTTGTGACTATTATTGTTGTTATTGTTGTCATTGTTGTTGGATAGGGCAGAGAGAAATGGAGAGAGGAGGGAAAGATAGAGGGGGGAGAGAAAGACACCTCAGACCTGCTTTACCGCTTGTGAAGCGACTCCCCTACAGGTGGCGAGCTGGGGGCTCCAACCGGGATCTTTACTCCGGTCTTGCACTTTGCGCCATATGCACTTAACCCGCTGCGCTACCGCCCAACTCCCGTAAAAGTGTTTTAATAGTCCTCTATAATTAGATTTAGACATAGTAAACGCAGCATCAATGTAGTTCAATGGCCTAAAGAAGGCACCATAAATTTCCGAATCAAATATTTATAACTTAGGCCTAGACACCCTCCCCTCCTACCTCCTAACCTCACATCTCTCAATCACTCTGTCTATTCAACTAATTACACAAAATAAAGTAAGATATATCTCCTAATCTCTTCTAACGGCATCAGCATTATTGAACTCAGGACCTCATGCTTGAGGGTCCAATACTTAATCCACTGCGCCACCTCCTGGACTTCTACAGACATGCAAACTTGCAAGTCAATCAGAGCATCACTCTGGCACATAAAACCTATGCTCCGCTGATCCTCCTCCCCAGGTATCTTGGAAGCTGGGGACTTGACAGTGATTATGTTGAATGTATAAATCCATTTAATAAATATTGCCTTTTGATTCATGAATACAGATGCCCTTCTACTTATTTAGGTCTTCTTTTTGTCACTGTCATCATCACCCAGGCTTTACTACTCCAAGACAATTTTTTTCAGGTAGAAAGAGGGAGCAGGGGGCAGATAGCATAATGGTTATGCAAAGAGACTCTCACGCCTGAGGCTCCAGGTTTAATCCCCCCGTACTACCATAAACAAGAGCTAATCAGTGCTCTGGTTAAAAAAGAGACACACATAGATAGATAGATAGATAGATAGATAGATAGATAGATATGAAGATATCACTGCACTAAAGCTTTCTCCAGGGCAGGGCTTGAACCTGGGTTGTGTGCATGATGAAGCAGGAGGCCCAAGAGGTGATGCAAGAGATAGAATACAGGACTTAAAAGATGAGGTTCCAGGGAGTCGGCAGTAGCGCAGCGGGTTAAGCGCTTGTGGTGTAAAGTGCAAGGATCTGCCTAAGGATCCCAGTGCGAGCCCCAGCTCCCCACCTGCAAGGGAGTCACTTCACAGGTGGTGAAGCAGGTCTGCAGGTGTCTTTCTCTCCCTGTCTTCCCCTCCTCTCTCCATTTTGCTCCATCCTATCCAACAATGACAACATCAATAATAACTACAATAATGACTACAACAATAAAAACAACATGGGCAATGAAAGGGAATAATTTTTTTTAAAAAAAAAGATGAGGTTCCATCCACGTTTGACCCTGGCACCACATACACCAGAGTGATGTTTTTGTTCTACCTTGCTCTTGTTAACAAATGTTAACAAAGAAAAGAAAGATGCTCAACTATATTAGTCATCAGGGGACTGCAACTCAAAATCACAATGAAATACTACCTCCTACCCACCAGCATGGTGATAATCAAAAAGTCTGAAACCGTACAATTAACAATAGCTAGTACACACTGAATGACAACTGTGCAGTGTCAAGTACTAATCTAGGTACTTTATATATACTTGCAATTTTCAATGTTCAAAACAACTTGGCTTTAAAGTAGGTAAATTGAGGTTCAGGAAGATTAATTTTTATAACCTTTGTTATAAAGGTAAAAAAAAAAACTGCCCATAGATAACAACAGGAATAAAAATTACAACAGCTATCTTCATGAAGTTCACCTATCTGGTGTAGATCTTTTTTTAAATATTTCATTTTTTTATTAATGGAAAAAGATAGGAGAGAGGAAGAACCAGACCTCCCCAGCACTGCTTCACCATGGTGAAGCTTTCGCCGCAGGTGCCCCAATGTAGTGGTGGGGGTCTGAATGCAGGTCCTCAGGCATCATAAAGCTTGAGTTCTGGATTCGACTTCCGGAGGCGGAGCTACGAGCAGCAGATCGCTTTCTCTCCTCTCCTCTCTCTCCCGGATCAACTAGGAAGACCAAAGGAGACCACCCGGACCGAAACAAGACAGGACTAGAATGACCACAGAAACCCAGTAAATCACCCGTGAGTACAAACACGCGTGGCTGGTGACAGAGAGGAGAGAGGGACCTAAGGAGAGATTAAGTGACTGCTAACAGTTCAACAGTTTGTCAGTGGAGACACCACCTTCAGTCTGCTCCACCAACAAGGGGACAGCTGAAGGGAGGAAAGGACTCCCCAGAGACTCACCAAGTGCAACTCTGAGTCTCCATTGCTACTACCCTCAGAATCTGGAGCAGCAACAGGGAGGGACACCAGGGTACAGAGATCTAACCGGGAAACTCAGAAGACCTATGCCTCGGTGGCATAGCTGAGGGGCTGTGAAAGTCTCTTTGCATAACCACTGGATTATCTCTGCCACACCCTGCTTTATCTCTTGGTCAGGAGTCAGTGATTAAGCTAAGAAGCCTATTGATAGTTTAAAAGCCCTCAGGCTCCCATAGCCTACAGGGGGAAAAAAAAAAGGCTTTTACAACACTGAACTCCAACTCAGGGATTGAAAAAACTGTTAACTTATTTAAAATGGTTAAAACAACAAGAAAAAATATTGGAGACTCGAACCAGGACAAGAGTCCAGCTAAAAGTCCTCCAGAGGGTGAAGCACAAAACAACGAGTTCAACATCCAAACATTAGCTAAGGAAATAATAACAGGAGTGAGTAAAGAATTTGAAAAAATTGTAATCAGAAATGCAGGAACAACAAATGAGAATATGGAAGAAAATTCTAATAATCTCATGGTTATTAGAGAGCTGAAAGCTGAAATCTCTGAGCTAAGAAGGCAACTAGCTGAACAAGCTAAAACAGTATCAGAGCAGGGCAACAAAATAGATGAACTCCAGAAAGCAGTAGAGGGCAGAGAGAATAGAATCAATGAGGCTGAAGACAGAATTAGCAAAATTGAGGATGAATTAGAGACAACAAAAAAAGAAGTAAGAGATCTCAAAAAGAGATTAAGAGATGCTGAAAACAACAACAGAGTCCTATGGGATGACTTCAAAAGAAACAATATACGCATTATTGGCTTACCAGAGGAAGAAAGAGAAGGGGAGGAAGAAAGCGTTCTCCAGGCCATAATAGCTGAAAATTTCTCTAGTCTAGACAACACCAAAGACATAAAGATTCAAGAAGCCCAGAGGGTCCCAAACAGAATTAACCCAGACCTAAAGACACCAAGACATGTCATACTTAGATTGGAAAGGAATAAGGATAAAGAAAGGATCCTCAAGGCTGCAAGAGAAAAACAAAGAGTCACCTACAAAGGAAAACCCATAAGATTAGCAGCAGACTTCTCCATACAAACACTACAGGCCAGAAGAGAATGGCAAGATATCTATCGAATGCTCAATGAGAAAGGCTTTCAGCCAAGAATACTATATCCTGCTAGACTGTCATTCAGACTAGATGGAAGCATCAAAACCTTCTCAGACAAGCAACAGTTGAAGGAAGCAACCATCACCAAGCCTGCCCTGAAAGAAGTTCTGAAAGGTCTCCTATAAACAGTCAGACCACCACAAATAGGACATATATCAAAACACTCTAAAACTCTACAAGAATGGCGTTAAAATATCTTCAATCTTTGATATCAATAAATGTGAATGGCCTGAATTCACCTATTAAAAGACACAGAGTAGGAAGATGGATCAGAAAACACAACCCAACAATATGTTGTCTACAGGAAACTCACCTAATGCAACAAGACAAACACAGACTTAAAGTGAAAGGATGGAAAACTATCATTCAAGCCAATGGCCCACAAAAAAGGGCAGGAACAGCTATTCTCATATCTGACATGATAGACTTTAAAATAGATAAGATTAAAAAAGATAGGAATGGACACTACTTAATGCTCAGAGGATCAGTCAATCAAGAGGACTTAACAATTATTAATATCTATGCACCCAATGAGAAGCCATCTAAATACATCAAACTTCTACTGAAAGAGCTACAGCAATATATTAACAGTAACACAATCATAGTAGGGGACTTCAACACCCCACTATCTCAACTTGACAGATCATCCAGGAAGAAAATCAGTAAAGACATAAGGGAGCTAAATGAAGAGATAGATAAACTAGAACTATTGGACATTTTCAGAGTCATTCATCCCAAGAAACTGGAATACACATTTTACTCAAATCCACATGGATCATTCTCAAGGATAGACCATACGTTAGGCCACAAAGACAGCATCAGCCTATTCAAGAGCACTGAAATCATCCCAAGCATCTTCTCAGACCACAGTGGAATTAAACTAACATTTAACAATCAACAAAAGATTAGTAACAGTGCCAAAATGTGGAAGCTCAACAGTACACTTCTTAACAACTTCTGGGTCAAAGAGGAAATCAAGGAAGAAATCAAAATGTTTCGAGAGTTCAATGAAAATGAAGACACAAGCTATCAAAATATTTGGGACACAGCTAAAGCAGTCCTAAGAGGGAAGTTCATAGCTATACAAGCACACATTAGGAAACAAGAAAAGGCACAAACAGCCTGATTGCACATCTCAAAGACATAGAAGAACAACAAAGGAATCCTAAAGCAACCAGAAGGACAGAAATTACTAAAGTTAGGGCAGAAATAAATAACATTGAGAATAGGAAAACCATACAAAAGATCAATGAAAGTAAATGTTGGTTCTTCAAAAGAGTAAACAAAATCGACAAACCTTTAGCCAGACTCACAAAACAAAAAAGGGAGAAGACCCAAATAAATCGGACAGTAAATGAAAGAGGAGAAATCACAACAGACACTGCAGAAATTCAACATATCATGCGAGGCTTCTATGAACAACTATATGCCACCAAGCTAGAGAACCTGGAAGAAATGAATGATTTCCTAGATACCTACCAACTTCCAAAACTAAGTAAAGAGGAAGTGGATAACATGAACAGGCCCATCACAGCTAATGAAATTGAAACAGTTATCAAAAATCTTCCCAAAAATAAAAGTCCTGGACCAGATGGTTTTACAAATGAATTCTACAAAACTTTCAAAGAAGAACTAATACCTCTACTTTTAAAAGTCTTCCAGAAGATTGAAGACACTGGAATACTCCCTGCCAGCTTCTATGAAGCCAACATCACCCTGATACCAAAAGCAGACAGGGACACAACCAAAAAAGAAAACTACAGACCAATATCTCTGATGAACATAGATGCGAAAATATTGAACAAAATTCTAGCCAACCGGATACAGCAGTATATCAAAAAGATTGTTCATCATGACCAAGTGGGGTTTATCCCAGGCATGCAAGGTTGGTTTAATATACGTAAGTCAATCAATGTGATCCACCACATCAACAAAAGCAAGACCAAAAACCACATGGTCATATCAATAGATGCAGAGAAAGCCTTTGACAAAATACAACATCCCTTTATGATCAAAACACTACAAAAAATAGGAATAGATGGAAAATTCCTGAAGATAGTGGAGTCTATATATAGCAAACCTACAGCCAACATCATACTCAATGGTGAAAAACTGGAAGCATTTCCCCTCAGATCAGGTACTAGACAGGGCTGCCCACTATCACCATTACTATTCAACATAGTGTTGGAAGTTCTTGCCATAGCAATCAGGCAAGAGCAAGGAATTAAAGGCATACAGATTGGAAGAGAAGAAGTCAAACTCTCCTTATTTGCAGATGACATGATAGTATACATGGAAAAACCTAAGGAATCCAGCAAGAAGCTTTTGGAAATCATCAGGCAATACAGTAATGTGTCAGGCTATAAAATTAACATTCAAAAGTCAGTGGCATTCCTCTATGCAAACACTAAGTTAGAAGAAATTGAAATCCAGAAATCAGTTCCTTTTTCTATAGCAACAAAAACTATAAAATATCTAGGAATAAACCTAACCAAAGAAGTGAAAGACTTGTATACTGAAAATTATGAGTCACTACTCAAAGAAATTGAAAGACACAAAGAAGTGGAAAGATATTCCATGTTCATGGGTTGGAAGAATTAACATCATCAAAATGAATATATTACCCAGAGCCATCTACAAATTTAATGCTATCCCCATCAAGATCCCAAGCACATTTTTTAGGAGAATAGAAAAAATGCTACAAATGTTTATCTGGAACCAGAAAAGACCTAGAATTGCCAAAACGATCTTGAGAAAAAGGAACAGAACCGGAGGCATCACACTGCCAGATCTCAAACTGTATTATAGGGCCATTGTCATCAAAACTGCTTGGTACTGGAACATGAACAGACACACTGACCAGTGGAATAGAATTGAGAGCCCAGAAATGAGGCCCCACACGTATGGACATCTAATCTTTGACAAAGGGGCCCAGACTATTATATGGGGGAAGCAGAGTCTCTTCAACAAATGGTGTTGGAAACAATGGGTTGAAACATGCAGAAGAATGAAACTGAATCACTGTATTTCACCAAATACAAAAGTAAATTCCAAGTGGATCAAGGACTTGGATGTTAGACCAGAAACTATCAGATACTTAGAGGAAAATATTGGCAGAACTTTTTTCCGCATAAATTTTAAAGACATTTTCAATGAGACGAATCCAATTACAAGGAAGACTAAGGCAAGTATAAACCTATGGGACTACATCAAATTAAAAAGCTTCTTCACAGCAAAAGAAACCACTACCCAAATCAAGAGACCCCTCACAGAATGGGAGAAGATCTTTACATGCCATACATCAGATAAGAGTTTAATAACCAACATATATAAAGAGCTTGCCACACTCAACAATAAGACAACAAATAACCCCATCCAAAAATGGGGGGAGGAATGGACAGAATATTCACCACAGAAGAGATCCAAAAGGCCGAGAAACACATGAAAAAATGCTCCAAGTCTCTGATTGTCAGAGAAATGCAAATCAAGACAATAATGAGATATCACTTCACTCCTGTGAGAATGTCACACATCAGAAAAGGTAACAGCAGCAAATGCTGGAGAGGGTGTGGGGTCAAAGGAACCCTCCTACATTGATGGTGGGAATGTCAATTGGTCCAACCTCTGTGGAGAACAGTCTGGAGAACTCTCAGAAGGCTAGAAATGGACCTACCCTATGACCCTGCAATTCCCCTCCTGGGGATATATCCTAAGGAACCCAAAACAGCCATCCAAAAAGATCTGTGTACACATATGTTCTTGGCAGCACAATTTGTAATAGCCAAAACCTGGAAGCAACCCAGGTGTCCAACAACAGATGAGTGGCTGAGCAAATTGTGGTATATATACACAATGGAATACTACTCAGCTGTAAAAAATGGTGACTTCACCGTTTTCAGCCGATCTTGGATGGACCTTGAAAAAATCATGTTGAGTGAAATAAGTCAGAAACAGAAGGATGAATACGGGATGATCTCACTCTCAGGCCGAAGTTGAAAAACAAGATTAGAAAAGAAAACACAAGTGGAACCTGAAATGGAATTGGAGTATTACACCAAAGTAAAAGACTCTGGGGTGGGTGGGTGGGCGGGGAGAATACAGGTCCATGAAAGATGATGAATGAAATAGTGGGGGTTGTATTGTTAAATGGGAATCTGGGGAATATTATGCATGTAAAAAAAAAAAAAAGTAGAAACGCAAAGCAGAAATTGACTGAGTTTGGAGTATGGCACCAAAGTAAGAAAGCAGAAGTACACTAGAGTTTGCATCACCAGGTTCCAGGTGTCATCAGGATGCCGGCCAGACTTCCCTGGATTGAAGACCCCACCAATGTGTCCTGGAGCTCAGCTTCCCCAGAGACCCACCCTACTAGGGAAAGAGAGAGGCAGACTGGGAGTATGGACCGACCAGTCAACGCCCATGTTCAGCGGGGAAGCAATTACAGAAGCCAGACCTTCTACCTTCTGCAACCCACAATGACCCTGGGTCCATGCTCCCAGAGGGATAGAGAATGGGAAAGCTATCGGGGGAGGGGGTGGGATATGGAGATTGGGCGGTGGGAATTGTGTGGGGTTGTACCCCTCCTACCCTATGGTTTTGTTAATTAATCCTTTCTTAAATAAAAAAAAAAAAAAAAAAAGGGAATAAAAAAAAAAAAAAAAAGCTTGAGTTCTATTAAATAAGCTGGTTACTGATCCTGTTCACACTTTTTTGTTTCTATACTTTTTTTACTTTTAATCTTTTTAAATTATTTGTTGTGGTCTGGGAGGTAGTGCAATGGAAAAAGCACTGGATTCTCAAGCATGAGGTCCTGAGTTCAATCCCCAGCAGCACATGTACCAGAATGTTATCTGGTTCTTTCTCTCTCTCCTCCTATCTTTCTCATTAGTAAATAAATAAAATATTTTTAAAAAATTATTTGTCACTTGTTATGGATACAGAGCAAAATTGAGAGGCGGGGAGAGAGAGAGGGAGAGACACCTACAGCACTGTTTCACAGCTCATCAAGCTTCCCCACTAGGGACCAGGGGTTCTTGCTATTTTTTAAAAACTATTTTTTATATTTATTTATTTTCCCTTTTGTTGCCTTTATTTTTAATAATTGTAGTTATTATTATTGTTTTTATTGATGTCATTGTTGGATAGGACAGAGAAATAGAGAGGAGGGAAGACAGAGGGGGAGAGAAAGATAAGACACCTGCTGACCTGCTTCACCGCCTGTGAAGCGACTCCCCTGCGGGGGGGCGGGGGGGGGAAGGCTGGAACCAGGATCCTTACGTGGGTCCTGGCGCTTTGCACCTCGTGCGCTTAACCCACTGCACTACCGCCAGACTCTCAGACCAGGGGTTCTTGAGTGCTGTAATATGTGTGCTTAACTGGGTGTGCCACCACCCAACCCCCCCTTTTATTGAGGGGGTTAATGCTTTGCACATGGGTACAATTTCATTATTACCAGAACCTCTTATAATTCTCTTCCACATCTGCCTCTCCCCCACTCCCCGGAGTCCTTTGCTTTGATGCAATAAATGCCCAGTGCCCATTCTGCTTTGTATTCTCCCTCTTGTCCCTATTTCTTTCTTTAAGTCCTGCTTCTAAATGAGATCATCATTCAAATATTCATCATATTCTTTTTGGCTTATCTCACTTAACATGATGTCTTCAAGTTCCATCCAAGATAATGCAAAAGAGATGACTTCATTCACTTTTAACAGCTGTGTTCCATCATGTGGATATACAATTTTTTAGTCACTCATTTGTCATTGGACATCTGGGTAGCTTTGGACTATTATATGAGATCATATTCCTCTAAGTATCTCAGCTTCCACAAATTTTTTTTTTCTTTCTTGTCATCATCACTGGTGCTTCACTGCTCTCAGCTGGTTTTTGTTTTAAGACAGGGACAGAGAGACAGAGGGGGAAGAGGGAAAGATATCAGAGCAGTGAAGTTTCTTCCAGTTCATTGTGGGCTAGGCTTCGGTCTAGGTTGTGTGCAAGACAAAGTTGGTGTACTATTCAGGTAAACTATCTTGCCAAATCTTTATTATTTTTTAAAAAGTTTTTTTTTTTCTTTCCTCCAGGGTTATTGCTGGGCTCGGTGCCTGCACCATGAATCCACCGCTCCTGGAGGCCATTTTTCCCCCCTTTTGTTGCCCTTGTTGTTGTAGCCTCGCTGTGGCTATCATTATTGCCATTGTTGATGTCATTTGTTGTTGGATAGGACAGAGAGAAATGGAGAGAGGAGGGGAAGACAGAGAGGGGAGAGAAAGATAGACACCTGCAGACCTGCTTCACTGCCTGTGAAGGGACCCCCTGCAGGTGGGGAGCCGGGGGCTCGAACCAGGATCCTTACGCCGGTCCTTGCGCTTTGCGCCACATGCGCTTAACCCACTGCGCCACCGCCCAACCCCCTTTAAAAAGATTCTATTATTTATTTATGAGAAAGGGGGAGAGAGAAAGAACCAGACATCACTCTGGCACATGTGCTGCTGGGGATCGAACTTAGGACCTCATGCTTGAGAGTCCAAAGCTTTATCACTGCGCCACCATCCAGATCACTAATTTTTTTTAAAGATTTTATTTATTAATGAGAAAGATAGCAGGAGAGAAAGAACCAGACATTACTCTGGTACATGTGATGCCAGGAATTGAATTCAGGACCTCATGCTTAAGGGTCCAGTGCTTTATCCATTGCACCACCTCCAGGACCACACCAAATCTTTATTTTTTAAAGAGAAAGAGATTGGGGGTAGGGAGTAGATAGCATAGTGGTCATGCAAAGAGACTGTCATGCCTGAGGATTCAAAGTTCCAGGTTCAAACCTCATACCACCATAAGCCTGAGCTGAGCAGTGCTCTGCTGAAAAAAAAAATTTTAGTTTATAAAAAAGATAAGAAAGAGAATGGGAGAACAGAGCACTGTTTGGATCTGGTATTAAACACACACATACCCCCCCAAGACTAAGAGCATCCAAAAGTCTATCTACTGAATTTGTGTGAATCAGTGGAAATTAGGAGGCCAGGTTGTTGGTCCTTTTTTGTTTTGTTTTGTTGCCACCAGAGTGATCACGGGGATTCAGTGCCTGCATAATTACTCTACAGCTCCAGCTCCTGGCTTTTTAAAATTTTTTTTCAGAGACAAAGAAATAAGAGAGAGAGAGCTGCAGCACTGTGCCAGCCACTCATGAGGCTTCCCTCCTGCAGGCAGAGACTGGGGATTTGAAACCAGGTTTCCATGCACAGCAATGTGTATTTTCTACTGGGAGCACCACTACCCCAACCTCCAGTAAATACTTTTTTAAAAATTAAATATTTATTTCCTTTTGTTGCCCTTGTTTTATTGTTGTAGTTATTATTGTTGTTGTTACTGATGTTATCGTTGTTAGATAGGACAGAGAGAAATGGAGAGAGGAGGGGAAGACAGAAAGCGAGAGAGAAAGACTGGGGGGGGGCCTTAGCTGGTCCTTGTGCTTTGTGCCACGTGAGCTTAACCCACTGCGCTACCACCTGACTCCCCAGTAAATACTTTTATTCTGTTTTGTTTTGTTATCACTGCGAGGGCTTCACCACTCTGGGTCAAGTTTCTCAGATAGATATGGGAGGGGGAGGAAGGAGGATGTCACAGCACAGACATTTCCTTTATTACCAAAGTCGCTTCGTCTTCCTTCCCCTCCTCCTCCTCCTCCTCCTTCCCCTTCCCCTTCCCCCTCTTCTTCTTTTCTTGTCACCAACCAGGGTTATCACTAGGGCTTGATGCTGGCACTACAAATCCACTGCTCCCAAAGCCTCGCTTTCTCCTTCCTTCCTTCCTTCCTTCCTTCCCTCCTTCCTTCCTTCCTTCCTCCCTTCCTTTTTTCCCTCCTATTTTTTAACTGAATAGAGAGAAGTTGAGAGGGAAGAAATAGAGACACCTGCAGACCTGCTTCATCACTCATGAAGCACCCCCTCCCTGCAGGTGTGTGTGTGGGGGCTCAAACCCCAGCCCTTGTGCATGGTAGGTAACATGAGTGCTTGATCGGATGCCCCACCCCGTGGCCCCCTGCCGAAGTGTTCTTACAGGTCTACATGAGACATGAACCTGGGTCATGTGCATCGCAAAGCAGGCACCCTCCTAGGTAAACTATTTTACCAGTCCCTAAAATCTTGACTTTTTTTAAAAAAATTTTTTAATTTTCCCCTTTGTTGCCCTTGTTTTATATTGTTGCTGTAGTTAATTGTTGTTATTGATGTCGTCATTGTTAGACAGGACAGAGAGAAATGAAGAGAGGAGGGGAAGACAGAGAGGGGGAGAGAAAGACAGACACCTGCAGACCTGCTTCACCGCCCGTGAAGTGACCCCCCTTGCAGGTGGGGAGGCGGGGCTCAAACCAGGATCCTTAGGCAGGTCCTTGTGCTTCACAGCCACGTGTGCTTAACAGGCTGTGCTACCGACCGACTCCCAATCTTGACTCTTATAATGAATTACTGGTTAAACACAGGTACACTGATGAGATCAGAATGTATGAGTAGACTTATCTGATCAAAATTCTCAAATAGCACATCAAGACATCTCTGTTACGTTAGGCATAAGGAAAGAAATATGAGACTGGGGAGCTCCACAGTGCAACAGACTGGTATGCCTGAGGCTCCACAGGTCCTAGGATCAATTCTCAGTACCACCATATGCCAGAACTTAAGAAGTGCTTTACTTTAGTCTCACTCATGAAAATAAATCTAAAAAAAAGGAAGAAATATAAAGAAACTTTGGGGCTTGGGGCCAGGTAGTAGCACATCTGGTTGAGCACACATGTTACAATGTGCAAGGACACAAGTTCAAGCCCCCGGTTCCCACCTGCAGGGGGAAAGCTATGCGAGCGGTGAAGCAGGGGTGCAGGTGTCTCGCTGTCTCTCCCTATCACCTCCTTCCCTCTAAATTTCTGGCTGTCTCTATCCAATAAATAAATAAGGATAATAAAAAATTAAAAAAGGAAAAAGGAAATATAAAGAAACTTTAATTGAATTTGGATTTTCACTTATTATAAATAAACATACTTTCACTGTGTGATTTGTGGAGACATGCTTGCTAGTCGCAACTGGAACCTTTCCTTTATCATTTTGAAATAAAACACTACTTTAAATAGTTAATAACATAATGGTTATGCAAAGAAACTCTCATGCCTGAGGCTCCAAAGTCCCAGGTTCAACACCCACCACACACACACACACACACACACACACACACACACACAAGCCAGAGTTGAACAGTGCTCTGGTAAAAATTAAAAACAAACAACCTTAACTTCTTAAATGAAAAGTGCAAGAATTCAAAATTCAACATCTACAAAATCATTTTTATGCCATAAACATGATTGATTTCAATCAAATTTTATATTTTAAAACATTTTAAAACATCTCAACGATTTAACTTAATGTGTTATCTGTTCTGGAAAAGCTGAAAAAGATGTTTAAAACTTACTGGGACTGTAGAGAGAGCACAGGGCTAGCACATAGGACTTGCACACAAGAAGTCCCAAGTTCAATCTCTGGCACTATCAATAGCAGAACTGGGTGGTGCTGTGGTCAAAACATAAATATTTACTTAGAGGAAGATATCAGAACACTGCTCCAACATATGTAGTGTCAGAGGTCAAACCCAGGATAAACACAGGGAAGTCCTCCACTGTGACTACCTGAACCACCTCCTATTCTCTCTCTCTCTCTCACACACACACACAAACACATGTGTTTTAATGTATTTTGTTTGATATATTTCTTTTTTTAATTTTTCTGAGTTATCTTTATTGATTGGATAGAGATAGCCAGAAATCAAGAAGGCAGGGGGAGAGAGGGAGAGAGACAGAGACACCTGCAGTCCTGCTCCACCATTTGTGAAGCTTTCTCCCTGCAGGTGGGGACCGGGGTCTCAAACCTGGGTCCCTGCACATTATATCATGTGCTCAACCAGTTGTGCCACCACCCAGCCCCTATATTTCTAGAAGTATAATGTGCTACACAATACATCACAGAGCCACCTTGCTCAATGTATTATTAATTGAATTATATATGTACTTTAAAAATAAAAATAAATCTTACTGTGGTCCAGGAGGTGGCGCAGTGGATAAAAGTATCGGACTCTCAAGTATGAGGTCCTGAGTTCAATCCCCGGCGGCACATGTACCAGAGTGATGTCTGGTTCTTTGTCTCTCTCCTATCTTTCCCATTAATAAATAAATAAAAACTTAAAAAAATAAAAATAAAAATAAATTTTATTGTGGTCTGGAAGGTGGCACAGTGGGTAAAGCACTGGACTCTCAAGCATGAGGTCCTGAGTTCAATCCCTCAAAGCACATGCTGGAAAGTGATGATTCTCAGGGCCAGGTGGTAGTGCACCGGGTTAAGCTCACATATCACCATGAGCTAGGAACCCTACTCGCAGGGGGAATGAACCTTCTTCTTCTTCTAGCGTTTGCCAGGGAACGAACCTTCATAAGCAGTAAAGCAGGTCTGCAGGTGTCTTTCTCCCTCTCTACTTATTCCTCCCCCTCTCAATTTCAAATAAAAATAGAAAGGGGGAGGAGGGAAGGGCCACTGGGAACAGTGAATTCATAATGCAGGCACTGAGCCTCAGTAATAACCCTGGTGGCAAAAAGAAAGGAAGGGAGGAAGGAAGGAAGGAAGGGAGGAAGGAAGGGGAAAGAAAGAGAAATGGATGACTGTCTCAACATGTCTCAACCACTGGGAGGTCTACTATTTGTAAATAAAGGACGTTAGTATAGTAAATTTACTTTGTTGGAATAGTCTATTAAGTGCCTAATGGCATTATATATATGAAAACCGAGGCCCAGTGATTAAAATTGCAAAGCTATTAGTGATTAAAGTTTCTACCACTTTAAAGTAATGACGATGAAAAATTCACATAGCCAAAAACTAGTGTGATGAATCAACAGATTTCATTTCCCTATATTTTCCTCCTATTTAAACCACCACCACCACCACAAGGTGAGGGCGAAAGTTTACACTTTTCATTTTCCCTACTCCACATCATGATTTAGAGTGATCATCCTCAAAACTTTTTTATTATGATACTCCTACACACACACACACACACACACACACACACACACACCCCTAAGACACTCAGGGTCTTACAATGAGGTCCAAACTCCTGAGCAGGTAATTCAAGATTCCCCATGACCTGACCTAGGGCTTCCTCTAGTCTCACCCCTACCGCACCGGCAAGGCTACACTGACACATCACAATTTCTTCTGCCTCAGCACCTATACTCAAGCTGGTCCCAAGACCAGGTGCCAAGAATCAGGATGATTTTTCTTTTTGTTCCTTGCTTAAGTTCCACCTGTAAGTGATGTCATCTGTTATTCATCCTTCCTTCTGACTTATTTTACTTAATATGATTCCTTCAAGTTCTACCAAAGATGTGGAAAAGAAGGTTTTCAGGATTCCACAAAGCTGAGTTTTGCTACATTATGTATACATACCACAACTTTCTTAACTACTCATCACTTGGTGCACATCTGGATTGCTTCCAGGTTTGGGCTATTACAAACTGTGCTGCTAGGAACATAGATGTAAGGAGATCTTTTCTTGGGGGGGGGGGGAAGTAAAGATTTATTTGCTTATTTATGAGAGAAAAGGAGAAGCAGAGTGAACCAGAGCATCACTCCAACCTATGTGATGCTGGTAATGAAACGTGGTACCTCATGCTTGAGGGTCCAGTGCTCGATTCACTATACCTCCTCTCTGCTCATAGATCAGTTTTTTTTTTAAAGATTTTATTTATGAATGAGAAAGATAGGAGAGAAAGAACCAGATATCACACTGGTACATGTGCTGCCAGGGATTGAACTCAGGACCTCATGCTTGAGAGTCCAATACTTTATCCACTGCACCAACTCCTGAACCACATAGATCGATGTTTTTGTGTTCTTAGATAGGATCCCCAGGTGAGGAACTGCTGGATCATAGGGTAGGTCCACTTTTAGTGTTTTGAGGAAGCTCCAGACTCTTTTTCATGGGGGTTAACGACCAATTCACATTCCCACCAACAGTGAGGAAAGGTTCCTTTTTCTCCACCTCCTCACCACGTTTCTGTCCTTTAAAAAAAAAAACAAAAAACAGCACTGTTCCATTCTGGCTTATAGTGGGGTGCCAGGCAGTGCAGGGGGATTGAACCCAAGACTGTGGATTCTCAGACATTAGTCTTTTTGCATTACACTATTTCTCCCACCCTGTCCTTTTTTTTTTTTTTTAATGATTTTTTTCTCTTTTGTTGCCCTTGTGGTTTTATTGTTGTGGTTATTATTATTGTTGTTGTTGATGTTGTTGTTGGATAAGACGGAAAGAGGAGGGGAAGACGGCGGGGGCGGGGGCGGGGGGAAGGGCGGAGACAGACACCCACAGACCTGCTTCACCACCTGTGAAGCGACCCCCCTGCAGGTGGGGAGCTTCTTGGGGCTCAGAACTTTAAACCATGTGCACTTAACCCGCTGCGCTCCTGCCCAACTCCCCCCCATCCTTTTTAATGTATGATATTCTTATGGGTATAAAATGGTATCTCATTGTTGCCTTTATTTGCATTTCTCTAATAATGGCTTTGAGCAACTTTTCATGTCTGTTGGCCACCTGAACATCTTGTTCAGTGACTGTTCTGTTCATATCCTCTCCCAAGTTTTAGTAAAGTTGTTTGGATTTTTTGCTGAGTTTTGAGAGTTCTTTGGCTTGGACTGGGAATGCTACACTGCAGCAAAGCAAAAGACTTTGGACTAGGGGAGATGGGTGGGGGTAGAGAGATGGCTAGGGATCCAACATACAATGGTAAAGAGAGACTGGGCTGGTAGTGGGAGTACTGTGCAGATACCTATTACAAGTAGATAAGAAATGACACCCAGGGGGCCAGGCAGTGGCACACCTATTTAAGAACACACTTTAAGGGAGTCGGGCGGTGGCGCAGCGGGTTAAGCGCGGACGTGGTGCAAAGCACAAGGACCTGAGAAAAGATCCTGGTTCGAGCCCCCGGCTCCCTACCTGCAAGGGAGTCGCTTCACAGGCGGTGAAACAGGTCTGCAGGTAGTCTGTCTCCCCCCTCCCCCTGGTCTTCCCCTCCTCTCTCCATTTCTCTCTGTCCTGTCCAACAACGATGACATCAATAGCCACAACAATGTTAAACAACAAGGGCAACAAAAGGGAAAATAAATAAATAAATAAATAGAAATTTTTTTTTTAAATAAAAAAAAACAAAACACATTTTATAGTGCAAAAGGATCCAGGTTCAAGCCCCTGGTTCCCATCTGCAGGAGTACAGCTTCAGGAGTGGTGAAAAAGGACTGCAGCTGTCTTTACCTCTATCTCCTCCTCCTCTCGATTTCTGTCTTTATTCAGTAATAAAGATTTAAAGAAAAAAAAGAAAGAAAGAAGTGGCACCCATGTGCAATCAGCTGTTCTGTACGCAATATTTTCCCTCAATAAAATGATTAGAAAAAATAAGGGGGGCAGAGAGGACACACCAGGTTAAGCCCACATAGTACCTAAGCACAAGCACAAGGATCCCAGTTAGAGTCCCCGGCTCCCCCCCTGCAGGGGGGTCGATTCACAAGCAGTAAAGCAGGTCTGCAGGTGTCTGTCTTTCTCTCCCCCCCCAATTTCTCTCTTCCTATCAAAAAAAAAAAAAGAAAAAAGGCTGATTTTCCTAGTCAAACTCTTGATCAATAAAACCTATTAAAACCAATTTAAAAAAATTCAACTGCTCCCTACTCAAAGCTTCTCATAATGTCTCATCACCCTCAGAGCCAGTTATTCATTTCACAAATATTTACTGAGCACTTACTGTGTACCAGCCACTAAGTATTTTTTGAGCACTTACTGTGTACCAGTCACCAAGTATTTATTGAGCACTTACTGTGTACCAGTCACTAAGCATTTAAGACACAACGATGAACCAAACATAGTGTCTACCTTCGTAGGGATAGTATTTATCTCGTTAGGTTTCTATGAGGATTAGATGAGATAAAATATGTAATGCATTTAACACAGGGTCAGTACACAGTTATGTTCAATCAGTATCAACTAGAGTGTTGATGTCCAAACAGACAATCTAGAATAGTTGTCATACTTGCATATGTAAAATCACTTGATATATGCCACCTGACATGTAATTTATTCTTAGTTTTTCTAACTACTTAGCATATATTTACACAGTATTTGTTTATTATTCACCCCTTCCTTTCAACGGATTATAATTTTTCTCTAGAAAATTATTTATAATTTTTCTTTTATAATTTTGGATTATAATTTTTCTCTAGCACCTAGCACATCACCTGATCTATAGCAGACAGTCAGGAAGCATCTATCAGTGACAGATACTTACCAACTAATCACACCAAGAAGTAGAAAATTACAATAGAAATGTGTTCTGTGAAAAAGAGTCATGTAGGAAAGGGGTGTGATGGGTGTCTTTTGAGGAGTAGGCACAACAGATGGGCATTCCTGGCGCTCCCAGAACTGAGAAACTCAGGCTACGTCAGACCAGTCATTCACATGTGCTACCCCCTCTACTTGATTTTCCACAGCACAGTTCTTGTAACTTAATCTTTTAGTTCTTTTCTTGAAAATAAGGTCTGCTGGAAAGTAATCACTGCCTATCCCATACCATATCTCTTCCTCTCTCAGTAGTACTCTCATTTAAAATCACTTTTTTTTTTTTTGCCTCCAGGGTTATTGCTGGAGCTCCATGCCTGTACCATGAATCCACTGCTCCTGGAGGCCATTATTCCCATTTTGTTGCCCTTGTTGTTGTTATTATTGCTAGGACAGAGAGAAATGAGAGGGGGGGGGGAGAACGAGAGTGGGAGAGAAAGACACCAACAGACCTCCTTCACCACCTGTGAAGTGACCCCTCTGCAGGTGGGGAGCCAGGGGCTCGAACTTGGATTCCTGTGCTGGTCCTTGGCTTTGCGCCATGTGGCTTAACCCACTGTGCTACCTCCCGGACCCAAAAATTACTCTTTTAAATCTATGTCTCTACTGTCTATCAAAGAAACAAGACAGTGTCTTTTTAATTATCTATGACATTTACAATGCCAAGATAGTTAATGGTACGAGAGTGCACAAACACACACACACACCACCTGTTAGATGGTGTAAGGACAATATCTTAGACCAGTGATTCTCAAAGTGTGGTTCATATGCCAGGAACATTAACATGATATGGGCATTTGTTAGAAATGAAAACTCTCACGGCTAGGAGATGGCTTGCTCAGCATAGCACACATCTCACTGTGCATGAGGCCCTGGGGTTTAGTATTAACGTCACATGTGAACATCACATATAGTACCAGCAGAGCTCCATGGAGAGATGGGGCAGTACTGTGGCACTCTCTCTCTTTCCTCTGTCTCCCTCAAGAAAGAAAGAAACGGGGTCCAGTAGTAGCAGGTTAAGCGCACATGGCGCAAAGCGCTAGGACCAGCATAAGGATCCCGGTTTGAGCCCCTGGCTTCCCACCTGCAGGGAAGTTGTTTCACAAGCAGTGAAGCAGGCCTGCAGGTGTCTATCTTTCTCTCCTCCTCTCTCCATTTCTCTCTGTCTTATCCAACATCATCATCAATGGCAACATTAACAACAAGGGTAGCATAATGGGAAAAAATGGCCTCCAGGCGCAGTGGAGCTCTAGCGGTAACACTGGAGGTGAAAGAGAGAGAGAGAGAGAGAGAGAGAGAAAGGAGAGAGGGAGGGAGGGAAGGAAGGAAGGAAGCTGAGTTAGGAAGGCCATTCTGCCACATCACACAAGCAAGCATGAGGTTCTGGGTTTCCTCCCCTAGCAAGGCATTTAAAAAAAAAACACACATTCTGAGGCCCTGTTCCGGATCTAATAAACCAAACTGTAGAGATGGTGATACAGCAAGTTCTCCAGGTTATTTGATTCACAGTCAGGTTTAAGAATCACTCAACTATTCAAAACACAACACAGAAACAGTAATGAAAAATAAATATAAGCTCTATAAAAATACTCAACTCTATTTACCTCCTAAACTTATGTTGAAGAAACAAAGCAAAAAAGTACTCTGTTAGGCTGAGGCATTTCACCAGGCAGGGCACATGCCTTCCTGGGCATGTAGTCCGGGTTCAAACCCTGGCACACAGAAGTACCATGGCATTCTTGCAAGCTCTGGTCTCAGGGTGTCCTTTCATCTCTCTCTGACTGAAAAAACCTGTCTGGAAGTAGTGAAATTGTGCATGAGTTAGGTCCCTGCTCCAGAAAAATAAGGAAAAAAATAAATAAACAGCATGTACAGATAATTATCTTTTTTTAAGACTTTATCTATTTATTTATTCATGAAGAATGACAAGCAGAAAGAGAGAAAAAAACAGATATCACTCTGGTACATGTACTGCTGGAGATTGAACTCCAGACCTCATGTTGGACAGTCCAACACTTTATCCACTGTGCCAGCACCCAGACCACTATACATAATTCTCAAACAGCAATATTCTGCCATCTTTTTGCCTCTTCTATACACACACTTAAAAAAATATTTTTTAAAAAAGACTTACCTCTTCAGTAATGACAATAAAAAGAGCCAGAGCAGCACTCTGGCTTATGTGGCACTGGGAATTAAACTTAGGACCTCATGCCTATAAATCCAGCATTTTATCCACTTCACACCTCTCAGGCTGCATATCCTCAGTATGTATGTATTCAAACAAGAAAAACTTTAGTGAGGTGAGGGCAAAGTCTAAACAATGCATAATAGGTCTTTTTTTAAATCATCTTTATTTACTTATTGGACAGAGATAGCCAGAAATTAAGAGGAAGGGGGGAGAGAGAGAGGGAGAGAGAGAGACAGAGACACCTGCAGCACTACTTCACCACTTGTGAAGCTTTCCCCGACAGGTGAGGACCAGGGGCTTGAACCTGGGTCCTTGCGCACTGTCATGTGTGCACTTAACCAGGTGTGCCACCACCTGGCCCCCTCACAGATCGTTCTAGTCTCTTTTCTTCTTACATATATTTATTTTCTAATTCCTCTGTGCTATAATCCTCCATGGTCCAAATAATGCTGCTTCCTAGAATATATCCTAAACGCTGTCTCACTTTCACAACCAAGCATTCTTCACCTACTCAAAATGATCTCTTTACACCCTACTCATCTTTGAGATACAGCTCAGCTAACACCTATAGATCCTAAATACCCCAAATGGAGTCCACAACTTCTCTACCTGTAATCATGTAGTCATTCTTAGTGGGAGAAGCAACACTTCGAATCAATCAGTCTGCTGTCCCTGGTGGGATAGCTTTTTATTCTGACCATCACATCTTACTAAATTTATTCTTTGCACCAAAAATAAGACTTTGAGGGGCGGGGTGGTGGCACACTGGGTTAAGCACACATAGTACAAAGTGCAACACCCGTGCAAAGATCCCAGTTTGATGTCACAGTTCCCCATATGCAGAGGGGTCGCTTCACAAGCGGTGAAGCGAGTCTGCAAGTGTCTTTCTCTCTTCCTATTTTCCCCTTTAGTTTCTCTCTGTCCCATACCAAAAAAATCAGAAAAAAAAAAAAAAAAAAGCCGCTAGAGCAGTGGATTCATAGTGCAGGTACCAAGCCCCTGCAATAACCCTGGAGGGGAAAAAATAAATAAATAAATAAATAAGACTCTCAAACTTATTCTTTCTCTGTAGCCCAGTGATTGCCTCAAATTTCAGTTTTATATTTTATTTTATTTTGGGTGATGGGGATCAAACCTGAAATCTCATGTGTGTGAAACATACACACTACAAACTGAGCTACAACTCCAGCCTATTTGTTTGTTTATTTTCACCAGAGCACTGCTCAACTCTGGTTTATGGTGATGCTGGGAACTGAACCTGGGACCGAAATGCCTTAAGCATGAAAGTCTTTTTGCGTAACTACTATGCTATCTCCCAAGCCCTCTATGGTTTTTAACTGTTTTTTTTTTTTTTAATTATTTTGTTTACTTTCATGAAAAATGCCAGAGCACTGCTCTGGCATATAATGGAGCTTCCAACTGAACCTGGAATCTCTGGGAATTCAAGTATGCAAGTCTGGCGCTCTACTGCTGCCCTCTATCCCCAACCCATCTTGTCAGACAGCAGAGTAAGTCCATAAAGAAAATCACTGGGCACCTTCTTGGCTGGGACAACGGGAGTCACATTATGAGTAAGTAAAGCACACTTTCTGCCTGGAAGAATTCACAATTCTTCCAGGGAGAAAGAAGTTAACGCAATAATGACAACATGATGGGTTGTGGATATAAAAAGCTGTGGAGATTAGCACAAGAGAAATGACAACTTAAAAATACAGCCTGTGAGGGGGAAGTCACAGATTAAATGGCTTTATAACAAGCAACCTTCCTAGAAAGCAGATGGGGGAAATAGAAATTGACTAGCTTAGTCCTAGGAGAACATGATTACCAACACTTAGTTTTCACTAGAATGTCTTCTTCCACACAGAGACCAAATTTAGGCTGCTACAGAGGAAGAAGCAATGTTTTCATTAAATGCACTGCAAAACATGTGGAACCCAATTCAATGAAAAGAGAAAAACTGCAAATATAATCATCTCCCAACTATACACAGAGAGGGCAACACAAATGAAGGGTTTTTTAATTATTATTATCTTTATTTATTGGATAGAGACAGCCAGAAATCAAGAGGGTACGGTTAGAGAGGGAGAAACACCTGCAGCACTGCTTCACCACTTGCAAAGCTTTCCTCCCGCAGGTAGGGACTGGGGGCTCGAACCCAGGTCTTAAGAGTACTGTAACATGTGCCCTCAACCAGGTGGACACCACCCGGGCCCACAAATGAAGATTTGCAGGAGGCTATCATCAAGACGACTCTGTCTTTAAATGTCTTATGTCCAAACGAAAACAAACCATTCGTTTTGAATAATGAACAAGGCTAAAAATAGTGCTTATTTTAAATTTTCCAAACTGTACCTCCACATTAAACAGATGCTCAAATCAAAATACACACACACACATGTATTTTTTTCTCTTTTCTGTCCAAAGGCTAGCTAGCTCAGAAGGTATGCATGACTGTCTTCACCCCAAACCTCACTCCATCACTCCAAAACTATCACTCAGACTTTTGAAATGACACTAGATAATAAGACTTCCAGGCTCTAAAACCTTCAGTCTCCTCCTCCCCCACTGATAGAGAGAGAGAGAGAGAGAAAGCTCCTCCTAATCCATATCTGCCCTGCCTACTGCTCCAGTGAAGCAAAGTCCCGCTCATAGGCCCCGACAAGACCCTGAAGCGGGCAGAGGAAATGGGGACGGCCGGGAGAGCGGGGGAGTGAGGAAGGGGGGAGAGGAGACGTGGACAGTAGAGGACGACGGGGAGACAGGATCCGGAGAGGAGGAGGAGGGCAGTGGGAACAAAAATGGTGAAAGAGGTGGGCAGGGAGAGAGCTAAAAGCAGAAACAAACAAACAAACAAAAAAGAGCAAAGAAACGGGGGGGGGGGGGGGACAGAAGGGAGGAGGCAGGGCTGGAGATCCCAAAAGAGAGAAAAAAGGCAACACGGTGGAAGAGAGGGGAAAGGTCGGGTTAAAGGACGAAAAGGGAGAGGCAAAGGGGGCCGCGAAAAAGGATGACACGGAGGGTGACAAGAAGAAAGGAGTCGTGGCGAGGAGAGGGGTTGCAGGGAGTGTCACCGAGCAGGTGGCCGCACAGCCCGGGGAGGGAAGAGCGGGTCTCGGAGGGGTGGCGGGGGGGGGGGGGTGAGGTGAGGGCAGGGCGCCGGCGGGGGTGGGGGCGACACCCGAGCTGGGGAGGGGCAGGCCCACGGGGGCCGAGGTGGCGGGCGGCTGCGGCTCCGGCAGGCCTCGCACTCTCACCATGGTCGCGCTGGCCTGGTCCTTGGGCATGCAGCCTCCGTCCTGGGTTGGGCGGCGGGCCGGGCCTGAGCCCGCCCCCAGGCTGAGCCGGCGCGGGGGCTCCAGGAGGCTCCAGCGAGCGGCCGCTCCGGGCTGGGCCCAGGCCTTGGCCTCCTTCCCTCTAGAGCTGAACGTGCAGCCGCCGCAGCCGCAAGCCGCAGCCGAACCCGGAGCGCAGACTCCGCCCCCGCGAGGCCCCGCCCCCGGCCCGCGAGCCACAGCCTCGCCCCGCCTCCGCTCCCGCTGCGCAGGCTCTTCCCAGCGATCCTGCCGCTCAGCGCCCCACCTCCTGCTTTTGTGCTTGAAGACCCTTAAAGGAGCCACACCCCTCCTGATGGCAGCGTTCAAAATAAACACTTTAAGTATTACGTCATAACAGGAGATCGAAGCACTCTTTCGTTGCCATCATCTCTAGCTCTCTGGGTCATTGTCTTCTACTACTATTGTCGTTGTTCTTGATTTCAACTCTCTTATTTTTAAAATATATTTTGTTTAATTTTAATGAACTACAAAGAGAAAGATGCAGACACACACGCACGCACACACGCGCGCACACACACACACACACACACACACACACACACACACACACACACACACACACACGAGAGCATTGCTCAGCTCTGGTTTATGGAAATGCTGGGAACTGAAACTGGGACACTGGAGCCTCAGACACGAAAGTCTTTTTTCATAACCATTATGCTGTCTCCCCTGCCCTCAAATCAATCTCTCTCTGAAACATCTAGTGAACAAAGACAGGGAGGCCAGAGCACATGGTCAGGGAATATGAGTACAAAGCCCCATCCATTGCCTCATCTCCCAGGGCCACTTTCAATTCTTTCAAAGGATTCATTCAAAGCCCTAATCTCTGTCAGTTTCCTCTCTCAGATCTCCCCGCTGAAGTCTCGCATTTCCATACCCATAATTCATATCCTCCCATTATCATTAACCATAACTGCTCTTTTATCTCAATTTTAACCCTTCTAAGCTCTTCCACCACAACGTCTTCCCATTTTAGTCCACTTCCTCGAATCTCCAACTCCAAAACTTCTTCAATTTTGTCAAAACTTAAAATCCGTCGGTCATACATAGTCTTTTCACTATTCTTCCCTTACACTACCCTTATATTCTCCCCCTCTTTCCTGGAACAGATTAGATCCTATTGTCCATCATGAAACTCATTCCTAGGTAGTCACCATTAATATGATGAAACTATAATCCTAAACTTGCAGCAAAATTGAGGACAGTGAAGAAAACTCCAAAGCCAGGCTGACTGACCTCCCTTTAAATTTGATATCACCATCCACAAATAGGTCCTTATTGCTCAGGCTACATACTACCTTGCTCCCACAATGCTGGACAGCTATTTCACATTTCACCTCTCTCCTCAAACCTCTGCATTTCCTTTTGTCCTCACTTAACTAATGATCTTTTTTCCATTGCATTGTAGAAGTGAAGTAAGCAAAGGAAATCAAGCACAAGTTCCCTCTAGCCACCTAGACTCTCAATCTATCTGTAACTGCTCTGCCTGTAGTTCTGCTCCTAATTTTGCATTCCTTTCCTTCCTCAAGTGAATGGTTTCATTATTAAACTTCAATCCTCAGTTCTTTTATTTTAATGTTTTTCTTCTTTGTTTCTTTTTTTAAAAAACCGTTTTTAGGGGTCGGGCGGTGGCGCAGTGGGTTGAGCGCATGTGACGCAAAGCGCAAGGACCAGCATAGGGAGACCGGTT
Organism: Erinaceus europaeus; assembly: GCF_950295315.1. NCBI lineage: Eukaryota > Metazoa > Chordata > Mammalia > Eulipotyphla > Erinaceidae > Erinaceus > Erinaceus europaeus. Next base: position 71,314,003 of record NC_080174.1, on the reverse strand, counting down.
CGAGCCCCCCGCTCCCCACCTGCAGGGGAATCGCTTCACAGGCAGTGAAGCAGGTCTGCGGGTGTCTGTCTTTCTCTCCCCCTCTCTATCTTCCCTCCTCTCTCGATTTCTCTCTGTCCTATACAACAACGAACAACATCAACAATGGTCATAATAATAACCACAACGAGGCTACAACAACAAGGGAAACAAAAGGGGGAAAAAATGGCCTCCAGGAGCGGTGGATTCATGGTGCAGGCACCGAGCCCAGCAATAACCCTGGAGGAAAAAAAAAGTTATTGTTTATTAGAGAGAGACAGAGAAATCAAGAGGAATGGGAAAGCAGAGAGGGATAAAGACCTGCACACTGACCTGTAGCACCTGTCCCAAAGCTTTCCCTCCGCAGGTGAGGACTGGAGGCTTGAACCCAGCCAGGTTCTTGTGCATTGTGACATGGGTGCTCAGCTGGATGTGCCATCACCACCTTCCAGTTCTGTGCCAAAGACTTCTGTTGCCCCTTCACAAATAGTCACAAAGCTCTATTTAAATATGTATATATTTATAGGGGGCCAGGTGGCAGCGCAACCGGTTAAGTGCACATGGTGCCAAGCACAAGGACCGGCGTAAGAATCCCAGTTCAATGGAGTCTGGAGGCAGCACAGCAGGTTTAGCGCAGGCGACACAAAGCGCAAGGACCAGAGTAAGGATCCCAGTTCGAGCCCCGGTTCCCCACCAGTAGGGCAGTCACTTCACAAGTGTTGTGAAGCAGGTCTGTAAATGTCTATCTCTCTCTCTCCCTCTCTGTCTTCCCGTCCTCTCTCCATTTCTCTCTGTCCTATCCACTAACAACAACAATAATAGCTACAACAATAAAAAAACAAGGGCAACAAAATGGAATAAATAAATTTAAAAAAAAATTTTTTTAAATGCAAACCCAGGGGGCATCTGGCGGTAGTGCAGCGGGTTAAGCACAGATGGCGCAAAGCGCAAGGACCAGTGTAAGGATCCCGGTTCAAGCTCCGGCTCCCTACCTGCAGGGGAGTCGCTTCACAGGCAGTGAAGCTGGTCTGCAGGTGTCTGTCTTTCTCTCCCCCTCTGTCTTCCCCTCCTCTCTCCATTTCTCTCTGTCCTATACAACAACAACAGCAATGGCAAAAATAGCAATAAGGACAACAACAAGGGCAACAAAATGGGGAAAAAAAAGTCTTCCAGGAGCAGTGGATTCATAGTGCTGGCACAGAGCCCCAGCAATAACCCTGGAGGAAAAAAAATAAAAAGAAAGAAAGAAAAATGCAAACCCAGACTTTTTAAAATCATTGTAACCATTTTTTAAGTTGTACTTTTTTTTTTATTTAAGAAAGGATTAATTAACAAAACCATAGGGTAGGAGGGGTATAACTCCACACAATTCCCACCACCCGATCTCCATATCCCACCCCCTCCCCTGATAGCTTTCCCATTCTCTAGCCCTCTGGGAGCATGGACCCAGGGTCATTGAGGGTTGCAAAAGGTAGAAGGTCTGGCTTCTGTAATTGCTTCCCCGCTGAACATGGGCGTTGACTGGTTGGTCCATACTCCCAGTCTGCCTCTCTCTTTCCCTAGTAGGATGGGTCTCTGGGGAAGCTGAGCTCCAGGACACATTGGTGGGGTCTTCAATCCAGGGAAGCCTGGCCGGCATCCTGATGGCATCTGGAACCTGGTGACTGAAAAGAGAGTTAACATACAAAGCCAAACAAATTGTTGAGCAATCATGGACCCAAAGCTTGGAATAGTGGAGAGGAAGTGTTAGGGAGGTACTCACTGCAAACTCTAGTGTACTTCTGCTTTCAGGTATATATTTTGCAGTAGTTTATAGATACGTGTGAAGATACGCTCTCTCTCACAGAAACTGGTGTATATCTAAGTTATGGGACTTTGTTAGAAAGTGACCCACCTGAGATGAAATTAGAGTATACTATGAAAGGAAAGGTCTCACCCGAGTAATGAAGCTGAAGGGTTGTCATTCCACATGTGAAGTCTCTGGACACAGTCTGAAGTGAAGCATGTTGAGGTGGCAATCATTGTGTTGGTTAGGTTGTGATCGGCAGATGCAATATTATTTGATATGGATTGGGAGAGGCATACGGGAAAGTGGGCCCTATCGAAGGGTTCCAGGACTGGGGGAAGTAGGGGTTCTATAATGGAGATGTGAGGTTCCTGCTGTCTTAGGGTTCAAAAAGACAATCGAGGGGCCGGGTGGTGGCACACCTGGTTAAGCGCATGTGTTAACAGTGCACAAGGACCCAGGTTCAAGCCCCCGGTCCCCACCTGCAGGGGAGAAGCTTCATGAGTGGTGAAGCAGTGTTGCAGGTGTCTCTCTCTGTCTCTCCCTGTCTATCACCCCCTTCCCTCTCAATTTCTGGATGTCTCTATCTAATACATAAATAAAGATAATAAAAAAAAAGACAATCGATAGTTAATGTTATCATCACATTATTTGGTAATTGGGTTAACTTTGAAAAGTCCTTTTGTTATGGTTTGCTGTACAGTACCCAGTATCTTGTATATAGCTGTGCTATTGGATGCTTCTGATCTACTTGGTGTAGGCTTTTGAGAGAGTCCGCATATCAAATACACAGCCTATATATTAAAAAGATTCAGTTTGTGTTTTGAAAAACTTTGAGACATACAATTGATTTTCCCCCTCTCATATTAATTAACTAGTGATTTATATGTCTACATTTTGCTAGGAGTGTACATAAACACCATTCCCACCACCAAAAGACTGTGACCCATCCCTCCCACCCACTCCCACCTCCCACTGGCCCAGGAAGCTGCATGTCTACCCCTCACCACAGGGTTTTTACTTTGGTGCCCTACTTACAATTTGGTCAGGTCCTGCTTTTAGTTTCCCTTTCAGGTCTTCTTAGTCAACTTCTGTTGATGAGTGGGATCATCCCATACTCATCTTTATCTTTCTGACTTAGTTCACTTAACATAATTCCTTCTAGCTCTGTCCAAGATGAGTCAGAGAAGGTGGGTTCATTGTTCTTGATAGCTGCATAGTATAAGTTGTACTTTTTAGCCTCCTAGGAGGTGGCACGGTGGATAAAGTATTGGACTTCAAACGGCAGGTCCCCAGTTCAGTCCCCAGCCTACATGTGCCAGATGCACATGGTTCTTTCTCTCCCTTTCTCTCATTAGTAAACAAATTCTTTTATTAAAAACAAAATAAAATGAAACCATCCTTATGTTTACATCACAGAAATCGTTTTTAAAAAAATTAAGCTTTATTTTCATTATTTAAATAATATGATAAAGTTGCTGGGAAGTGGCATAGGGGTGTAAAGTGCCAGACTTGCACACATGGGGTCCCAGGATCAATTTCCAGCATTACATATATAAGAGTGTCTCCCTCTCCCTCTCCCTCTCCCTCTCCCTCTCCCTCTCCTCTCCTCTCCGTCTCCCTCTCCCTCTCCCTCTCCCTCTCCCTCTCCCTCTCCCTCTCCCTCTCCCTCTCCCTCTCCCTCTACCTCTACCTCTACCTCTTCCTCTCCTCTCCCTCTCCCTCTCTCTCTCTCATAACTAAACAAACATTTAAAAAAGAAATCATGGGGCCGAGCGATAGCGCAATGTGATAGCACAAGGACCCGCATAAGGATCCCAATTTGAAACACCCCTTCACACACACACACACACACACACACACACACACACACACACGTGCAAGGGAGTCACTTCACAAGCGGTGAAGCAGGTCTGCAGGTGTCTGTCTTTCTCTCCCCCTCTCTGTCTCCCCTCCTCTCTCCATTTCTCTTTGTCCTATCCAACAACAACGACAGCAATGGCAACAATAACAACAACAAGGGCAACAACAATGGCAACAAAATGGAAAAAATAGCTTCCAGGAGCAGTGCACCGAGCCCCAGTGATAACCCTGAAAACAAACAAAAAAAAAGAAATCATATGAAGGAGAAGCCAGAACACCACCACATAAGGATATGCTGTGGCTTGAATCTAGAACCTCAGGTATGTAAGTCCTACATGATACCAACTGAGTTATTTCTGGGCCACCGCTTTTAAGTGTACAGTTTAATGATGTTAAATTCATTTTTGTAATTGTATTATCATTACCACCATCCAGTTCCATAGAACTTGATCCTGGAAAACTGAAATTCTTTTAAACTTTTTTTTTAACATTTATTTATTTATTTTCCCTTTTGTTGCCCTTGTCATTTTTTATTGTTGTAGTCATTATTGCTATTGTTATTGATGTCGTCATTAGCTAGGACAGAGAGAAATGGAGAGAGGAGGGGAAGACAGAGAGGTGGAGAGAAAGAAAGACACCTGCAGACCTGCTTCACTGCCTATGAAGCAACTCTCCTGCAGGTGGGGAGCCGGGGGCTCGAACCAGGATCCTTCCACCGGTCCTTGCACTTCTCACCACATGTGTTTAACTCGCTGCGCTCCCAGAAAACTGAAATTCTATACTCATTTGACAATTACCTCCACATTCCCTCATCCTTCCATATACAGACAACCATGATTTTTATCTCCGTATAAAAGTCACAAACTTCAGTAACAGGAATTTTGCAAGGTTACAAATGTTTGGGGGGGGGGGAAGTAGAGTGGGAAGTCTAGCTCAGGTATAAAGTGTATGCTTTGTGTGTATGACACTCTGGGTTTACTCCTGGGCACCAAGGAAGAAATTAAGAAAGAGAAAGAAAGAAAGGGAGAGAAAGAAAGAAAGGAAGGAAGGAAGGAAGGAAGAAAGAAAGAAGGGAAGGAAGGAGGAGGGAGAGAGGAAGAGAGAGAGAGATGAAGAAAGAGAGAAAACCAGAAAATACTTAAAGGGAACCATGGGAGGAGCGTTTAAAATCCAAAGTAAGAAAGAGTTTAAGGGCTTTTAAAGTACAAAACAAAATCTAGATACTATAAAGAAAAGGTAGATAAATTCTGATTATGTAGAAATAAAGCAATAGTCACATTTACGTAGAGAGCATAAATTAATAAGAACAAAATCCCAAGGGGAATAATGTACAGAAGATCTGAAATAATAATTCACGGGAAAAGACATAGAAATGGTTCTCAATAACATAAAGATGGCCAGGTTGTAGTACACCAGGTTGAATGCATACTTAACAGTGTGCAAGGACCTGGGTTCAAGCCCCTGGCCTCCACTTACAGGAAGAGAAGCTTCATAAACAGTGAACCAGTGTTGCAGGCATCTCTCTCTTCTGTTTCCCCCTTCCCTCCTGATTTTCTCTGTTTCTCTCCAGAATAAACAAAATAAAATAAATGAAATTTTAAAAGAAATGGTTCTTAAATGCTTGCTCTTATTAAAAATAACAAATGCAAATTATAACTTTTTTCTATTTTTCATCTATCATATTGGGAAAGATCTAGAAGATTAATAAGACACTGTGTGGTTGTAGTGGTGGTGTTTTTTTGTTGTTGTTGTTTTGCCTCTAGGGTTATTGCTGTGGCTCGGTGCCAGCACTACGAACCACTGTTCCTAGAGACCATTTTTCTCATTTGTAGTTCTTGTTGTTACTTTTGTTGTAGTTGTTATTATTATCATAGCTGTTGTTGGTGGTGGATAGGACAGAGAGAAATGGAGAGAGGAGGGGAAGACAGGCCCTTGTGCTTTGTGCCATGTGCGCTTAACCCACTGCACTACGGCCCAGCTCTTGTAGTGGTGGTGTTTTAACAGATACTGTCATATTTTGTTAGTGGAACTATAATTTGGAACAATGTCTGTGGAGGACAATTTGGGGGTAGCATTATCACATTTTAAAATACACATTCTCTTTCATACAGTCTTTCTTGTTTTATCAGTGCACTTCTTAGTTTTGCCTTATGATGTTGTTGAGCACTTCTCTTGGGACCGTTGGTGACTCAGGCATGAAAATCATATATATGTCAGAGACCGAGAAACAAACTGAGAGAGAAGGGGAAGGAGGTGCAAAGAGAAAGAGGGAAAGAAAGAAACACTGCTTCACTGTTCATAAAGTTTCCCTACTGGGGAAGACTGGGGGCTTGAACCCACATCCCCTGCAAACTATAACATGCGTTCTCTACTGGATGAAGCATCACCCAGATTCCAGGCAAGAAAATATTTTTGCACCACAATTATGCTGTCTCTTCAGCCTGCAATTTCACTTGTAAAATTTTAATCAACATAGAAGGCAAAACTCAGTGACTCAAGAAATTTAAACAGGAGAAAGCAGGAACAAATGAGTAGGACTTTCCATACAACTCACTTATGTTCATGGCAGGGCTTCCTATTGATTTTAGTATTTTGACCTGAATCATTAAGGAAGAAGACCTGCTCTCTTCTCTGAACCCCGCTGCATAATGAAAAAGACTCCCAGTTAAAACCAAACAAGCTCCTCCTTAAAGATTTAACAAGAGGAGCCAGAGGAAAAACTTACTGAGTACATTTCATTTGGCTACTCTTGAGCATGAAGTGCTCAGCTGCATTCCAACCCCTCATCAAATGTAAGGTTTAGGGTAGAAGTTTTCTTTTCTTTTTCTTTTTTTTTCTTTTCTTTTTTTTTTTTTAAAGATTTTGTTTATTTATTTATGAGAAAGATAGGGGAGAGAGAGAAAGAACCAGACATCACTCTGGTACATGTGCTGCCAGGGATTGAACTCAGGACCTCATGCTTGAGAATCTAGTGCCTTAGCCACTGCGCCACCTCCTGGACCACACGCTTTTTCTTTTTTTAAATATTTATTTATTTATTCATTCCCTTTTGTTGCCCTTGTTGTTTTTATTGTTGTAGGTATTATTGTTGTTGTTATTGGTGTCGTCGTTGTTGGATAGGACAGAGAGAAATGGAGAGAGAAGGAGAAGACAGAGGGGGGAGAGAAAGATAAGACACCTGCAGACCTGCTTCACCGCTTGTGAAGCGACTCCCCTGAAGGTGGAGAGCCAGGGGCTCAAAATGGGATCCTTACACCAGTCCTTGTGCTTTGTGCCACCCGCGCTTAACCCACTGCACTACCACCCGACTCCCAGAAATTTTCTTAAACATCACTTATTAAGAAAAATCCAACTAGAGCTGGCAAGATAGCTCTTCTTGGAAAGTGCCTACTTTGCTATGAAGGTAAGCCAGGTTGAAGCCTGGTCCCCACCACAGTGCTGTTGTATCTTTCCCTCTCTCCCTCTGCCCCTCTTTACAGTGATGTAAAATGGACCATTTTGTGTGACTAACAGGATGAGGCAGTTTCATATTATCACTTTTTTTTTCTTTTCTTATTATTGGATAGAGATAGAGAGAAATTGAGAGAGGAGAAGGGAAAGGGAGGAGAATGATACAGAGAGACACCTGCAGCCCTGTCGCACCACTTTGGAAGCTTTCCCTCTGCCGGTGGGGACCAGGGGCTTGAACCTGGATCCTTGTGCACTGTAATGTGTGCTGCTGTTAACCAGTTGCACCACCACCGGGCCCTGTTAACTGCTTTTTTTTTTTTAATGATTATTATGTTACTAACATTCTTGTATTTTGCTCACCTTCAATGCAAATAGATAAGGTTATCTCCCAAAACTTGTAAAATGTATTTTATTTTATTTTTTAAAGATTTTATTTATTTATTAATGAGAAAGATTGGAGGAGACAGAGAGAAAGTACAAGATATCACTCTGGTACATGTGCTGCCAGGGATTGAACTCAGGACCTCATGCTTGAGAATCCAGTGCTTTATCCATTGCGCCACCTCCCAGACCACTGGGAAATAAAAAAATATATATATATATTTTTTTTTCTTTTAATTTATTTCTTTATTGGGGAATTAATGTTTTACATTCAACAGTAAATACAATAGTTTGTACATGCATAACATTCCCCAGTTTCCCATTTAACAATACAACCCCCACTATGTCCTTTATCATCCTTCATGGACCTGTATTTTCCCCACCCACCCATCCCAGAGTCTTTTACTTTGGTGCAATACGCCAATTCCATTTCAGGTTCTACTTGTGTTTTCTTTTCTGATCTTGTTTTTCAACTTCTGCCTGAGAGTGAGATCATCCCATATTCATCCTTCTGTTTCTGACTTATTTCACGCAACATGATATTTTTAAGGTCCATCCAAGATCGGCTGAAAACGGTGAAGTCACCATTTTTTACAGCTCAGTAGTATTCCATTGTGTATATATATACCACAACTTGCTCAGCCATTCATCTGTTTGCTTCTGGGTTGCTTCCAGGTTTTGGCTATTACAAATTGTGCTGCCAAGAACATATGTGTACACAGATCTTTTTGGATGGATGTGTTGGGTTCCTTAGGATATATCCCCAGGAGAGGAGTTGCAAGGTCATAGGGTAGGTCCATTTCTAGCCTTCTGAGAGTTCTCCAGACTGTTCTCCACAGAGGTTGGACCAATTGACATTCCCACCAGCAGTGCAGGAGGGTTCCTTTGACCCCATACCCTCTCCAGCATTTGCTGCTGTTACCTTTTCTGATGTATGACATTCTCACAGGAGTGAAGTGATATCTCATTGTTGTCTTGATTTGCATTTCTCTGACAATCAGAGACTTGGAGCATTTTTTCATGTGTTTCTCGGCCTTTTGGATCTCTTCAGTGGTGAATATTCTGTCCAAGTCCTTCCTCCCCATTTTTGGATGGAGTTATTTGTTGTCTTGTTGTTGAGTTTGGCAAGCTCTTTATATATGTTGGTTATTAAACTCTTGTCTGATGTATGGCACATAAAGATCTTCTCCCATTCTGTGAGGGGTCTCTTGGTTTGGGTAGTGGTTTCTTTTGCTGTGAAGAAGCTTTTTTTTTTTTAAATTTTTTTTTTATTTAAGAAAGGATTAATTAACAAAACCATAGGATAGGAGGGGTACAACTCCACACAATTCCCACCGCCCAATCTCCATATCCCACCCCCTCCCCCGATAGCTTTCCCATTCTCTATCCCTCTGGGAGCATGGACCCAGGGTCATTGTGGGTTGCAGAAGGTAGAAGGTCTGGCTTCTGTAATTGCTTCCCCGCTGAACATGGGCGTTGCTGGTCGGCCCATACTCCCAGTCTGCCTCTCTCTTTCCCTAGTAGGGTGGGTCTCTGGGGAAGCTGAGCTCCAGGACATATTGGTGGGGTCTTCAATCCAGGGAAGTCTGGCCGGCATCCTGATGACACCTGGAACCTGGTGACTGAAAAGAGAGTTAACATACAAAGCTAAACAAATTGTTGAGCAATCATGGACCCAAAGCTTGGAAAAGTGGAGAGGAAGTATTAGGGAGGTACTCACTGCAAACTCTAGTGTACTTCTGCTTTCTTACTTTGGTGCCATACTCCAAACTCAGTCAATTTCTGCTTTGCGTTTCTACTTCTTTTTTTTTTTTTTTACATGCATAACATTCCCCAGATTCCCATTTAACAATACAACCCCCACTATTTCATTCATCATTTTTCATGGACCTGTATTCTCCCCACCCACCCACCCACCCCAGAGTCTTTTACTTTGGTGTAATACTCCAATTCCATTTCAGGTTCAACTTGTGTTTTCTTTTCTAATCTTGTTTTTCAACTTCTGCCTGAGAGTGAGATCATCCCATATTCATCCTTCTGTTTCTGACTTATTTCACTCAACATGATTTTTTCAAGGTCCATCCAAGATCGGCTGAAAACAGTGAAGTCACCATTTTTTACAGCTGAGTAGTATTCCATTGTGTATATATACCACAACTTGCTCAGCCACTCATCTGTTGTTGGACACCTGGGTTGCTTCCAGGTTTTGGCTATTACAAATTGTGCTGCCAAGAACATATGTGTACACAGATCTTTTTGGATGGATGTGTTGGGTTCCTTAGGATATATCCCCAGGAGGGGAATTGCAGGGTCATAGGGTAGGTCCATTTCTAGCCTTCTGAGAGTTCTCCAGACTGTTCTCCACAGAGGCTGGACCAATTGACATTCCCACCAGCAGTGCAGGAGGGTTCCTTTGACCCCACACCCTCTCCAGCATTTGCTGTTGTTACCTTTTCTGATGTGTGACATTCTCACAGGAGTGAAGTGATATCTCATTGTTGTCTTGATTTGCATTTCTCTGATAGTCAGAGACTTGGAGCATTTTTTCATGTGTTTCTCGGCCTTTTAGATCTCTTCTGTGGTGAATATTCTGTCCAAGTCCTCCCCCCATTTTTGGATGGGGTTATTTGTTGTCTTGTTGTTGAGTCTGGCAAGCTCTTTATATATGTTGGTTATTAAACTCGTATCTGATGTATGGCATGTAAAGATCTTCTCCCATTCTGTGAGGGGTCTCTTGGTTTGGGTAGTGGTTTCTTTTGCTGTGAAGAAGCTTTTTAATTTGATGTAGTCCCATAGGTTTATACTTGCCTTAGTCTTCCTTGTAATTGGATTCGTCTCATTGAAAATGTCTTTAAAATTTATGCGGAAAAAAGTTCTGCCAATATTTTCCTCTAAGTATCTGATAGTTTCTGGTCTAACATCCAAGTCCTTGATCCACTTGGAATTTACTTTTGTATTTGGTGAAATACAGTGATTCAGTTTCATTCTTCTGCATGTTTCAACCCATTGTTTCCAATACCATTTGTTGAAGAGACTCTGCTTTCCCCATGGAATAGTCTGGGCCCCTTTGTCAAAGATTAAATGTCCATACGTGTGGGGCCTCATTTCTGGGCTCTCAATTCTATTCCACTGGTCAGTGTGTCTATTCATGTTCCAGTACCAAGCAGTTTTGATGACAATGGCCCTATAATACCGTTTGAGATCTGGGAGTGTGATGCCTCCGGTTCTGTTCTTTTTTCTCAAGATTGTTTTGGCAATTCTAGGTCTTTTCTGGTTCCAGATAAACATTTGTAGCATTTGTTCTATTCTCCTAAAAAATGTGCTTGGGATCTTGATGGGGATAGCATTAAATTTGTAGATAGCTCTGGGTAGTATATTCATTTTGATGATGTTAATTCTTCCAACCCATGAACATGGAATATCTTTCCACTTCTTTGTGTCTTTCAATTTCTTTGAGTAGTGACTCATAATTTTCAGTATACAAGTCTTTCACTTCCTTGGTTAGATTTACTCCTAAATATTTTATTGTTTTTGTTGCTATAGTAAAAGGCAGTGATTTCTGGATTTCAGTTTCTTCTAACTTAGTGTTTGCATAGAGGAATGCCACTGACTTTTGAATGTTAATTTTATAGCCTGACATCTTACTGTATTGCCTGATGATTTCCAAAAGCTTCTTGCTGGATTCCTTAGGATTTTCCATGTATACTATCATGTCATCTGCAAATAAGGAGAGTTTGACTTCTTCTCTTCCAATCTGTATCCCTTTAATTCCTTGCTCCTGTCTGACTGCTATGGCAAGAACTTCCAACACTATGTTGAATAGTAATGGTGATAGTGGGCAGCCCTGTCTAGTACCTGATCTGAGGGGAAATGCTTCCAGTTTTTCACCATTAAGTATGATGTTGGCTATAGGTTTGCTATATATAGACTTCACTATCTTCAGGAATTTTCCATCTATTCCCATTTTTTGTAGTGTTTTGATCATAAAGGGATGTTGTATTTTGTCAAAGGCTTTCTCTGCATTGATATGACCATGTGGTTTTTGGTCTTGCTTTTGTTGATGTGGTGGATCACATTGATTGATTTACGTATATTAAACCAACCTTGCATGCCTGGGATAAACCCCACTTGGTCATGATGAACATCCTTTTTGATATACTGCTGTATCTGGTTGGCTAGAATTTTGTTCAATATTTTTCCATCTATGTTCATCAGAGATATTGGTCTGTAGTTTTCTTTTTTGGTTGTGTCCCTGTCTGCTTTTGGTATCAGGGTGATGTTGGCTTCATAGAAGCTGGCAGGGAGTATTCCAGTGTCTTCAATCTTCTGGAAGACTTTTAAAAGTAGAGGTATTAGTTCTTCTTTGAAGGTTTTGTAGAATTCATTTGTAAAACCATCTGGTCCAGGACTTTTATTTTTGGGGAGATTTTTGATAACTTTTTCAATTTCATTAGCTGTGATGGGCCTGTTCATGTTATCCACTTCCTCTTTACTTAGTTTTGGAAGTTGGTAGGTATCTAGGAAATTGTCCATTTCTTCCAGGTTCTCTAGCTCGGTGGCATATAGTTGTTCATAGAAGCCTCGCATGATATGTTGAATTTCTGCAGTGACTATTGTGATATCTCCTCTCTCATTTACTATCCGATTTATTTGGGTCTTCTCCCTTTTTTGTTTTGTGAGTCTGGTTAAAGGTTGGTCAATTTTGTTTACTCTTTCGAAGAACCAACATTTACTTTCGTTGATCTTTTGTATGGTTTTCCTATTCTCAATGTTATTTATTTCTGCCCTAACTTTAGTGATTTCTGACCTTCTTGTTGCTTTAGGGTTCCTTTGTTGTTCTTCTTCTAGGTCTTTAAGATGTACAATCAGGCTGTTTATTTGTCCTTTTTCTTGTTTCCTAATGTGTGCTTATATAGCTATGAACTTCCCTCTTAGGACTGCTTTAGCTGTGTCCCAAATATTTTGATAGCTTGTGTCTTCATTTTCATTGAACTCTCGAAACATTTTGATTTCTTCCTTGATTTCCTCTTTGACCCAGAAGTTGTTAAGAAGTGTACTGTTGAGCTTCCACATTTTGGCACTGTTACTAATCTTTTGTTGATTGCTAAGTGTTTGTTTAATTCCACTGTGGTCTGAGAAGATGCTTGGGATGATTTCAGTGCTCTTGAATTGGCTGATGCTGTCTTTCTGGCCTAACATATGGTCTGTCCTTGAGAATGATCCATGTGGATTTGAGTAAAATGTGTATTCCAGTTTCTTGGGATGAATGACTCTGAAAATGTCCAATAGTTCTAGTTTATCTATCTCTTCATTTAGCTCCCTTATGTCTTTATTGATTTTCTTCCTGGATGATCTGTCAAGTTGAGAGAGTGGGGTGTTGAAGTCCCCTACTATGATTGTGTTAGTGTTAATATATTGCTGTAGCTCTTTCAGTAGAAGTTTGATGTATTTAGATGGCTTCTCATTGGGTGCATAGATATTAATAATTGTTAAGTCCTCTTGATTGACTGATCCTCTGAGCATTAAGTAGTGTCCATTCCTATCTTTTTTAATCTTATCTATTTTAAAGTCTGTCATGTCAGATATGAGAATAGCTGTTCCTGCCCTTTTTTGTGGGCCATTGGCTTGTATGATAGTTTTCCATCCTTTCACTTTAAGTCTGTGTTTGTCTTGTTGAGTTAGGTGGGTTTCCTGTACACAGCATATTGTTGGGTTGTGTATTCTGATCCATCTTCCTACTCTGTGTCTCTTAATAGGTGAATTCAGGCCATTGACATTTATTGATATCAAAGATTGAAGATATTTTAACGCCATTCTTGTAGAGTTTTAGAGTGTTTTGATATATGTCCTATTTGTGGTGGTCTGATTGTTTATAGGAGACCTTTCAGAACTTCTTTCAGGGCAGGCTTGGTGATGGTTGCTTCCTTCAACTGTTGCTTGTCTGAGAAGGTTTTGATGCCTCCATCTAGTCTGAATGACAGTCTAGCAGGATATTGTATTCTTGGCTGCAAGCCTTTCTCATTGAGCACTCGATAGATATCTTGCCATTCTCTTCTGGCCTGTAGTGTTTGTATGAAGAAGTCTGCTGGTAATCTTATGGGTTTTCCTTTGTAGGTGACTCTTAGTTTTTCTCTTGCAGCCTTCAGGATCCTTTCTTTATCCTTATTTCTTTCCATTCTAAGTATGATATGTCTTGGTGTCTTTAGGTCTGGGTTAATTCTGTTTGGGACCCTCTGGGCTTCTTGAATCTTTATGTCTTTGATGTTGTCTAGATTAGAGAAGTTTTCAGCTATTATGGCCTGGAAAATGCTTTCTTCCTCTCCTTCTCTTTCTTCCTCTGGTATGCCAATAATGCGTATATTGTTTCTTTTGAAGTCATCCCATAAGACTCTGTTGTTGTTTTCAGCATCTCTTAATCTCTTTTTGAGATCTCTTGCTTCTTTTTTTAGTTGTCTCTAATTCATTCTCAATCTTGCTAATTCTGTCTTCAGCCTCATAGATTCTATTCTCTCTGCCCTCTATTGTTTTCTGAAGTTCATCTATTTTGTTACCCTGCTCTGATACTGTTTTAGCTTGTTTAGCTAGTTGCATTCTTAGCTCAGCGATTTCAGCTTTAAGCTCTCTAATAACCATGAGATAATTAGTATTTTCTTCCATATTCTCATTTGTTGTTCCTGTATTTCTGATTACAGTTTTTTCAAATTCTTCACTCACTCCTGTTATTATTTCCTTAGCTAATGTTTGGATGTTGAACTCGTTGTTTTGTGCTTCACCCTCTGGAGGACTTTTAGCTGGACTCTTGTCCTGGTTCGATTCTCCAATATTTCTTCTTGTTGTTTTAACCATTTTATATATTATGTTTTGAGTTCCCTTTATCAGTACTTTTCAAATTATTGATCACTATTGCCTGGATTGACTGGTGTCTAAGTAAGTTAATTAAAGGGTTCACAGTGGTGGAAGTTAACAGTTGTTTCATTCCCTGAGTTGGAGCTCAGTGGTTTAAAAGCCTCTTTTTTTTTTTTCTTTTCTTCCCTGTACACTATGGGAGCCTAAGGGCTTTTAAACTATCAATAAGCTTCTTAGCTTAATCACTGACTCCTGACCAAGAGATAAAGCAGGGTGTGGCAGAGATAATCCAGTGGTTATGCAAAGAGACTTTCACAGCCCCTCAGCTATGCCACGGAGGTATAGGTCTTCTCCTGAGTTTCCTGGTTAGATCTCAGTCCCCTGGTGTTCCTCCCTGTCACTGCTCCAGATTCCTTGATTTATTGGGTTCCTGTGGTCATTCTAGTCCTGTCTTGTTTCAGTCCCAGGTGGTCTCCTTTGGTATTCCTAGTTGATCCGGGAGAGGAGAGGAGAGGAGAGGAGAGGAGAGGAGAGGAGAGGAGAGGAGAGGAGAGAAAGAGATCTGCTGCTCGTAGCTCCGCCTCTGGAAGTCCATCCGTAAAATATATTTCAGAGAGTTGAATTAAAGGTAGAAGATACGTTGAGTAAGAGCATTTGTTTGAGAAATGTGCCAGTAATAATTCACTTATTCTATGAATGACCTTCCTATTGTTTCCTTTCCTTTTCTCATTCAATTCCCAACACAGTGAAATCTCTAGGGGTAGAGATGAATTTGACAGCTCAGTCTTACTTTTTCTTCCTGTAGTTACTGGTTTTAGAATAAACCTGCCTCTAGTTATATCTGATTCAAACATGAAGATGAACAAGATATCAAAGTTTTTAGGATACAGAACTGAAAGCATTAAATCAAGGTATGGAAATGAAGGTCATCCAGTCTTCTGATACAGTGGGTAAGGAGATGTATGTGCCCTTGATGGACAAAGAACTGCTCATCAGGTGAAGTGTCCAATAATCAGGACCACATTCTAAATCAGTAATTTGGGGTTGGAATTTCACCCTCTTATCAAGTAAATGTATTCATAGAGGATCTCAGCACTTGACTCAGCCTTCACACTACTGTAGTTATTTTTGAAGAGTACACACTCCAATAGTGTCAGCACCACCTGGGAACTTGTTAGGAATAGAAATCCTAGGGCTGGAGAGATAGCAAAATTGTTATGCAAAAGACCTGACTGAGGCTCTATGGTCCCAAATTTAATCCAGTACCACCATAAGCCAGAGCTGAGTTATGATCTTGTGAAAAAGGAAGAAAAGGGGGTGGGGCATGTGATAGCACAAGGGGTTAAGCGCACATAGTGAGAAGCGCCCCAGCTCCCCACCTGCAGGGAAGTTGCTTCACAAGCAGTGAAGCAGGTCTGTCCCTCTCTATCTCCCCCTCCTCTCTCAATTTCTCTGTCCTATACAAGAACAGCAGCAGCAACAACCATAACAGCAACAACAATGGAAAATGGCAGGAGTTGGGCGGTAGTGCAGCGGGTTAAGCGCACGTGGCACAAATAGCAAGGACAGGTGTAAGGATCCGGTTCGAGTCCCCGTTTCATAGGTGGTGAAGCCGGTCTGTAGATGTCTATCTTTCTCTTCCCCTCTCTGTCTTCCCTTCCTCTCTCCATTCCTCTCTGTCCTATCCAACAATGATGACTACAACAACAATAATAACTACAACAATAAAAAGAAAAGAATAGAAAAGAAAAGAAAAGAAAAGAAAAGAAAAGAAAAGAAAAGGAAATGGCCACCAGGAGGAGTAGATTCATGGTGCTGGCACCAAGCCCCAACAATGACCCTGGAGGCAAAAGAAAGAAAAAAAAAAGAAGAAAAGAAAAGTACAAACACTTGGACCATCAAACTAACTAAAAAGAAACTCAGAAAGTATTGTTTTTTTTTATTGTTTTAGCAAGATTTGCAGCTGATTCTGATATAAACTAAAAAATTGAAAGTCATTTATCTATTACAATCTTTTTTTAGATTTTTTAAAATTTGTATTTATTATTGGCTACTGACAGAAATTGAGAGGAAAGGGAGAGAGGGAGAGGGAGATCTGCAGCTCTACTGCACCACTTGTGAAGCCTTCCCAATGTAGGTGGAGACCAGAGGCTTGAACCCAGGTCCTTGTGCACTGTAGTATGTGCACTTAACCACATGGGCCACTGCCTGACCCCTAATCTATTTTTTTAAATTTTTTTAAATTGATTTATTGGTTATAGACAGAAATTGAGAGAGACGGGCTAGTTAGGAAGAGAGAACAAGAAACACCAGGCTGTACACACACCATTTCGGGGCTCATGACGCTTTCCCCCTGCAGGTAGGGACTAACAGCTCAAACTGGGGTCTTTGTACATTGTACCATGTTTACTCAGCCAGGTGCACCATTGCCCAGCCCCTCCTATTGCAATCATAACAATAACTTGGGTGACTTCAACATTATCCTCAATAAATTGTTCAGATCTGGGGGTTGAGTGGTAGTGCAGCAGGTTAAGCGCACATGGCGCAAATGGCAAGGACCGATGTAAGGATCCCAGTTCGAGCCCCCATCTCTCCACCTGCAGGGGGGTCACTTCACAAGGTCTGCAGATGTCTATCTTTCTCTCCTCCTCTCTGTCTTCCCCTTCTCTTTCAATTTCTCTCTGTCCTATCCAACAACAACAGTTATAACAACAATAACAACCACAACAAGGGGAACAAAATGGGAAAAACAGTCTTCAGGAGCAGTGGATTTGTAGTGGTGGCACTGAGCCCCAGTGATAACCCTAGAGAGGAAAAAAAAATGTTCAGCTCTCTGAGCTCTGCTTCTTGACTTTCTCAATTCTAATGACTCTTCCACTCCAACCACCCACTTCCGCAACCACAACCTGGACCTTGTTAAACTCAAAATTCCATCATGTCTAAAGTCTGGAAACATCCTGCACTCATCCTACCTCATCTCTCTGTCCTCTGTGCTGTCCTTGTTTGGGGATAATCTCTACAATGACCACATAAAAAGGAAGAGATCAGCCCTGGATTCTGATGAGTCCAATATCTTCCCCCCCAAATCTTTCTCCCAATGTCAGACCTCCAAATCCACTGTCAAATGCAGGTTTTGCCTGGATATTCTACTGGCATTTCATAAGTCCAGACATGAACTTCTGATATATCCCCAAAACCTGTTCCCTTGTGCTTCCACAAATAAGTTTTCAAGTATAACTTCAGAGTTATCTTTGACATCTTTCTGCCTTTTACCTTCTGGCTAGAGTGCTAAAAAAATAAATAAATAAAATAAAATCCCAGTTGCTCTGGGGGAGGTGAAACCACTTTACTTTGTAAGACATTTTAAAATAGCCCAGTACCATGGTGCTACCTGGTTGAGTGCACACATTACAGCGCGGGAGGTTCAAGCCGTGGTCTCCACCTACAAGGGGAAATCTCATGAGTAGTGAGGCAGTGTTGCAGTCTCTCTCTGCCTTTCTTTTCTCTTCTTTTCTTTTCTTTTTCTTTTTCCTTTTTTATGAATGAGGCAATTTATTAACCCAGCATGATTTGTTCTAATGGTTCTTGCTGGCAGCTGCCACCTGTCCGGCGATTCTGTCCAAACCTCTCTGTCTCTGAGGTGTCAGTTTGTGGCCCCCATCTTGGTCCCTTTCCACCATTTTCAGCCCTTCTAGGGCTTGGAGGACTCGGCGGGCCACACTCTTGGAGCCTCTGTTGAAGTGGCTGGGCATGACACCGTTTCTCTGCCGTCGTCCATAAATCTTGGTCATGGAGCCAACCCCAGCACCGCCCCAAAGGTACAGGTGCCATGCTGTGGAAGTAGCTTGTGTGTAGAACCAGTTCTCGCGTCGTAGGGAGCGAGCTCCTTTTATGCTTAGCCAGCTTGACCGTGTCCACCGATTCTGGGACCTTCAGCTTTCCGGACGTTTTGAGGAAGGCTGCCAGAGCTCGGACGAACTCCTGCTGGTTCACATCTTTTACAGTAATTCCAGGCATCGTGCGGCCTCCGGGCTGCCAGCCAGGGGAAAGTCTCTCTGCCTTTCTATCTCCCCCTTCCCTTTCAATTTCTGTCCATTGCTATATCTAAAATAAATAAATAAATATATAAGCAAATAAAATTAAAAACAGGGAGTTGGGCGGTAGCACAGTGGGTTGAGCGCAAGTTGCACAAAGCACAAGGACCGGCCTAAGGATCCCAGTTCCATCCGGGTTTGAGCCCCGGGCTCCCCACCTGCAGGGGAGTCGCTTCAGGGGTGGTGAAGCAGGTCTGCAGGTGTCTTTCTCTCCCCCTCTCTGTCTTCTCCCTCTTCTCTCTGTCCTATCCAACAACAATATCAACAACAATAATAACTACAATAATAAAAACAACAGGGGGCGGAGGGAGTCGGGAGGTAGCACAGTGGGTTAAGCATCCAAGGCGCGAAGTCCAACAACCGGCATAAGGATCCCGGTTCGAGCCCCCAGCTCCCTGCCTGCAGGGGTGTCGCTTCACAGGCAGTGAAGCAGGTCTGCAGGTGTCTGTCTTTCTCTCCTCCTCTCTGTCTTCCCTCCTCTCTCCATTTCTCTCTGTCCTATCTATCCAATAATGACGACATCAATATCAACAACAATAAAACAAGGGCAACAAAAGGGAATAAATAAATTAATTAATTTAAAAAAACGGGCAACAAAAAAGGAAATAAATATTAAAAAATTTTAATTAAAAAATAAAATAGCTCAGAATACTCAGACAGGAAGTCTTCTTCCAGCTACAGCAGTAATAGTTAAAAGATAAGACACTTTTATAAAGAGTAGTAGAGTAGTATTATATACATATACAGTGTCATGGAACGAGCCCAGGTATTGTTCCACATGGATAATACCAGTGAGCAATCTCCCCATGCCAAGTTTTTACTTTACCTTTTTGAGAGAGGAAAGAAAGACAGAGGAAAAACACCACTACACAACTACACCATCCATGAAGCTTCCCCAGTTCTGTGCACAGAGCTCCTGTGTGGTATCAGGATTGAAACACAGTGCCCCACCCACTCTATCAGACATGCACGCTATCAGATGGACTATGCCAGGTTTTCATCTTAGTATTAATTCATTTAAAATTTTTAAACATATTTATTTATTTTCCCCTTTTTTGTTGTCCTTTTGTTTTTGTAGTTGTTATTGATGTCGTCGTTGTTGGATAGGACAGAGAGAAATGGAGAACAGAGGGGAGGTCAGAGAGGGGGAGAGAAAGACAGACACCTGCAGACCTGCTTCACCGCCTGTGAAACGACCCCTCGCCCCCTCAGGTGGGGATCCGGGGGCTCTAACCGGATCCTTACTCCAGTCCTTGTGCTTTGCGCTTAACCCGCTACACTACCGCAGTATTGATTCATTTTGTATCATCTTATCAACCGCAGGTGCTGGGTTCCTTTCTTTTTCCTTTTCCTTTTTCATTTGGATAGAACCCAGCTCACACATATGAAGTATGCACTCTGCTGCTGAGATTCTGTTGCTGCCTAGCTTGATACGAAATCCATTAGCATTCCAGAAGATTAGCAAAGGATTAGAATTTTTTTGCGGTAGGGCAGCAAGTTAAGTGCAGGTGGCGCAAAGCGCAGGGACAGGAGTAAGGATCCGGGTTCGAGCCCCCGGCTCCCCACCTGCAGGGGAGTCGCTTCAGGCGGAGAAGCAGGTCTGCAGGTGTCTATCTTTCTCTCCCCTTCTCTGCCTACCCCTCCTCTCTCCATTTCTCTCTGTCCTAACAACAATGACATCAATAACAACAACAGTAATAACTACAATAAAAAACAAGGGCAACAAAAGAGAAAAATAAATAAAATAAAAATAATTTTTTTCAACAGGGAAAAAAAAAGATACATTCCACAGTCAGAATATGGGTCCTGTCTGGGATGAGTGGTTGCTTATGAATATTAACCAGCAGGAGGAATAATTAAGCATTTGTTTCCTAAAGTGGGAAAGTAGGATTTTCTTTGTCTCTAGTAAATTATCAATTAGGTTGGTGAGAATGGTCAGAGGCCTTCTTTGAAATGTGAAACTAGGGGGCTGGGTGAGAGCGTACCTGGTTAAGCACACATAGTGAGAAATGTGAAACTTGAGGGCAGGGGAGATACCATAATGTTTATGCAAAAGGACTCTAATGCCTGAGGCTCTAAGGTGGAAGGTTCAATTCCCTGCACCACCATAAGCCAGAGCTGAGTAGTGCTCTGGTAAAAAAAAAAAAAAAAAAAAAGGAAAGGTGAAACTTGACAGGAGGAAGTGCTTTTAGCTTTTAGCTAGTCATTATATTTAAAGAGTAGTGAGAAAATGTGAAGTGACAGCTCTGTCCACTCTCACTGGCATCTCAGGTGGCTGCTTCCTGTAAGCACCTCCAAGTTGTCACCTTCTTCCTTTTATGATGATTCACAGGTTCTTGTGAATATCTCCTTTAACTCTTGTGGGTGAATGGGAAAAACTGGAAGTCTGGATTTTTTTTCTTTAAAGTGCTCAAGATACATTGTTATTGTTGTCTTGTGGTCATCATCATCTTTGCCTTGACCAAGGTCTCTCATATGTGTGATTTCACCACTTAGGGCTGCTTGTTTATATACAGAGGAGGCTGGTAGAGCTCATTTTACCATGTGTGGGGATCCAGGTTTCAGTCTATGGTCAACACATGGGAATACCATGCATGAGAAAATTAAGAATTGCCTAAATGAAGACGTCGTGGAAAGAGTGATGTAAGTATTAGTACTACATGTGTGAAGACATGAAGTCAGGTAACCTGGATGATGTGTTTAGGGTCACGAGTTGAACACAGAGGAGGAGAAGAGGCAAAACTGGAAAGGCAAGCTGGGGCAGATTTAGCAGGACTTTTGGACACAAGTAAGGAGTTTGTTTTCTTTAACGCTATGTGACATTTGTTAGACCTCTTTTCCTTGCCCAACTATTCTTTTTCCTGACAGTCAACACTTGGTTACATTTAGAAGACCAAATTAATTTACCCATTGATGTATGTTCTGAGAACTGAAAGGTATCAACTCTTCCTAACAATGGGGGGTTGGGGACAGATTTTTGGGGTCTCAATTTAAAAACCTTGTGAGTTTTTTTAAAAATTAATTTCATGAGAAAGAAAGAACCAGAATACTTCCTCCCTCCCTCTCTCTCACTCCCTACCTCATGAAATAATAAGCAAATGAATGAATCTTGAGGAACATACATGCACACCAAAAAGTTAAAATAGGCAAAGTGTACATTTTGGTTTGATAAGTTTGGGTGGGACTCAAGAGTTTGCATTTCTACCAAGATCTCAAATGACAATGTTGCTAAAGGCCACACTTTTAGTAGCAAGGATTTAGACTCATTTTCTACCTGTAAATTCTCTAAATTGTAGATTTTCTGATGAGAAGTGCATTATCTTGCTTAATGACTACAGTGCTTTAAGAGTTATAACAAGATATCCCTACGTTATGTCCTTTACTTTGCTCAACAATTCTTTCTGAAAGATAAGTACACAACACATTCTTAGTTGTGTAAAGCATTTTTAAAACTAAGGTACTAAAATTAATTTGTCTGCAGCCTGGGAATTAATACAGCACAAGGTCCTGAGCACTGCTCAGCTCTGGCTCATGGTGGAGCAGGGGACTGAACATAGGACTTTGGAACCTCAGGCATGAAAGTCCTTTGGTATACATATTATACTATCTCTCCAATCCAATTTTTTTTCTTTCATTTACTTACTAATAAGAGAAAGAGGAGAGATGGAGAGAGAACCAGAGTATGACTGGCACATGCAATGCAGGGGATCAAACTAAGGACCTCATGCTTCAGAGCCTAACACTTTATCCGTTTTGCCACTTCTTGGGTTCTATTATCATATTATCTTTTATTTATTTCCTTTTGTTGCCCTTGTCTTACTGTTGTAGTTATTATTGTTGTCATTGATGTCGTCGTTGTTGGATAGGACAGAGAGAAATGGAGAGAGGAGGGGAAGACAGAGACGGGGAGAGAAAGACAGACACCTGCAGACCTGCTTCACTGCTTTTGAAGCGACTCCCAGGCAGGTGGGGAGCTGAGGACTTGAACAGGGATCCTTACGCCGGTCCTTGTGCTTTGCGCCACCAGCGCTTAACCCGTTGCGCTACTGGCCGACTCCCTATCATATTATCTTAATAAAAAATTTTCATAGAATGTGGTCCAGGAGGTCGCACACTGGATAAAGCATTGGATTCTCAAGCATGAGGTCCCGAGTTTAATTTCCTGCAGCACATGTACCAGAGTGATGTCTGGTTCTCTCCCTCTCTCTCTCTCTCTCTCTCTCTCTCCCCTCCTATCCTTCTCATGAATAAATAAATTCTTTAAAAAATATAGAGGGAGTCGGGTGGTAGCGCAGCGGGTTAAGCGCAGGTGGCGCTAAACGCAAGGACTGGCATAAGGATCCCGGTTCAAGCCCCCGGCTCCCCACCTGCAGGGGAGTCGCTTCACAGGCGGTGAAGCGGGTCTGCAGGTGTCTATCTTTCTCTTTCTCTCTCTGTCTTCCCCTCCTCTCTCCATTTCTCTCTGTCCTACCCAACAATGACATCAATAACAACAACAATAAAACAACAAGGGCAACAAAAGGGAATAAATTGGCGCAGGTGCTGCCATGCGAGCTGCTTGACAGGGTACCAGTTTCGCAGGAAGTTCAGTACGGCTGGACTCTCCAGGCCAAACTGAAACCATCTCACCTTTTGCCATGTATAGGGCTTGGGATTAAGCTCTGTGTGGTCTTGATAATATTTACCTATGGCCAGGCTCAGAGCCTGACCAAATGACAAAAACAACGACAAAACCTGCACTGCACTCTGTAAGACTGATCATAATAGAACAAGCAATAGCAGTAATGCAGAATTTTTCAGGAGGCCCCAATAGGAAAAAATGTTTTTCCCTTTATCTACACCACTTCCTTTAGTATTCCCTCTAAAATATAGACAAAGGTTGGTGCTTCCCACAGTGGAGGGGCCACCTTATATAACATAAAAAAATCAATGGACAGTTATGGTACCTGCCTAGACACAATGGGCCTTTTAATCTACATCCACCACTATGCTCCCACTTCCTTATGCAGGAATAGTGCACAAGAACCTAGGTCACACAGTGAGCATACACAGAAGATGGATTCTAGCTAGAGAGTTTAACTTGGAACAAAACAAAACAAAACTCCTTGATCAAACAATGGAACAAATTTTGTGAAAAATGAGCTGCTCAATTTTTTAAGGCCCCTAAAAACATAACAAGCTTGAACTTTCTATAAACCATTGTCTTCTGATACATAGGGCCAAGAGAATGGCATAAAAGGTAGAATATTAATCTTAATCAATAGGACATTTGCCTAGCACACAGGTACAGGAAAAACAAGACACAGAAACAGTGATGTGATCTCTAGGGCGGAAAGTGCCCCTGGAATGTAAATGTTCCACAAAGTAGGAGGTGTTCCCTACCTGTGCTGTTCTTATTTGGTGATTTTTGTTTCAATAATCAAAGCCTTGGTGATTTTTGTTTTAATAATCTATACCTTGGTGATTTTTGCTTGAATGATCTAAGCCTTATGAGACTATACAAATAAAGTTCTGCTTAAGTAAGACAGAGATGTCTGCTTGAGCTTGATTCAGCATCAACTCACTCGTCTCTCATTCCTCATTCTTTGCTGATGCCCCTCCTCCTTCAGGCTAACCCTAATAACCTGCTGGGGCTGGCCCCCGGCAATAAATACATATTAAAAATATAATAATAAAATTATTCTATCAAAGTATGCTAGGATTTTTTTGTGTGTGTTTGTGTGTGCTTCCAGGGTTACAGCTGGGGCTCAGTGCCTGCACTACAAATCTACTGCTCCTGGAGGCAATTTTTTTCCTTTTGCTATCCTTGTTGTTTATGGTTGTTGTTATAATTATTGCTGTCATTGTTGTTGGATAGGACAGAGAGAAATGGAGAGAGGAGAAGTCAGAGAGTGGGAGAGAAAGATAGACACCTGCTGACTTGCTACACCGCTGTGGAGCGACTCCCCTGCAGGTGGGGAGCCGGAACTGGGTTCTTTGCACAGGTCCTTGTGCTTAACCCGCTGCGCTACCACCCGGGCCTGTGCTAGGATTTTATGTTGTTTCCTTCTTTGTTAAATATCAAGAGCAAAATAAATTGCCAAAATATAAAGATAAGACAACTGAATGAATATGTCACTGACAGAGAATGGGAGCCATGTTTTCCCCACCCCATCTCCATTTGATATCCATTTGGGGGGGGGGAGCAACCTTCTAACATATATACACAAGTAACTTTATGGGCAGTTAAGAAATGTGAAAGAGGCAATGAAAGAATAAGTAAAACTACATTATTATAATTAGGATGCAGTAGAGCCAAATTGTGATTTTATTGTTAGCAGCGTCGTTTTGGACAGGAGAAACAGAGCTCTGGAGTAAACTGGTAGACATTTCCTTCTGCTGCTGCTACTTCTTGGAGGCATTAATGGTATTTTCAGCCTTCATTTCTAACAATGTGGGCATGTCTCATTAATTGACTACCCTGCAATTGGATTCTGATTTACCTCAATGACAAATCCTGTTATTCACAATATGCTTTATTAGTTCACTAAGCGATGTGTGCTTCTAATCTTAAACTGCACCACAGAACCTTTCTGATCCACCACCTTCAACTTAGTATGAGCAACGTTCTCAGCATTATTTATTTATTTACTTATTTATTTATTTATTCATTTATTTATGTATTGAGCTTGGGCCTCATTCGTGCATGACTTCACTTCTCTAGTCTGCTTTTTTTAAAAAATATTTTATTTTATTTATTTATTCCCTTTTGTTGCCCTTGTTGTTTTATTGTTGTAGTTATTATTGTTGTTGTCGTCGTTGTTGGATAGGACAGAGAGAAATGGAGAGAGGAGGGGAAGACAGAGAGGAGGAGAGAAAGATAGACACCTGCAGACCTGCTTCACCGCCTGTGAAACGACTCCCCTGCAGGTGGGGAGCCGGGGTTCGAACCTGGATCCTTATGCCGGTCCTTGTGCTTTGCGCCACCTGCGCTTAACCCGCTGCGCTACCGCCCGACTCCCTGCCCTTTCTTTTTAAAAAATATTTTATTGGGAGTCGGGCGGTAGCGTAGCGGGTTAAGCGCAGGTGGCGCAAAGCACAAGGACCCCGCTTAAGGATCCGGGTTGGAGCCCCCTGCTCCCCACCCGGGGAGTTGCTTCAAAAGCAGTGAAGCAGGTCTGCAAATGTCTTTCTCTTCCCCTCTCGGTCTTACCCTCCATTTCTCCATTTCTCTCTGTCCTATCCAGCAACGACGACAACAATAGAAACAACAAGGGCAACAAAAGGGAATAAATAAATATTAAAAAAATTTCTATTTATTTTGGATAGAGGTGGAGAGAAAATGAGTGGGGGAAAAAGGGAGAGACCTACAACATTGCATCACCTCTTGTAAAGTTTTCCCCTGCAGGCAGAGTCCCGAGGCTCAACTCAGGTCCTAGACTGTACTGTATGTAACATGCCCCCTACCCACTGCCCAGGCCCCTCATGCTGCTTTTTCATGCAGGTATATGCATATATACATAGAAAGAGACATCATAGCACCTCCCATGCGATGCCAGGGCCCGAACCTAGGTTGCATGCATGACAAGATTTGTCTCCTGCCCAGTGAGTTAGTTCTCCATTCCTGTTCTCAGTATTAAAGTCTTCTTGGGATTTTTCTCTTGCTGTGGTATTATAGTAAGCACTAGTTTTTCCTCAGCAGCATTAGGATGGGCAGAACACAGAGGTACTTTTTACATATTTATTTTTATTTTTTCACTTTTTATTTTTTACTAATAGCAGGTTACAATATTTTAAGATTACAACGTACACTTCTACTTCACACCCACCGCCAAAGTTCTGTGTCCCCACACTCCCACAGAGATACTTTTAGAAGAAGCTAGAATAGTTTGTTCTAAACCCAATTTTTTTTTTTTTGCCTCCAGGGTTATCACTGGGGCTCAGTGCCAGCACTACAAATAACACTGCTAACTGTTCCTGGTGGCCATTTTTACCTTTTTTTTTTCTTCTGGTTGTTGTTATTGTTGTTGGATTAACCCAGTGGCTTTTACCCATTATATACCAGTGTTTCTCAAATGTTGGCATCTATCAAAACCACTTAGAGTTCATGAAAATATAGGCAGCTAGGCACCAGAATTTCTTTCTTTTTTTATTCTTTTTGTATTATCTTTATTTATTGGATAGAGACAACCAGAAATCAAGAGGGAGAGAGACAGACACCTACAGCCCTGCTTTATCACTCGTAAAGCTTTCCCCCTGCAGGTGGGGACAAGAGCACCAGAATTTCTAATTCAGTAGATCTGGAGTTGGGACAAGACAACATTCATTTCCGACAATTTTCTTTTCTGTTAAAGCAGAGACCTCTCTTTTTAATTTTTTATTGTCTTTATTTATTTATTAGGTAGAGACAGCCTGAAATTGAGGGGGAAGAGGGAGATAGACAGAAAGACAGCTGAAGCACTGCTTTACCACTTGCAAAACTTTCCCCTGCAGGTGGGGACCTGGGTCCTTGAGCGTTGTAACATGTGTGCTTAAGCAGGTGTGCCACCACCCAGTCCCAAGCAGTGACCTCTCAAACTTCAGCAAGGGCCAGGCACTTCAAATACTGGCAGGAAATAAAATACTTTGAAGTCTGCTCCTGATTGGATTGCTCTAGTGGCTAAAGCAGGTCATGTGGGGACTATGTACAACTGCTGCTCATGACAGTCTAAGCAGATCTGACACCTGTTGTGACCTTTCCCTGTCATTAGTGGGAGGGAGAGAGGGCTTGTAGGTTTTGCAGCCATGGGCTTGGGAGATTGACAGGCTGAAAGGGCAGGGTGAGTCTCTGGCTAAAAGGTCCCCAATGCTAAAGGTCTTCAGACAACCAGTGTAGCTGCAGGTAAGTGGCAGGTTTTATCCACCAGCTATACTAGTAGCCTAGGCAGGCTGGGGCAGTGTAGGCACGAGCACCAATCCCAGGTCTTCAAAATGACCTCACAGAAACGGGATTGGTGCTGGCTCGCTTAGCAGCACGGATCTGCTGAAGCATGTCCTTTGGCAGAAGGTCTGTATTCTCTGACCTTGAACAGTTTTTTCTGAAACTCCTTTATGAAATGGATAGATGAATGCTTACCCTAAAATGACCTTTCCCTTAAAACAGTGAACATGTTTAGTGAAGATGTTATGTCATTAAAAAGTAAGGTTTTTTTTTCTGCTTACAAAGTAATATACAGTTATCAAAGAAATCAAAATGAAATACAGGCAATGGAAGATCTTTGTACTCAATTCTCTCCTTCCCAGCCCATAGTTAGCAACTATTAACTCTTCAGTGTATTCATATTTTCTGATTATGTGGTCTGTGAATATCAGTCATTTTTAAACAATTCCTCCCAACACACACACACACACACACACACTTAATGCCTTTGAAAAATCTTTCACCATGTAAACAGACCTCATCCTATTCTTTTTTATTTTATTTCTTTTCTTGTTGTTGTTTTACTGTTGTAATTATAATTGTTGTTGTTATTGATGTCGTCGTTGTTGGATAGGATAGAGAGAAATGGAGAGTGGAGGGGAAGGCAGAGAGGAGGAGAGAAAGATAGACACCTGCAGACCTGCTTCACCACTTGTGAAGTGATTCTCCTGCAGGTGCGGATCTTTTTTATTTTTTTTGAGGAAAGTCTCAGTATTTTTATTTATTTATTCCCTTTTGTTGCTCTTGTTTATTGTTGTAATTATTGTTGTTGTTATTGATGTCGTCATTGTTGGACAGGACAGAGAGAATGGAGAGAGGAGGGGAAGAAAGAGGGGGAGAGAAAGACAGACACCTGCAGACCTGCTTCACTGCCTGTGAAGCGATTCCCCTGCAGGTGGGGAGCCAGGGGATCGAACCCGGATCCTTATGCCAGCCCTTGCGCTTTGCGCCATGTGTGCTTAATCTGCTGCGCTACCGCCCAACTCCTCTTTTTATTTTTTTATCAGAGCACTAATCAGCTCTGGTTTATGATGGTTCAGGGGACTGAACCTGGGACTTCAGAGACTCAAGCATGAGAGTCTCTTTGAAAAACCATTATACTATCTACCCCCCCATTCTTTTTAATATCTTCATTATGGTGGCTGTTTTTTATCCATTATTGGATACTTGCTTCTATCATAACAGCAGCAAATATTTATGTAAGAATTTCTGTAGGTTACATTCTTTCAAGTTAAATGTCTGGTTTGAAAATATAAGCATGTTCAGTGACATCAAAAGCACAGGCAACAAAAACAAAAGTAAACATGTAGGGCTACATCAAACTAAAGAATTTTTGCACAGCAAAGAAAACAACAGTTACAATCTATGAAATGGGAGGGAGTGTTTGCAACCCTGATATTTCACAGGGAATTAATCTCCCAGATATGTGTGGAATTCCTTTTTTTTTTCTTTTTTATTCCCCACTCCAATATGTGTGGACTTCCTATAGCTCAACAGCAAAAAGTAAATGGTGCAATTTAGAAATGAACTACTAGGTCTGGGAGATAGCACAATGGTTTACATCACAACAGACTTTCATGCAAGAGGCTTGAGGTGCCTGGTTCATATCCCAACACCACCATAAACCAGAGCTGAGCTGTGCTCTGGTAAAAGTAAAAAAATAAAATGATTTGTGAGGAGGGACATGGCACAGGAACTTTAGTGTTGAGAGTGGGGAATTGCATAAACACATATATGGTGTGAAACTATATCTCTGAAATCTTATCATTTTGGGGAGTGGGAGGTGGCCCACTTAGTTGAGTGCACATATTGTGTACAAGAACTGGGTGGGGTTCAAGACCCAGGTTCCTCACCTGCTGGGGGTACATTTCATGAGTGGTGAAGCAGATGTCTTTCTTTCTCCCCTTCTCTTCCCTCCCCCCAATTCCTCTTTGTCCTATCAAATATAAGAAAAAATAAGTAAATCTTTTTAAATCTTACAATTTTGGAGGCTGGGCCATGGCGCTACCCAATTAAATGCACATGCCTGCAGGGGGGACATATCATGAGGGATGAAGCAGGTCTGCAGGTGTCTATCTTTCCTCTCTTAATTTCTCTCTATACTTTCAAATGAAGTAGAGAGAAAGAAAAAAAAATGTCACTGAGAGCAGTGGATTCATCATGCTGGCATACTGCCCAGGTGGCAATTAAAAGAAAAAAACAAAAACAAAAACAAAACAACTAGGGGGTGGGTGGTGGCGCGCCTGGTTGAGTGCACACATTACACTGTGCAAGGACCCCAGTTCAAACCCACACTCCCCATCTGCATGGGGGAAGCTTCACAAGTGGTGAAGCAGTGCTGCCTCTCTATCTCTTACCCTCTCTATGTCTGGCTGACTCTATCAAATAAATATAATAATAAAAAATTTAAAAAAACTATAATTTTGTAAACCATGTTAATCACTAATAATGAACTACTATGCAACTTTTTTCTTTTCTTTTTTAAAAATATTTATTTATTTAGTCCCCCCTTTTTGTTTTGCCCTTGTTTTTTATTGTTGTAGTTATTATTATTGTTGTTATTGATGCTGTTGGATAGGACAGAGAGAAATAGAGAGTGGAGGGGAAGATAGAGAGGGGGAGAGAAAGACAGACACCTGCAGACCTGCTTCACCACCTGTGAAGTGACTCCCCTGCAGGTGGGGAGCCGGGGGCTTGAACCAGAAACCTTACTCTGGTCCTTGCACTTTGCACCACATGCGCTTAACCCGCTGCGCTACCGCCAGACCCCCACTATGCAACTTTTAAGAAGATGGAAACTGGGCTGGGGAGACAGCATAATGGTTATATAAGAGATTTTTCATGACTGAGGCTTATCAGTCCCAGGTTTAATTCTCATCATCACTGTAAGGTAGAGCTGAGCAGTGCTTTTGCTTTGTCTTTGTTTATTTATTTATTTATTTTTTTGCCTCCATGGTTATTGCTGAGACTCGGAGTGCCTACACTATGAATCCACTGCTCCTGGCGGCCATTCCCCCCCCCCCTTTGTCGCCCTTGCTGTTTATCATCCTTGTTGTTATTATTGTTGTTGTTGTTTCTGTCATTGTTGTTGGATAGGACAGAGAGAAATAGAGAGAGGAGGGGAATACAGAGAGGGGGAGAGAAAGATAGACACCTGCAGACCTGCAGACCTGCTTCACTGCTTGTGAGGCGACCCCCGCAGGTGGTGGGCTGCGGGCTTGAACTGGGATTCCTGCGCAGGTCCTTGAGCTTCACACCATGTGCGCTTAAGCCAATGAGCTACCGCCTGGCCCCTGTTTATCTTTTTTTTCCCTTTATATCTCTTGTTAAAGTAAATAATATATGTATATATATATATATGTATGTGTATGTGTATATATACACATATATATATATGGAAATGGGGGGAGGGGGCTACTGGAAGTTAGCTCATCTGAGAGAGCAGGTCCCAGAACCACACAGAAACACGATGAACAACATCAAGGGGAGCTCTATGAATGGAGGAGCTGTATTCCAGTGTTTCTATTTTCTCTCTCTCCCTTAACAGAAAAAAAGAAAGGAAGGAAGAAAGTAGGAAAGAAAGGAAGAAAGATTACCCTAAACACATTTTAAATATTAATAAATATTACCAAATTACCCTCCAAAGAAGAAATAATACTGTTTCAAATTTACCGTCTTTTGGTCTTGAGGAACAGTTCATCATATGTTTCATAGACCAGTACGTTACTGGTCTATGAAACGTACTGGTCATATGTTTTTGTCAAAACCTCATATTTTTTTTCTATTTTGTATCCCTTAAATCCTCCTCATTACTGAGCATCCTGGAAATTTTTGTTGAGTGAGTTAAGAGTCTAAATGCATGGCTAGTGATCAATTAACATTTTTTACCGAAGTCTCCATCAGGATACGTGCACTATAATGCTCTTGAATTCCTCCTTACAAGATATCGGGTGATATAGGGTGTGAACTCTAAGATCACAGAGGCCTGGTTTTGACTGATCTTCTCTGTGTTATGGCAAATAACTTGAAATTTCTGACCTTTAATATCTCTACAATAGTTTGAATAGTGTCTACAAGTTGCATCGTGCTTATTAAATGGGAGTATTAGGTAAGAAATATGAGATTAATTTATGTATTATTTTATTCTTAAAACATACAAGTATAAAAAGCAAATACAGGGGCTAGAAGATAGCTTACCCAGTAGGGCACACACTTTGCCTTGTGTGGGGACCTGAGTTTGAGATCCTGGTCACCATATAGGAGCATCACGCAAGGGGAAAGCTTCATTAGGCAGTGAAGCAGTGCTGTGGTGTCTCTTTCTTCTCTCTTTTCTCTCTAAACCTCTAACTGGAGAAAAAGAAAAAGAGAAAAAAGAATCTACCAGGAGTGATGGAATCACACAGGTGTGCAACTCTGTGAAGCCCTGGGGCAAAAATAAAAATAAAATAAAAGCAAATGTGACAGTTGTAAAATGACAAATGGGTAATCCTGCAGAGATAATAAGAATAGGCCTGGGATGGGGAGATATTATAGTGATTATACAAGACTTGCATGCCCTGAGGTCCCAGGTTCCATCCCAGGTACCACCATAAGTCAGAGGCTAGCAGTGTTCTGTTTAAAGAAAGCGGGGGGAGGGGGGACTGGGCGGTGGCGCAGTGGGTTAAGTGCATGTGGCGCAAAGCGCAAGGACCGGCACAAGGACAGGCGTAAGGATCCCGGTTCGAGCCCCCGGCTCCCCACCTGCAGGGGCGTCGCTTCACAGGCGGTGAAGCAGGTCTCCAGGTATCTTTCTCTCCCCCTCTCTGTCTTCCCCTCCTCTCTCCATTTCTCTCTGTCCTATCCAACAATGAACAACATCAACAATGGCAATAATAATAACCACAACAAGGCTACAACAACAAGGGCAACAAAAGGGGAAAAAAATGGCCTCCAGGAGCGGTGGACTCGTGGTGCAAGCACCGAGCCCAGGAATAACCTTGGAGGAAAAAAAAAAAAAAAAAGGAACAGGAACTAAAAAGCTGGCAATCATTTTGATGACCTTAAATCTCCTTTCAAAATTAATGTAACTGGAGCCAGGTGGTGGTGCACCTAGTTGAGCATACATGCTATAATGCACAAGGACATGGGTTCCAGCCCCTGTCCCCACCAGCAGGGGGAATGCTTTACAAGTGGTGAAGCAGTGCTGCAGGTGTCTCTGTCTCTCTCCCTATCATTCCCTTCTCTCTTGATTTCTTGCTGTCTCTATTCAATAGATAAATAAAAATAGTAAAAAATTAAAAATAAAATAAAATTAATGTAACTTATCTTCCAGCTTTTCCTCAACTCTCTATCTCCCTCTTCTGCTCAGTAAGTCTTATTTTGATGTATTCAACCCACAACATGATTAAGGGAAAAGTATTATTTGTGATCATTCCTTGACTTTTGTTATTTACCTCATGTTGACCAAGCTTTATGGTTCTTGGCTGATATATATATAAATATATATATATCACGGTACCCAAGCTTCCTCCAATGCAGGGAGGGCTAGACTCCAGCCTGAGTGGCACACATAGAAAAGCAGGTACACTATCCTCTTGAGCTATCAGTCATTCATTCTTTTTCTTTTCCTCTTCCTCCTCCTCCTCGTCCTCCTCTTCAATAAAAGAAAGACAGAGAGACTAGAGCACTGCTTAGCTCTGGTTTATGGTGGTGCTGAGGATTGAACTAGGGGTCTCAGAGCCTCAGGCATGAGAGTCTTTACACAACCATCATGCTTTCTCCCCAGCCCCCAGTCATTCATCCTTTATGTCATTTATGCTGAGAGTAAAGCATTCTGGGGAGGGATATAGAGCTGAACATGATTTCTCATTGCACCGATAGATTTATGAGCACTGGTTTGTCTAGTTACAACTGGACATTTTCTAAATATACCAAATGCTTGCTGAATGAATAGACACGTTTTCCTACTGAGCTGTTGTATTACTAGACTAGAGCCAGCGCTTGTTGAGGCAGATAACCGGCACTTAGGGATGAACCAACGGACGATCGGCTAGAGGAAGGGATAAATGCGTTTGTGATCATTAGGACCACAAACGGCTGCAGAAAGAATGGGGAGCGAAATGAAAGCACTTTTACATGGAGTAGAAGCCGAAATCTCTCCGGTGCTCCACCTAGGGGAATAACCGGGCTCGAACAGGACTCTAGGCCCCGCCCCTAAAGGCCCCGCCCCCACAGGCCCCGCCCCTCCACCAGCCCACGTGACCTAAGGGCGGAATTGCGGCGAGTCCCAGGGCCCAGCCGTGTGGTCGTCGCTCAGCTAGCTGGAGCCATGGCGGGTTTAGTGGACTTCCAGGACGAGGAACAAGTGAAGTCCTTTCTAGAAAACATGAAGGTGGAATGCAACTACCATTGCTACCACGAGAAGGACCCGGAAGGTGAGCGTCCCAGCCTCGGCCTGGGGACACGTGGGAGCCTGGGGTTGGGAGTAAGAGGGGGAGGAGAAAGGAAAGGGTTGAATGGGTCCTGTGAGCTACCTCTTCCTCTCCTTGCTTCTGGAAGGCGTCTCTGACCCGGTGGGTAGGGGGAATTGGACACAATAAGTAGAGGAAAGTAAATGATACACTGTGTTAGGGCTGAAGGAGTTTTAAATTCAATTTTAAATTCAGTGGTTATGGTTAGCCATTTAAGAAAGTGGCATCTGAACAAAGTCTTGAAGAAAAGTAAGGGAACTCTACGCCAGGCAGAAGTAAAGCTGGTGAAAAAGCCTTTGGGCAGTCGTGTTTGTGTTGTTCTGAGACCGTGGAGTTGTTTTGAGTGTGTTGGTGAGTGTGGGGCTAGATAGCATAGTGGTTCTCCAAAGTCTCAGGCTCACTCTCTGCACCACCACAAACCAGAACTGAGCAGTGCGCTGTTAAAAAAAGAAAAAAAAAAGTGTGTAGGTGGATACTGGTGTTCAGAAGGACCATCCAGAGCAGCCAGTATCTCTGAGGGCTCTTTTTTCTGACAACTTTATTTATTTACTTATTTATTATTTTTAGGAAATGTTTAATACTTTATTTTGGGTAAAGACAAAAATTGAGAGGGGAGTAGGAGATAGAGGGAGAGAGGAAAAGAGACACCTGCAGCCCTGCTTCAGCACTGGTGAAACTTCCTCTCAAGGTGGGAACAGGGACATGAACCCAGCTCTTTAAACATTGTAACATGTGCTCTCTGTGCAATACGTCACTGCCTGGCCCTGCCTACTTAATTTTTTTAAATTAATTAATTAATTTATTTATTCCTTTTGTTGCCCTTGTTTTTTGTTGTTGTAGTTATTATTGATATCATCGTTGTTGGATAGGACAGAGAGAAATGGAGAGAGGAGGGGAAGACAGAGAAGGGGAGAGAAAGACAGACACCTGCAGACCTGCTTCACCGCCTGTGAAGTGACTCCTTTGCCGGTGGGGAGCCGGGGGCTGAACCAGGATCCTTCCGCTGGTCCTTGTGCTTAGCGCCACCTGCGCTTAACCCGCTGTGCCTACTTAATTTTTATTAAAAAGAGAGAGAGAGAAAAAGAAGAAAAAGGTGAGGTTTTTTTTTTTTTTTAATTTTTTAGTTTTTTTTTACCAGAGCACTACTCAGCTCTGGCTTATAGTGATGCCGGGGATTGAACCTGGGACTTTGGAGCCTCAGGCATGAGAGTCTGTTTGCATAACCATTATGCTATCTCCCCCTGCCGTAAGTATTTTTATGTATTTATTTTAATATATTTTATTTATTTAGGATAGCGACAGAAGTTAAGAGGGAAGGGGGAGATAGGGAGCTAGAGAGAAATATACCTGTAGCCAACTACAAATACTTGTAGTGAAGCTTCCGACCTGCAGATGGGGACCAGGGTCTTGAATCAGAGTCCTTGCACATTGTAATATCTGTTCAACCAGGTATGGAGGAGAGGATGGAAAAAGAAAATGCTGGTTTTTGGACATATGAACTCAGAATGTAGTCAGAAATAAGACTGAAAAAGTAGCCTGGGACATAATACACCTGTGAGTGTCAGAGCAAGGCATTTAGGCTTTACTCTGTAGTCAACAGTCAGACGTATTTAGGAGGAGGGAGTTCAAGGTAGTATACTGTAGAGAATATACTGAGTCATGGAATGGGGGGTTCATGGGCCCTAAAGGACTGGTTGGCAGCACTTTAGAAGAGCCTGATAGGGTCTATAGTTACAGTAGCTACTGGCATAGTATTTCCTTTGAAGTTGTCATAACCTTTCATCTAGAAATAGCCTGTCTCTCAGTATACCCTCACTTTCGTAACATCTGTTCTGCACACAAACTGATACTTTGACTTTGTTACCTTAAATATTTACTCAGTAGATTTTTTTTTTTAATTGTGCCAGTACCTCACACATACCTGCTTCTACTTTTCCTGGAAGACTTTTTTTTTTATTTTAAAAAAAAGAGGGCAGGGGTAGATAGCATAATAGTTATGCAAACAGACTCTCCTGCCTGAGGCTCCAAAGTCCCAGGTTCAATCCCCTGCACCACCATAAACCAGAGCTGAGCAGTGCTCTGGTAAAAAAAAAAAAAAAGAAGAAGGAGAAGGAGAAGGAGAAGAAGAAAGAGCTAGAGAGAGGAGAGACACTACAGGATAACTCCACAGTGTTCATGGAGCTTCCCCTGGAGCTGTTGATGGTTTGCCTCTGGTGCAGGGAGATTGAACCTGGGTCCTGGTGCACGGGGAAGTGTGCGCTCTACTTGATGAGCTGTCTCCTGGCCCTCTTACACTTTATTTTAAATGACAAAAACAGCATTTTTCTTGTTCTTGTTACTGGAGTGTGTGTCCCCTTACACATT
Organism: Erinaceus europaeus; assembly: GCF_950295315.1. Taxonomy (NCBI): domain Eukaryota; kingdom Metazoa; phylum Chordata; class Mammalia; order Eulipotyphla; family Erinaceidae; genus Erinaceus; species Erinaceus europaeus. Next base: position 71,277,814 of record NC_080174.1, on the reverse strand, counting down.
TGACTTCCTCTGTATTCATTCTAGCATTTAAAAGCCTATATGCTAGAGTAATTTTTCAGAATGAAAATTGAATCACACTCTTTTTTACCAGCGCGCTTCTCAGCTCTGGTTTATGGTGTCGCTTTTTCTTTGTTATTTTTTTTTTTGCCACTAGGGTTATCACTGCAGCATGCTACCTGCACAATGATTTCATCACTCCCCGCCACCCCTTCCTTTTTTCTTTCTTTTATTCATTAGGACAGAGAGAAATTGAAAGGGGGGAAAGAGAGAGGCCTGCATATCTGCTTCGCTGCTCTTAAAGATTCCCCCCCCCTGCAGGTAGGGACCAGGGAGCTGAACCCTGGACCTTGCTCATGGTAATGTGTGTGCCCTACTGGGCGTGCCGCTGCCCTACTCCCTCATAGCTTTCTTTGTTAAAATCTTTCAGTGCTGCAACCTAGGAGGTGGCACAGCAGGAAAAGCCCTCAAATTGTTTCCCAAGTTCAGTCCCTGTTATTTACATATGCCAGAGCAATGAGCTGGTTCTCCTTCCTCTCCACCTTTCTCATTTATAAATAAATAAATAAATAAATATTTTTAGAAAACCTCTTTTTTGCTCTTTTCTTCTTGTTGACAAATAAATATTTTAAAATATATATATATCTTAAGTGGCTCACCACTGACTTTGAATGAAATTCTATTTTTAAAAATATTTATTTATTTATTCCCTTTTGTTGCCCTTATTTTATTGTTGTAGCTATTATCGCTGTCATCATTGTTAGATAGGACAGAGAGAAATGGAGAGAGGAGGGGAAGACAGAGAAGACGAGAGAAAGATAGACACCTGCAGACCTGCTTCACCGCCTGTGAAGCGACTCCCCTGCAGGTGAAGAGCTGAGGGCTCAAACCAGGATCCTTACGCAGGTCCTTGCGCTTTGTGCCACATGTGCTTAACCCACTGCGCTACCGCCCAATTCCCTGAAATTCTATTTTTAATGATTTTTATTATCTTTATTGGATAGAGACAGGTAGAAATTGAGAAGGTGGGGACAATAGAGGGGGGACGAGAGACAGAGACACCTGCAGTGTTGTTTTACCACTTGCAAAACTTTCCCCCTGCAGGTGGGGACCAGGCACTTGGACTGGGTTCCTTGTGTGCACTGTAACATGTTCACTCAACCAGGTGCGTCACCACCCAGCCCCGAATTCTAACTCTTTCTGCTTTCTCTGTCCAGCCACACTGTACCTCAATTATAACAAGCTTACTTCCTCCTTTGGGTATTTTTTTTTTAAAAGATTTTATTTATTTATTAATGAGAAACATAGGAGAGAGAAAGAGCCAGACATCACTCTGGTACATGTGCTGCCAGGGATTGAACTCAGGACCTCATGCTTGATAGTCCGATGCTTTATCCACTGTGCCGCCTCCCGGACCACTGGGTATTTTTATTTTTCATTCTTGTCTTTGGGACTAGTGCCTGGGACTTATGCCTCCTTCCCATTTGCTATGCTTAAATTCTTCTTCTTTATTATTGTAATCTCAGACATAGTCATCATCTTCTAGTTCATACTTCTCATTCTCTCAAATGCACAACTTTCTTACCGCACTTTTACATTTCAACCATCATCTTTTTTTCAGTATATAACTTCTTTTGTTAGGTTTATTCCTAGATAGTTTATTGTGTTTGTTGCTATATATATATTTTTAATTGGTACCAGTGTTATCACCGAGGCTTGGTGCTTGCATGATGAAACCACTACTCCTTGTGTCCATATTTTTCTGTTTTATTTGGTAGGACAGAGAGAAATTAGAGGGAAAGGGGAGTGAGAAAGAGAGATGTCTGTGGCACCACTTATGAAGCTTCCCCCTGCAGGTGGGGACCCGGGTCCTTGTGCTTGGTAGCATGTGTCCTCAGCCAGGTGCCTCTCCATAGTTTTGTTATTGTTTGACAGTAACAAGTCTTGTTCATCTATTTACTTAATTATTGCATTTCCAGTTTCCCCTCTAAATGTAATTTTTAAAAGGGCAAGGGAGGGCATTCGCAGAATCTATCAATAGAGTAACATCTAGTACATAGATACACATAAAAACTCAGATGTTGGGAGTCAGGTGGTAGTGCAGTGGGTTAAGTGCACATGGTGCAAAGCGCAAGGACCGGGATAAGGATCCCAGTTCAAGCCCCTGGCTCCCCACCTGCAGGGTTGTCGCTTCACAGGCGGTGAAGCAGGTCTGCAGGTGTCTATCTTTCCCCCTCTCTGTCTTCCCCTCCTCTCTTGATTTCTCTCTGTCCTATCCAACAACGAACGATAACAGTAATAACCACAACAAGGCTACAACAAAAAGGGGGGGGAAAGGCCTCCAGGAGCAGTGGATTCATGGTTCAGGCACCGAGCTCCAGCAATAACCCTGGAGGCAAAAAAAAAAAAAAAACCTCAGATGTTTGTTGCATAAAAATGAACAAGTAGACGTTAATGGGTAGACTGGGTTGTTAGGAGAGAGGCTCATGGGGACTAGAGACTGACGAGAAGTCAATCTCCAACTTTTTGGTAGCTGCTATTCCTACTTTAGGCTTCATTTTCTCAACCTGGCTGTGGAGAAGGGTGCAGCCATTAAAGCACTGTTGTTGTTGTTAACATAGACAAGCCTATGTGCCATTTTGACTTACTGTGTTTCACTGCTGAACCTCCTGAGAAGTTCCAAAGCAGCAAGGTTTTGATTGTGAAAGGCAATGGGTGTTTGGATCAGTGTAACAGTGCAGAAGGGTGCCACAAGAAGAACGGGGTTAGGGGTCGAGCGGTAGCTCAGCGGGTTAAGCGCACGTGACATGAAGCGCAAGGATCCTGCTTAGAGCCTCTGGCTCCCCACCTCCAGGCAGTGAAGCAGGTCTGCAGATGTCTGTCTTTCTTTCCTTCTCTCTGTCTTCCCCTCCTCTCTCAGTTTCTGTCTGCCCTATTCAGCAACAGCAGTGGCAACAGTAACAACATCAAGGGGGTCGGGCGGTAGCGCAGCGTTTTAAGTGCATGTGGCGCAAAGCGCAAGAACCGGCATAAAGCATCCCGGTTTGAGTCCCCAGCTCCCCACCTGTAGGGGAGTCGCACAACAAGGACAACAAAAGGGAAAATAATTAAAAAAAAATAATAACAACAAGGGCAACAAGATGGGAAAAATGGCCTCCAGGAGTAGTGGATTCGTAGTGCAGGCACTGAGCCCCATCGATAACCCTGGAGGCAAAAAAAAAAAGAATGGGAGTGTGGGGGTACAGGGGCCAACATCTCTCCATTGCTCATACACTGACCAGTTCCTATTAAAGGACAGTGCCCTTCACAGGAGTAGCTCAGTGCCACTTTTGTTCTTTGTGATAAGGACACTTCGCCCGCCTCAGGAGAACTGAGGCCAGGCCTAAATAAAAGACATTCTGGACTGCCACACCTGGGCCTTCCCTGTATTGGAGCAGCAACCTCACACTTGAACAGCTCTTGCCCTATCCTCACAGGTTGCTATCGGCTGGTGGACTACTTGGAAGGAATCCAGAAGAATTTTGATGAGGCTGCCAAGGTGCTGAAGTTCAACTGTGAAGAGAACAAGCACAGTGATAGCTGTTACAAATTGGGGGCCTATTATTTGACTGGAAAAGGTAGGGCGAGGGTTTATTCTCCTTGGTCTTTGATGCTAGTGCAGGTGTCAACGTTCTTCACAGAAGGATCTTCACAGGTTTTGGGAAAAGACGTCCCCACCTGCAGGGGGAAAACTTCATGAGTGGTGAAGCAGGGCTGCAGGTGTCTCTCTGTCTCTCTTCCTCTCTATCCCCCCATCCCTTTCAATTTCTAGCTGTCTCTATCCAATAAATAAAGACAGTTAAAAGAAAAGAGAAGAAATGATGTTGCAACAGCAGCGTTCAGCATACTGATGAGGAAGAGCAGTCTTTCAAATTTAGGGAATGCTGATTGCAAGTAGTGGGCTCTTGAAGTAGTCACTTTAGCTCTAGCTAAAGAGAGCTTGCACTTACATCAGCTGTGAAATGGAGGAAAAGGGGAGTCGGCTGGTAGCGCAGCGGGTTAAGTGCACGTGGCGCAAAGCACGAGGACCAGCTTAGGATCCCGGTTCAAGGCCCCGGCTTTCCACCTGCAGGGGAGTCGCTTCACAGGCGGTGAAGCAAGTCTGCAGGTGTCTGTCTTTCTCTCCTCTGTCTTCCTCTCCTCTATTTCTCTCTGTCCTATCTAACAAAGCCAACAACAATAACTACAACAACACTAAAACAAGGGCAACAAAAGGGAAAGTAAATAAATAAATATTTTTAAAAATTAACTTAAAAAAAAAAATTCCATAAAAAAAAAAATGGAGGAAAAGAATAGGACTTGCTCACAGAGCTGTTAAGAGTAAAGGTATCTTTTTGCTCCTTGCCAGATGTTCTCAGAAAACCTAAGTATTTTGTGCCATGGGTCTTCCCATGGGCTACTTCCCTGTCCTCATGTTTTTTTTTTTTTTTTTTTTATCTGCAAGGTTATTGCTGGGACTTAGCACCTGCACTATGAATCCATTGCTCCTGGAGGCTATTTTTTCCCTTTTGTTGCCCTTGTTATTTATTGTTGTTGTTATTGTTATTGCTGTCGTTGGATAGGACAGAGAGAAATCAAGGGAGGGGGAGGTAGAGAGGAGAAGAGAAAGATAGACACCTGCAGACTTGCTTCAACACCTGTGCAGTGACTCCCCTGCAGGTGGGGAGCCGGGGGCTCAAACAGAGATCCTTATACTGGTCCTTGAGCCCAGACCCCATGCTGTGGTTTCTGCCTTCTCCAGAGTGAATGATCCAAGAGAAAGAGAAAGAACAAGAAGGATTCCCAGTGTCTTATTTATTTATTTCCTCCAGGGTTATTGCTGCAGCTCGGTGCCTGCACTACGAATTTACTGCTCCTGGAAACCATTTTCCCCATTTTTGTTGCCCCTATTGCTTCTATTGTTATTGCTGTTGTTATTACTGTTGTTATTATTAGGTAGGACAGAGAAATTGAGAGAGATGGGGAAGTAACTGGGGGAGAGAGAGAGAGATACCTGCAGACCTTCTTCACTGCTTATGAAGCAACCCTGCCGGCGAGGAGCCGTGGGGCTGGAACCAGGATCCTTACGCTGGTCCTTGCACTTTGTGCCATGTGTGCTTAACCCACTGTGCTACCACCCAGCCCTCCCCCCAAGTGTCTTTTATGTCTTGCTTGCAGATGTCACATATTTTCATTTCCATCACGTTGTATTTCTCAGAGCGGAGTTAAAGTCTAACCCATGCTAAGTGGGAAAGTCCTCCTCTTTTTTTTTTTTTTTTTAATTAAAACTTTTTTTTTTGTATTTTATTTATTTTTCAAAAAGATGCAGAGAGAGAAAGACACAGAGGCAAATACCAGAGCACTGCACAGCTCTGGCTTATTGTGGTGTGGGGAATTGAACCTGGAATAGCTCACCTAGTAGAGTGCACATGTTACCATGTGTAACTCCACCGTACCCTGTGGCTAGTTTTTTGTTTTTTTTGTTCGTTTGTTTTCCTCTAGATAGAAGGTGAGAGACAAAGCGGTAGAGAGGGAGAGAGAAAGCAGGAAAAGATACTGACCATTTTATCTTTCTTGAAGCTCTCCCCCTCCTTCCTTTCAGGCACTTCCATGTGGTGGTCTGGGCCCAAATCCGGATCTGTGTGTGGGCACGTGCACACGTTATGCTGTGAGTCGTGTGCTGGCCCGCTGCACCTCATGCTTTTGATGCCAGTGCTCAAACCACTGTGCCACCTGTGGACCACTGGAATAGAGTTTTGTTTAGGGCAGGGAAAAGGCGAGTGGGTTTGAAATAATAAATTTTGTTTAGAGAACAAGAAAGAAGACCCAGAAGATCCTGCCACATCTGGCCTCTAACTGCCAGCTTCTCCGATGTCCATTCCCCAGAAATTTCTGAGATCTAGCTACATGGGCTTCTTTTTTTCTTTGTGTTTTATTTCTGCTCCTGATAGCAACTTCACTTCACACCATGCTTTCTCCCCCCCATTACATCACAGCTCAGATATCACTTCTTTGCCACACTGCTTTCATCTCTCGAAGCTCCTCGCCCTACTCCTCAGTTCTCATCAAGAGCCCTGATACACTCTTAGCACCTTGTGCTTTTTTCCTTCGTGTATTTGCCACACTTACAGTGATGCCGTTATTTGTGTGGGTTTGTCATCTGTCTCATTAGGTCATAAGATCTGCAAGGTCAGTGACTGTAGCGCTGTAGTTGGCAAGTAATAAAATTTGGTTTGTATTTGCTATTTTTAAAGATTTTATTTATTTACTAGTGGGCATGAGAGAGAGAACCAGATCATCACCCTGGCACATGCAGTACCTGGAGTTGAATCTGGGACCTTAAGTTTTCAAGTCCAACACTCCAGTCATTGCACCACCTTCCAGGCCACTGTTTGTTTATTAAAAAGAAAAAAAAAATTTTTTTCTTTATTTTATATTAGAGGAACATGAGAGGTTTGCATTGGAGTGGGGAGAGAGAGAGAGCGAGAGCGAGCGAGCTTGCAGCCAGGGGGTCACTCCAGTACTTGAGACACTGGGAGCCTCAGGCAGCTACCACTGTAAAACACTTTCCTAATTATGAAAAGACAAAATACTTAAGAAAACACAAGGGGGGGGGGTTTCAGTAGTGCAGTGGGTTAAGTGCACATGGCACAAAGTGCAAGGACCGGTTTAAGGATTCCGGTTCAAGCCCCCAGTTCCCTACCTGCAGGGGAGTCACTTCACAAGCAGTGAAGCAGGTCTGCAGTTGTCTTATCTCTCTTTCCTCCTTTCTCTGTCTTCCCCTCCTCTCTCGATTTCTCTCTGTCCTATCCAACAATGACAGCAATAATAACAACAATAGTAACTACAACAATAATAAGCGACAAGGGCAACAAAAGGGAAAAAATGGCCTCCATTACAAATCCTCCAGTGGATTTGTAGTGCAGGTACCAAGCCCCAGCGATAACCCTGGAGGCAAAAAAAGAAAACACAAGGGAAATGGTTTGAATCTGATAGTTGAAACATTGCCTTTTATTTATCATTGTTTTGTTGTTGTCACTGGTACTTCAATACTCCAAGTCAATTTTATTTACCCTGAAAAGGATAGATACAGACAGAAGGAGAGATGGCCACAGCACCTAAGTTTTCGCCAGTGTATTGGGGGCTGGGCTGAACCTGGGCTGTGCACATGACCAAGTAAACACACTGTCCAGGTGAGCTATCTTGCCAGCCAGAATTTGCCTTTAATTCATCAGTTTGACACATTACACTATGGTATGTTTCTAGACTAGCGATCATTTATTGAAGGGCTTGTAGTGCCGTATTCCTTCTGTAATCCCATGAGGTAAATTTCATTCCCACTTTTTACCTTTTTCTTACTTGTTTTGGAATTCTTTATAATATTCCATCTGGACAAAAGTTTCTTTTTTAAATTTCTGATTTACTTATTTATTATTGGATAGAGATGGAAACTGAGAGGGGAGTGAGAGAGAAAGAAGGAAAGAGACAGAGTGAAGTTTTCCCCCTGCAGGTGGGGACTAAGAACTTAAACCTGGGTCCTTGTGCACTATAATGTGAGTGCTTAACCAGGTGTGCTGCCTCCTGGCCCCATATAAAAGGTTCCATAGTGGGGACCAGGTGGTGGTACACCTGGTTAAGAGCACACATTATAGTGCTCAAGGACCTAGGTTCAAGCCCCTGGTCCCCACCTGCGGGGGGCAAGCTTCATGAGTGGTGAAGTAGGGCTGCAGGTGTCTCTCTGTCTCTCTCCCCCTCTGTCTCCTCCTCCCTTCTCAATTCCTCTCTTGTTTCTATACAATAATAAATAAGTAAAATTAAAAAAAAAAAAAAAAGTTCCGTAATGAAAAATGCTGGAAGGTCTGTGCCCTACTACTTTCCCATTATGAAGCTAAAGTGTGAACTTCATCTAGCAATTGTTTCCTAATTTTGAACATTCAGGTTCAGAACCTTCAGATTCTTCCCTTGCTTGGGTTTATAACTTTCTTTTCTTCCCTTTCAGGTGGATTGACCCAGAACCTGAAAACTGCCTCTGATTGCTTTCGGATGGCATGTGAGAAACCCGGAAAGAAGTCTGTGCAGGCATGTCACAACCTTGGTCTCTTGGTACATGATGGACAGGTCAATGAAGATGGTCAGCCCAATCTGGGCAAGGCCAGAGACTACTACACAAAGGCCTGTGAGAGCAACTTTGCCTCTAGCTGCTTTAATCTCAGTACCATGTTCCTCCAGGGTGCCCCTGAATTTCCCAAAGACATGGGCCTGGCATGTCAATATGCAATGAAAGCTTGTGACCTGGGCCATTTCTGGGCCTGTGCCAATGCCAGCCGCATGTATAGGCTGGGGGATGGTGTGGATAAGGACGAAGCCAAAGCTGAGTTGCTAAAAAATCGTGCTCAGCAGCTGCACAAAGAACAGCAGAAAAGCGTCCAACCCTTAACATTTGGGTAGTCTGGCACTGCTCAGGTGCGTCAAAAAGCTTAGGCTGTTGCTGACTGTGGAGGTCAACCTGCTAGAGCAGGAAGATCTGGGACTTGTTATCCGTGGCTTTGGTTCCATAAACCTCTTGTTCCAGAGTGCCACCTACTGGAGTATACATACCCTGAGATATTTATTTAGTCAGTTTTCTGTATCTGGTGTGTGGTGAAGACAACCATGTTTATGGGGTGTTCGTTTTCAAACTTGTTGCTCTATGAAAAGATGGCAAACTAGAGCCGTCGGGATTGTGAGTGGGAGAAGACACAAGAGCAAGAAGTCAGAAAAATTAGCAGACACAGGGCCTAACAGGATCAAACATCATTATAACAATCATTATTATTTTGCTTGGGAAGGCTTGGAAATCAGAAAGTATCTTGAATTTACATAATAGAGGTCTTAAAGGAGCTAAGAACAGTAAAAGTCACAACTGCTACCCTCTGACTTACATGATATGGGCTTCCTTTTTAACTTCACAGTTAAGAGATTTTGGTATATTTATAGAGATCAGGAAGGACCTGAGACACACAACTTAAAGGTCCTTATGCTTCAGGTTTGCTAAATAAGATGAAACAAGCTTTTTGTGGATACATTGACTGTCAAAGATTAGCATTCCCCAAGCCACTCACACTGATGATTATTCCCAAGGTACCTTCATATCAGAATTCCTTAGCAAAGGCTGTGACACATTTACTCCCGCCTCAAATGAGTCTTTTTTTTTTTTTAACTGTCTCTGAATAAACTATTTTGATTGATCTGTGTTAGATTGTGTGCTTGACTAATAGTGGCTGTGCCTTTCTTTCCAGAATGTATGCTTTTTCTATTATCTCCCTAACTTGTCACCAGGGGGCGAACGTGACATTTTCCTCATCATAAGGGAATCTTTATTTCTGTCACCACCTACTGTTTTGGGGCTTCCAGTTTTGTAGCTTCATGGTTTGGATGAAGGTTTTGACTGTATAAATGCAGTCTTGATGGTTTTAGTTGATTTAGAAAAGTGACTTTCTCAAAAACAGAAATGAAGTATTTTGATGGCAGGGGAGATAATGTAATGGCTTTTCAAAAAAGACTTTCATGCCTGGGGCTCCAAAGTTTTAAAAATTGAGTTTATTTTGGAGCTGGAAGACAGCATAATGGTTATATAAAAGACTCATGCCTGAGGCTCTAAGATCCCAAGTTCAGTCCCTCGCACCATCATAAACTAAGAAGACTTTACTTTTAAAATATAAAATTGCTTTTGTGCTTAAACTATATAGACCAATAAACATATAAGAGATTCAACACCAACAGAATCACTAGGAAAATGTAAAAGTCACAATAAAACGATAGCCTTATATCTGTCAGGATGACTCCTGTTTAAAAAAGAAGTGGTGGAGTAGTGTATGAGAGATCCTGGGTGTTTTTGTTTTTTTTTTCTTATTTTAAATATTTTCTTATTTCAAATATAGGTCACACAAGGTATGTTTCTTCTTTTTCCTCTTCCTCTTCTTCATTTTAACCAGGACACTGATCAGTTCTGGCTTATGTTTGTGTGGGGGTTTGAACCTGGGACCTTGGAGCCTTAGGCATGAGAGTATTTTTGCTAACCATTATGCTGTCTATCCCTGCCCTCTTATTTTAAATAGTTTTATTGTATTATTATATTTATCTATGAAGAGAGAGAGATACAGATGTCTACGCTGTCTCCCAGCCCAAGGGCTTCTTTTAAAAATATTTTTATTTTTCATTACTTTTTATCTTTTGTGAGGAGAGATGGGTATGAAGACAGAAAGATGATAACTTTTAGGCAGTCACTTCTGCCCAAGCTCTCCTTATTTTCTTACTATTTTATCACATTTTATTTTATTGCTATGCTTAGTAATGAAAGCTAGAGATTCAGAAAGATACAGAGAGAGTGAGATGGGCAGGGGTAGATATAATATTGATGCAAAGAGACTCTTCTACCTGAAGCTCTGAATTTCCTGCCTCACTGTGATGCAGGGTTGAGCAAGGCTCTGGTTAAAAAAAAAAAAAGTAGATAAACAAAAAAACCAGAGTGAGACCAGAGCACTACTCAGCTCACACGCTGGAGAGCTGGGGATTCAACCTGAAGCCTTGGAATCTCAGGCATGAAGGCTTTTTTATTTTTATTTTCCCTTTTGTTGCCCTTGTTTTTTATTGTTGCTGTTATTGATGTCGTTGTTGGATAGGACAGAGAGAAATGGAGAGAGGAGGAGAGAAAGATAGACACCTGTGAAGTGACTCCCCTGCAGGTGAAGAGCCGGGGCTTGAATGGGGATCCTTATGCCAGCCCTTGCGCTTTGCGCCACCTGCACTTAACCCGCTGTGCGGGCCCAACTCTCGCATGAAAGTTTTTTACATAAACATTAAGCTATCTCCCCAGCCTTCAAGTTTAGATGTTATTAACTGGCAAAGATCCTGATGACAATATTAAGTAGAAAAAAAAGTAAAATCCATTATAGTGGGAACGCCATTATGTTAAGAAAAGACATCTGTGTTTAATTGATGAATGTTAAAGTTTCTATGTACTTCTTAAGCAATTAGTAGTAACTCCAGAGAGAGGAAAGAGAGAAGCTAACCATCACTCTGGCATGTGTGCTGCCTGGGATTGAATTTGAGACGTAATTTTAAATCCAGTGCTCTAGTCACTGTGCTGCTTCTGGACTGCTGCTGATGCTTAAAGTATCTCAGAAAATACCCACAAGGCTATAAATACCATTGCCTTGGGGGTAGCTGAGTGGTATACTCCTGGCTTTCTATCTTTCTTACACATACCCACACAAAAAATAAAATAATAAGTAAATCTAGTTAAATACTAAGAAAATTCCATTGCTGGGAGTCGGGAGGTAGCACAGCAGGTTAAGCGCACGTGGCACAAAGCGCAAGGACCAGCATAAGGATCACGGTTTGAGGCCCTGGCTCCCCACTGCAGGTGTCTGTCTTTCTTTCCCCGCCTTCCCCTCTTCTCTCCATTTCTCTCTGTCATATCCAACAATGACGACAACAGTAATAACTACAACAATAAATTCCATTGCCCCTGAGAAAGAAGTTAGAGATTCGCAGATGGGGATGGGAGACTTTGCCTTCCCTTTTCTGAGGCTCTTCTTGTTCTCTGGAATCGCCTTTCTGGTCAAGAAGATCAGGACCTGAAGAGATCTCTTGAGCAGAAGCTCCCCAGGCTTGCCTTCATGCGGCCATCTTGGCTCTGTGCCCGGGGATGGAAGACTGCTCTCTCTTTCCTGTGTGATCTTGGATGAGATATGTGCTTTCTTTGAATTTCATTAAACGAGAGCTTGACAGCTGGTGAAGAGACTCAGCAGGTAGAGCACAGGACTTGCAGGGGCGAGGGCTCTAGTTTTTTTTTTTTTTTTTAATATTCCCTTTTGTTGCCCTTGTTTTATTGTTGTTATTAATGTCATTGTCGTTGGATAGGACAGAGACAAATGGAGAGAGGAGGGGAAGACAGAGAGGGGGAGAGAAAGACACCTGCAGACCTGCTTCACTGCTTGTGAAGCGACTCCCCTGTAGGTGGGGAGCCAGGGGTTTGAACTAGGATCCTCACGTTGGTCCTTGCGCTTTGTGCCACCTGCGCTTAACTGAGGGCGTTAGTTCTATCCCTGACACCACGTATGCCAGAGTAATGCTCTAGCTCTGTCTCCCTCTTGTGACTTAGTCTTTTTATTTATAATTATTTTTAAAAGATTTTATCTCTTTATTAATATGCGGGGGTCAGAGCATGACTCATGCACACGTGATGCCAGGGATAGAACTCAGGACCTCATGCTTGAGAATTTACCTCCTGGACCATTATTATTTTTAGTATTCTTATTTATGTATGAGAGAGAGAGGAGGAGGAGAGATTGAAAAATAGAGAACCAGAGCATCACTCTGGCATACGTGGTGCCAGGGACTGAATTTACCACATGCTCGAGAGTCCAGTGGCTTATCCATTGCACCATCCCCCACACCACAACGAGAGATTGCAGCTCTCTTCATTAAAGAGCCCCCCTGCCCCTGCTTGAAGAATCAGGAACATCTTGAGTCACTGGTCTACAGCCAGATGTGCTGGGGGTTTCTGGTTCCTTGGTATTTGAGACAAATAGAGGAAGACAACCCAGTTCGTCCTTTCTCCCTCCCTCCTTTCCTTTCTTCCTCCCTTCTTCCCTTTCATCCTTTCACCAGAACACTGCTCAGCTGTGGTTCTGGTGGTGTGGGAGATTCAACTTGGGTACTTAGAGCCTCAGGCATGAGATTTTGCAGAGCCATTATTCTATCTCTCCAGTTCTGTTCTTTAGTTTAGAGTGAAATACAGGGAGAGGAAACAGACAGGAAGGAGATGCACCACTACACCACTCCACCTTCCATCGAGTTCCCCTGGACCACCCAGTTGCACTTTAAGGCTCAGCTCAGCTGTCCTCTCCTGCAGGAAGCCATCCCTGACTGCCAGTCCACCTCAGGTACTTCTCGAGCAGGGAGGCTAGCCGAGACACCCTAAATGCCTGGAGGGCTCTTAGGAGGTTGCAGGCATGCTTCATTCTTTTCTTCTTGACCTGTATGGTTATTGGATATTTGGAGCGCTAGCTAGCTAGGCCAACTCTCCACCACTTAGGGGATGACTCCTTTTCGCCTCTGGCCACAGGTTTTTCTTCTTCCAATTCTACTGATGGGTGTTTTAGGCCCAGGCCCTAGTCTAGCTGGCTTCAGGCCACAGGTTTTACTGCTAATTCCAATGGAGGGTGGTAAAGCCAGCGGCTTCTGAAGTCCCACGAGGGGCCCCTGGGTTCCACTCATTTTTTTTATTAAAAAAAATTTTTTTTATATTTATTTATTTTCTCTTTTGTTGCCCTTGTTTTTTTTTATTGTTGTAGTTATTATTGTTGTTGTTATTGATGTCATCGTTGTTAGACAGGACAGAGAGAAATGGAGAGAGGAGGGGAAGACGGGGAAAGAAAGACAGACACCTGCAGACCTGCTTTTTTTTTTAAATTTTATTGATTCCCTTTTGTTGCCCTTGTTGTTTCGTTGTTGTAGTTATTGATGTCATCGTTGTTGGATAGGACAGAGAGAAATGGAGAGAGGAGGGGGAGAGAAAGACAGACACCTGCAGATCTGCTTCACCGCCTGTGAAGCGACTCCCCTGCAGGTGGGGAGCTGGGGGCTCGAACTGGGAACCTTACGCCGGTCCTTGCGCTTTGCGCCACCTGCGCTTAACCCGCTGCACTACAGCCCGACTCCCCCCCATTCACTTTTTATCTTTATTTATTATTGGATAGACAAAAAGAAATTGAGAGGGAAGGGGGAGACAGACAGAGAGAGAGAGAGGGAAAGACACCTGTAGCCCTGTGTCACCACTCACAAACCTTTCCCCCTGCAGGTGGGGACTGGGGCCTTGAGCCTGGGTCCTTGCACACATTGGTGTGAGCACTCAACCAGGTGCTGCACCACCAAGGCCCATGAATCTTAAAAAAAAAATTTATTTTAATCAGAGGGATAGATATATAGAGAGATCAGAGCAGCTCTGGTTTATAGTGGCACAGGGGATTGAACCTAGGATTTTGAAGCCTCAGGGAGGAATGTCATTTTGCATGACCATTATGCTATCTCCTCTACTCCCATAAACAGATCTTTTTTTTTCCCCCTCCGGATTATCACTGGGGGATGGTGCCTGCACTATTTTTCCCATTTCTGTTGTCCTTGTTATTGTTGTCATTGCTGTTGTTGTTGTTGCTGGACAGGACAGAGAAATCTAGAGAGATGGGGAAGACAGAAAGGGGAAGAATAAAGAGAGACACCTGCAGACCTGCTTCACTGCTTTTTAAGCGACCCTCTTGCAGGTGGGAAGTTGGGGCTCGAACCGGGATCCTTATGCCCTTCCTTACACTTTGCACCATGTGCACTTAGCTCGCTGCTCTACTGCCCGGCCTCCAACAGATGTTTTAAAATATTTATTTATTTATCTATCATTATTTTTTTACCACAGCACTGCTAATTTCTGGCTTCTGGTGGTGCAGGGCATTGAACCTGGCGCTTCTGAACTTCAGGCATGAAAGTATCTTTGCATCACCATTCTGGTATCTACCCCAGCCCCCTTTTCCAGTTTGGATAGCACTAGGTGGATTGCTGAGGCTCTGTGCCAGCACTAGGAACGCAGGGATGCTGATAGCTCACACCCCCTCCCGCCACCTAACAACCTCCCATTTGCTATTTTTCTCAGATTTCAAAGTACAATGAGAAATTGAGAGGAAGGGGTGAGATAGAGACACGGAGAGAAAGAGAGACCCCCGCAGACCTGCCTCACCTCTCTTCCCCATGCAGGTGGGGAACGAATGGGGCTTCAACCCTGGAAGTCTGAGAATTCCAGCGGGTTTCTCACCACCCAGCATCCCAGCACAGCTGCTCAAATCATTTTTCCCAGAAGGGGGTTGGAGCAGTGCAGGAGATGGAAGAAGATCGACCCATAGCAGAGACAGGGGAACAAAGGCAGAGCTTCAGGACCTTTCTGTCGCTGTGGCCATCCCACCAGGGAACTGGTGTCTCAGCCACACAACCCTGGTGCTCTGCCCAGTGAAGCCTGTCTCCTGCCTCTCTCTAGCTCCTGGGAAGGAAGCTCCCAAGAACAGATCCTGTGAGCAGACTGCAAACACTCTGCCCAAAGCAACAGCTAGTCCAGACCAAGGGGCAGTGCAGTGGGAGCAAGGCCAGCCCAGGAGGGGCCATCCTTTTTTTTTTTTTTTTTTTAATCAATTTAATTATGAACAATTCTGTTGGATAATAAGGGTACATTTCCCACCACCAGAGTTCTCCATCCCACCCCTTCCACTGGAAACTTTCCTATTCTTTATCCCTCTGTGGGTATGGACACAGGGAAATCCTGGGTTCTGACCCCAGTAGCACATCAGAAACAAAGGGCTGAGGTAAATAGCACAATGGTATAAGTAATAGACTTCCAATATTACCATAAAGCCAGAATTGAGTGGTGCTCTGGTAAAAATATAAAGTTAAATTAAAAAGTAAAACAACTAGAACATGATAAATGATAGACTACTGGGGGTCGGGGCAGTAGTGAGCTGCGCAAGGATCTGGGTTTGAGACCTGCAGGGGGGACGCTTCACAAGTGGTGAAGCAGGTCTGCAGGTGTCTCGCCCCCACTTCTCTCAGTTTCTCTCTGTCCTAGCCAATAAAGTGGAATAATGTCACCAGGAGCAGTGGATTTGTAGTGCTGGCACTGAGCCCCAGAATAACCCTGGAGGTAAAAATAAATCAGTGATGGACTATTGTTTTGATTTCTCCCCTTAAATAAACTAGTTTTGGGGCTAAGAGGCAGAGAAATCGGAACCTTTATACTTCATTGGTGTGAATTAAAAATGGCACAATAACTTTGAAAAACAGTAGTTCCTTAAAAAATTAAGTATCAGGAGTCAGGCGGTAGTGCAGCAGGTTAAGCGCAGGTGGCGCAAAGCGCAAGGACTGGCATAAGGATCCTGGTTGGAGCCCTTGGCTCCCCACCTGCAGGGGAGTCGCTTCACAAGCGGTGAAGCAGGTCTGCAGGTGTCTATCTTTCTCTCCCCCTCTCTGTCTTCCCCTCCTCTCTCCGTTTCTCTCTGTCCTATCCAACAACAAAAGCTTCAATAACAATAATAGCTACAACAATAAAACAATAAGGGCAACAAAAGAGAATAAATAAATATTAAAATAAAGTTTTTTTAAATTAAATATCATATGATCCAAGAATGCCAAAAAAATTGACCCATGTTACAGTAGCATTTACAGTAGCCAGAAGGAATTCAAGTATCTATTGATGGCTGAGTGGACAAACAAAATGTATATGTATACAATGAAATACTGTCTAGCTTTAACAGGAAAGAAATACTGACACACTGCAACATGGATGAATCTGGCAGTCATTCTTCTAAGTGAGGCCATTTGCAAAAAGGCAAATACTGTATTTCACTTAGATGATTATCTAAATTTAGACAGAATGTAGAATTGTAGTTCCCCCAAGCTTCAAGGAGGGGGGAGATGCTTGGTGCTATATAGAGTTTAAATTTTGCAAGATGGAAAAGTGCTGGAGATTACTTGTACAAAGAATGTGACTGTGGGCTGGGGACATAGCATGATAGGTATGCATAAGGAATTTCATGCCTGGGTAGTGAAATAGCTCAGCTGAATAGCATACTGCTATTCAACATGTACTGAGCTAGGCTTGAGCTAGGCCCACTGTGCATTGAAGAAAGCTTTGATGCTGTGATTTCTTTCACTCTCTGTCTCTCTGCTTCACTATCTTTATCTTTAAAAAAAATAAATAAAACAAAGAGAGAGAAGAAGAAAAAAAAAAAGGAAGGGAGGGAGGGAGGGAGAAAGAATCTCATGCCTGTGACTCTATTAAAGTCCCAGGTTTATCGGGAGGCGGAGCTACGAGCAGCAGATCGTTTTCTCTCCTCTCCTCTCCTCTCCTCTCCCGGATCAACTAGGAATACCAAAGGAGACCACCCGGACCGAAACAAGACAGGATTAGAATGACCACAGAAACCCAGTAAATCACCCGTGAGTACAAACACGCGTGGCTGGTGACAGAGAGGAGAGAGGGGCCTAAGGAGAGATTAAGTGACTGCTAACAGTTCGACAGTTTGTCAGTGGAGACACCACCTCCAGTCTGCTCCACCAACAAGGGGACAGCTGAAGGGAGGAAAGGACTCCCCAGAGACTCACCAAGTACAACTCTGAGTCTCCATTGCTACTACCCTCAGAATCTGGAGCAGCAACAGGGAGGGACACCAGGGCACAGAGATCTAACCGGGAAACTCAGGAGAAGACCTATACTTCGGTGGCATAGCTGAAGGGCTGTGAAAGTCTCTTTGCATAACCACTGGATTATCTCTGCCACACCCTGCTTTATCTCTTGGTCAGGAGTCATTGATTAAGCCAAGAAGCCTATTGATAGTTTAAAAGCCCTCAGGCTACCATAGCCTACAGGGGAAAAAAAAAAAAGGCTTTTACACCACTGAACTCCAACTCAGGGATTGAAAAACCTCTTAACTTATATAAAATGGTTAAAACAACAAGAAAAAATAATGGAGACTCGAACCAGGACAAGAGTCCAGCTAAAAGTCCTCCAGAGGGCAAAGCACAAAACAACGAGTTCAACATCCAAACATTAGCTAAGGAAATAATAACAGGAGTGAGTAAAGAATTTGAAAAAATTGTAATCAGAACTGCAGGAACAACAAATGAGAATATGGAAGAAAATTCTAATAATCTCATGGTTATTAGAGAACTGAAAGCTGAAATTGCTGAGCTAAGAAGGCAACTAGCTGAACAAGCTAAAACAGTATCAGAGCAGGGCAACAAAATAGATGAACTCCAGAAAGCAGTAGAGGGCAGAGAGAATAGAATCAATGAGGCTGAAGACAGAATTAGCAAGATTGAGGATGAATTAGAGACAACTAAAGAAGAAGTAAGAGATCTCAAAAAGAGATTAAGAGATGCTGAAAACAACAACAGAGTCCTATGGGATGACTTCAAAAGAAACAATATACGCATTATTGGCTTACCAGAGGAAGAAAGAGAAGGGGAGGAAGAAAGCGTTCTCCAGGCCATAATAGCTGAAAATTTCTCTAGTCTAGACAACACCAAAGACATAAAGATTCAAGAAGCCCAGAGGGTCCCAAACAGAATTAACCCAGACCTAAAGACACCAAGACATGTCATACTTAGATTGGAAAGGAATAAGGATAAAGAAAGGATCCTCAAGGCTGCAAGAGAAAAACAAAGAGTCACCTACAAAGGAAAACCCATAAGATTAGCAGCAGACTTCTCCATACAAACACTACAGGCCAGAAGAGAATGGCAAGATATCTATCGAGTGCTCAATGAGAAAGGCTTTCAGCCAAGAATACTATATCCTGCTAGACTGTCATTCAGACTAGATGGAAGCATCAAAACCTTCTCAGACAAGCAACAGTTGAAGGAAGCAACCATCACCAAGCCTGCCTTGAAAGAAGTTCTGAAAGGTTTCCTATAAACAACCAGACCACCACAAATAGAACATATATCAAAACACTCTAAAACTCTACAAGAATGGCGTTAAAATATCTTCAATCTTTGATATCAATAAATGTGAATGGCCTGAATTCACCTATTAAAAGACACAGAGTAGGAAGATGGATCAGAAAACACAACCCAACAATATGTTGTCTACAGGAAACTCACCTAACGCAACAAGACAAACACAGACTTAAAGTGAAAGGATGGAAAACTATCATTCAAGCCAATGGCCCACAAAAAAGGGCAGGAACAGCTATTCTCATATCTGACATGATAGACTTTAAAATAGATAAGATTAAAAAAGATAGGAATGGACACTACTTAATGCTCAGAGGATCAGTCAATCAAGAGGACTTAACAATTATTAATATCTATGCACCCAATGAGAAGCCATCTAAATACATCAAACTTCTACTGAAAGAGCTACAGCAATATATTAACAGTAACACAATCATAGTAGGGGACTTCAACACCCCACTATCTCAACTTGACAGATCATCCAGGAAGAAAATCAGTAAAGACACAAGGGAGCTAAATGAAGAGATAGATAACCTAGAACTATTGGACATTTTCAGAGTCATTCAGAGCAAGTTGTGGTATATATACACAATGGAATACTACTCAGCTGTAAAAAATGGTGACTTCACCGTTTTCAGCCGATCTTGGATGGACCTTGAAAAAATCATGTTGAGTGAAATAAGTCAGAAACAGAAGGATGAATATGGGATGATCTCACTCTCAGGCAGAAGTTGAAAAACAAGATTAGAAAAGAAAACACAAGTCGAACCTGAAATGGAATTGGAGTATTACACCAAAGTAAAAGACTCTGGGGTGGGTGGGTGGGTGGGAAGAATACAGGTCCATGAAAAATGATGAATGAAATAGTGGGGGTTGTATTGCTAAATGGGAATCTGGGGAACGTTATGCATGTAAAAAAAAAAAAAGAAGTAGAAACGCAAAGCAGAAAATGACTGAGTTTGGAGTATGGCACCAAAGTAAGAAAGCAGAAGTATACTAGAGTTTGCAGTGAGTACCTCCCTAATACTTCCTCTCCACTATTCCAAGCTTTGGGTCCATGATTGCTCAACAATTTGTTTGGCTTTGTATGTTAACTCTCTTTTCAGTCACCAGGTTCCAGGTGTCATCAGGATGCCGGCCAGACTTCCCTGGATTGAAGACACCACCAATGTGTCCTGGAGCTCAGCTTCCCCAGAGACACATCCTACTAGGGAAAGAGAGAGGCAGACTGGGAGTATGGACCGACCAGTCAACGCCCATGTTCAGCGAGGAAGCAATTACAGAAGCCAGACCTTCTACCTTCTGCAACCCTCAATGACCCTGGGTCCATGCTCCCAGAGGGATAGAGAATGGGAAAGCTATTGGGGGAGGGGGTGGGATATGGAGATTGGGCGGTGGGAATTGTGTGGAGTTGTACCCCTCCTACACTATGGTTTTGTTAATTAATCCTTTCTTAAATAAAAAAAAATAAAAATAATGTCCCAGGTTTATCAACTGCGGGGCAATTTCTTTTTTGCCCAGTAGTGTAGCTGACTTTTTAAAAGTTTAATTATTTTTTAGAGAAATATCTCCAACTACATAATAGTCTTTTTTGCTTGTTTTTTAAAGATTTTATTTATTTATTAATGAGGAAGATAGGAGGAGAGAGAAAGAACCAGACATCACTCTGGCACATGTGCTGCTGGGGATCAAACTCGGGACCTCATGCTTGAGAGTCCAAAGCTTTATCACTGCGCCACCTCGCAGATCACCATAATAGTCTTTTTAAAAAATAAATTAGAAGTATTAAGAGTGACTATTTTTGCTTTTATGGACCCAGTGCTACTGACCTTCCCCAGATCATACTGAAATGTAACTGAGAACAGTGGAGAGAGCATTAGCAATGTTAAAATACTACATTTCACAGAAGTTATTAAAAATCAAAGAGAGATAATTCGCCCTCTAGAAAGGCCAAGTTAATTTTTTTTAAATCCAGGTTGCTGTGGGAAGGGATGGGACGATAAAACCACCACGGCTGAGTTTCTTGCTTTTGTGCAACCTTTGAGACAAGATTCAGAAATGGGTTTTTAGACTCTGGCCACAGCGTGCAGTATCATTATGGTGTTTTCTGGCAGCAGGCATTTAAATCATTAGTAACCACTTTGCAGCAATTTTCCTCCATGCCAGGCGTGGGCTGGATGATCTGATGAAGTGTCATAATTGACTGTTGGCTTGTGTTCTTAACTAAAATCTCACAGCGCAGTGCTCAGTGCTCTGAGACAGAAGAGCCCCAGAGAGAGAGACAGGGGAGGCTGCAGAGTTTAGAGATTTGAGTTTTATTTTGTGGGGTGTAGAGTCAATGAAGGGTGGGGCCGGGCGGTGGAGCACTAGGTTAAGCGCACATAGTACTTTTGTACAAGGACCCTGGGTCGAGATCCCTGTGTGAGCCCCTGGCTCCCCACCTGCAGGGGGCGAGAGCTTCCCAAATTGAGACAGGGTTCCTTGAGACAAGGTTCTAGAAGCTCTATGATCTTCTAGAGCTCCCAGGTCCTTACACGTTGTAACTTGCGCACTCAACCATGTGTGCCACTGCCAGGCTCCAGGGATATATTAAATGTTGATGCATCTTTCTAGTTTTACATAAATGATATTTCTCAAAGAAAGAAATGATGCAATTGCAATAATGTATCTTGCCAATGAAGAAAGTAAAATCATCTTGTTGATGAATAAAATAAGGACAAGGGAGATAGTATAATGTTATTTGAAAGACTTTATGCCTAAGGCTATAAGGTCCCAGGTTCAGTCCCTTGCACCACTATAAGTCAGAGATGAGTAGTACTTTGGTTAAAAAGAAAAAAAAAATAGTGGACTGGGAAAAATAGCATAATGGCTATGAAAAGAGAATCTCATACCTGAGGCTCCAAAGTCCCAGATTCAATTCCCCACACTGCCAGCTGCCAGAGCTGAGCAGTGCTCTGATAAAATAAATATATAAATAAATAAGTGAATAAATAAATTATATATCTATATTAGTAAGACTAAATGAAATATTTTTTTAAAACACTGGGAAATTTTTCTTGGTTCCTAACATCAATTTTGCAGTTTAAACCTCTTTTTTAATTAAAAAATTTTAAAATATTCCCTTTTTTGTTGCCCTTGTTTTATTGTTGTAGTTATTATTGTTGTTATTGATGTCGATGTTGGATAGGACAGAGAGAGATGGAGAGAGGAGGGGAAGACAGAGAGGGAGAGAAAGATAGACACCTGCAGACCTGCTTCACTGCCTGTGAAGTGACTCCCCTGCAGATGGGGAGTCAGGGACTCGAACTGGGGGCTGGAACTGGGTCCTTACACTTTGCTGCATGTGCGCTTAACCTGCTGCGCTATCGCCTGCCTCCCCCTAAACCTCTTCTTTTATTGTGAATTCTACATTAGAGTTGTGGACACTAGATTCTTCCCATTTCCTGGGTCTAAAAGTGTGAACCTGAGCTCTAGTCTAGATTTTGCCTCCTGTTGGATATGGAAAGTGGAACTTGCTACCTGACTTTCTAGAGAGTTCAGTTTTGTTGCTTCTCTGATGGGGATAACAGTGTCTTGCACTAGATTTCTTAGGAGGATTAAATATTCCTGTGGTAAAATCAGATTAGTAGCCATACTTTAGAACATTAATAGATGATAATGTAATGACTAACAGTATAGTAATAGATATTTCTTTAGAATAATGTTATGTGACCAGAATTTACAAGTAGATAATTGTTTCTCTCCGAACAATATTGTTAGCTTCTCAGGAAGTCTAGCTTTTAAAACAGGCTGCTTTTACTACCATTCTTTTAATATCCAGGGAACCAGCAGTGAGGCACACCAGGGGTATTCAGGGCCTAAAACAGCTGCAGGAGGCAGGGTGGTGAGAGGGTGGGGTATGGCTTGCCTCCCACATCCTCCCTTCTTTTCTGTCCTAGTGCAGTCACTGAGAAGACTTGCACCTGCTGGGGGCCCAGAGTGGAAACTATTCCCAGCTGGTGTTCCTCCCCAGGCTTGAGGAATGGTGATTATATTACAGTCCATAAATCAGACCTCCCCACTCTCTAAAGGGGAAAGGCCAAAATTCTCTGCCTAATATATATCTCCCTTCCCCCCACGATAGGGTCCCTCCTCCATATTTAGTCCCCTCTTGTTCCTTAATTTGGTTTTCTGCAATAGGGCACCACTGAGAGTCTCAGCAATACTGCTTAAAAACTAAAATAAGTAAGTACATAAACAAGGCAAGAAAAAAAAAAACAAGAGTGCAGTAGAGATAGTGACTCAACTGGCAGAGTTTCAAGCTTTTTTTTTTTTTAACCTGAGCACTGCTTAGCTCCGGCTTACTGTGATGCTAGGATTGAATCAGGGAAATTTGGAGCCTCAGGCATGAAAGTCATTTTTCATAATTATTATGCTCTCTCCCTGCCCAGAGTTTAAGACTTTCATCTTAAGCTTCCTGGTTTGATCCTTGGTACTGCATGTTCCAGTGTGGTGCTCTGACGTCACCATCCCTGCCCTGCCCCTGCCTCATGTGAGACTCTAGAAGAAAGTTAGCAGAGTCTGTCTTTGGGTGATGGGATTATGGATTTTTTCATAAAAGATAAAGCCATAAAGCAAACTCAGAGTCTCATGCATGTGCACTACTGCTGAGTAACCTGTCGAGATCTACATTGAAGGAAGCTTCAGGACTGTGCTCTCTTACACTCTCTCTCAGTCAATATAGAAATTAAAAATATATATTAAAAATAAATAAATAAGATATGGGGCTGGGCAAGTGGCATGGTTAAGCACACAGTACTAAATTAAGGATCCAGGTTCGAGCTCCCATTCCACACCTGTGGGGGGGGGGGTCACTTTACAAGCGGTGAAGCAGGTATACAGGTGTCTGTCTCTCTTTCTCTCTATTTCCCCCTCCTCTCTATTTTTATGTCCTATCCAATTACATAAGAAAAAAAAATTCTCCAGGAGTAGTGTATTTGTAGTGCCAGCATGGAGCGCCAGAGATAACCCCAGAGAGGGGAAAAAAAAAAAAGGCAAAGAATAGTTCCTGTTCAAATTGCAACTGGCACATGATGATACTCTTTCTTGGACTCTGTTCAGAAATGTCTTTTTTTTTTTTCTTTTCAATGTGTTTAAAATAATGAAGGAAAAAAATCCAATAAAGTACTACACTGGTTCTGTAAAATATGTGCTCAGTAACTTCATGCCAATAAGCTAGTATTAATATCGTCATGGCTAAAGCAGCACAAGTCCAAGTGTGCCTCGTTATTTTTCTTGGAATACTAAGAATATTTTTGTCTTAAAATACTAAGAATGAGTGGCCTTAGCTCATCACTATAATTAGCTGTTTTCATGCTTGTCTCCCTGATTAGCCTCCAAGAATTCGACCCTCCTTGATATCTTTCAAAAATGCCTTGTCCCTGATAACACTGATAATCTCCTTACTCATCACTTTGGGTGTGAGGGAACCTACTTTAATTTGAGGTCTTGGATCTTTCTAGATGCACTGAAAATCTGGATTTTTAAATAGGCAAATTCCAGGAGATTCTTGTGCATATTAAAGTGGATGATCCAGAATTCCACAGCTTAGCTCTTATACCACAGTTTCACTGGGACACCCCTTTATTTTTTATGTATGCCTGGCCAACTCCCAATAATAGTTCTTGAAAACTCAACTTAGATGTCACCTCCTCCAGAAAGCGCACTCCCTTTTCCTTACCCTTGGTCTGTGGTTCTCTCACAGTCCTTGTGATTCCCCTTCTCAGTTCTATCCACATGGGTTAGTACTGATGGGCTGTAAGTGCTTCAAGGGCATGGATTATGCATGACTTGCCTTTATTCTTGTCTGGACCTGGTGCCGAGAAATTACTTAATAGACCTTTGTTGAAGGAAAGAGAAGGGGAGAGGCTCTGGAAACAAACTATTCCCCAGAAGCTCTGTTGAGCACTGACAAAGCAGTATTTTTTAAATAATGTATTTTTAAATTTTTTAATATTTATTTATTTTCCCTTTTGTTGCCCTTTTTTATTGTTGTAGTTATTATTGTTGTTGTTATTGATGTTGTTGTTGTTAGGATGGGGAGAGGAGGGGAAGATAGAAAGGGGGAGAGAAAGATAGACACCTGCAGACCTGTTTCACTGCCTGTGGAGCGACTCCCCTGCAGGTGGGGTAAATAATATTTTTAAAACATTTTTATTGTCTTTATTTATTTATTGGTTAGAGATAGTAAGAAATCAAGAGGGATTAGTAAGAAAGAGAGACAAAGAGACACCTGCAGCACTGCTTCACCACTTACAAAGATTTCCCCCTGTATACAGGGACGGGGGCTTGAACCCAAGTCCTTCCTCATTGTAACACGTGTGCTCCACCAGGTGCGCCACCACCCAGCCTCATCAAGGCAGTTATTTTGGAGATGGATCTGGATCGCTACTCTTTCTGTGTCACATACAAATGCTACCTACCTCTCTTTCTGCATCTCTTTTTTCTTCACCTCTGAAATAGGAATAATACTTACTTTCTAGGGCTAGTGTAAGGATTAAAGGTTAAGGGAGTCGGGCGGTAGTGCAGTGGTTTAAGCGCATGTGGTGCAAAGAGCAAGGACCGCGTAAGGATACCAGTTCAAGCCCTCAGCTCCCCACCTGCAGGGGAGTCCCTTCACAAGCAGTGAAGCAGGTCTGCAGGTGTCTGTCTTTCTCTCCCTCTCTGTCTTCCCTTCCTCTCTCATTTCTCTCTGTCCTATCCAACAATGACGACATCAATAACAACAGCAAAACAAGGGCAACAAAAGGGAATAAATTTAAAAAAACCTTAAAAATAAAAATTTTTTAAAAGAAAGAATTAAAGGTTAAATGAGATAAAGTAAGTTGCTTAGCTCAGTGCCTAGCACATTTGAATTGTGTAATAAATCACTAAGTGGGTCTTTTCTTGAAGTGGAGCAAGACTTCTGTTGTACAGCTCCAGAGAATAGTACAAGGCCCACTGGATGAGAGCTGCATGGAAACAGGCCTCTGTTCACATAAGTCTGAATAGAAGGGGGAACTTTTTGCCAGAATGGGAAGCCTGAGAGGAAAGTGAAAGCGGCAGCAAGGATCCCCCCCCACTCCCTTCCCATTCGAGCCCCCAGCTCCCCACCTGCAGGGGAGTCGCTTCACAAGCGGTGAAGCAGGTCTGCAGGTGTCTAGCTTTCTCTCCTCCTCTCTGTCTTCCTCTCCTCTCTCGATTTTTCTCCGTCCTACCCAACAACATCAAGGACAACAAAATGGGAAAAATGGCCTCCAGGAGCAGTGGATTCATAGTGCAGGCACCGAGCCCCAGCGATAATCCTGGAGGCAAAAAAAAAAAAAAGTTGAACTTCCCTGATGTTCAGTTTGAGGTAGTTGCTCACCTGTCAGGGCTGATGCAAAGGAGACTGATCTGGGCACCTAGTAGAGTGCACACATTACCATGCAAAAGGATTTAGGCTCAAGTCCCTGCTCCCTACTTGCAGGGGGGAAGTTTCATGAGTAATGAAGCAGTACTGCAACAGTACTCTCTCCCTTTCCCTCGCCCTCTTTTTATTTTTTGCCTCCAGTGTTATCACTGGGGCTTGATGTCAGTGCTCCAAATCCATTGCTCCCTATGGCCATTTTTTTCTTTTTCTTTTTCTCTTTTTTTTTTTTTTGGATAGGACAGAGAGAAATTGAGAGGCGGAGAGGTAGAGAAGGAAAGATAGACACCTGCTGACCTGCTTCATCACTCATGAAGCACCCCACTTGCAGGTGGGGAGCAGGGCCTGAGCCCAGGTCTTTGTGAGGGTCCTTCCGCAAAGTACTATGTGTGCTTAACCACTGTGCCATGTTGTTTTCGACGGGCTGGCTTCACGGGCGGGTAACAGACGACCAGGGACTCATGGCTGGGTTGTAGGCAGTATCTCTTCATTCATGCTGGACGCAGCACAATCTAAGCCAAGCTAAGCTAAACCTAACACTACAACTTCAACTTACCACTACCAAAACGAACAATGTTGTTCTTAAATACTTTCTAAGTAGGGTGTAAACAAGATGTGACATACAGAGGGTGGAGAGAAAAGTGACTGGTGAAAATCAGGGTGTGACAAGGAGAGGGGGCGGAGCAGGCAAGAATTCTACCACTGAACCACCAATGCCCTGGAGGGAGGGTGGTGCTTTATGTAAATGTAAAAGTGATTTATGTAAATAGACCGCAGCAGTGGTTATGTAAATAGAATACAGTAGTTATGTAAATAGAATACAGTGTTAAGCCTGCACTGAACTTCTCTGTTCCAGACTCTTGGAAACAGAGTTGGCAGTCAGCTGAGGTAAAGAACAAACACCTCATCACAGACCCCTGCAAGTGTCAACCCGGCTTTGACCTAGCACGTTATGATTGGGCCCTCCTCAATCGCTATCGAACAGGCCATGGCCGGTGCGCCGCTATGATCCATGGCTGGGGAGCCAGAGACAACCTGAACTGCCCCTGCAGCTACAGACAGACTATGACCCACATAGTCAACGACTGCCACCTCTCCAGATTCAAAGGAGGTCTCGAAACTCTACATCAGGCTCAACCTGACGCTGTTGACTGGCTACGGAAGAAGGGCAAACGCTAGAAGAAGTGTTAAGCAGGGGGTATTAAACTAATGAAACAGAAGGGGTTTTTAGAAGCATACCAACAGTGCCACTGCCTTGCTTTCTCTCAATTGCTCTTCTATCAAATAAATATCAGATAAAAGGAAGAAAGAGAGGGAGAAAGGAAGGAAAGAAGGTAGGTAGATAGATAGATGAGTGCCAGGGGTGGTGCATCTGGTTAAGCACACATGTTACAGTGCTCAAGGACCCAGATTCAAACCCCTAATCCTCACCTGCTGGGGGAACCTTCACTGTTGGTGAAGCAATGCTGCATCTCTCTCTCTTTCTCCCTCTCTCTCCATCTCCCTCTTCCCTCTGAATATCTCTCTGTCTCTAACAAATAAATACTAAATAAATATATGAGGAGGGAGGGAGGAAAGAAGGAAGGAGTAAGGAAGGAAAGAAGGAAGGAAAGAAGGAAGGAAGGAAGGAGAAAAAATGGGTACTGGGAGCAGTGTGTTCTTCAGGCAGGCACCAAGCCCTAGTGATAGCCCTGGTGGCAATAAGGAAATAAAATTAATTATAAAAGAGAAGACTGGGGGCTGGGTGGTGGCACACCTGGTTAAGCACATATGTTATAATGCACAAGGACCCAGGTTCAAGCCCTCAGTCCCCACCTGCAAGGGGAAAGCTTCATAAAAGACGAAGCAGTGTTACAGGTGTCTCTCTGTCTCTCTCCTTCTCTCTGTCTACTCCTTCCTCTCAATTTCTGGCTGTCTCTATCCAATAAGTAAATAAAGATAATAAAGATTAAAAAACACTATTGTAAAAAGAGAGAGAGGGAGAAGATTGATTCTATAGGAAGTTTGCTGTGTGGTGAAAGATGGGGGTCAGATCAGACATTTCCATTCAGTACCCTCCATAGTCCATCATCTATTCAATCAACTTTAAGAATATGCTTTGGACTACGTCCTGCTTTGGGCTCTGGGACACAGAGCTGGATCTGACAGGTTCCCTGTCTTCTAGAAGCTCACAGTCTAAATAGTGATCATTCATTTAGCCTATTCAGTGTCAGAAGCTGAAATCCTCTCAACAGCTATCTAAGAAAGTCTTTCCTATTCTTCAGGCAAAACAAAACAAAACAAAACAAAAACTGGGGCTCAGATAGATAAGGCAGTTTGCAAAGAAACACAAGGACCCAGTAAGAAGAACTGTGGGAATTGCAACATGTAGGTTCAACCAGGTGTGTCATCGCCCAGCCCCAAAACTGTGGGAATTAAAATATAGTCCTCTCAAAAAGAAGCACTCCTGGAAGTTGTAATAGGTGTGGGTGTGGCTTAGAAAGGAAGTGAAGTGGGGCTGTCGAAGTGAATAAAAATAGGCATCATCTTCCACATACGGTAATGCACCTTCCCCAAATGGTCCAAGAGCTTTTCTGGTGTGTGCCTTTCATTTTTCTAAGTTCAAAATATCAAGAGAAAGAACAGTCCTAAGAGGAATATTTAGAGAGGCCAGGCAGTAGCACACGTGGTTAAGCACACACATCACAGTATGCAAGGACCCAGGTTTAAGCCCCTGGAACCCACCTGCAGGGGAAAAGCTTCGCAAGTGGAAAAGTAGGGTTGCTGGTGTCTCTCTGTCTCTCTTCCTCTCTACATCCCCCTTGCTTCTCAGTTTCTCTCTGTCTCTATAATAAATACACAAAATAATTTTTTTAAATATTTATTTTATTTATTTTTGTTTACCAGAGCACTGCTCAGCTCTGGCTAATGGTAGTGCGGGGGATTGAACCTGGGACTTCGGAGCCTCAGGCATGACAGTCTCTTTGCATAACCATTATGCTATCTACCCCTGACCTATAAATAAAATAATTTTTAAAGAGTTACATATAGAAAAGGAATATTTAGAGCTATGGGGGAAGAACTTTTTCTTTTTTTAATTTTATTTATCAATGAGAAAGATAGGAGGAGAGAAAGAACCAGATATCACTCTGGTACATGTGCTACTGGGGATTGAACTCAGGGCCTCATGCTTAAGAGCTCAATGTTTTATCCACTACACCACCTCCCAGACCACACGAGAAGAGCTTTTTCTTTTAAACTAAGATTAATGATTTACAGTAAATACAGTTGTTGATACATGTATAAAACCTCTCAGTAGGGAGTCGGGCAGTAGTGCAGCAGCTTAAGCTCACGGGGCGCAAAGCGCAAGGACCAGAGGAAGGATCCCGGTTCAAGCCCCGGGCTCCCCACCTGCAGGAGTCGCTTCACAAGTGAAGTAGGTCTGCAGGTGTCTATCTTTCTCTCCTCCTCTCTGTCTTCCCTTCCTCTCTCCATTTCTCTCTGTTCTATCCAACCACAATGACAACAATAATAATTACAACAATAAAGCAAGAAGGGCAACTAAAGGGAATAAATAAATAATTTTTTTAAAAAACTCTCTCAGTTTTCTTCAAAACACTCTCTTCCTCTTTCCTAGGTCCTCCTTCACCATCATGCATCAGGACCTGAAAGCCTCCATTCTCCCTGAAAAAAATTTTTAACAACAGAATAAAAGGCACTCATTTGAGTCTTACAAGAAATTTTTAAAAAATATGTCATGGAACATATACTCAATGGAGTACTACATAGCAGTTAAATAGACTATATTGCAGGGGTTCGGGCAGTAGCGCAGCAGGTTAAGCACAGGTGGTGCAAAGCACAAGGAACAATGTAAGGATCCCGGTTCGAGCCCCCAGCTCCCCACCTGCAGGGGGCTTGCTTCATAGGCAGTGAAGCAGGTCTCAGGTGTCTATCTTTCTCTCCCCCTCTCTGTCTTCCCCCTCCTCTCTCCATTTCTCTCTGTCGTATCCAACAACAAAGACATCAATAACAACAATAATAATAACCACAACAATTAAAAAAAACCAACAAGGGCAACAAAAGGGAATAAATAAATAAATATTTAAGAAAAGACTATATTGTGTCCTTTGAGACAAATTGGATGCAATTGCTAGTGATTGTGCTGAGTGAATTAAGTTAGGAAGTGAGGTATACGAATGGAATTATTTCGTTCATATGTAGAATACAGAAAATTGAAACAAATAAACTTGAGAAAGAAAGAAAAGTATATATGTTGTTAACTTCCATCTATCACTTTGGGAGAGCTATGGTAGTTAGTTACATTGGAGGGTGGTGGGAACACAGAACTTTGGTGGTAGGAGTGCTGTAGAATTATACCCCTACTGGGGAGTCAGGTGGGAGTGCAGCAGGCTGAGCGCGAAGCACAAGAATCCCGGTTCGAGCCCCTGGCTCCCCACCTGCAGGGGAGTCACTTCACAGGTGGTGAAGCAGGTCTGCAGGTGTCTGTCTTTCTCTCCCCCTCTGTCTTACCCTCCTCTTTACATTTCTCTCTGTCCTAACAACGTGACCTCAATAACAACAACAATAATAACCACAACAATAAAACAACAAAGGCAACAAAAGGAAATGAATAAATAAATATTTAAAAAAAGAATTATACCCCTATTCATCTTATAATTCACTATTAAGTCACTATATATTTAAAAGTAGTTCTTGTTTCCTGAATCCTGTTTGGGGTTACCTACTACCCAAGACTCCCTCCCAGATGTTGAAAAATATTTGCAGTCTCAGGGAGATCACGAAAGAGATCCTTCTGGATGCTAGGAGGAGGTGAGGAACATGAGTGAAAAGATGGAGGTCAGGAATAGGAGAACAGTCTTTCTGCAACACGTCTGTGCCCAAAGGTTCACTCCAGCCTTGGCCCTAGGGACGTCCGCCCAGGAGAATGTGCTCACATAACCACCTGAGTTGCCTGAGGTCAGGGCTCCTTGAGAGAACTTGAAACCTGACTGACTTCCATCTACTCCAGGAATAGCAACTGACCCTACCCTCCCTGCACCAGTGGCCTCGAGTCAGATTCCAGGAGAACCCGGTGGACTTCACATCTTGGCAGGAACAAGCTCTAACTTTGGTGCCACTCTGGGGTGGGGGTAACAGCAGCTACATTCCCAGTGGGTCCACTGTGCTAGGACATCTACAGAAAGGACAATCTAGAAATTGTGAAACCCATTTTATAGATGAGGAAATGGGCTCAGAGATGGTAGAACTTTCCTAGTGTCAAAGTGAGCTTGTGAGCAGAGCAGAGCAGAATTTGCTTTTGCCAGTGACCCTGCTTCTGTGACAAGAGTATTTTCAAGACCTCAGAAGGGTTGTGGGCAGAGGAAAGAAGTTGTGTCAGCTTTCAAAGTGGTCTTCCTCCAGCAGAGTGGAATCTGAGTACTTAGGAACACAAAATTTGAGAACCAGCAGAAATTCTGGAGAGCATTCCCATTCACTAGAATCTGTTTCTCATCTACAGAATGTCAGTCACTGGGGCTGAGTGGTAGCACACATTATTCACAAAGACCTAGGTTCAAGCCCCTGGTCCTCACCTGCAGGGGGAAGCTTCACCCATGGTGAAGCAATGCTACAGGTCTTTCTCTTTCTCTCTTCCTCTCTATGTCTCCCATCCCTCTCAATTTCTCTCTGTTCTATCAATAAAAATATAAAGTCACACCCATGTGGAAGATAAATAAGAATAAGCATAGATTTTGAATCTGGAGTGAAATCTTGGCTCTGGCATTTGCTAACTATAAGATCTTGGACAAATCACACCACCGCCTCTCTGAGCTGGATTCCTCATTTATTTGTTCCTCAGATGCTTATGTGCCAAGTAAGGTTCTAGTAGTAGCTTCAGTGAAGCTAGTTGATTAAAAAACAACAACAACTATATCTTGGTAGTGATTATGTTTAAATTCAGATCCCAAGTTTAAATTCTAGAATTATGTGACTAGAACTCAACGGGTGATAGAGCAGTGCTTTGTTCTATCTGTCTGTCTGTCTATCTATCTATCTATCTATCTATCTACCTCACTCTCATAAATTTATTTATTTCTTGCCACCAGGGCTACTGCTGGGGCTCAGTGCTTGCATGATTCCACTGCTCCCAGTGAAAATTTCTTCTTTCTCTGTTTTTTCCTCTTTCTTTCTTTTTCTCTTTATTTATTTCTAGGTAGAAAGTGAAAGACAGATTAGAGAAAGAGAGGAAAGACATTGTAGCACTACTTTACCACTCATGAAACTCCCCTCCCAACACGCACTGGCAAGTGTTTCTGTGGGGTGGCCCAGGTCTCAAACTTGTGTCTGCTGGCATGGTAATGTGTGTGCTGTATCAGTGAGCCACCTGCCAGTTTCACAATTTTTTTTTTTTTTTTAAGAAACTGGACTTGGGGAAGGCAGTAGAGTACCAGGTTAAGTGCACATAGTAAGAAGAACAAGGACCCATGCAAGGAATCTGGTCCAAGCCTCCTGCTCACCACCTGTAGGGGGGGTTGCTTCACAAGCAGTGAAGCTGGTCTGCAGGTGTCTATATATTTTCTCTTCCCCTCTCTGTCTTCCCCTCCCACTCTCAATTTCCCTTTGTTCTATCCAAAGGAAATAAATAAATAAATAAATAAATAAATAAATAACTGACCACAGGAACAGTGGATTTGAAGTGCAGGCACCAAGCCCCAGTGATAACCCTGGAGACAAAAAAGAAAAAGAAACTGGAATGGGGAGGTGGCTTAGGGGTAGAACAGTAGAGCACATGTGTGAAACCCTGAGTTCAATATACTGCTGGGGGCCAGCCTCAGCAGGTAATTAGGGTATTCTGACAGAGGAGGGGCGTTGGCGAAGAATGAGGAAGAATGAGGGACGAGTGAGCTGATGCTGAATCAAGCTCAAGCAGACATCTCTGTCTTACTTAAGCAGAACTTTATTTGTATAGTCTCATAAGGCTTAGATCATTCAAGCAAAAATCACCAAGGTATAGATTATTAAAACAAAAATCACCAAGGCTTTGATTATTAATATAAAAATCACCAAGTAAAAACAGCACAGGTAGGGAACACCTCCTGCTTTGTGAAACATTCACATTCCAGGGGCACTTTTCTCCCTAGAGATCACATCACAGTTTCTATGTCTTTTATTCCTGTACCTGTGTGCTAGGCAGTTGTTCTGTTGATTAAGATTAATATTCTACCTATATGTTTATGCTATTCTCTTGCCCCTATGTATCAGAAGCCAATGGTTCATAGAAAGTTCATGTTTGTTATTTTTTAATTATATATTTTAATATTTACTTATTCCCTTTTGTTGCCCTTGTTGTTTTATTGTTGTAGTTATTGTTGTTGTTATTGATGTTGTCGTTGTTGGATAGGACAGAGAGAAATGGAGAGAGAAGGGGAAGACAGAGAGAGGGAGAGAAAGACAGACACCTGCAGACCTGCTTCACTGCTTGTGAAGTGACTCCCCTGCAGGTGGGGAGCCGGGGACTCAAACTGGGATCCTTACGCTGGTTCCTGCGCTTAACCTGCTGTGCTAACGCCCAGGTACTGCTTTAAGTGCTTTGTAAATATTACCTCTTAACTCTGGCAACACTCTTTTGAGATAGATACAATTTTACAAAAATCGTTTTACCTGCTGTGAATAAACAGAGAGATGTGAAGAAATGGACTAATGATGCATTAAATATCATTGCACTCAGCAGAAGCTACATAATTTTTTTTGTTTGACAATCTTTATTGATTTAATAATGATTGACAAGACTGTAGGATAAGAGAAGTACAATTCCCATTACCAAAGTTCCATATCCCATCTCCACCCTTGAAAGCTTTCCTGTTCTTTATCCCTGTGGGAGTATGGACCTAGAATCATAATGGGGTGCAGAAGGTGGGAGGTCTGACTTCTGTAGTTGCTTCTCTGGTGGTCATGGGCTTTGGCAGCTTTTCTATGCTTCTAGCCTGTTTCTGGGATGCATTGGATCGACCTTCTCGTGGTGCATCCCGTGAGTACCCATTCATTGGGGAAACTGACGATCCTTCCTAGCCGACTGAATCCACATGGATCCCAGTCACTTTCAAAGCCAGCAACAAGCAGCTCCTGACAGCTTTCAACCTGACGCTGTTGACTGGCTACGGAAGAAGGACAAACACTAGAAGAAGAAGAAGCCTGTTTCTGTCTTTGCCTAGTGGGGCAGGGCTCTGGAGAGGTGGGGCTCCAGGACACACTGATGAAGTCGTCTGCCCAGGACCATCAGGTTGGCATCATGGTAGCATTTGCAACTTGGTGGCTGAAAAGCATTAAGATATAAAGCAAAACAAATAGTTTAATGATCAGGAATCTAAAGTTAAGAATAGAGCAGATGAGGTTTGGGATCTTCATTTTGGAAAAAGCGAGGAAGTCTACTTTAGGTATATTCCAAGGGACCCATAATTTTACTAATTTTTGCCTGAGCCCTGACAGCTAACATGCAGGTGGGCTAAAGGTATTGTCTGGGGAGATGGTGTCAGAGTTGGAAATAGGATGAGAAAGCTGGATCAGGGCAAAGAGTAGCTCCCAAATATGGGAAAAGTATATAAATACTGTTAACTGTATCTATACTGTAGACCCTCTTGATCTAATCTGGGGCCCATGTCTATAAATATTCAGCTCTGGAGCCTGTGTAATCTCTGCATCCCAGAAACTACAGGATGAGTCTGATGTGCAAGAGAGGTAAATTTACTCTCCCCAGTATTGATATCAGCACCAGCTTGTCTCTTTAAAATCCTCAGCATGTGCACATTTTGCTATACCAAGTGTGAGTCTAATGTGTAAGAATATATCTTTTTTTAATCATATTTGTTTATTAATGAGAAAGATAGAAGAAAGAGAAAGAACCAGACATCATTCTGGTACATGTTCTGCTGGGGATTGAACTTTGGACCTCATGCTTAAGAGTCCATTGCTTTATGCACTGTACCACCACAAGAATATATCTTTCGTTTGTTTGTTGTTTCAAACCAGAACATGCTCTGGCTTATAGTGGTGCTGGGAACTGAACCTGAAACCTCAGAGCCTGGGGCATGAAAGAAAGATACATTTTGTCCTCAAACAAGGCTACCTCATCATCAGCTATGAGAAAAGAAACAATGGTTACATTGTAGAAGGAAAAATCAATTGTGCTTCTGAGAGATAGTTTTGCAGTTGAACTTCTTCTTCTTCTAGCGTTTGCCCTTCTTCCGTAGCCAGTCAACAGCGTCAGGTTGAGCCTGATGTCTGCTTGTTGCTGGCTTTGAAAGTGACTGGGATCCATGTGGATTCAGTCGGCTAGGAAGGATCGTCAGTTTCCCCAATGAATGGGTACTCACGGGCAGTTGAACTGATAAGTGATTAAGAGGATTTTCAAAGATTATACTCTTTTTTTTTTTTTTTGGTCTCCAGGGTTGTCCCTGGGATTTGGTGCCTGTGACTCTACCATTCCCAGTAGCCTTTTGTTTTTATTTCTTTGCTGGCAGAGACAGAATGAAATGAGGGGGAGAAGAGAGAGAGAGAGAGAAAGAGAGTGGGAGCATTATGGAAATATCCTAGGAACAGCTCTTCTCTGAGCTCCCTGTGGGCCTGGACTTGGGCCAGTTGGTGCCCTACCTATGTCTTGAGTCTGGTAGCAATCAGGTACAGAGGTAAACTTACTCAGAATATTTCTTTTTTTCTTTTCTTTAGGGTTATTTCTTTCCTTTTCTTTTCCTCCAGGGTTATCGTTGGGACTCATCACAAATCCACTGCTCCTGGCGGCCATTTTTTCTGTTGTTGAATAGGACCTAGAGAAATTGAGAGAGGAGGGGAAGATGGGGAGAAAAAGACACTTGCAGACCTGCTTCACCAGTTGCGAAGCAATCCCCCTACAGGTGGGAAGCCGGGAGCTCGAACCAGGACCTTTGCTCTGGTCCTTGCACTTCATACTATATGCGTTTACCCTGGTGTGCTACCGCCCAGCCCCCGTCAGAATATTTCAGGTGGCTGCAGTGGGTGCAAAAGTCCAGCAGTGTAGTGGTGAGCAACAAGTAATCCTAAATGGAGTCTGTCCACAGCAGACAATTTCTGTAGTAGGATTTTGGCTGTACTTAGCTGGTTTATTTTATTCTCTTGATTTATTTACTGGATAGAGATAGCAGAAATCGAGAGGGAAGATAGGGAGAGACAGAGAGACACCTGCAAGACTGTTTCACCACTTTTCCCCTGCAGGTGGGGGGCTGGGGGCTTGAACCTGGGTCCTTGCGCATTGTAACACATGTACTCAACCAAGTGCACCACTTATTTTATATTTTTATCTAGAGGTTGGGTGTGGGGCATTTGGTATAGTGCACACAGTATTTAATGTTTTATCTATTATTATTACCTTAAAAATTTAAATATTTCCCTTTTGTTGCCCTTGTTTTTTATTG
The DNA here is from genome assembly GCF_950295315.1 of Erinaceus europaeus. Taxonomy (NCBI): domain Eukaryota; kingdom Metazoa; phylum Chordata; class Mammalia; order Eulipotyphla; family Erinaceidae; genus Erinaceus; species Erinaceus europaeus. The sequence goes on along the minus strand of NC_080174.1, from coordinate 71,241,418 downwards.
TTGTAATTATTATTGTTGTTGTTATTGATGTCCTTGTTGGATAGGACAAAGAGAAATGGAGAGAGGAGGGGAAGACAGAGAGGGGGAGAAAAAGATAGACACCTGCAGACCTGCTTCACCACCTATTAAGCGACTCCTCCGCAGGTGGGGAGCCAGGGGCTCAAACCGTATTATTATTATCTTAATGGAGTACTGCTCAGCTCTGATTTACAGTGTTGCTGGGGACTGAACCTGGGACCTGGACGTCTTAGGTATGAAAGTCTTTATTTATTTATTTTAAAACATTTTTTGCCACCAGGGTTATTGCTGGGGCTCAGTGTCTGCACCACAAATCCACTGCTCCTGGAGGCCATTTTTCCCATTTTGTTGCACTCATTGTTGTCATTATTGTTATTGCTGCCACTGATGTTGTTGTTGTTGGATAGGACAGAGAAATCCAGAGAGAGGGGAAGACAGAGAGGGGGAGAGAAAGAAAGACAGCTGCAGACCTGCTTTGCTGCCTATGAAGCAACCCATCTACAGGTGGGGAGCTGGGGGCTAGAACCAGGATCCTTATGCTAGCTCTTGTGCTTTGCACCATGTGTGCTTAACCTACTGCTCTACTGCCTGACCACTGGTATGACAGTCTTTTATGCTATGACCTTAGCTCCCTATCTCTGATTCTTGTCTAGCTAACTATGTAGTCTCTTTGTCGTTTCAGTAAGTCTCCTGATAGTCTTCCAATAATGCCTGTTTGCTTAGTTCAAAAGATTTGATTATTGGAAACTAAGAATTATTTTTTTAATTTCTTTATTGGGGAATTAATGTTTTACATTTGACAGTAAATACAATAGTCTGTACATGCATAACATTTCTTAGTTTTCCATAAAACAATACAACTCCCTTTAGGTGCTCTGCCATCCTTCTTGGACCTGTATTCTTACCCCCCTCCCCACCCCAGAGTCTTATACTTGGGTGCAATACGCCAACTCCAGTTCAGGTTCGACTTGTGTTTTCTCTTCTGATCTTGTTTCTCAACTTCTGCCTGAGAGTGAGATCATCCCATATTCATCCTTCTGGGAAACTAAGAATTCTGATTAAGTCAGAGTAACATAAACCTGTATACCATGTCAGACATAGTACCCAGCACATGGTAAGCACTCAAAAAACAGAAACTACACTATTGAGAGATTGAGAGAGAGGGGAAGAGAGAGAAGACTCAGAGGACTTGACCAAGATCACACAGCCAGGCAATAGTGCTGATATGGGGCTGATCATGGACATGCTGGTGATACACTGTACTTAGATATTACGTTACATAATAATACATTCTTTTTTATATTTCTGTGTTGGGGGATTAATGGTTTACAGTAGATACAGTTGTTGATACATGTGTAAAATTTCTCAGTTTTTTGCAAAACACTCTCACCCTCAGCCCACGTCTTCCTCCACTATCATGCACCAGGACTTGAAAGTCTCCCTCCCATGTCTCCCACCCCCAAGTCCTTTACTTTGGTGCAAATCAGGAAATCCAGTCCAAGTTTTACTTTGTGTTTCCCCTTTCTGTTCTTATTTCTCAATTTCTGTCCATGAGTGAGATCTTCCCATATTCATCTTGCTCTTTTTGGCTTATCTCATTTAACATGATTTCTTCCTTCAAGTGTTGTGGGTTCAAGAATCAGAGCCAGCTGATGGAGTCACCAAAGAGGAACTTTATTAACATTAACAGGCCACAGAGAGAATTTGTGCTCTCCAAGAATTCTGGGCCTGAACAAAGGAACAGTACAGTTTATATAGGGGGCTGCAGGCTGAGAGCAGAAAGTGTCATCATAGAATCATAGGCTGCAAGATTAAGGGGGTGGGACTTATACCCACTGTTCAGAGTCTGGTTGCTTTAGTTACCGTTATGGTTACTTTTATCTTTTCCTGTGTAGCTGTGTCTGGGAAAGTTTACCCTCAGGATTTAGAAGCTTGTCAGCATAAGATACACCACTGGGTATCTTTCTCAAGGTCTCCTGTTATCTAGGGCTTCTCTTTTTTACAGTTTGGTTAGTTAACTCTTTCTCCACCTGGACAGTCTCTTTTCCACTTCACAAGTTCCATCCAAGATGAGGTGAAGAAGGTAAATTCATCATCTTTAATAGCCAAGTAGTATTCCACTGTGTGTATACATAGCATAACTTTCATAGCCACTCACTCATCTGTTGGACACCTAGGTTACTTCCAGGTTTTGGCTTTCACAAAATTGATTCCTTAGGATACATTCCCAGCAGAGGAATTGCCAGGTCCATTTCTAGAGTTCTCCAGACTGCCCTCCACAGGGGTTGGACCAATTTACATTCCCCACTAGCAGTGCAGGAGGGGGGGTCTCTTACCCCTCCCCTAACCGCTTCCGCATTTGTTGTTACAATCCTTGTTGATGCTGATATTCTCACTGGAATGAAATGGTATCTAGTTATCTTTATTTGCATTTCTTTGACAATCAATGACTTGGAGCATTTTTTTTTTTCATATATGTCTGTTGGCCTTTTGGATATCTTCTTTGGTGAATATTCTATTCATATCCTCTCCCCACTTTTGGATGGGGTCACTTATTTTTTTGTTGCTGAGTTTGGTGAGCTCTTTATATATTTTGGTTATTAGCCTTTTGTCTGATGTATAGCATGTAAAGATCTCCCATTCTGTAAGGAGTCTCTTTATTTGGGTAATGGTTTCTTTTGCTGTGAAGTAGCATTTCAATTTTATTGTTGGTTTTGTCTGTCTTGCAGCTGGACTTGTGTCATTGAAAATGCCTATAAAGTTTAGATGGAAAAAAGTTCTGCCAGTATTTTCTTCTAAGTATTTGATAGTTTCTGGTCTAGCATGCAAGTCTTTGATCCATTTGGAGGTTACTTTTGTGTGTGGTAAAATGTAGTGATTCAGTTTCATTCTTCTGCATGTTTCAACCCATTTTTTCCAACACTGTTTGTTGAAGAGACTCTCCTTTCTCCATTTAATAGATTGGACCCCCTTGTCAAATATTAGATGTCCATAGGAGTGCGGCCATCACAATACATTCTTGTTGAACAATTTATTGTAGCTATAGTAATTCAAAAGCCTTAAAGCACTCCATGAAGTCCACAGGGTCAGAATACTCTTAGACAAAGAAGAGTCACTAGATGAAGTAGACAGCAGTGACTTAGAATCTTTTTTTTAAAAAAATAAACTTTTAGTACCTTATTATTTTTTTAAATTTGTTTATTTATTAATGAGAAAGATAGGAGGAGAAAGAACCAGACATCACTCTGGCACATGTGCTGCCGGGGATTGAACTCAGGACCTCATGCTTGAGAATCCAGTGCTTTATCCACTGCACCACCTCCTGGACCATGTGACTTAGAATCTTAAGTTTCAGTTCTACACCAAGGACTGGTCCTCTGGTGACGCCCACACATGTGTACTCCTGTGCATATGCTGTTGCATGGAATGAAGAATCCCATCAGTATTCACAGACCTGGAGTATTAACCACCTGGGGTGAGTCAGCAGCTGCCTGTAAGTAAAGCTCTTTGGGAGGGTACACCTTGTACTAGAAACTGCAGAAAGGAATACTCCTGAGGCTACTGGTGAGTGGGAGACTAACAGAGTGGGAGATATTTGTGGTTCAGGGTAGGAGAGGACAGGTGGAGTCATCCTAAATTAGGGCCTCCTCTGCTGGGCCTACTAATCAAACGGAGGTTTTGGTTCCTGCAGTGTTCACAAAATGGCTTAATTGGACCTAATGGAAGAACCTGTGTGATGAATATGGATAATGTCCCAGGAAAGTTACTGAACAAAGTGATGAACTGAGGACAGATCTAGTGGGGGAATTTTAGATTATGGTCCCCCAGGTGAACTCAGGGTGGGACAACTAGGATAGCAGCTTTTCCCCCAGGGACCTAGGACACCTCCTGCTCACCCTGCCCTTGCTTTCAGAATCTGTCTTTCCATTTGCATGGAGTTCTGGGATTAGATTCAACCTCAGATCGTATCGATAGAATCATAGTTCTTTAGCATTACATGCATTAATGAAAGACATAAATTTAACAACAATTTGACTGAGGTTCTTGGGGGAAAATTTTAGGCTTTCTCTAACTTTCATTTAAGAATAGGCATCTTAGCAGAATAACATCTGCCGAGCACATTGCAGCTTCCAAGATCCTTTATCTGCAGTCATCACTTGGGGGCGGAAAGGTATTCTGTCTCTAGGTTAAGTAATATGCAGAAGAGAAAAAGGAACCTTTTGGAACTGGAAGCTAGTTTTGCAGGACACATTCTCTCTTTTAATTTCTTTATTGGGGAATTAATGTTTTACATTCAACAGTAAATACAACAGTTTGTATATGCATAACATTCCCCAGTTTCCCATATAACAATACAACCCCCACTAGGTCCTCTGTCATCCTTCTTGGACCTGTATTCTCCCCACCCAACCACCCCTACCCCAGAGTCTTTTACTTTGGTGCGATACACCAATTCCATTTCAGGTTCTACTTTTTTTTTTTTTCTTCTGATCTTGTTTTTCAGCTTCTGCCTGAGAGTGAGATCATCCCATATTCATCCTTCTGTTTCTGACTTATTTCACTTAACATTCTTTTTTTTTAATATGCCAAGGTTCTGATATTGTCTTCTGGAGTTAAAGAAACTAGAGGGACAGGTGGTTAACCTGTCCCCCTTAGTTTCAGCACACACATTATACTGTGCAAGGACCTGGATTCAAGCCCCTGGTCCCCACCTCCAGGGGGGTAGCTTCATGAGTGGTGAAGCAGGGCAGCAGGTGTCTCTGTTTTTCCTCTCTGTATCCTCATCCCCTTCCATTTTTTGTCTCTATCCAATAATAAATAAATAAAAATGTTTTTTAAAAATAAGCTAGAAACACCTTTAGTTACTTGCTACAATGTACTGTTTCCAAATTCTTGACTGTTGTGCAAATTCGTGCAAATTCTACATTATCTGTTCCTGCACCATTTTTCTCACTGCATTTTGGCATATTGCAATGCGCAAAAATGAGGTAATCTTTGTTGCATCAGCATAAGGGCTGGTACATTTTGCAGTTGGTTTTTTTTTTTTTTTTTTGGCAGGTTTCATCATCCAGCACTATTTTCAGTTCACAAAAGACTTAAACTCATATCCAAGAATAGATCTAAAGTTATTAATGTAAAGACTCAACTTCAAGTCGCTATGGGTTTAGTCAGAGCACGTCCTGATTTTGCTATAATAGAAAGGTAAACAACCAAAAATGCAGAACGAAGGGGGTGGGGGGAAGGAAAAATAAACCTCTCTGGATTGGAGTACAGACGGCTACACAGAAGAGTGGTTATGGTCAGGACCAGGTGTGATTTGGGGAGGAAATGTGTGCTTGGACTTCAGCCAGGAACAGGCTATGAGGCATCCTGGGGGTCGGTCGATCTCTGCCCTTCTCTGGTCAACATTCTCCCACTCCATCTCAAACCCGGACAGTAATTACTTTCTTGGAGAATTTCAGAGTTTATCAGCCCCCGGGTGCGAGTAGGGATTGGGGGCGGGAGCGATTTCATAGCCTCTGGAGAAACAGCCAGAGATGGCTAAGGGGGGGAGGGGTAGGAAACAGCAGGAGGCTGCGAGGGGCTCAAGTCTCCATGGTAACGCACCGCAGCTGGGAGAGAAGGCGGAGTTTGAGCTCCTGGTTTTGAACGTGAAGGTTTCAAAAGAATGCTCCCTCCTTCCTGGAGAGAGGCCTCTTCCGAGTGAAGAGTTTTCTGCGTTAAAATAACCTCCCTTGCTCCCAGACAAAAGAGGGGACCAGAGTAGATGGCGAGCTGGCCTGACCTGTGTTCGAACCCAGCTGATCTGACTTCTGATGAGAGCTGGTCTCTTACCCAAGTTCTTTCTTGGTTCCCACCTATGTGATGAGATCATGGAAAGGAACAGGTTTCTGAGGGTCCTGGTTCAGTGAACTATTACCAAGTACAGGAGGTGGTGAATGTCGAGGGTTACCTTTAATTAGTTCAAAGAAGGCACTCTGGTGCAACATAGGAAAATTGGCTACACACTTTCTGTTTTCATAGTCTTGTTTGCATGATACTTGTTTTCCATCATATCCTGTTTTTACAGGGTGTATGCAGCCAAACAACACCAAGGACAAATGTCATCATTTTCAAAGAAGTGGACCTCTGATCATGGGGCAGGTGACTTGAAAATAAATTAGAAACATTAAACGTGATGAAAGAATATTAAAAACTCCCATTGTACATCAGCTGTAAGATTTTCTATATAGGGGACCAGGCAGAGACACACCTGGTAAAGTGCACATTGTACCAAGTGAAAGGATCCTGGTTCTAGCCCTTGCTCCCCACCTGCAGGGGGAAGCTTCGTGAGTGGTGAAGCAGGCTTGCAGGTGTGTACCTTTCTCCCTACCTCCCCATCCTTTCTCTTTTTTTAAAAAAATCATTTTTATTTATTATTGGATACAGATTAAGAAGGTAGGAGAAGATAAGAGAGGAAAGAGACACCTGAAGCCCTGATTCACTCTCAGGAAACTTTCCCCCTGGAGGTGGGGATTCCATCCTTTCTCAATTTTTTAAAAAATTATTTACTTATTGGATAGATACAGAGAGAAGCTTTCTCCCTGTAGGTGGGGACCAGGGGCTTGAACCTGGGTCCTTGTGCATTGTAGTATATGCACTTAACCAGGTGTGCCACTGCCTGTCCCATTACTTTCTCAATTTCTCTCTGACCCTATCCACTAAAATGGAGAAAAATGGATCAGTGGATTCAGAGTGCAGGTGCCCATCGATAACACTGGAGGAAAAAAAGAAAAAAAGATTTCCTATATAAACACTTGAGTGTCCTCTGCTTTTTTTTTTTTTTTTTGCTTCCAGGATTATTGCTGGGGCTCAGTGCCTGCACTATGAATCCACTGCTCCTGGAGTCTGTTTTTCCCTTTTGTTGCCTTTGTTGTTTATCATTGTTGTTATTATTACTGTTGTAATTGCTGTCATTGTTGAACAGGACAGAGAGAATTGAAAGAGAAGACAGACGGGGAGAGAAAGATAGACATCTGCAGACCTGCTTCACCGCTTGTGAATCGACCCCCCTGCAGGTGGAGAGCCAGGGGCTGGACCCAGGATCCTCAGGATCCTTACACGGGTCCTTGCACTTCACTCACTGCATGTGTGCTTAACCCGCTGAGTACCACCTGGACCCTTTTGCTTCTTTACAGTTGACTTCTGCCTTCTATCTGCTATAGCTCTCTGGTCAGTATATTTCCAGTAGCCTCCTCCCCCTTGTTCATACTTCGCATTTTGTGGATTCTTTCACAAAACTGGTGCCATTGGCTATACCTTCACCCCCAGGCAGGGTCATGCAGTTTGTGAGGGGTGGGCATTGTATATTTTATCTCTGGGTGACCTACTCTACAAATGGAGCATCCCAGAGTGGACATTCAGTATTTGTGGAAGGACTATATACTGAGACACATTTATTCTTTTGATTCACACGACAAGGGAATAAACAGATCACATTTGGGCCAGGAAGATAGTACAGTAGTTCTCTTGCCTGAGATTCTGAAATTATTCCCCAGAAGTCAGAGCTGTGGTAAATTAAAAGAAAAAAAATACAGTAGTACTCCAGGACAAGTAATGATAGGGCAGTAGTTACTATTCTTTGTTCTTTATTATATTTATTTGTTTTCCCTTTTGTTGCCATTGTTGTTTTTACTGATGTCGTCATTGTTGGACAGGACAGAGAGAAATGGAGAGTGGAGGGAAAGAGAGGGGGAGAGAAAGATAGATACCTGCAGACCTGCTTCACCACCTGTGAAGCGACTCCCCTGCAGGTGGGGAGCCCGGGGCTCGAACCGGGATTCTTACGCCGGTCCTTGCACCACATGCGCTTAACCACTGAGCTACCACCTGACTCCCACTAGTTGACTGTTCTTAGGCCTCAAGGAACAAAGGAATAGGTAGTTACTAGAATTTGGAGGCAAAAACGTTGTGGTGTTTCGTGGGACGTGAATTTCCAGGCCTGGTGGAGTCTTACAGCTCTTAGGAAAACACAGTCTCTCCTTAGTGTTACAGCCTTCCTAGTCATACCTGCTTTGTCCCTAGTAAGTTCCTAGGGGTAGGGCTGCATCTTCCATCCTAAAAGAACAGGACTTGTCATAGCGTTGGGCCCACTGTATGTCTTTAGTCAACGCTTCCTCAGAGGGCCGATCATTCTGGGTGACATTGAGTCTTTGAGGTATGGAGAAGGTGTGCAAGCAACCATTCACATCTTTTTTTTGTTGTTAAAGATTTATTTTTAAATATTTTATTTATTTGACAGATAGAAATCAAGAGGGAAGGGGAGAGAGACACTTACAGCACTGCTTGACCACTCTGGAAGCTTCCCTCTTGCAGGTGGGGAGCAGGGGCTTGAACCCAGGTCCTTGTCCATCACAGCCTTATGTACACTCAACCAAGTGTACCACCACTCAGCTCCCATTCTCACCTTTGTGAGAGTTTTAAGACAGTCTTCTAGGTTTCTAGAACAGAGAAGACTCCAGTCTGTGACTTGGGTGTCAGTTGTCACATGCTCTGACCCTGAACTAGCAGGACAGACGCCAGGAAGTCATGCCACAGACGCCAATGGAATGGCCTTCTCTGAAAAGAAATGTCTAGGACCTGATTCATTTGGCATAGAAGCCATCTCTTCCTTCAGGCTTGAGGGTTCAGGAACCAAATGTTCAATAGCCCCAAAGACAAGTATCATGGTGGCAAAATCAACGTCAATGTCATGAAGAACCTGTTAGCAAACCATCGCATAAGATACCCAGCCCCACCCAACACATCCATCCAAAAAGATCTGTGTACACATATGTTCTTGGCAGCACAATTTGTAATAGCCAAAACCTGGAAGCAACCCAGGTGTCCAACAACAGATGAGTGGCTGAGCAAGTTGTGGTATATATACACAATGGAATACTACTCAGCTGTAAAAAATGGTGACTTCACCGTTTTCAGCCGATCTTGGATGGACCTTGAAAAAATCATGTTGAGTGAAATAAGTCAGAAACAGAAGGATGAATATGGGATGATCTCACTCTCAGGCCGAAGTTGAAAAACAAGATTAGAAAAGAAAACACAAGTCGAACCTGAAATGGAATTGGAGTATTACACCAAAGTAAAAGACTCTGGGGTGGGTGGCTGGGTGGGGAGAATACAGGTCCATGAAAGATGATGAATGACATAGTGGGGGTTGTATTGTTAAATGGGAATCTGGGGAATGTTATGCATGTACAAACTATTGTATTTACTGTTGAATGTAAAACATTAATTCCCCAATAAAGAAATTAAAAAAAGATACCCAGCCCCCCCCCCACACACACCCATATAGACACAGAAAGGAAAAGATGTCAAGGTAATACATTTTTCTCCATTGCTATAGCACCTCCCATGTTGTTCAGGGATTGGAAACTGAATCAGGTGCATGGCAAGACATGCACTCTGCCTGACAGAATCTCCCTGTACCAGCCCCCACCGCTCAGATACATAAAACATTTTTCCTGTGGTTCCTCCCTTTCTTAGCATAAAACCAAACCCCTCAGTACCTCAAAGAGTTCAGGATTTGGCCCACAAAACACTCTTACTTTATTTGTCCTGATGCACCACCTTAATGTTTCTGGGGAGGCAGGTTCTCACATCTGGTGGAGTTACAACTCTCCTGGGAGAGGCCCCATAGACCTCTAAGCACTGGGTTCTTCATATTTGCCTGGAAGAATGAGAGGAACTCTGAACCAAGCAAGAACTTCAAAAATGAGAGATGCAGACAAAGATAATCACAGGACACCAAAGACAAGCTGCTCCAGCTGCTCAGGGTCAAATCTTTTTATAAGCTCTTGATGGACCTGAGTGGGAGCAAGTCAGTGCCTTCTGGTACTGGTTCCTGTAGTATGTTTTTGACCAGTAAGATTGGTCTTTCCAGCCCTTCTACTATTGGTGGTTCCAGGATGCCTTATTTGCATAACACAATCTAGAAGTACATCCAGAAACCTTTCTGCCCTTAACATTAACCCTAGTGTCTATTCAAATTCAACCATTAAAAAAAAATTTTTTTAATATTTTTTTATTCCCTTTTCTTACCCTTGTTGTTTTATCGCTGTAGTTATTAATATCGTCATTGTTGGATAGGACAGAGAGAAATGGAGAGAGGAGGGGAAGATAGAGAGGGGAAGAGAAAGACACCTGCAGACCTGCTTCACTGCTTGTGAAGCAACTCCCCTGCAGATGGGGAGCCAGGGGCTCGAACTGGGATCCTTATGCTGGTCCTTGCGCTTTGTGCCACCTGCGCTTAACCTGCTGCTCTACTGCCTGACTCCCACTAAACCACATTTTATTCCATGAAATCACTCAGCACTCTTAGCTCTGGGCCTTTGTGTATGCTGTCTCTTATCCTGTATTACAAGGCTTCTTTCACCTGCCAGAAGAACCTTCAAGACTTAATTCAAGTACTTCCTTCATGAACTCGTTCCTGAAGCTCTGGGTTGGATTAAGCCTCTCTTGTAGATGCTATAGCCTTGAGTAATTTGAGGATAGGTATTGGCGGGCAGGAGTAGATAAGCATAATGGTTATTCAAAAGACTCTCCTGCCTGATGCTCCAAAGTTTCAGGTTCAATTCCCCTGCACCACCATAAACCAGAGCTGAGCAGTGTTCTGACAAAAATAAAATAAATAAATAAATAAAAGGTATTGGAACTTCATTTAGCCCAGGGCCTGGCAGAGGATGACTGTCCATCAATGTCAAACGAGCAAACAAATGCAAATGTTTGAGGACAGACTAAAATCACCTAACACAAGTGCTATGAAAGTGAATGGGAGCTTCTAATTAATATTTCCAAGTTCTAAGATTCAACAGTTCCCTAATTCTTGGCTGAATATTCAAACTTGGGGCCCCCCACTTCCCAGTTAGCCACCTCCACCCTATGCTTTCCACCCCAGGCCTTCTGCGTGTTTGTTCTCAGGCAGTCACACACACACACACACACACACACACACACACACACACACACACACACACACACACACACACACACACACACACACACGTGCTGAACATAACCAAGAAAGCAATTTACAAGAAATAATTGCCGGTCGATGTGTGCTTGAGAGAGATGTGTACTTGGGAGCAGCGCAGTGAGCTCAGACTATTTCGGTCTGTGCGTCAGCTTTTTCCCTCTATGCTTCCTTGCGGGGAGGAGGCTGCCCTTGCTCGGTCTGGGCCATTTGTTTCCAACCTCAGAAAGAGCCAGCAATGAGGACTGACTGAGAGTAGTGGAGCGGATGTGGGGGATGGGAGGAAATTTACTGGGCCTGGGATGTGTAGGTTAACAGAGGCAGCACACACAACCTATTTTCCACTACTGCCCACCCATCCACACAGGCTCCTGCTGGGGAAATTCTACCAGATCTTCTGGGCTCTGCTCTGTGTGAGGTCTCCTCCCAACCACCCCAGCTGTGAGTCCTCTTTGTTCTGGACTAGTCTTGCTCAAAGGGTGGTCCCAGACCAGCAGCAGCAGCAGCAGCATCACCTGGAATTAGTTAGAAATGCAAATTCTGGGGCCAGACTCCAGACCTACAAAATCACACTCCACAAGAGGATGGGGATGGGGAGGGGGGCAGGGTTGCAGCCATATACTTCAACAAGTCTCCAGCCCCACCTTACCCCCACCACCCCAACCAATTCTGATACAGACTGAAGTCTGAAGATGGCTGCCTTAGGTCACTGATGACTACTTTTGTTTGTTTGTTTGTTTGTTTTTGTTTTAATTTACAGATCAGTTTCCCCTATCAGACTGTGTATCCCTTAAAGACAAGGGCTTTATTGGATTCTCTCTTGTGACCTCTCTGAAGGCTCAGAGAAAAAAGTAGAATCTTACTGATGGGAATACCAAGGAGAAAGGCAGAATCTAGCCTGTGAAAGGTCACACAGAATTACTAAATCTTCTGCCAGTCATCCACCCGCAACACACACACACACACACACACACACACACACACACGCACACACACACATTCTTCCTATGCTTTCTCTACAACAAATAATTTGCAGTTTCTGGGTTGTGCTAGTCTTTCTGTTTTTGAACAGGTTGTACTCTGACTATAATTTCTCCTGACCCTATCTCACCCAGAAATTTTGACTCATCTTAGATGATTCATATCTGACCTTTATTACTTACTCCTCCCCCAGGCTGCATTAAGGACCACCAATGGGCCTGCTGCCCTTTTGTGTGACTGCGTTGTTAACTTTCATATAAAACCTCTGAGTGCAGAAGCTGTGGCTGATCCCCTGTTGTTTCTGGTAATCTGCACAGGTCCTGGCACAGAATAGATTTGACTTAATGTACAATAAATGGACTAAGTTTCTGAGTTTAGAATGTTGAGAATAAAAGGCATCTACAAGACAATAAATGAAGTCAAACCAAAACTGAGATCTCTTGACTTCCCTCCTAGGGCGTATCATGGGGTGACTCACACTGCCTTGTTACCCCATTATTTGCCCTTGGTTGGCTCAGGTCCCAGGCACAATAACTACAAATGAACATTTTACTGTTGCCAAAACCAGTAGCAGCTCAGGTCACCGTCAACAATGTCAAGAGCTGCTTTCAGTGACAGCTAGGTCTCCCTAGTCTTTGCCTTGCACTCCCAAAGCAAAAACTAAAGCTATTATCAAAGCTAAAAGGAGAATAGACAGGAGAGAAGGATGACAGCTTTCTGCCTTGCGATATTTTTATTTAATTTTTTATTTATAAAAAGGGAACAGGGAGTTTTATTCTTAACAATTTATTGTCTTTGGGGTATGCTGGGACTTTGCACCTGCTAAATTCTATTGTTTGAAACAGATTTATTTTAATTTTTAAGCTTTATTTTATTTTTCTTATATTTGCTAGGACAGAGAGAAACTGAGAGCAAAGGGGGAGATAAAGAGGAAAAGAGGGGCGGGCGGGGGAGATGGCATAATGCAGACAGACTCTCATGCCTCAGGCCCTAAGGTCCCAAGTTCAATCCCCTCACCACCCCTCACTGCCAGAGCTGAGCAGTACTCTAGTAAAAAAATTAAATAACAATAATAATAAAAAAGAGAGAGAGACACCTGCAGAACTGTTTCATTGCTCATGAAGTTTCCCCTCACAGGTGGGACCAGGGACTTAAACCTGGGTCCTGAGGCATGGTATCATGTGCACTCAACCAATAAGCAGCAATAATAACGTAACAATAATGACAACGAAGGCAACAAAATGGAGTTTGCTGAGGAAAAAATCTTATTTATCCCTTTAGACTCCAAAGTCCATTTGGTCACCCTGATCTTTACCAGAAAACAGACTCCAGAAAAGAATGGTATAGAAATATTTATTGAATGTTTATGGTGTCATTTCATGTGGTTCTGAATTGAGGACAAGGGTCTCCTCAGGGCTGCCTGGAATGTCACTGGCGGTCACTGTGGCCATGAAGCAGTTCTGGAAGAGGCATTTGGCGTCCACAACCTGTTCCTCTTTGCAGTCCATTCGAGGGTTCAGGAAGGGGTGACTCTGCCCAAGAAGTCTCACTCCTGGCACCTGCACCAAATTTTCCATGTTTCCACCTTGATAGTCAGAAGGCACCTCCTCAGGGTCTGAAAAACAGGAAGATTCCGCCTACAATCTGTTTTCTCCCAATGATAAGATTTTCATAATCTTAGAACGACTTCAAGACTAGAAGACTTACATTGGCACATAAACTACAAATCTCATCCAGATTTTACCAGTTTTCACATGTAGGTTTTTGAGTGTTTACTGTTAATGAAAGTTTATCAGGTTTATATTTACATCATCACAACCACATTCGAGGTGATGAATTGTTCCATTACCACAAAGAAACTGCTTTACAAACCTCTATAGTCAGATGCTTCCAATTAAACCTAGCTAATGTTAACGACTAGCCTGCACTCTATTACTACAATTTTGCCATTTCAGAAGTTACACAAATGAAATTAAGGAGTATATAATCTTTAAATTTTTATTTATTGAAAAGAGACAGAGAAGGTGAGAGAAAAGGAAGAGATGGGAAGAAAGAGAGAAAACAGCTGCAGCACTGCTTCACTGCTCTTGAAGAATACCCCCTGCAGGTGGGGACCAGGATCTTGAACCTGGGTCCTTGTGCATTGTAGCATCTACGCTAGACCAGGTTCACTACCACCAGGCCCCTAAAAGTATATTTATATTTTCCTCTTGAGGCTGATGTCCTAGGTTCAATCCCTGACCCTCATCATAAGCCAGGGCTTAGCAGTGCTCTATTAAAATAAAATAACACACACACACACACACACACAGGTGGTGGTGCACCCATGTAGAGCACATACATTATGTGCAAGGACCCAGGTTCAAGCCCCTGGTCCCCACAGCAGGGGGGAAGCTATAAAAGCAGTAAATCCTTGCTGCAGGTGTCTGTCTTTCTCTCTCCCTCTCTAGCATCTCCTTCCCTAACAATTTTCTCTGTCCTTTCAAATAAAAGAGAAAAGAAGACACTTCTAGGAGTGGTAGACTTGCCATGCAGGTACCAACCCACCACTCCCAGCAGCCATATTTTTCTTTAATTTCTTTGTCTAACTTTAAAAAAGATTTTCTTTTAAATTTTTTATAGTTTTGAACTAGCTTTTGTATAGAGTGAGGGAACTAGTGAAGCTTATTTGTTTAATCTATGGCATTTTAATCATTTAATCAACACGATTTGTTAGTAAACACTTCATTAAATTGCTTACATACCTTAAAAAATCTGCTGGGCACACAAAGTAGGTCTATTCCTGGATTCTTTTTTTTCTTTTTCAAACTTTATTTATTTTCCCTTTTGTTGCCCTTGTTGGTTTATTGTTGTAGTTATCATCGTTGTTGCCATTGATGTCATCATTGTTGGATAGGACAGAGAGAAATGGAGAGAGGAGAAGAAGACAGAGAGGGGGAGAGAAAGAGAGACACCTGCAGACCTGCTTCACCGCCTGCGAAGCAACTCCCCTTGCAGGTGAGGAGCCAGGGCTTGAACCGGGATCCTTATGCTGGTCCTTGTGCTTTGCACCACATGCGCTTAACCCGCTGCGCTACCGCCCGACTCCCTCCTGCATTCTGTTTTTATCTATCTGTCTTGTTACTTCTCTAAAACCACACAGTTCTGATTCCTGGTTCAGGAGAGATTGGGTGTGTTCAGGCTGGTATGGCCATAGACTGATTATTCTTTCTATATAGTGATTCTTAAAACTGAATTGTATTTCTTCCAGCTTTATTATTTCTTTTTGTTATAGCTTAGCTATTCTAGCTCCATTATCTTTCTATGTAAGTTTTAAAATCATTTTCTTTTCTCAGTATACAAAAGGGCTGCTGTAGAGGCTAGTCGGTGGCTCAGCAGGGAAGGTGCATACCTTAGTAGCCCTTGGTTTGATATCCTGTATTACGTGGAAACACATGGAAGTTCCCTACAGAGCCAAACTCAATAAATGGTGGAGTGGTGCTTCTGCCTTTTTCTCCAGTCCATTTTTATTATAGCCGGGGTTTCACTGGGGCTTTCTACCTACAGAGTTCTATTGTTCTCAGAGGACCTTTTTAATTCTTCCCCCAGTTAGACAGTGAGAGACACAAAAGGAGATACAGGGTAGCACTGCTCCACTGCTAGAAAAGCTTCCCCTACGGAGACGCTCCACAGCATCAGGTCTGGTGCTCAGGTGAGGGTCCTTAAATAAGTAAAGTGAGATCTACTGAGTATGCTATCACTTGGCCCTCTCTCCATCTTTCTTCAAAAGAGAGATGGTTTCTCTCTGTCCTATCGAGCAACGACAGCAATGACAACAATAATAACAGTAACAATAAGGGTAACGAAAGGGGAAAAATGGCCTCCAGGAGCAATGGATTCGCAGTGCAGGCACTGAGCCCCAGTGATGGTAACCCTGGAGGTAAAAAAAGTAAATAAACAAAAACGAAAAATAAAAAAAGAGAAATTGCTCCAGGGAGGTGGTTCAGTAGTACCACATATTCATAAGGCCCTGGATTCATTTCCTGGGATCATATTAAATACATTTTTTTAAAAAGCTCTGGTGAAATTTTTATCTTTAATATGTTACATCTTCCAGTTCACAAACATGGTAAGTCACTTCATCTATTTATTTATCTATTGCCTCTCCATTCAGTTAATATCCACTATGACTTGGTCCCCAGGTCTAGCTGATCACCTTTAAAATTTTTTTTTTCTTCAGCAGTATCTTTTTAAAGATTTTATTTATTTTATTAATGAGAAAGATAGGAGGAGAGAGAGAAAGAGTTAGGCATCACTCTGGTACATGTGCTGCCAGGAATTGAACTCAGGACCTCATGCTAAAGAGTATAGTTCCTTAGCCACTGTGCCACGTCCCGAACCACAATATCTTGTAGTTTTATTGTATAGATCCTGTGCATGTTTTTCTAGTCATAAACCTGTCTTTCTTTCTTTTTTTTTCAGTGACTATAAATGGTATTACTGTTTCTAAGTTTGCTTTTTAGTTTTGTGTAACCTGTATATAAAAATGCAATTGGGGAGTCGGGCGATAGTGCTGTGGTTTAAGTGCAGGTGGCGCAAATGAAAGGACTGGCAAAAGGATCCCGGTTCGAGCCCCTGGCTCCCCACCTACGGGGGAGTCTCTTCCCTTCTGTCTTCCCCTCCTCTCTTCCCCTCCTCTCTCCATTTCTCTCTGTCCTATCCAACAACGACAACATCAACAACAACAACAACAACAAAAATGCAATTGATGGGGGGGCAGGCACATGTATAATACCATCTCTGGGGAGTCAGGCAGTAGCGCAGCCTATTAAGTGCAAGTGGTGCGAAGTGCAAGGACCGCCCAAAGGATCCGGGTTCAAGCCCCCAGCTCCCCAACTGTACCGGAGTCGGTTCACAGGTGGTGAAGCAGGTCTACAGGTGTCTATCTTTCTCTCCCTCTCTCTATATTCCCTTCCTCTCTCCATTTCTCTCTGTCCTATCTAACAACATCAACAACAACAACAATAACTACTACAACAATAAAAAAACTAGAGCAGGGAGTCAGCCGGGTTAAGTGTACGTGTTTCAAAGCTCAAGGACCAGAGGAAGGATCCTGGTTCGAGCCGCTGGCTCCCCAACTGCAGAGGAGTCACTTCACAAGCGGTGAAGCAGGTCTGCAGGTATATTTCTCTACCCTCCCCCTCTTCTCCCCCTCCTCTCTCTATTTCTCTCTGTCCTACCCAACAACAACAATAACTACAACAATAAATAAATACACCTTTTAAAAAAAGAGCAACAAAAGGAAAATAAACAAATATTTTTTTAAAGTTTTTTAAATATCATCTCTGAATGGCTTCTCCAGCCCAGTTTTTTCACTCTTTATTTCGGGGGGGGGGAGGGGAAATACTACGGTGCCACTCCATCACTGGGGCTCCCCCAACATCACTCATGGTGCTCTATGTGGTGTCAGGGCTCAACCTGGAGCCTTGTACATGAAGGTACGCCCTCTAGCTGGTGAGCTCTTTTCTTTTTTTTTTTTTTCCCTTTTTAAATTTATTTCTTTATTGGGGAATTAATGTTTTACATTCAACAGTAAAAACAATAGTTTGTACATGCATAACATTCCCCAGTTTCCCATTTAACAATACAACCCCCACTATGTCCTTTATCATCCTTCATGGACCTGTATTCTCCCCATCCACCCACCCCAGAGTCTTTTACTTTGGTGCAATATGCCAATTCCATTTCAGGTTCTACTTGTGTTTTCTTTTCTGATCTTGATTTTCAACTTCTGCCTGAGAGTAAGATCATCCCATATTCATCCTTCTGTTTCTGACTTATTTCACTCAACATGATATTTTCAAGGTCCATCCAAGATCAGCTGAAAACGGTGAAGTCACCATTTTTTATAGCTGAGTAGTATTCCACTGTGTATATATACGACAACTTGCTCAGCCATTCATCTGTTGTTGGACACCTGGGTTGTTTCAAGGTTTTGGCTATTACAAATTGTGCTGCCAAAAACATATGTGTACACAGATCTTTTTGGATGGATGTGTTGGGTTCCTTAGGTTATATCCCCAGGAGAGGAATTGCAGGGTCATAGGGTAGGTCCATTTCTAGCCTTCTGAGAGTTCTCCAGACTGTTCTCCACAGAGGTTGGACCAATTGGCATTCCCACCAGCAGTGCAGGAGGGTTCCTTTGACCCCACACCCTCTCCAGCATTTGCTGCTGTTACCTTTTCTGATGTATGACATTCTCACAGAATGTGGTATCTCATTGTTGTCTTGATTTGCATTTCTCTGACAGTCAGAGACTTGGAGCATTTTTTCATGTGTTTCTCAGCCTTTTGGATCTCTTCTGTGGTGAATATTCTGTCCATGTCCTCCTCCCATTTTTGGATGGGGTTATTTGTTGTCTTGTTGTTGAGTCTGGCAAGCTCTTTATATATGTTGGTTATTAAACTCTTATCTGATGTATGGCATGTAAAGATGTATGGCATGTGAGGAGTCTCTTGGTTTGGGTAGTGGTTTCTTTTGCTGTGAAGAAGCTTTTTAATTTGATGTAGTCCCATAGGTTTATATTTGCCTTAGTCTTCTTTGTAATTGGATTCGTTTCATTGAAAATGTCTTTAAAATTTATGTGGAAAAGAGTTCTGCCAATATTTTCCTCTAACTATTTGATAGTTTGTGGTCTAACATCCAAGTCCTTGATCCACTTGGAATTTACTTTTGTATTTGGTGAAATACAGTGGTTCAGTTTCATTCTTCTGCATGTTTCAACCCATTGTTTCCAACACCATTTGTTGAAGAGACTCTGCTTTCCCCATGGAATAGTCTGGGCCCCTTTGTCAAAGATTAGATGTCCATACGTGTGGGGCCTCATTTCTGGGCTCTCAATTCTATTCCACTGGTCAGTGTGTCTATTCATGTTCCAGTACCAAGCAGTTTTGATGGCAGCGGCCCTATAATATAATTTGAGATCTGGGAGTGTGATGCCTCCGGTTCTGTTCTTTTTCCTCAAGATTGTTTTGGCAATTCTAGGTCTTTTCTGGTTCCAGATAAACATTTGTAGCATTTTTTCTATTCTCCTAAAAACTGTGCTTGGGATCTTGATGGGGATAGCATTAAATTTGTAGATGGCTCTGGGTAGTATATTCATTTTGATGATGTTAATTCTTCCAACCCATGAACATGGAATATCTTTCCACTTCTTTGTGTGTCTTTTTCAATTTTTTTGAGTAGTGACTCATAATTTTCAGTATACAAGTCTTTCACTTCCTTGGTTAGATTTACTCCTAGATATTATATTGTTTTTGTTGCTATAGTAAAAGGAATTGATTTCTGGATTTCAATTTCTTCTAACTTAGTGTTTGCATAGAGGAATGCCACTGACTTTTTTTTTTTCCCTCCAGGGTTATTGCTGGGCTCGGTGTCTGCACCATAAATCCACCGCTCCTGGAGGCCATTTTTCCCCCTTTTTGTTGCCTTAGTTGTTGCAGCCTCCTTGCGGTTATTATTGCCATTGTTAACGTTGCTTTGTTGTTGGATAGGACAGAGAGAAATGGAGAGAGGAGGGGAAGACAGAGAGAGAGGGGGAGAGAAAGATAGACACCTGCATACCTGCTTCACCGCCCGTGAAGCGACTCCACTGCCAGTGGGGAGCCGGGGGCTCGAACCGGGATCCTTACACCGGTCCCTGCGCTTTGCGCCACATGCGCTTAACCCACTGTGCCACCGCCCGACCCTCGCCACTGACTTTTGAATGTTAATTTTATAGCCTGACACCTTACTGTATTGCCTGATGATTTCCAAAAGCTTCTTGCTGGATTCCTTAGGATTTTCCATGTATACTATCATGTCATCTGCAAATAAGGAGAGTTTGACTTCTTCTCTTCCAATCTGTATCCCTTTAATTCCTTGCTCCTGCCTGATTGCTATGGCAAGAACTTCCAACACTATGTTGAATAGTAATGGTGATAGTGGGCAGCCCTGTCTAGTACCTGATCTGAGGGGAAATGCTTCCAGTTTTTCACCATTGAGTATGATGTTGGCTGTAGGTTTGCTATATATAGACTCCACTGTCTTCAGGAATTTTCCATCTATTCCCATTTTTTGTAGTGTTTTGATCATAAAGGGATGTTGTATTTTGTCAAAGGCTTTCTCTGCATCTATTGATATGACCATGTGGTTTTTGGTCTTGCTTTTGTTGATGTGGTGGATCACATTGATTGATTTACATATATTAAACCAACCTTGCATGTCTGGGATAAACCCCACTTGGTCATGATGAACAATCTTTTTGATATACTGCTGTTTCCGGTTGGCTAGAATTTTGTTTAATATTTTCACATCTATGTTCATCAGAGACATTGGTCTGTATTTTTGTTTTTTGGTTGTGTCCCTGTCTGCTTTTGGTATCAGGGTGATGTTGGCTTCATAGAAGCTGGCAGGGAGTATTCCAGTGTCTTCAATCTTCTGGAAGACTTTTAAAAGTAGAGGTATTAGTTCTTCTTTGAAGGTTTTGTAGAATTCATTTGTAAAACCATCTGGTCCAGGACTTTTATTTTTGGGGAGATTTTTGATAACTTTTTCAATTTCATTAGCTGTGATGGGCCTGTTCATGTTATCCACTTCCTCTTTACTTAGTTTTGGAAGTTGGTAGGTATCTAGGAAATTGTCCATTTCTTCCAGGTTCTCTAGCTTGGTGGCATATAGTTGTTCATAGAAGCCTCACATGATATGTTGAATTTTTGCAGTGTCTGTTGTGATATCTCCTTTCTCATTTACTATCCGATTTATTTGGGTCTTCTCCCTTTTTTGTTTTGTGAGTCTGGCTAAAGGTTGGTCGATTTTGTTTACTCTTTCGAAGAACCAACATTTACTTTCGTTGATCTTTTGTATGGTTTTCCTATTCTCAATGTTATTTATTTCTGCCCTAACTTTAGTGATTTCTGACCTTCTCATTGCTTTAGGGTTCCTTTGTTGTTCTTCTTCTAGGTCTTTAAGATGTGCAATCAGGCTGTTTATTTGTGCTTTTTCTTGTTTCCTAATGTGTGCTTGTATAGCTATGAACTTCCCTCTTAGGACTGCTTTAGCTGTGTCCCAGATATTTTGATAGCTTGTGTCTTCATTTTCATTGAACTCTCAAAACATTTTGATTTCTTCCTTGATTTCCTCTTTGACCCAGAAGTTGTTAAGAAGTGTACTGTTGAGCTTCCACATTTTGGCACTGTTACTAATCTTTTTTTTTTAATATTTATTTTATTTATTTATTCCCTTTTGTTGCCCTTGTTGTTTTATTGTTGTAGTTATTATTGTTGTTGTCGTTGTTGGATAGGACAGAGAGAAATGGATAGAGGAGGGGAAGACAGAGAGGAGGAGAGAAAGATAGACACCTGCAGATCTGCTTCATCGCCTGTGAAGAGACTCCCCTGCAGGTGGGGAGCCGGGGTTTGAACCGGGATCCTTATGCCGGTCCTTGTGCTTTGCGTCACCTGTGGTTAACCCGCTGCGCTACAGCCCGAATCCCGTTACTAATCTTTTGTTGGTTGTTAAGTGTTAGTTTAATTCCACTGTGGTCTGAGAAGATGCTTGGGATGATTTCAGTGCTCTTGAATTGGCTGATGCTGTCTTTGTGGCTTAACATATGGTCTATCCTTGAGAATGATCCATGTGGATTTGAGTAAAATATGTATTCCAGTTTCTTGGGATGACTGACTCTGAAAATGTCCAATAGTTCTAGTTTATCTATCTCTTCATTTAGCTCCCTTATGTCTTTACTGATTTTCTGCCTGGATGATCTGTCCAGTTGAGAGTGGGGTGTTGAAGTCCCCTACTATGATTGTGTTACTGTTAATATATTGCTGTAGCTCTTTCAGTAGAAGTTTGATGTATTTAGATGCCTTCTCATTGGGTGCATAGATGTTAATAATTGTTAAGTCCTCTTGATTGACTGATCCTCTGAGCATTAAGTAGTGTCCATTCCTATCTTTTTTAATCTTATCTATTTTAAAGTCTATCATGTCAGATATGAGCATAGCTGTTCTGCCCTTTTTTGTGGGCCATTAGCTTATATGATAGTTTTCCATCCTTTCACTTTAAGTCTGTGTTTGTCTTGTTGAGTTAAGTGGGTTTCCTGTACACAGCATTTTGTTGGGTTGTGTTTTCTGATCCATCTTCCTACTCTGTGTCTTTTAATAGGTGAATTCAGGCCACTGACATTTATTGATATCAAAGATTGAAGATATTTTAACGCCATTCTTGACGAGTTTTAGAGTGTTTTGATATATGTCCTATTTGTGGTGGTCTGATTGTTTATAGGAGACCTTTCAGAACTTCTTTCAGGGCAGGCTTGGTGATGGTTGCTTCCTTCAACTGTTGCTTGTCTGAGAAGGTTTTGATGCCTCCATCTAGTCTGAATGACAGTCTAGCAGGATATAGTATTCTTGGCTGAAAGCCTTTCTCATTGAGCACTCGACAGATATCTTGCCATTCTCTTCTGGCCTGTAGTGTTTGTATGGAGAAGTCTGCTGCTAATCTTATGGGTTTTCCTTTGTAGGTGACTCTTTGTTTTTCTCTTGCAGCCTTGAGGATCCTTTATCCTTATTCCTTTCCATTCTAAGTATGACATGTCTTGGTGTCTTTAGGTCTGGGTTAATTCTGTTTGGGACCCTCTGGGCTTCTTGAATCTTTATGTCTTTGATGTTGTCTAGACTAGATAAATTTTCAGCTATTATGGCCTGGAAAATGCTTTCTTCCTCTCCTTCTCTTTCTTCCTATGGTATGCCAATAATGCATATACTGTTTCTTTTGAAGTCATCCTATAGGACTCTGTTGTTGTTTTCAGCATCTCTTAATCTCTTTTTGAGATCTCTTACTTCTTTTTTAGTTGTCTCTGATTCATCCTCAATCTTGCTAAATCTGTCTTCAGCCTCATAGATTCTATTCTCTCTGCCCTCTACTGTTTTCTGGAGTTCATCTATTTTGTTGCCCTGCTCTGATACTATTTGAGCTTGTTCAGCTAGTTGCCTTCTTAGCTCAGCGATTTCAGCTTTCAGCTCTCTAGTAACTATGAGATAATTAGTATTTTCTTCCATATTCTCATTTGTTGTTCCTGTATTTCTGATTACAATTTTTTCAAATTCTTTACTCACTCCTGTTATTATTTCCTTAGCTAATGTTTGGATGTTGAACTCGTTGTTTTGTGCTTCACCCTCTGGAGGACTTTTAGCTGGACTCTTGTCCTGGTTCGATTCTCCAATATTTCTTCTTGTTGTTTTAACCTTTTTATATATTATGTTATGAGTTCCCTTTATCAGTACTTTTCAAATTATTGATCACTATTGCCTGGATTGACTTGTGTCTAAGTAAGTTAATTAAAGGGTTCACAGTGACGGAAGTTAACAGTTGTTTCAATAGTATTTAAATCTCTGAGTTGGAGCTCAGTGGTTTAAAAGCCTCTTTTTTTTTTCTTCCCTGTAGGCTATGGGAGCCTGAGGGCTTTTAAACTATAAGTAGGCTTCTTAGCTTAATCACTGACTCCTGACCAAGAGATAAAGCAGGGTGTGGCAGAGATAATCCAGTGGTTATGCAAAGAGACTTTCATCGCCCCTCAGCTATGCCACCGAGGTATAGGTATTCTCCTGAGTTTCCTGGTTAGATTTCTGTCCCCTGGTGTTCCTCCCTGTCGCTGCTCCAGATTCTGAGGGTAGTAGCAATGGAGACTCAGAGTTGCACTTGGTGAGTCTCTGGGGAGTCCTCTCCTCCCTTAAGCTGTCCCCTTGTTGGTGGAGCAGACTGGAGGTGGTGTCTCAGCTGATAAACTGCTGAACTGTTAGCAGTCACTTAATCTCTCCTTAGGCTCCTCTCTCCTCTCTGTCACCAGACACACATGTTTGTACTCACCGGTGATTTACTGGGTTCCTGCGGTCATTCTAGTCCTGTCTTGTTTCAGTCCCAGGTGGTCTCCTTTGGTATTCCTAGTTGATCCGGGAGAGGAGAGGAGAGGAGAGGAGAGGAGAGGAGAGGAGAGGAGAGGAGAGGAGAGGAGAGGAGAGGAGAGGAAAGAAAGCAATCTGCTGCTCATAGCTCCGCCTCCGGAAGTTGAATCCTCGTGAGCTCTTTTCTGATCCCAGGGCTACACATATTTCTGCCTCTTCCTTTGGCTAATGAATGATGGAAGCTATTAAACTTCCACCATACTGCCTAACAGCTGGGCCGAGGAGGTCACTTCTTTGCAAAGTTAAGTAGGCTTTCTCCCCTAACCAACAGGCACTAAAAGGAGGAAGAACCTGAAAGGTAAATGTAACAAATTATGTGTGAAATCACATTAAAAGATTTGTGTCTAGCTGAAATGTGCTGGTACAGCAATCTTCTCTGATTCATCTAACAACTCTGAGGTACATATGTATTACTACTTTGTTCTAAATAAATAACTGAGGCCCAGCCAGAGAAAGTCAACAGTGACACAGCTGGTAAGTTCTAAAACCAGGATTTACTTTCCTTTCTGCTTGATTCCAGAGCTTGGACTCTCCCACAGAATACACATACCCTTGATATAGTTTGGGGACTGTCATAAGTTTGGGGGAAGGGGAGATGTAAGGACATTTAAGACAGAGGGTTTGTTTTTGTTTTTTTCTTTTTAAAAAATATTTATTTATTCCCTTTTGTTGCCCTTGTTGTCTTTTTTTTTTAATTTCTTTATTGGGGAATTAATGTTTTACATTAAACAGTAAATACAATAGTTTGTACATGCATAACATTTCCCAGTTTTCCACACAACAATACAACCCACACTAGGTCCTCTGTCATCCTTCTTGGATCTGTATTCTCCCCACCCATCCACCCACTCCAGAGTCTTTTACTTTGGTGCCAAGCCCTTGTTGTCTTATTGTTGTTGTTGTTGGATAGGATAGAGAGAAATGGAGAGAGGAGGGGAAGACAGAGAGGGGGAGAGAAAGATAGACACCTGCAGACCTGCTTCACCGCCTGTGAAGGGACTCCCCTGCAGGTGGGGAGCCAGGGATCGAACCGGATCTTGCGCTGGTCCCTGTGCTTTGCGCCACGTGCGCTTAACCCCCTGCACTACAGCCCGACTCCCTGTTTTTGTTTTTCTATCAGACTTATTACTGGGGTTCAGTGCCTGCACAACAAATCCACTGCTCCCAGCAGCCATTTTTTTCTTTTCTTTTTGATTTTATAGAACAGAGAGAAATTGAGAGGGAGACAGAGAGTGCACACTTTACCAGGGTTTGAGGCCCCAGACACCACATGGGAGAAGTATCCGTAGGGGGGAGTTAAAGGAGTGGTGGAACAGTGCCATGGTCTCTCCTTCTCTCTTTCCCTCTCTGTATCTCACCTTTTGTCTTGAGAAAAGAAGAGGAAAGGAAAAGAAATGGAACAACAACAACAAAAAAAACGTCCACAGGGAGTGGTGGAATTGTGTGGGTGTGAAGCCCTATTCAAACCCTGGCGGCAGCTTTGTTTTTCTTTAGTAAGTTTTTAAAAATTTTAGTTTTAATATTTATTTATTTATTTTCTCTTTTGTTGCCCTTGTTGTTTTTCATTGTTGTTGTAGTTATTATTGATGCCATCGTTGTTAGGGCAGAGAGAAATGGAGGGAGGACGGGAAGACAGAGAGGGGGAGAGAAAGACACCTGCAGACCTGCTTCACCGCCTGTGAAGCGAGAGACTCCCCTGTAGGTGGGGAACCGGGGGCTTGAACCGGGATCCTTACGCAGGTCCTTGCACTTTGCACCACCTGTGCTTAACCCACTGCACTACTGCCCAGCTCCCTTTTCAGTAATTTTTTTAAGTGCAGCTTTTTAAAAAATATATTTATTCCCTTTTGTTGCCCTTGTTTTTTTGTGTGTTATTAATGTCGTCGTTGTCGGATAGGACAGAGAAAAATGGAGAGAGATGGGGAAGACAGAGAGGAGGAGAGATAGACACCTGCAGACCTGCTTCACCGCCTGTGAAGGGACTCCCCTTCAGGTGGGGAGCAGGGGGCTCGAACCGGGAACCTTCAGCAGGTCCTTGCGCTTTGCGCCACGTGCACTTAGCCCGCTGCGCTACCTCCCGACTCCCCCTTGATAGTAATTTTTGTGAGCACTGCATATGGTGATGCCAGGGAGCAAACATGGAACCTGACTTTCAAGTTCACTGTACAACTATTGAGTTATTTCCTCAAAACAATTCTTCCCCATTAAAAATAAATTAATCTTTATTTATTTATTGGATAGAGACAAAAATTGAGAGAGAAGGGGGAGATAGAAAAAGAGACAGGGACATGCCTACATCACTGCTTCACCACTTGCAAAGCTTTCCTCCTGCAGGTGGGGACAGGGGCCTGAACCTGGGTCCTTGTGCAGTATAACATGTGCGCCCAAGCTGGTGCACGCCCCCCCATTTGTTTTTATTACATGTATATAGGATGGACTCACCTTATTCATCTCACTTGCAAAACAGGTTGATAATAACCCCTGGCAGAATATCTGAGCAGATTAAATAGAAAAATATGTCTTTAGCACAATGCCCAGAACAATATTAAATATACGGTCACCCTTTTAATCAAGTCAATTCCTCACAAGAGCCAAAGTAAGAAAGTTATGCATCTCAAATTTGGGGGGCATTATGGAGATGGGGTGATGGGACAGTATGTAACAGCAGGGCAGGGCCTGGGAGATAGCATAATAGTTATGCAGAACATCTGGGTATCTATGCAGTTGTTGGGTTTTTTTTTTTTTTGTCTTCTCCTCCTCTTCCATTTGCTCCTCCTTCTTAGAGAGAGAGAGAGAGAGAGACACATGAGGATGCCCACTTTCCTTTTCTTTATTAAGTTTTAATGTCTTTTAAAAATATTTATTTGTATCATAGGACAGAGAGAAATTGAGAGGAGAAGGGGAAACAGAGGGGAAGGATGGAGAGGAACACCTGCGGCACTACTTCACTGCTCATGAGGCTTACCTCCTGTAGGTGGGGACTGAGGGCTTGAACCCGGATCCTTGCATCTGGTAATGTGTGTGTTCATCAGGTATGCCATCACTCAGTCCCAAAAGGCTTTTTTTTTTTTTTTTGACTCCAGGGTTATTGCTGGCACTCAGTGCCTGCACCACGAATCCACTGCTCCTGGAGGCTATATTTTTTCCCTTTTTGTTGCCCTTGTTTTATCGTTGTTGTGGTTATTTTTATTGTTGTTGGATAGGACAGAGAGAAATGGAGAGAGGAGGAGAAGACAGAGAGGGGGAGAGAAAGAGAGACACCTGCAGACCTGCTTCACCGCTTGTGAAGCAACTACCCTGCAGGTGGGGAGCCGGGGGCTCGAACCGGGATCCTTATGCCAGTCCTGGTGCTTTGCACCATGTGTGCTTAACCCACTGCGTTGCTGCCCGACCCCCCCCCCCAAAGCCCGTTTTTCATATACTCTGTCCCACTCTCTCCCTGTCCTTTCTCTATAGTCAGCAACCAGGGCCCCAAGATCCCATGTAATTAATAGTAGGCTTCAGTTTCTAAGAGATTGGGGTAGATATCCCAGTTCACCAGCTGCGTGGAACTTGGCCAGTTCATTTCCCTTGGCTGAACTTTGGTTTTCTCTGCTTTATCAGGGAATAACATTCTTCTACATATCCTGTTAAAGAGGAGGACAGCAACTAGAAATGGAAGTCTGTATGAAGGGTAAAGATCTGAAGAATGTGACAGAGGAGATCTATAAACTGTCTCATGCGGAAAGAGGCAGAGAGGAGACAGGCTAATGCTGTGGCTTCAGAGGGAGGAGACAGAAGCATTTAATGCATAAAGATAAGATTTAGGGATTGAGTTTAGCAAAAGGAGAGAGTGCTGCTGGAAGTTATCATTTAGTGAAAGGTTGGGAAATACATTTTCCATCTTAAAAATAAGCAGAAAGCAAGAAGCCTCAAACTCTGATAAGTAGTTAAGTAGTGAACAGCTGGAAGGGGGGTTTCGCTCAAAGGGAACAAACTTGGGGGACAGGAAGTGGCACACCTGGTAGAGTGCCTATTACAATTCAGAAGGACACATGTTCGCCATCCTGGTCCCCACCAGCAGGAGGAAAGCTTCACAAGCTGCAGGTACCTCTTCCTCTCTCTCCCCCTTATCTCCCGCTTGCCTTTCAATTTCTCCCTGCCTCTATCCAAACTAAGTGAATATTTCAAAAATAAAACACAAAAGGATGAACTCTATTCCTTTTGAATCAGAAAGGCTGGGGATGTGGGGGCCAGAGACAGGCAAATACTGGGCAGTAATGCAGTGGGTTAGGTGCACATGATGCGAAGTGTAAGGACCAGGACAAAGATCCTGGCACGAAACCCCAGCTCCACACCTGCAGGGGGGTCGCTTCACAAGCGGTAAAGCAGGTCTGCAGGTGTCTATCTTTCTCTCCCCCTCTCTGTCTTCCCCTCCTCTCTCAATTTCTCTCTGTCCTATCCAATAACAGCTATAACAATAACAACAAAAAGGGCAACAAGGGTAACAAAAAAGGGGAAAATGGCCTCCAGGAGCAGTGGATTCATAGTGTGGGCACTGAGCCCCAGAGATAACCCTGGATGCAAAATAATAATAATAATAATAATAATAATAATAATAATAATAATATATAATGAAATCATCTCTTATGATTCATATCAGATGGGACTTTAAGGAATCATGTTAAGTTAAATAAGCCAGAAGGAGCGGGATGACATCAGATAATCTCACTTATAGGTGTAGCTTACAAAAAAAAGAAGAAAAGGCAAAACACAGAGTGAAACTTGAGTTAGATATGGACTGTTGCAGCAAGGCTGAGAACATGGTGGAGGGAGGGACTGAGAGGGCACTAGGGACTCAATGCACAATGGTGAAGGAAAACCTGGGTTGGTGTCAGGAATGGTGTGCAGATACCTATCACGGAAAGAAGAAAAATTAAGGTTGGCATAGATAGCATAATGGCTATGCAAAGAGAGTCTAATGCCTAAGGCTCCAAAGTCCCAGGTTCAACACCCCATTCCACCATAAACCAGAGCTGAGCAGTGCTCAGGTAAAAAAGGAAAGATGAAAAATTGCACTCTTGTGACAACTGTAAAATCATTACTTGTAAATCATTACTTCAAACAACAAAGCCAAACTTTAATATCTTTTTTAATTATCCTGTTACTAGGATGTCTCTCCTCTGTCAAAGTTGTTTTGTTCACTCTTGCATTTTCACACACTTAATTTTAGAATCAGACAAGTCTAATGAAATTTTTGTTAGGACTTAATTTATATTTAATTTGGCAATAACTGATATGTCTGGCTAGGGAAGTGTCTTACATTCATGAGGTCTGTGTTTGATACCCAACACCACATAAAAACTACACATATACACAAAAGAGAGAAAAATATAATAAAGGGAAGAACAGTGCCTGCCCCCCCCATACCTAATTATTGTCTGGGGAGATGATGTAATGGCTGGAAGAAGGACCAGAAAGCTGGATCAGGGAAGAGAGTAGCTCCCAAATATGGAAAAGGGATATAAATATTGTTGACTGTAAACCCCACTGATTTAATCTGATCTGGGGCCCCTATTCAGCTTAGGAGCCTATGTGACCTCTGCATACCTGTAGATGTGAGCTCACAGTCTGTGGTCATAAGTAGGAACGTTCCAAGCTGCCCCAATATCTATACCCATCTTCCTCAGGTGTAGCATAGAGTATATTGTCCATCCTCCCTTCGGAGGATGGAACATTTTCTACCATTGTTGATCCAAGTTGAGGGCAAGGTCCTATGGGGGCCCACAAAGGGGTCTATTGTGTTGTTCCTGATATAAATGACTGGTAACAATGGAGAGAGGGATTTATTCAAGGTCTAGGCCCATCATGCCTGTTTGGGAATCTCAGGACTCCCTGATTAGGGCCCCAGCTGATGGGGTGGCCTGATAGTGACTAAAGAGTCATCGTTAAAGTATGCCAGTCTCTTGCCCTTATTCAGCTTTTGCAGTCCTTGCTTTGATGAAGTTAGCTTTGGAGTGAGTGAGAGAAATATAATAGGAGGTAGGTGAGGAAGTTTCTCTCTCATACCTATTCACAATGAAAAGAGAAAGAGAAATGATGTGTCCATGACGAACCTTACTATCCAGGTAAGGCAAGTTCCTTTTATGCCGTTCGTTAAGTAGCTTACTTTTATGCCTTTCACTAACTTTTATAATTTTTTTTTCTATAAAAGTTGATGCTTGTTGGGCTGGGCCATTGCACACCTGGTCAAATGCATGTACTACCATGCACAAGGACCCAGGTTCAAGCCCCTGATCAGTAGGGAAGATTCACAGGTGATGAAGCAGTGCTGTAGGTGTCTCTCTCTCCTCCTCTCCCACTTCCCTCTCAATGTCTCGCTGTCTTATCTAATAAAACAAGGTTTAAAAAGAGGAAAACAGGTGGAGCCAAGATTGTGACTTGGAGGCAGCTGCTGGTGTGAGCACAAGCAGCGGCTTGTGACCTAGAATTCACTGGACAGGGTAGGATACTGGGCCATCAGCAGGAGGGTGAATAAGGGGTCCTAAGTGTGACACCAAGGAGGGGTCCTATAGTTTTTGGGTTAGAAAACGGGGAAAAAAGAAAGGAAATCTTTTGATTATTTCTCAATCTCACCCCCCCAACCCCAGAGCCAGACCCTGGGGGCTGGAGAGCTTCTCGCTGAGCTATTTTCTTTACCAAGATTCCCAGCTCACTAGGGGTATCATTCTAATCCTTTTTCTTTTCTTTTCTTTTCTTTTTTTCTCTAAGTGTCTGGAGCTCTATCTGAGCAATAAAATATCTGACCAATCAGAGCCTCATCCTTGCCTAGAGGTTTTTTTTTTTTTTTTTTTGGATATTTCTTACAACTGGCTGTCTTTGCTTAGGCTGCCTGAGCCAATCCAGAGCTGTCCAAGCTACAGACTGACTGTTAGGGTTTTTTACTCTATTCTATTTTATTATTACTATTATATATACACCTATACCTTTACCCACCCTCCTTCTTCAGGTTGACCAAAATTAACTGTTATTGTTTCTTCCATTGCTAGGTGACTGGGTGTACTATCCATTGTGAGAGGAAATTGTTTTACTCTACCTCTCCCTCCACTCTCCTTTCCTTTTTCCCTCCTCCTAGCTAATTAAAAAAAAAAAAAAAACAAAACTCTTTTTCCTTTCACTGCTCTTTCAGTCCTACATTTTACTAGCTGTGACCCTTTGAGCAAGTCACCTAAACTCTTCCAACCTAGATGTTCTTAGATGTGAGGGTCATCTGGCTGCGACATGTCACCCCATTGATCGCCAGGGTTGATAAGGCTGATTTGAAAGGCTAGGCGGGTGTCTCCTTCCTCCCTCACTGCTCTAAGTGTGTCCCTCCCGAAGCTGCATGCTCTGTCAGTCGAAGAGGATGGCCTTCCCTGAATAGAGACGGACCCGTCTTTGGATCCAGGGTATACAAGTAGCTGCGCTCCCCTCTAGAACCTCCAAACAAGCTCTCAACCTAGATGTTCTCATTTGTAAAATGGAGATAATAATAGCCCTTTCAAATACTATCTGCCTAATTACAGTAAAAGATCCTTTGCCAATAGGAACTTGCATCTTTCGAGTACCTTGCAGGAAGTTGTAAAGACATGTGATAGACCTTCTTTTTTAAATATTTATTTTATTTATTTATTCCTTTTTGTTGCCCTTGTTTTATTGTTATAGTTATTATTGTTGTTGTCATCATTGGATAGGACAGAGAGAAATGGAGAGAGGAGGGGAAGACAGAGAGAGGGAGAGAAAGACAGACACCTGCAGACCTGCTTCACCACCTGTGAAGCGACTCCCCTGCAGGTGGGGAGCCGGGGTTCGAACCGGGATCCTTATGCCAGTCCTTGTGCTTTGCGCCACCTGCGCTTAACCCGCTGCGCTAAAGCCCGACTCCCGTGATAGACATTTTATCCCTTTGAGGCTCCAGATGACCCATGATAATGATTGAATGCAGAATCCAGAAAGCAAAAAAAAATTATTGGAAAATAACTATAGCTAGTTTCTGAACAAATTAAATGTGGTGCCAGTAGTTTTTCTTATTAACTCTATTTCTGAGTAATATTAATATTAGTTTGTATTCTCAAAGGCTGAAACTAAAAAGTATCTTACAACATCCAAGGAGAATGTTGACTATAACAGGCTATTTTGATAAAAACTGAGTACATGAAAAGTTTGAGGTGGGGATGTTCAGATCACAAACCTCTGGAGAAATGTGCTGCTCTCGTTGAATATTCTGAGAACATTCATGTGGCAAACGTTCCAAATACCTTTTCTTTTTCTTTTTTTTTTCCTCCAGGGTTACTGCTGGAACTCGGTGCCTGCACTATGAATCCACTGCCCCTTGGAAACCATTCTTTCCCTATTTTATTGCCCTTGTTGTTGTTGTTGTTGGATAGGACAGAGAAAAATCGAGAGAGGAGAGACAAGGGGAGAGAAAGATAGACACCTGCAGACCTGCTTCACCGTTTGTGAAGAGACTCCCCTCAGTAGGTGGGAAGCCGGGGGCTGGAACTGGGATCCTTACTCAGTCCTTGTGCTTTGTGCCACGTGCACTTAACCTGTTGTGCTACCACCTCTCGACCCCAAGTTTCTTTTCTTTTCTAATATTTATTTATTCCCTTTTGTTGCCCTTATTGTTTTATTGTTGTAGTTATTGTCGTCATTGTTGGATAGTATAGAGAGAAATGGGGAGGGGAGGGGGAGACAGAGAGAGGGAAAGAAAGATATACCTGCTTCACTGCTTGTGAAGCAACCTCAGGGGGCTCAAACCCGGATCGTTAGGCTGGTCCTTGAGCTTTGCTTCACGTGCGCTTAACCCGCTGCGCTACCGCTTGACTCCCCCAAGTATCTTTTCTAAAGAACTTTCCTCTCAAAAGGTACTAGAATGTTGAATACAAGGAAATCTTGTGCTGTCTTTCTTACCTGTAGTCTGTAAACTTAAGCCTGGGTCCAATTTTGTGTGAGGCTTTGAGTTGATGAACAAGTAACAAAGCACACAGGCAGTGATGATGAAGGCCAGGAGGACCACTGCTGCTATGGATAGGCCGACCAGAGCGCCGATACTGAGGAAAGAAGACCACAGGGAGCTGAGTGTCAGCAAGGAGAGATCTGGAAGGTAGCATCTTAGAGAACTGCAGGTGTTACAGGAATAACTTGATTCTGCAGTGTTTGCCATTTCCACTTAACTCAAACAGGTTCTCTGTGCCTAAGCTGGGAAAAGAGCGAAAACTACATACACACTTGCCACATACATAGCGTGACATAATTCAGTACCTCCACATACTAGAGACTCAGTTTGCTCCTTCTCTTCTCCCTCTATTTTTTTTTTTCCCCTCCAGGGTTATTGCTGGGCTCGGTGCCTGCACCATGAATCCACCGCTCCTGGAGGCCTTTTTTCCCCTTTTGTTGCCCTAGTTGTTGCAGCCTCGTTGCGGTTATTATTGCCATTGTTGACGTTGCTTTGTTGTTGGATAGGACAGAGAGAAATGGAGAAAGGAGGGGAAGACAGAGAGGGGGAGAGAACGACAGACACCTGCAGACCTGCTTCACCGCCTGTGAAGCGACTCCCCTGCAGGTGGGGAGCCGGGGCTCGAACCGGGATCCTTACGCCGGTCCTTGTGCTTTGCACCACCTGCGCTTAACCCACTGTGCTACCGCCGATTCCCTTCCCTCTATTTTCTTTATTAAAAATTTATTTACTTATTCCCTTTCGTTGCCCTTGTTGTTTTATTGTTGTAGTTATTATTGTTATTGATGTCGTCATTGTTGGATAGGACAGAGAGAAATGGAGAGAGGAGGGGAAGACAAATTGAGGGAGAGAAAGATAGACACCTGCAGACCTGCTCCACCGCCTGTGAAGTGACTCCCCTGCAGGTGGGGAGCCAGGGGCTTGAACTGGGATCCTTATGCTGCTCCTTGGGCTTCTATTTTCATCAACCCACTTTTTTAATTAAATTTTTTTAACATTTATTTTTCCCTTTTGTTGCCCCCTTGTTGTTTTATTGTTGGAGTTATTATTGTTGTTGTTGGATAGGACAGAGAGAAATGGAGAGAGGAGGGGAAGACAGAGGGGGGAGAGAAAGATAGACACCTGCAGACCTGCTTCACCACTTGTGAAGTGACTCCCCTGCAGGTAGAGAGGCAGGGGCTGGAACCCGGATCCTTAAGCCCGTTCTTGTGCTTTGCGGCACCTGGCTTAACCCACTGCACTACCACCCGACTCCCCTTCAACCCGCTTTCACCCCAAGTAGCTAGAGATGAGCAGACCACTATTTCTTAAAGATTAAGGCACACAAGTGCAATGCCATTCATTGTATTTGACAAGAGTGATGCTCTGGTTTTCTCTCTCTTCTCTCTCATTAATAGACACATCATGTTTTAAAAAAATGGGACAAGAAAAGAAAATGAAGAAGAAAGGAGGAGGAGGAGACACACTAAATCTTCTAGTCACAGGCTAATTTCTGACCTAGTCTCTGCTAGCTCCTCAGGCCCATATGAACTCCAAGTTGAGAATACTTCCCTATCACTGGTTCTGCCCCAAACAAGGTTTTAATCATCTTTTCTTTACACTCTTGGCATTCTGGTTCATCTGAAGATCATGGTCTTTCTTTTTTTCCCACAACCCCTCCCCATGATCTCCACATAGAAATTTCACTTGACTTTGAATGCTTATTTCAAGTGTCTCCTTCTCTGGGTGAGGAGATAATGGATATGCAAAAGGACTTTCATGCCTGAGGCTCTGAGGTCCCAAACCCAATCCCTAGCACAACCATAAACCAGAGCAGAACAGTGTTCTGGTAAAAATTAAATTAAAAAACAAAACAAAACAAAAAACAAGTGTCTCCTCCTCAACAATTGTTTTTTTTTGATAGGACAGAGACATTGAGAGGGTAGAGAAAGAAAGACACCTGCAGACCAGGTTGACCATTTGTGAGGTGGCTCCCTCCAGGTGGGGAACTGGGGGCTCAAACCCAGATTCTTGCACTGGGTTCTTGTGCTTGGTACTATGTGTACTTAACTGGGTGTGCCACTGATAGGAAATTTCCAAAAATTTTAACCTTATAATATGCTTAAAGTATGTGCTTATAATATAGTGGTATATGATTGTGATGCATTTGTAAGAAGGCCTAAACACAGAAGAGAATAACTGAGAATAAAAGGTTAAGAATGTGTAGAAAGACGGGTATGTGCAGAAACTTTGAGTCAGGGCAGCCAATTGTGTGAAAGTGGAAGGTCGAAGTGAGTGGAAACAAAGATAGAAGACAGAAAATCAGATTGAACTTCTGTAAACTGAACAGTAGATAAGTAGAGCAGAAGGCCAGACCTAACTGTGTTATAGTAACCAAGGTTACTGCCATGTTTTGTCTATTTTGTCTTTAATTGCTTGTCACATCAGCTTCTGTGACCCTGTCTAGCTTCTACCCTCCTAAAAGGTATTCCTCACCACCACCCCCCCAAAGTGGTGTATCTTATGCTGAGGCTAAAGATAACAGTAACCAAAACTAACTGCTGGTGCACTTCTGCTAAACAGAAACACCTTAGAATTTTGGAGAGTCCCTCTCCAATGGTTAAAGAAATTAGTGGATGGGACCCAATGGTAGCACCTCGGGTTAAGAGCATATAGTAGGAAGCGCAAGGACCTGAGCAAGGATCTGGTTGGAGCCTTGTGATCCCCACCTGCAGGGGGTAGCTTCACAAGCAGTGAAGCAGGTCTGCAGGTGTCTGTCTTTCTCTCTCCCTCTCTAGCTTCCCCTCCTCTCTCCATTTGTCTCTGTCCTATCTAAATAATGAAAAAATAGGCACAGGAGCAGTGGATTTGTAGTGCAGGCACCGAGCCCCAGTGATAATCCTGAAGGCAAGATAATAATAATAATATGAAAAGAAATTATTGGCTACTCCAGCAATGAGAGAGTATAGAGCTATTAAAAGCATGTTGCTAGAGCTAGGTGGTGACACACCCAGTTAAATGCACATATTACTATGCACAAGTACCTGGGTTCAAGCCCCCACTCCCCACAGGCTGGGAAGAGGCTTTACAAGTGATGAAGCAATGCTGCAAATGTCTGTCTCCCTCTTTATCTCCCCTTTCTCCTTCAATTTGTCTTATCAAATAGAACCAATAAATAGTATTAAAAAATTTAAAAAAACATCCCTTTGGAAGACTGTATGGAGAGTTCTTAAATAAAAGTGGAATAAAAAACCAAAAATAAATAGCATGTTTTAAAATACTAGTTAAGATCAAAGGTGAATTCTGACAAGATAATATTAAATGGAAAGAGAAGGTACACTACTGTGTTCATAGCACAGTCCCGACTTAAATAAATAAGCGAGCGTATACTTGACTGTAAGCATACTCAGACACACACAGAGAATTATACTGAAATGCGGGTAGGCTATCTCTGGGCGTATCATCTACTGTGGATTTTTTGCCTGTGTTCCAACAGATCTTGTAAGTATAGCACATTTTGATTAGGGTTTCAGTTGTCAACATCTATATCTCTTTATCTGAAAGCTTTGGAGCCCAAACAATCTGTCTGTACATTAAGCATGTCAAAAGTACAGGGAAATCAAGTTGAAAAACAAGATCAAAAGAGAAAACACAAGTAGAACCAGAACTGGAATTGGCGTATTGCACCAAAGTAAAAGACTCTGGGGTGGCTGGGTAGGGGGAGAATACTGGTCCAAGAAGGATGACAGAGGACCTAGTGGGGGTTGTACTGTTATGTGGAAAATTGGGAAATGTTATAAGTGTACAAACTATTGTATTTACTGTCAAATGTAAAACATTAACTCCCCAATAAAGAAATAAACAAAAAAAAGTACAGGGAAATCAATGCCTCTCTTTTTTGGATCAGTGTATATATAACCAATGACAGGCAGAAATTGGGATGCGTGAGGTGTGTATCTCCTACACTATTTTATCAGGTGTCCAAAAAGAGTATGGAATGTAATTATGTATGGCACGTAAGATAAAATGATTTTTTAAAAGAGTAAATAAGAGTAGCTACAATGTCTGACCACCAATTCTGCGCTCTAGCCTTTTGACTTTTCTGGTAGAAAAACAGACAAACAAAAAACTATTGACAGTGGGTGTTTGGAAAGTGGACCAAACATGTGACCAGCTGCTTCTCCACAGGGAGTCTCCACTTCCCTAGACCTGCTTTTAAAAACAGCACTTTTCCTCAAACATTATTCAAGCAAGCAATATTTTGTTTTGTTTTGTTTTTTATACCAAAGCACTATTCAGTCTGTTTTTGGTGGTAGTGTATGGTGGTAGTGTATGGGGGGGGTGGAGGGTGGGAGTGGGTGGGTGGTTTAAACCTGGGACTTTGGAACCTCAGGCATAAGAGTCTCTTTGCATAACCATTATGCTATTTACCTCCTCCCAAATAAACAGTGTTTACATGGAGAATTTTGTTTTCAAATGGTGACTTTTCAGAAAGAACCAAATGGAGTTTACAGCAAAGCAGGGTGTCTATCCTGCAGTAGTGGGCTCTGTTCCAAGCCCACCAGAAGATTTAGTCCAATGCTGGCAATATACTGATCACATACATGTCCTGAAGACCCTCACTACCCCTCCCCACTCAGCAGCTGACTGTAATGTTTATTATCCAACCAGCTGTCTGTGATGTTTATTATCCAACCCAGGAAGCGTCAATCTTTCTGGATAGAACCTTCCAGCTGTCCTTGGGATCACAGGATGAGAGTACATCAGCATCTAGTAAGTCCTCAAGTAACAGTAACTATGACTAAACCAAAGGGCCTTTAATGAAAGGAGGTCCTTAAACAGCAGGAGGGTTGCTTTTTCTTTTTTTCCCCCCTCTCATCAACACAATTACACTAAACAAAACACTGTGATTGAAGGACTTGCACTACAGTGTAACCTTAGAGGTCAGTCCATCCAACCCTCTACCTTACTGTCTAAGCCACTTAAGTCCTCAGTTCAGAGCTCAAGTTCAGTACAGGGGAAGGGATGGTAGTAAGGGAATGGTGCTCTGGCTACCTGGAAGACAGGTGAGGGTAGTGAGTGGTTGTTTGTTTGTTCATTTGTTTTGTTTTACCTGAAGAGCAGGTTATAAGAGAGCCAGGCTAGATTGAGGCAGTTGTGTGCTTGGACAAGCCTGGTCTTAGGGCCAGAGTTTATTTTATTTTGTTTTTAAATATTTATTTATTTATTCCCTTTTGTTGCCCTTGTTGTTTTATTGTTGTAGTTATTATTGTTGTTGTTGTTGATGTTGTCATTGTTGGATAGGACAGAGAAATGGAAAGAGGAGGGGAAGACAGAGAGGGGGAGAGAAAGACAGATACCTGCAGACCTACTTCACCACTTGTGAAACGATTTCCCTGCAGGTGGGGAGCCGGGGCTTGAACTCAGATTAAGCGGGTTCTTGCGCTTTATACCATTTGCACTTAACCAGCTGTGCTACGGCCCGACTCCTCAGAGTTTATTTTTTTAATTAATCTTTCTTTTTGGGTTATGGTTGTTGTCACCAGGACTTCACAATTCTGGGCCAAATTTTTTAGGTACAAAGAGAGTGATAGAGAGGTTGTGGGGTCAAAGGAACCCTCCTGCACTGCTGGTGGGAATGTCAATTGGTCCAACCTCTGTGGAGAACAGTCTGGAGAACTCTCAGAAGGCTAGAAATGGACCTACCCTATGATCCTGCAATTCCTCTCCTGGGGATATATCCTAAGGAACCCAACACATCCACCCAAGAAGATCTGTGTACACATATGTTCTTAGCAGCACAATTTGTAATAGCCAAAACCTGGAAGCAACCCAGGTGTCCAACAACAGATGAGTGGCTGAGCAAGCTGTGGTATATATACACAATGGAATACTACTCAGCTGTAAAAAATGGTGACTTCACCGTTTTCAGCCAATCTTGGATGGACCTTGAAAAATTCATGTTAAGTGAAATAAGTCAGAAACAGAAGGATGAATATGGGATGATCTCACTCTCGGGCAGAAGTTGAAAAACAAGATCAGAAGAAAAAAAAACAAACACAAGTAGAACCTGAAATGGAATTGGCGTATCGCACCAAAGTAAAAGACTCTGGGGTGGGGGTGGGTGGGTGAGGAGAATACAGGCCCAAGAAGGATGACAGAGGACCTAGTGGGGATTGTATTGTTATATGGGAAACTGGGGAATGTTATGCATGTACAAACTATTGTACTTACTGTTGAATGTAAAACATTAATTCCCCAATAAAGAAATTAAAAAAAAAAAAGAAAAGGAAAGGAAACGGCCACTAGAAGCAGTGAGTTCATTGTGCAGATACCAAGCCCCAGCAACAACCCTGGTGGCAAGAAAAAAAAAATGTTCTGATTGACAATGTCAAAGTACCCAGGTTCCATCCCCTAGTTTCCACCTTCAGAAAGAAGCTTCATGAGTGGTGAAACAATGCTGCATGTATCTCTCTTTCTCTCTACCTATCATGCCTCCCCTTGCAATTTCTCTTTATCCTACTAAGTAAATAATTTTTTTTTCTAAGTTTGATTAGTCACAGTTAGGGCTGGTGAAATAGCTCACTTGGACAGAGCACTACTTTGCCA
The DNA here is from genome assembly GCF_950295315.1 of Erinaceus europaeus. Taxonomy (NCBI): domain Eukaryota; kingdom Metazoa; phylum Chordata; class Mammalia; order Eulipotyphla; family Erinaceidae; genus Erinaceus; species Erinaceus europaeus. Next base: position 71,201,865 of record NC_080174.1, on the reverse strand, counting down.
TGTGTGCAACCCAGGTTCTAGCTTGGCCCCCAATGCACTGAAGGAAGCTTCGGTGCTGTGGTCTCTTTCACTGTCTGCTGCTCTGCCTTCTCTGTCTCTATATGGAAAGAAGGAGGGGGGCCAGGTGGTGGCACACCTGGTTAAGTGCACACATTACAGTGCACAAGGTCTCAGGTTTAAGCCCTTGGTCCCCACCTGTAGGGGGAAAGCTTCACAAGTGGTGAAGCAGGGCTGCAGGTGTCTCTCTGTCTTCCTCTCCCTCTCTACCTCCTCCACTCCTCTCACTTTCTTTCTGTCTCTATCTAATAATAAATAAATCAATATATAAAAAAAAGAAAGAGAGTGATAGAGATAGAGAGACCCAGGGATAAAAAGAAAGCCACCACACATCAAAGCTTCCTCTAGTACACTGGGGCCCTGGGCTTGAACTTGCGTCACATACAGCAAAGCAGGCACATTTTCCAGGTGAGCTGTTATTGGATGGCAGGATTTTTTTTTTTATCCCAGTTTTGCTGCTTGCTTTCATAGGGGCATTCCCAGAAAGAAACTTCCTCTCTTTCAAGGTCTCATCTGTAAAACTGAGAGCAGAATTTCTAATGTGTATCTAGTCCATGTGTAGTCTGAAGCAATGCTTTTTAAGTCTCAGTCTGTTATGACATTATAGAGGGTCTTGGACAATTCACTTTCATATTGAGGTTCACTCCAGCCACCTAGGACCAGCAAAATAGCTCACTTGGATAGTGTGCTGCTTTGCCATGTGCAAGACTCAGATTCAAACCTGGTGCCCACTTCATTGAAGGAAGCCTAAGTGCTTTGGTCAGTCTCTCTCTCTCTGCCCCTCCCTCTAACACCCCCCCCCCCATACCTTTCTGTCTTGCTTTTTCTATTTGGAGTGGCATGGTCCTAGAGATGACAAAAAAAGGGAAAAGGGGTGGGGTGGGGCAGGTAGTGGCACACCTGGTTAAGCGCATATGTTACAACTTATAAGGACCCAGGTTCAAGCTCCTGATCCCCACCTGCAGGGGGAAAGCTTTGCAAGTGATGAAGCAGGGCTGCAGGTGTCTCTCTTTCTCTCTCCCTCTCTATCTCCCTCTCCCCTCTCAATTTCTGACTGTCTCTATCCAATAAACAAAGATAAAAAATTATTTTTAAAGTCCCTCTTTATGAGCACCTACACTGTGGTGTGTGTGTTTTACCAGAACACTACTCAACTCTGGTTTATGGTGATGCAAGGGATTAAACCTGGTACTTAAGGACTTCAGGCATGAGACTTTCTTTGCACAGTCATTCTGCTATCTACGCTCTCGATACGGAAGTCTTTGCAGAAGCATTATACTATTACCTCTAACTTGAAATCACATGTGTAAGACACTAGCTCAAGACAGAAAGTTCACATGCATTTTCTTCACAATAATTTTATTTTAATTTTTTGTTATTTATTTTATTGCCACAGGGTTATCCACTGCTCCCAATGTTCATTTTTTCCCCTTTCTTTATTTGATAGGCCAGAGAAAAATTAAGAGAAGAAGAAGCAATAGAGAGGAAGAGAGACAGAGGGACATCCTGAAGCACTGTTTCACTGCTCATGAAGCTTTTACCCTCTGCAGGCAGAGTGCAGAGGTTTGAACTGGGGTCCTAGAGCATAGAAGTACATGCACTTAACCAGGTGCGCTACTGCCTGGGCCCCTTTACAATAATTTTATGAGACAGATACTGCTGTTGTCATTTTAAAGATTGAAAAGAGAGTGAGAGGGGCCAGGCAGTGGCACATCCTGTAGAGAGCACAGATCACCAAGTGCAAGGGTCAGGGTTCAAGCCCTGAGTTCCCACCTGAAAGGGGGTGAGGAGCTTCTTGAATGATAAAGCAGTGCTGCAGGTATCTCTCTTTCTCTCTATTTCCCCATTCCTCTTAGTTTCTCTCTGTCTCTATCCAGAAGGGTGGATTCATCATACAGGTACAAAGTCCCAGAGATAACCCTGGTGGCAAAATAAATAAGTAAAAGAGAACTTTCATACCCCAGGCTCTGAGGTCCCAGATTCAATCCCCAGCACCGTCATAAACTAAGGCTGAGCAGAGTGCTCTGGTATCTCTTTCTCTTTTTCTCTGTATCTCTTGCTAATAAATAAATAAATAAAACATTAAGAGAGGTGCATGTCATATCTCTCTGAATGGACTGCCAGCACCTCAGCAGTGGAGAATAATAGATTTCTCTGTCCCTAGTGCCTAGCATAGCACCCGGCACAAAGCACAGAGTATCATGAGTGAATGAATATATGTATGAGCAGAAAATAAATTCATGTAACTCTCTGGGTTACAGATAGTAGCTGGCTGCCCAGGGTTGAAAAACTTAGCCAGGAGAAAATCCTTTCCAATTACAGACTGAGCTGTCTAGAAAAAGCAGTACTATCTATAACTGTCGATGATACACATGAAGTTGATTTCACCTCTTTATCTCAATTGGTCCTTGACCTAGGTGGAAATCAGAGCAATGTTTTATCAACCTCATATCTGATATGATGAAAAGAAAGAGCTTCAGAGACATTTCAGTAGCAGATCATCCTTTCCCATCCAGAGGGCATGCAGCCTTGGCTCACATACTTCCAGACACAAGAAAATCACTGAGATGGCCCCTGCAATTTTTCATATATTTTTAAAATTTTATTTATTTATTTATTTATTTATTTATTTACAGAGAACCAGATCATCACTCTGACATTTTCTATGTCGGAAATGGAACACAGGGCCTCATATACATATGTCCAGAATTCTGCCTCTGTACCACCTCCCACACTGTGGCCCCTCCACTTTTTTTTTAAATTTTATTTTCCACTTTGCTGCCCTTTTGTTTTTATTGTTATAGTTTTCATTGTTGTTATTGATGTTATCGTTGTTAGGACAGAGAGAAATGGAGAGAGGAGGGGAAGACAGAGCGGGGGAGAGAAAGATAGACACCTGCAGGCAGACCTGCTTCACCGCCTGTGAAGCGACTCCCCTGCAGGTGGGGAGCCAGGGACTCGAGCCCCTCCACTTTTGCTGATGCTTGTTTTCCCGAACGAGTTCAGGATCAGCTCCTTTTATCTGGCTGAGGCTTTTGGCGACCCTGAAATATGGAGACCTATTGCCCTCTTAGCCCCACACTTAGGTTCTAGTAATTGCAGCACTATAACCACCTTCCCTAAACAAGAGAGGGGAAACTGAGGTCCTCTGGGTGGGGACTGACCCACCACATCGCAATTCTATTAATAGAGACTAAGCTGAATCTTACTTATGTCATTTTGGCTTCTATTGTGGAGAATGGACTATGCACTTATCATAGGACCTAGTGCATGCTAAGTGCTCAATCCGGGTGACAGAGAGAATGACTAAGTATCAGCAGGAAAGGAAGAGCAGAAGCTGGATTGAGTTTGGGGTAGAATTGGGGATGCAGGGTCAATGAGGGGTGAAGGTTTAAGGCTGAGGTTTAAGTTAGGTCTAGGCAGTGTTCTGAAGAGTGGTAGGGTCTCAGGGGAAATTGGTGTCGGTGATGGAGGAAGGGTTGGGGTCAGTTTGGGAGAGTGGATAAAGTCAGGGGTAAAGTCCACATTGATATTAAGAAGGGGATCCAGGTGACTATTTGTATGAAGGTGGAGTTGAAGTTTCTTGTGAATTCTGGAAGATGAGAGTTGGCTGTTGGGTATGTAATTGGGGGAAGGGGTTGAGTTGAGGGTGGTGGAGGATGATGTCTGGAGTGAAGCTGGAGTCAAAGTATGTCAGGGTGGAGTTGGGGTGGGGTTCAAGCATGACTATGAATAATGCTTGGGGTCTAAGGGATTGGAGCTGAGAAAGGGTTCCAAGGGGAAGCTTGGTTGGCTATAGGGTGACAGCAAAGCTCAGTACTGGGCCTGAGGGGTTAGGTGCTGGTCATGGGCGGGCTCTTGCATAGGGCTGAGGGCTGAGTACTGGGCTGAGGATGGGGTGAGGAGGCTAAAACCGGAGTGGGGCGAAGGTGGGGTGAGGGCCAGGGTCGGTACCTGAGCCACCACATGTAGCTGTGCTCGTAGGGGAAGAAGCTGTGCGGGTCGTCGCAGCAGTACTTGTGGTCTCGGAAGCCGCAGCAGAAGACCGCGGCCGCCTCGCCCCCCGGCCGCGGGCAGCTGAAGCCGCGCACCAGCTCCTGCTCGGCACTCACGTAGCTCGTGCAGGCGCCGCTCATCTCGTCCCGCTCGCTCGCAGCTCGCTCGCTGCCGCCGCCACCTCTGGCCGCAGACGGGGTCAAAGAGCACAGGGCGGCGGGGAGGGCGGTGCGGGCTCCACCGAGTCCGGACTGAGCTCGGGAGACAGAGACACCCGGACAGGTAGAGAAGAGCAGAGAGACAGATGGAGACAGACTCGCAGAGAAAGACACCCTGGGAGGCACGGAGATGCAGCGGACTGAGAGAGGCGGACGGGGAGGAGGGAGGAGAGGGGAGGAGTGTGGCGGAGGTGGGAGTGGAGAGCGGGGAGGGGGCGGGAGCCCGCGCCGCAGCACCCGGGGGAGGGCGACCTGCGGAGCCCGAGGACTCTGCTGCCCCGGGAGCCGCCTGGGCGCGTCTGCACGCGCTCTGCCACCACCCGCCCCACTTACTGCCCAGTGTCTGCACGAGGCCGCGCGCTCTGAGCGACGCCACTTGTGCGGGGTGGCAGGGCGGGAATTTCACAACTGTGTTGGGCACCGGGTTGGGCTTTGGGCATCTCGGGCAGTTGCAGGCGAGGAGAGCGCCCAGAGGAGCGAGCAAGTGGCCAAGCTGGAAGATCTGCATGGAGATCTCACTCTCCATCCCCGAACTCCTCACAGCTACCCAGAGGGCCAGGGATTTTCTGGCCTATTTGATAAATAAAAACTATGGATAGGGGTCCAGCGGTAGCTCAGTGGGTTAAGCGCACGTGGCGCGAAGCACAAGGACCGGCATAAGGTTCCCGGTTCGAGCCCCCGGCTCCCCACCTGCAGGATGACTCTACATCTACCAGCGAACTTCCCCTTCCCTCTTTTTCCTGATAGAAATAGGAGAGGGGAATGACAAGAAAGAGACACACACAGAGACAGAGTGAGTGAGTGAGAGAGAGAGAGAGAGAGAGACCTACAGCACCACTTCCCTGTCCTGAAGTTTTCCCCATGTTGGTGGGGACCAGTGGCTTGAACCTGGATCTTCAGACTTAATAACGTGTGTGCTCTACTGGATAAGACACCACCAGGTCCAAATCTATGGAATTTTAATCGGACACTGTCTCATTCCCAATTCCTTGCATTTTCTGGGGTTCCAATGTGTCTCTTACTCACCCCCCCCAGGGTGTTTTAACTTAGTAGATTAAGCCTTTGTCTTTCTTGCCTATGTATCATCGTTTCCATGACCAGTTAGTTCATGCACCCACCTGTGCATGCACACCATTCACACTCCCTGACACACAAACCAAAGGACTATTGGATATTCCAGATGGTAACTCCATCTGTCAGGAAGTAAATACAACATTACGTTCCTCTATTCTCAGATATAATTTCCAGATCACAAGAGCAGTGTTCTCACTAGTATGGAGGTGCAGTGTGAAACCATAATAATTTCTTGACTGTCCTTTCAGGATATAATGGGAAAGCCGTGGCTCTGAGAGTTCTACAGCTTTTCTCAGTCACACTAAGTCAACTCCCTTTTTCAATCTTGATCATTTCAAGTCACCTGTTCACAGGGCACTGGGGCTGTAGGTCATGCAGTCAGTTATTGATTCACAGTGAAAGGAGGGGTGGGGCTGGCAACACAGCTCACTTGAATAGTGTGCTGCTTTGCCATGTGAACCACCCAGATTCCAGCCCAATCCCAACTTCATTGAAGGAAGCTTTGGTATTGTGGTCTCTCTCACAATCACTCCCTGTCACTCTGTCTCTGCAAAAAAAAAAAAAAAAGTGTGTGGGGGGTAGGTGGTTGTACACTTGGTTGAGTGCATATATTATAGGGACAGAAGCTAACTTACCCAGTAGAGCAATGTGTGCGGTCTTAGGCTTGGGCACCAGCATCACATGGGAGCATCATGGATGGTACCAGGGTGTCCCATGACTGGCGGTGTCTCTCCTCTCTCTCATCTCTAACCTCTTTCTCAAAGAAATAAAGAATGAAAAAGTTGGGCCAGAGTGCGGAAGGTAGATAGCAGAATGGTTATGCAAACAGACTCTCATGCCTGAGGCTCCAAAGTCCCAGGTTCCAGCCCCTGCACCACCACAAGCAAGAACTGAGCAGTGCTCTGGTTAAAAAAAAAGTTGTGCCAGAGAACACTCAGTGATAATATCTCACATGTATAAACCTTGGGGTTCATGTGGTCCAGGAGGTAGAGCAGTGGATAAAGTACTGAACCCTCAAGCATGAGGTTCTGAGTTTGATCCCTGGCAGCACATGTACCAGAATGTTTGGTTCTCTCACTCTCTTCTTCCTATCTTTCTCATCAATCAATAAATAAAATATTTTTTTAATTGGGGTTCATTCCCTGGTCTCACATTTTTTTTTAAAAAAAGAGTAGAAAAACTACACAAGACAACAAAGCTAAATATCTTTCCATGAAATGGATGTTCCAGCTATAAACAGTGCAACTGAAATAGGAGACAGCAGATGGTTCATCCAGTAGAGCGTCTGTGTGCAAGAACCTAGATTCAAATCCTAGGCCATCACTCATATGAGAGGACCTGCAGGAGGGCTGTTTCATAAATAACGGAGTGATGCTGCAGTGTCTCTCTTTCTGTCTCTCATTCTCTATCTAAAAGGAAAAAAAAAGAAAGACAAGAAAGAAAAGCGGCCTGGAACTACAGAACTCTGTAAGCACTGAGCCCCAGTGATAACCCTAGCTGGAAAAAGCAAACCAAAACAAACAAAAACCTGAAACTGCAATAGCAAATATTATATATATATATATATATATATATATATATATATATATACGACATTTTTAGATAGATATATATGTATACCTGAGGCAATTACAATACACATACACTATGACTTAGATCATGATGCAAAATGCATTGCTTGTTTTGAGTCTGATCATAAATCTCTGAAAGCCTTTGAATCTTCCATCAGGCAGGGACCAGCTCAATATTACAGTTTTTAGCTCTCTTTGCTTTTCAAGCAATAGGTAAATTAGGAACTCAGATGATGCCTTGAGGATCCCCAACTCCCCCATGTCTTGGTTTGGGTGTATGGTGGATACTCCATGGGCATTAGAGGGTCTGGGTTCATACCTAGGTTCTCCTACCCTCTTCTCCATTTTCTTCTTCTTCTTCTTCTTCTTCTTCTTCTTCTTCTTCTTCTCCTTCTCCTTCTCCTTCTCCTTCTCCTTCTCCCTCTCCCTCTCCCTCTCCCTCTCCCTCTTCCTCTTCCTCTTCCCCTTCCCTTCCCCTTCCCCTCCTCCTCCTCCTCCTCCTCCTCCTCTTTCTCCTCCTCCTCTTTCTCCTTCTCCTTCTTCTTTTTTAAACTAAAGAATTGCTCACCACTGGCTTATGGTGGTGCTGAGTATTAAACCTGGGGACCTTTTGTTGCCTAGGACATGAAAGTATTTTTGCATAAACATTATATTATCTCCCTAGCCTCCCTCCTCACACACTTTTCTTAAAAATTCATTTTATTTTATCTTAACTCTTTTTCAGCCACCAAGTTCCAGATGCTACCATGATGCCAACCTGACTTCCTAGGGCAGATGACCTCACCAATGTATCCTGGAGCCCTACCTCCCCAGAGCTCTGCCCCACTAGGGAAAGAGAGAGACAGGATGGGAGTGTGGATCGACCTGCCAAAGCCCATGTTCAGTAGGGAAGCAATTACAGAAGCCAGACCTTCTACCTTCTGCACCCCACAATGACCCTGGGTCCATTCTCCCAGAGGGATAAAGAATAGGAAAACTGTCAGGGAGGGGAGGGGATACAGAGTTCTGGTGGTGGGAGTTGTGTGGAGTTGTACCCCTCTTATCCTATAGCCTTGTCAGTGTTTCCATTTTATAAATAAAAATTATAAAAAAAGAAAAGATTCATTTTATTTATCTCATGAGATAGAGTTTCACATGAGAGAGAGAAGGAGAGAGAAAGAAGATAGTAGCACTTGAGTATATGCAGCACCTGGAAATCAGACTGGGAGCTGAGGCATGCAAGGCCTACATTCTACTAGCTGAGTTCTCTCTCTGGCTGCCCCTTCTTCATTTTTCCCTGTTTCAGGGTCCTTTTCTTCATCTAGAGCAGCTCCTTAGATGTGACTGTATATTTTGCTCTAGGTGTGCCTGGGTCCCTGAGAAGGGTCAGGTCTGAGTCTACTCTTGAGAAATATACAGAATGGTGGGGGAGCCAGAGAGAGGATCACAAGGCAAAGCAGTGAGAGGTGAAATGCAGAGACTATGGTTACAGAGAGGGTACCATTCAGAGGAGCAGGAAATAGTTTTGTGGCCTTAGTGTGCTAAAAGGTCATTGTGGGGTCAAATGTGAAAACGTGAGGGAATTGTTATTTTCTCCTAGAAAATCCCTCCCCTGAACTGTGAATCTCTGCCAATTGGGAGTTTGTTTGTCTGTGCTGATGGAGGCGCACTTTGGCCTCCTTATCAGATGGAGAGTAAAGGAGAATGGAATTCTGTGCAAAGGAAGAAGTTTTCCTAGAGACATGGAGCTCAGCTGGGAGGTAGAAAGCACTCTACTCTGGCTTTTGGAAAACTTGGGAAGCTGCCAACAGTTTCCAAACCCCCTTTTCAGACAGGAATTAATTTGTTCCTTCTAACCACCCTGTGGTGTGAGCCAAACAGAGGTGATTGAGTCTCCGAGCAATAATAAGTCCAGTGTCACAGAAATAACAAGCCCAGGCAAGACTGGTACCCATGTCTGTCTAGCTATCTGTCTCCTTTGGTTGTCTGATGAAGACTAGGGATCCCTATTCAGAAGAGCATTCTTAACTACAAAAAGAAAATTACATAGGGCTACAAAAAAGCATTAAATTGTATAGAATTTCTATCAAAATGTTAATTTTATTTGGCCCTTAATAGCATTTGAAATAGCAACATCTAGAGACTGTCTTATTAGTTTGAAATTTTGAAGTGGTTAATGAGGGTAGACAGTATTATGATATAATCTTCTTCTAGCGTTTGCCCTTCTTCTGTAGCCAGTCAACAGCGTCAGGTTGAGCCTGATGGAAAGTTTCGAGACCTCCTTTGAATCTGGAGAGGTGGCAGTCATTGACTATGTGGGTCATAGTCTGTCTGGAGCCTCAGGGGCAATTCGGGTCGTCTCTGGCTCCCCAGCGATGGAACATAGCGGCGCACCGGCCATGGCCTGTTCGATAGCGATTGAGGAGGGCCCAGTCATAACGTGCTAGGTCAAAGTCGGGTTGACGCTTGCAGGGGTCTGTGATGAGGTGTTTGTTCTTGACCTCAGCTGACTGCCAACTCTGTTTCCAAGAGTCTGGAACAGAGAAGTTCAATGTAGGCGTAGGGGACCAGATTGGGTGGCGAGACGTCAAGCGTTGGACAGGGTGGGCAAAGATATCCGCGCATACTGGCAGGTCCGGTCGAGCGTAGATGTGGGAAATGAACTTAGATGATGCCGCATCCCGACGAATATCTGGCGGGGCGATGTTGCTAAGAACTGGCAGCCATGGAACCGGGGTGGAACGGATGGTTCCAGAAATTATCCTCATGGAGGAATATAATTTGGAATCGACCAAGTGGACATGGGGGCTACAGAACCATACTGGGGCACAGTATTCTGCAGTGGAATAGCATAATGCCAGAGATGATGACCGTAGTGTGGAAGCACTCGCGCCCCATGAGGAGCTGGCCAGTCTTGAAATGATGTTATTCCTCGCGCCCACTTTTGCTGCAGTTTTTATGAGATGTTCGTGAAATGACAGAGTGCGATCGAGAGTAATGCACTTTCGCCAAGCCATCTTCAAAGCAGCTTCCCAAGCCATTCCTCGTGGGAGACGTGCTAACCATACGCCTTGTCTTGATGCTGAATGCGAGCAACTACTAAAGCAGTATGATGAGTCGGGTGACCCAGATGTGGCTGACCATCTCATTGCCTCCCTGGATGCAGCACGCCAAGCCCGCTGGCAACAACTCACGGAAAGTCTGAACTTCACCCACTCAAGTAGGAAGGCCTGGAAGCTTCTTCATAGTCTGGGTGCCAGTAGCCAACCCCCTCCTGTCTCCCATCCTCCTGTATCTCCAAACTCAGTGGCCAGTCACCTAACTCAAGTTGGACGTGCTAAGATCGACCCAGTCTGGAAAAGAGAAATTTCCCATGAGTGGTCATCCCACTTCCGGTTATCTTGTCCATCTCCAAAACTCTCTCCCTTTACACTGTCTGAACTGGAAGATGCTTTGAAGAGGGTTAAACCAGGAACAGCTGCTGGCTATGATAACATCACCCCAGAACTCATTCTTAACCTGGGTCCTGCGGCAAAGAAGTGGCTCGCTTCATTCCTGTCCCACATCTTGGAATCTGAGTCTATGCCCAAAGTTTGGCGTCGTGCGAAGATTATAGCGGTTTTGAAACCAAAGAAAGACCCAACACTGGCCGCCAGCTATAGACCAATTTCTCTCCTCTCCGTGTGTTACAGACTCCTTGAGAGGCTGCTTCTGTCACGTATTTCTCCTCTTACAGAGAAATTCCTATCACCCGCCCAGGCTGGTTTCCGCCCAGGAAGATCTAGCTGCGAACAAGCCCTGGCCCTCTCAACTTACATTGAAAATGGATTCCAGAAGAATTTAAAGACGGGTGCTGTCTTTGTTGATCTCACAGCAGCCTATGACACGGTCTGGCACTGTGGTCTCCTAGTCAAGATCTCAAGATGCCTGCCTCCATGGGTGGCCAACACTATATCGTTTCTTCTCCAAAACAGAAGATTCTGGGTGCATCTGGGTGACAAGTCTAGCAGATGGAGACCTGTCTCAAGTGGCCTCCCCCAGGGCTCTGTTCTGGCTCCTACGCTATAATATGATATAATGTACTATAATGATACGGTATGAAATGTCTATGGGGCAGGGGTAGATAGCATAATGGTTATGCAAACAGACTCTCATGCCTGAGGCTCCAAAGTCCCAGCCAGGTTCAATCCCCTGTACCACCATAAGCAAGAGCTGAGCAGTGCTCTGGTAAAAAAAAAAAAAAGAAAAGAAAGGAAGGAAGGAAGAAAGAAAGAAAGAGAAAAATGTCTATGGTTTCTCTTAGTGGCTAAGTCACAGTGGACACTACTGTGATTTGTTGTTTATATATATACCAGAAGGAAATGAATTTCAGTCAGAAGTTAGTGAAAGTAAGGATGTCACATTTTTTCCATCCAAGTTCATAAACTCTCTGGAAATCTAGCCACAGATCTCTTAGGTTCTGGTGGACCCTATGCTAAAATCTTCTGCTCTAACTCCTACTTTAATGGCTGTTCTTTCATCAAATGCATCATGTTCCTTATTACACTTATTGCAGACACACCAGGTGTCATGTCCTTGAAAACCTCCTTTGATATATGTGTAATTCTGCCCATTTTGTAGACAACGTATTGATAACTGGGACTCAGGGAGGTTTAAGTGATTCATCCAGTCACCCATCCTGTAACTTGGCAGTTAACTTTTCCTTTCTCCACAGTTCAGGCCTGGGGGCCAGAGTCTCCAACATGAAAAGGGAAGGGAAGGGGAGGGGAGGGAAGGGGAGGGAAGGGAAGGGAAGAAAAGGAAAAAGGAAAGGAAAAGGAAAGGAAAAGGAAAGGAAAAGGAAAGGAAAAGGAAGGGAAAGGGAAGGAAAGAGAAAGGAAAGGGGAGGAAAGGGAAGGAAAGGAAAAGGAATGGTTGGGGGTTGGGCGGTGGCACACCAGGTTAAGAGAACATAACAGGAAGCACAAGAACCTCTAAAGGATCCTGGTTCCCACCTGAAGGAGGGGTTGTCTTACAAGCGGTGAAGCAGGTTTGCAGGTGTCTCTCTGTCTCTCTCCCTTTCTATATTTCCCCCTCTCCTCTCAATTTCTTTCTGTCCTATCCAATTAAGAAAAAGAAGAAGAAAAAAAATGGCCTCCAGGAGCAGTAGACTCATAGTGTCGGCACCGAGTCCCCACTATGACCTTGGAGGCAATAAATAAATAAGGAAAGAAAGAAAGGAAGGAAGGAAGGAAGGAAGGAAGGAAGGAAGAAAGAAAGAAAGAAAGAAAGAAAATTAAAAAAAAGAAAGGGGAGGAAAGTTGAGTAGAGAAAAGTAAGCAGGGAGAACTCATTCATGAGGATCACTCTGTGAACTAGAAATTGTGTTCTGTGTTTTTCATTATTTCCTTCAATCTCCACAACTTTATGCAGTGTAACTTGATATAAAATTACAATAACTAAGTACATACATGTTCATTATAAAGCAATTCAGAAAATAAAAATCACCTATAATCTCACCAAATATTTTAGTATAGTCTTCCAGATACACACATACACAATTTTTCAAATATATTTTATTAGTGATTTACAAGATTATAAGATAATATTAGTATAATTCTGCCTTATTCTCTCCACCATTCTTCTGTGCCCCCACAACCCTCCAGCAGTAGCCACCACAATGCTCCCAAGGTCATAGATTTGGGTTGACTATATTTTTTCCCTTTCTTTCAAGTTTATGCTGTTCAATTCTCTATATTCCACATGTGAGTGAAATTATACTGTAGTTATCCTTAACTTCTTTAAAAATTTTTTTTTAGAATTTATTTATTTATTTTATTAATGAGAAAGATAGGAGGAAAGAGAAAGAAACAGACATCACTCTGGGGATTGAACTCAGGACCTCATGCTTGAGAATCCAATGCTTTACCACTGTGCCATCTCCCGGACCACTGTCCTTAGCTTCTTAGCTTCTTTACTTACTTCACTAATCATAATCACTGCCAGTTCCACCCATTTAGTCCCAAATGACACAGTAATCTTTTTTAAAAAACAGCTGAGTAGTAATACATTGAGTATATGTCCCATTTCTTCTTTCTTTCTTTTTTAGTTATAAGACCCAAATTAGTGGTTTTTATTCCATTGTTAAGGGTCCCCTCCCCTCCTAACTCTAAGTATTTCTCTTAGTTTTTTTTTTGTTTGTTTTGTTTTGTTTTTGTTTTTTAACCCTAATATTTTAAACTTTAATCAGGAGACTGAAAAGGCATGCACCAGATAAGTACATGGGCCATTTGGGCAAAAATTGTTGACCCCAAGAGTCTAAAAGTAGCACAGCAGGTTAAGCGCATGTGGTGCAAAGCTCAGGGACCCGTGTAAGGATCCCGGTTTGAGGCCCCAGCTCCCCACCTGCAGGGGAGTTGCTTCACAGGCAGTGAAGCAGGTCTGCAGGTGTCTATCTTTCTCTACCCCTCTCTGTCTTTCCCTCCTCTCTCGATTTCTTTCTGTCCTATCCAACAACAACAACAATAATAGCTACAACAATAAAAAACAAGGACAACAAAAGGGAAAATAAATATTTAAAATTTTTTTTTAAAAAATTGCTGACCCCATGTGGAAGCCAATGCCATTTTTTAAACTTCACTATTATTTTTTAATTTTTTTATTTATAAAATGGAGATATTGACAAGACCACACAGAGGTATAAGATAAGAGGGGTATAATTCCACACAATTCCCACCACCAGAACTCTCTATCCCATCCTATGCCCCTCCTTGAAAGCTCTCCTACTCTTTATCCCTCTGGGAGTGTGGACCCAAGATAATTATGGGGTGCAGAAGGTGGAAGGTCTGGTTTCTGTAATTGCTTCCCTGCTGAACATGGGTGTGGACAGTTCGATCCATACTCCCAGCCTGTCTCTCTCTTTCCCTAGTAGGACAGGGCTCTGGGGAGGCAGAGCTCCAGGACACATGGTGGGGTCGTCTGCCCAGGATAGTCAGGTTGGCAGCATGGTAGCTCGCATCTGGAACCTGGTGGCTGAAAAAGAGTTAAGATAAAAAGCAGAACAAATTGAGCAAAAAATTGAGGAAAAAAAAACTGCACCCATTTTAAGTGTACTACTTTGTCAGTTTTGTCAATCTTCATGTATCCACAACCACAGGACACAGAACATTTCCAGTTTCCATCACTATTCATTATGCACCTTCAAAATCAACCCTCCCCCTCTCTTGCCAAAGACACCACTCCGCTGCTCTTTATCCTTAAAGACTGAATGTCTTTGTTCAAGGAACTGAATAGCACATCTTTTGTGTCTGATGTCTTTTGCTTCACGTACTGCCTTTGAGATACATCTAGAAGTAATTCCTTCCTTTTTGTTGCTGAATATGGAAATATAATATGGAAACACTACAATTTGTTGATTCAACAGTCCTTAGGCATTTGGATTGCTTCCAGTTCAAGACTGCTATAAATAATGCTGCTGATAACAGTTTTGCATTCTACTTTCCTTCTTGTGTGCATGCATGCGTATGCCATTCCCTGCCCTGCCCCTCTACATGTTTAACTTTTTTTTTTCCGAATTATTTTTAGTAGGAAAATAATGATTTAGAAGATGGTTGTTGTTATATGGACACAATGTCTTATCTCCCACCATTCCCACCACCAGCTTAAGTCTTCCTTTACCATATCCCCATGCACTATGCAACCATGACCAAACTTCCCACCTCCACCTGCTCCATCCTGCCCCAGAGTCCCTGGCTTTAATAGGTTTAGCTTGAAATTTTTTGGGGGGTATTTATTTAATTGTTTATTGAATAGAGACAGAGAAACCAAGAGGGAAGGGAGAGTAGAGAGGGAGAGAGAGAGAGAGACATTTGCAGCACTGCTTCACTGCTCTCAAAGCTTTCCCCCTTTAGACAGGGATGGGGGTTAAACTCATCATCATATATGCTTTCAATTGAGTGCACCACTGCCCGGCCCCCTGAGTTTAACTTTTTAATAAGATACCTCACACCTATGAACATCTCATTTTTAACAAGGGGGTCCCAAATATTAAATGGAGTAAGGAGAATCTCTTCAACAAATAATGTTGGGAAAATTGGCTAGAAATGGACAGAAGAATGAAACTGAACCACCACACTTCACCAGTCACAAAAGTAAACACCAATAGTCCAATAATATGGATGTTAGACTGTTGGTCTGCTTCTAATTCTGCTTCTAAGACCCCTTCTGTTTTGATCATCACATTAGGTTCACTTGCATTGCTTAACTCTGTGGTCTATTTACATAATCACTATTTTACCTGCGACCCGCCCTGCCTACCGGGCATTGGTTTAATCCCCACTGGCTAAATGCAAGCTTGATACTTCTGAGCGCTCACTTTTTCCTTCTCCCCACCCCCTATCCTATGTACTTCCTCTTCCGACCTGACACATCTGCCTCAGGAGATATAAAGGACAGGATTTCCTAATGAAGAGGGATTAGATAGATTGCACTGCATTCCTGCTCATCAATAAAGATTGAACTGCGTTCCCAGCTCAGCCATGAGTCCCTGGTCATCTGTCTTCCCCCATGAAGCTAGCCCGGCATTAGACCAGAGACCATCAAGTATTTGGAAGAAAATGTTGGCAGACTCTTTTTCTAATCTAAGAAGCGTGGCCCTTCCTCTACCCTGATATAACTCTATGCCAAAAATCAAGACTTGGTCATTAAAGTAAATGCTAGATTTCAATTTCCATTAGTTTTTTTTTTTCTGCTGGACACCTATAAAACCTATGTGACCTTATGAGTCAACACTGCCTAAAGGAAGATGTTAATAAACTAACAAATAATTATGATGTGGATATTTCACACGTAAAGATCTTGAGGCTCATAGATGTTAAGTGACTCACACAAGGACCAAACCAGGAATTACAGAAGCTGAGATTTGCTTTTTCTTTGATTCCAATTTGCATCCAGTACATCACATGCTGTTCATCACTTTTCATGTTCAACCTGAGAGCACCCACCTCTGGGTTTTACACCAAGACTTCTGCACTTTCTCATGAATGAAAGACATTTCCAAGAATCAGACTCTCAAATTTTAAGTCCTTCTTGCCCTTGCTGGTATGTTGCCAGCATCCAGAAAACAAAGAATAGAGAAAAAAAGCAATGACTTTGGCACCAGACCAATCCAGTTTCTAATTTCTACTTGGCAACCAACTTACAGGGAAGTTTTTAATTTCTGATTTTGCCTCATTTATAAAATGTAAAGTCATAAAACCTATCTCATATGGATAAGATAAAGGTAGGGAGCACTCTGTAAAGGTTCATTTTCCTCTCCCACTTTGCTTAGGGCATAGACAGTATCTCACGTTAGGTCTATACACAAGAAAACTTTGTTGTAGCTTCGTTGTGGTTATTATTATTGCCCTTGTTGACGCAATTCGTTGTTGGATAGGACAGAGAGAAATGGAGAGAGGAGGGGAAGACAGAGAAGGGGAGAGAAAGATAGACACCTGCAGACCTGCTTCACCGCCTGTGAAGCGACTCCCCTGCAGGTGGGGAGCCGGGGACTCGAGATTTCCTATCTTTTAAGATTTATTTATTTGTGCGTGAGAGAGAGGGAATGAGGGGGAAGGAGGAAGAGAGAAGGAGGAAGAAGGAGGAGGAGAAGGAGAAGGAAACAAGAGCACTGCTCATAAAATGGTGACTGGTTTGAATTTGGAGCCTTTGGGCCCACAAACATGACATTGGTCCTTTGACTGGCTGAGTTACCTCTCTGGCCCTCAATTTCCTATCTTTTCAACAAAAGTGAGCCATAACTAAATGACCAAAGGAACTATGATTTACTGAATATTATATATATGGCATTGCAATGTCTTATGAGTATATTATCATAATAGGCCACGAGAAAAGTGCTGTTAGTATTCCATAATAGATTAATGATGACTAACTAAGGGGCTGGAACAGGAAAAGAATTTTCTAGAAAAGGTGGAGTTTTCCCAAAATTCATGGCCCATCCCTTTTCTGACCCTATTTGTCCATATCAGAACTGTCATGGAGTCCCATGCATGGTGAGGCTTCTTCCAACTGGTATGAAGAATTTATTATAATGACAGTATGATGAGATTCAAGGTCATAGAGAAGATATTTCAGTGGCCATCTTGGTTCCAGCTGTTTTCTTTCAGTTCTTGTTTGCCACTTGAACTTTAGAGAAATTAACAAATGCTTTTTAGCATTTTTTAGTTTTGCACTGAAATGACAACTGACATCTTCTCTTTTGACTAATGTATACTGCCTCAGAGTGATTGAGCTGCTTACAGAATAAAGGGACAATGTGGGGAATTCGTGGTCATTCTTGGTTCCTTCTGGTCCTGCTTTTTTTTTTTTTTTTTTGCCTCTAGGGTTTTTGCTGGGGCTTGGTGCCTGCATTACAAATCCACTGCTCTTAGAGGCCATTTTTTTCGCCATTTGGTTGCCCTTGTTATCATTATTGTTATTGTTGCCATTGATGTTGTTGCTGTTGGATAGGACAGAGAGAAATGGAGAGAGATGGGGAAGACAGAGAGGGGGAGAGAAAAATAGACACCTGCAGACCTGCTTCACCGTTTGTGAAGCGACGCCCCTGCAAGTGGGGAGCCGGGGTTCCTTGCTCCGGTTCTTGCCGGTTCGCACTATGTGCACTTGACCCAATGCGTCATCCACTGCAAGGACTAACTTCTAAAGAGAAAAGCAAGGGTTAACTTCTTAGTTAAAGAAAAATGCAGTTGGCAGCAATCTTCTCCCTCCTCACAGCATAAACAGCACTTACTACTACTGTAACCAAAGTGGTCTTGGTCATTTGCCTTAGAATCTGCTACTTCTGCCCAAGAGTCTGTTGTTAACACTAACAAGTTGTATTCTCAGTATACACAAAAGAAAAAGTAGAAAACGAGACCACCTGGGACCGCAACAAGACAGGACTAGAACTGCTTTGGGAACCCACCAAATCACCAGAGCGTAGAGACCACAATTCTGCCCAGACCTCCAGCTCAACCCACTTGAGAAACTTCTCTAAAGAACAAGGAATATCAACAAGGGCAACAAAAGGGAATAAATAAAATAGTTTTTTAAAAAAAGAACAAGGGATGTCTAGGGCTGGGCAGTGGCGCAGCAGGTTAAGTGCACATGGTGCAAAGAGCAAGGACCGTCAGAAGGATCCCCTTTAGAGCCCCTGGCCCCTCACCTGCAGAGGAGTCGCTTCACAAGCGGTAAAGCAGGTCTGCAGGTGTCTATTTTTCTCTCCCCCTGTCTCCCCTCCTCTCTTGACTTCTATCTGTCCTATCCAACAACAGCAACATCACTGGCAAAAACAACAACAAGGACAACAAAATGGAAAAAAAAAAAGCCTCCAGGAGCATTGGATTCATGGTGCAGGCACCCCCAGCAATAACCCTGCAGGCAAAAAAATAAAAAAGAAAAGAAAAAAAAAAAAGAAAGAAAGGGGGAGAGAAAGATAGATACCTGTAGACCTGCTTCACCATTTGTGAAGCAACCCCCTGTAGGTGGGGAACCAGGGACTTGAACCCGAAACCTTGCACAGGTCCTTGAGCTTCATAGTATGTGCACTTAGCCTGGTGTGCCACCACCCAGCCCCCATACAGTGAATTTTTTTCTAGGGGACTCTCTTACATATTATAGGGGACTTGGAAACATAAATATAAGAAACTTAAGAAAGGTAAAAATGGGAGTCGGGCTGTAGCGCAGTGGGTTAAGCACAGGTGGTGCAAAGCACAAGGACCGGCATAAGGATCCCGGTTCGAACCCCAGCTCCCCACCTGCAGGGGAGTCGCTTCACAGGCGGTGAAGCAGGTCTGCAGGTGTCTAACTTTCTCTCCTCCTCTCTGTCTTCCCCTCCTCTCTCCATTTCTCTCTGTCCTATCCAACAACGACAACAACAATAATAACTACAACAATAAAAAACAACAAGGGCAACAAAAGGGAATAAATAAATAAAATAAATATAAAAAAGAAAGGTAAAAATAAAATAAAAACGCCTAGAGATGAAGAATCAAAATCCTAGTTGGGTGGTCCAGGAGGTGGCGCAGTGACTATGGCACTAGACTCTGAAGGTACTGAGACTCTTGAGGTACTGAGTTTGATCCCCAGCAGCACATGTACCAGAGTGATGTCTGGTTCTTTCTCTCTCTCCTGTCTTTCTCATAAATAAAATATTTTAAAATAAATAAATAAAATCCTAATTGGTCTCTAAACTTCTCAGTGAGACTATTTTTTGTTTCGAGATAGGATCTAGTCAGGGGTAGTATGAAACTGGCGCTCAAAGTGCCTACTGTATAATTAATCATATTTAATCTGCTAAGGGCCAGGCACTATAATGAGAAAAGAGAGGGCAGTTGCTTAAATGATTCAGATCAAATGTGGTGAATAATCAAGTGAGTGTGTGTAAAAAAGAAAGGCTTAGGGAGCTTGTGAAGGCAGGGTGGAGGGGAACAGGAGTGGCAGAAAGTGATGTTAGTTCTCAGTGCTGAACTGGGATACCTGTAGACATGCCAAGGAGGCAAGTGAGTGAGACTAGCATACATAAAAGGTAGAGACTTGGGTGTCATCTGGGACTAGCTGGCAGTGAAAACCACCATAAGAAAAAAATGAGACGGCTGCGCATGAGTACATGGAGAGAGAGAAGAGGAAATCCTAGAACACAAGAAGATCAACAGAGAAGGAATGAGCAGAGGGGAACGATTTATCCACAGATAGGAAGGGTGTCAGATGATGGCACACCTAGTTGAACGTACATGTGACAGTGCACAAGGACCTGGATTCAAGCCCCTGGTCCCCACCTACAGGGAGAAAGCTTCACAAGCAGTGGAGCAGTGTTGTAGATGTCTCTCTCCTCTCTATTCCCTTCCACTCTCAGTTTCTCTCTGTCCTATCAAATTAAACATAGAAATATTTAAAATAGACATTAAGAAAAAGGAGAAGCCAAAAAAGGTAGGAAAAGCAAGAGAAGAAGTGAATGTATTAGGGAGAAGAGGGTAAACATCAATAACACAAGTGGCTGAGGGATCTGAGAGAATGTCCACTGAGCTGTGTACAAAAAAATAATTCTGTGGTGGTTGAATATCACTGTGATTGTCCTTGTGCATACCCACGAGACTGTATGCACACAGGTATATGCAGAAATAAAGCTTAGGGCAGGGTATGTTCAAGTAGGCTGGAGACTTCCATTGGGGGTGGAGAGAAGCCTGTGGTCAGCTCAAAGGCAACCTTCAATTACTCTAGACAGCTTTTCTGAACTATGAGGAGAGACTGTGAGAACCGTAAACACAACCCAAGCAGTGGGAAAATGGAGGATACTGGAGAGAGAGAAGATTTGCTCAGTATGTGAAGCAGGGGCACAGCCAGCACTAAAGTCTAAGTCTCCAGATATTCTAGAAGAATCACTATTAGAGAAGCTGACTATATATATATATATATATATATATATATATATATATATATATATATACAGAGAGAAAGAGAGACAAGGAAGAGACACCAGTGCATTGATCCGCTACTCATGAAGTTCCCTCCCTGGGTGGGAGAAATAGAACAATGATTATTATGCAAAGAGACTCTATGTCTGAGGCTCCAAAATCCCAGGTTCAGTCCCTTATACCTCCACCCATAAGCCAGGGCTGAGCAGTGCTTTGGTTAAAAATGAATAAATAAATAAATGATTAAAAAGAAAAAGAATAGAAAAGATAGGAGCCAGGCGGTTGAGCAGCTGTTTAAGTGCACATGGCACAGAGCGCAAGGACTGGTAAGAATCTGGTTCGAGCCCCCGGCTCCCCACCTGCAGGGGAGTCGCTTCACAGGAGGTGAAGCAGGTCTGCAGGTGTCTGTCTTTCTCTCTCCCTCTATGTCTTCCCCTCCTCTTTCCATTTCTCTCTGTCCTATCCAATAACAATGACATCAACAATAATAATAACTACAACAACAATGGAAACAACAAGGGCAACAAAAAGGAAATAAATAAATAAATAAAAATCTAAAATATATATATAGGTCTGGGATGTGGCGCAGTGGATAAAGCATTGGATTCTCAACCATGAGGTCCCAAGTTTGATCCCCGGCAGCACATGTACCAGAGTGATGTCTGGTTCTTTCTCTCCTCCTGTCTCATGAATAAATAAATAAATTATATATATATATGACACATTTATTTCATGAAAGAAAGAAAAAGACCAGAGCATGACTCCAGAATATGTGCTGCCTGAGATCAAACCTGGAGCCTCAGATATGCAAGTTGTATATTCTGTCCATTGAGCCATTCCCCAGGGCCAGTTGATGCCTCTTTTTATATTCATATAGAAGTAATATATATGTTTTACATACAAAACTCAAACACGGTAGAAATACTTAATAAGAAACTGAAGGGGAAACAGTAAGATAGCTGGTTTGGTACATCATCTACTTTGCCATGCAAGATGAGGTTTGAGTCCCCAGCCCATCACATGAGAACACTACCTGCTGCACTGGGGGAAGCTCTGGTGCTGTGGTCTCTCTCCCTCTCTGTGTGTCACTGTCTGCTGTCACAAAAACTCAGTCTGATGAGGTAAAATCACACGTTAAAGGCCCTGGATGGATGGATGGATGGATGGATGGATGGATGGATGGATGGATGGACAGAAGGACGGACACACACACACACACACACGCTCCTGTTATCTTACCATATCTTTTAATGGACAGCTACCAGCAATAGCAATAGCTTGGTCAATATATATCTTTCTCTTTCTTTCCTGCTCAACACAGCTTTTTTTTTTTTAATTCCAGGGTTATAGCTGGGGTTTGGTGCCTACATAACAAATCTATTGCTCCTGGAGGCCATTTTTTCCATTTTGTTTCCCTTGTTGTTGTTATTGCCATTGCTGTTGTTGTTGTTGGATAGGACAGAGAGAGAGAAATTGAGAAAGGAGGGGAAGACAGAAAGGGGAAGAGAAAGACACCTACAGTTCTGCTTCACCACTTGTGAAGTGAACCCTTGCAAGTGGGGAGCTGGGGGCTCAAACCAGGATCCTTATGCTTTGGAGCCATGTGACAACACTGCATTTTTAGTAAAAATACTATATACTTCTCCCTACTATATTTTGTTTATGTGCATGTGTTCTTCTTTTTTTTAATCACCTGCCCTATTTTCACTTTTGGACTGACCTCTGTGTAGCATATAGAAATCTAACTCATTCATTTTAATAACTGCATTAGTTTTTCACTTGGACTTGTATCACCATTATTACCAGTCCATATTGATAGGCATAAGAGCTGCATCAAACTTTTTTGCTACTATGAGTAGCGTGCCTGTATATCTGCCTTATTGTACATAGACCTACTATGTAATGATTCGACACGGAAGCACCCATATTCTCAATTAACAAGCCTTCAAGCCTCTTGACCAGCAGGTGACCTTGCAAGCATCAGCAGGTGGCAGAGACAGATGGTGTGACTGACTGCACGTAGGCACCAACTTCACAAACATCCTCCTTGCCTACCAAAGTCAGATAACAGAATGAAGCATGGAGGCTCCTGACATCATGCAGCCCTTTAAGGAGACTTATGACTAGAACATCTTATAAATATCACTTGTTCATGAATTTTTAGTGTACCCACCCCCTTGTGCCTTCATAAAAGCCCAACAGAACCCCTGCCTAGGGCCTTTGGTTCCTTTAGTCATTGGCCATGCTCTCTCTCTTTCTTCAACAAGTAAATCTTTCTTTCCATATATGAGACTCAGTCTTTCTTTCTCCCTCTTTTTTTTTTTAAATTTTTTTTACCAGACCACTGCTCGGCTCTGGATTATGGTAATGCGGAGGGTTGAACCTAAGACTTCAAAGCCTCAGGCATGAGAGTCGTTTTGCATAACCATTATACTACCTACCCCTCTCTCCCCCTTCTTCCTATTAATACCACAAAGTTTATGAGTCTTCTAGAAGAAGGGTACAAAGGATATGCATATTTTGTTTTAAAAGATATTGCCAAATTACTCAAAAAACTTGAACCAGTTTATTGGTTCAACTGTTTCTATGAATGCCTATATTTTTATTTCTCTATTGACAATGGATTTATTTATTTTGGATAGAGACAGCATTTCAGAGGGAATGGGAAGATAGAGAGACACCTGCAGCACTGTTTCACGACTTGTGAAGCTTCCTTGCTACAAGTGGGGACCAAGGGGATTGAACCAGGGTACTAGTGCACTGCAGTGTGTGAGCTCAACCAGGTACGTCACTGCCCAGCCCCCCAAATGAATATCATTTTTTTATTTGCTTTTTTCCCCCCCTTCTGTTGCCCTTGTTGTTTGGAATAATGTCATTTAAAAAATTCTTTCCGTGGTCCGGGAGGTGGCACAGTGAATAAAGCATTGAATTCTCAACCATGAGGTCCTGAGTTCAGTCCCTGGCAGCATATATATATACCAGAGTGATGTCTGGTTCTTTCTCATGAATAAATTCTTTAAAAAAATTCTTTCCAACTGGAATGAGAATAAACATCTTTTCATATTATTGCTCTTCTGCCACTGATCAATTCATAGCCTTCGTATATTTATTACTGAACATGTACTTTGGGCCAGTGAATTAGTTTTTTTTTTAAGTTTTTTTAAATTTATTTTATTTATTTATTCCCTTTTGTTGCCCTTGTTGTTTTATTGTTGTAGTTATTATTGTTGTTGTCGTTGTTGGATAGGACAGAGAGAAATGGAGAGAGGGAGGGGAAGACAGAGGAGGAGAGAAAGATAGACACCTGCAGACCTGCTTCACCGCCTGTGAAGCGACTCCCCTGCAGGTGGGGAGCCGGGGTTCGAGCCGGGGTTCGAACCGGGATCCTTATGCCGGTCCTTGTGCTTTGCGCCACCTGTGCTTAGCCCGCTGCACTATAGCCCAACTCCCGTGAATTAGTTTTTTAACCAAGCAGTTTTTATCTAGTTTTATTTTTAAAGTATTTTATGGGGAAATTAATGGTTTATAGTAAACAGTAAATACAGTTGTTGATATTTGTGTAAAACTTCTTAGTTTTTTGTAAAACACTAAGCCTCCACCTAAGTCCTCCTCTATCATGTACCAGGACCTGAAAACTCACCTCCACGCCGAATCCTTGACTTTGGTGCAGTACACAAACCCAGTCTAAGTTCTACCTTGTGTTTCCTTTTCTGGTCTTATTTCTCAACTTCTGTCTAAGTGAAATCATCTGATATTCATTCATTTTTTCCCCTTTATTGGGGGGGATTACTGGTTTACAGTTAACAGTAAAATACAGTAATTTGTACTTGTGTAACGTTTCTCAGTTTTCCACATAACACTCTAACTCCCCACCTAGGTCCTCCTCTGCCATCATGTTCCAGGACCTGAACCCTCCCCGCATCAACTGAGTCCTTTACTTTGGTGTAATACACCAGATCTAGTTCAAGTTCTGCTTTGTGTTTTCCTTTCTGTTCTTATTTTTCAGCTTCTATCTATGAGTGGGATCATCCCATACTTATCCTTCTCTTTCTGGCTGATCTCACTTAATATTCTTTCAAGCTCCATCCAATTTGAGGTGAAGGTGATTTCATCATTCTTAATGGCTGATATATATAGTCTTCTGCGAGTTCTCCAGACTCTTCTCCACAGGAGGCTGGACCAATTTACATTCCCATCAGCAGTGTAAGAGGGTTCCATTGTCCCCACAACCTCTCCAGCATTTATTGCTGCTACCTTTTCTGACATATGACATTCACACAGGAATGAAGTGGTATCTTATTGTTGTCTTAGGGTCAATGAATTCTTATTGAACAATAAAGATTGATTTTTGAAACTAGACTTGGAAACTTTAGTACCTAATTGTTAACAAGTGTTTATTGTAGAGAATGAGAATATAGAAACTGATGGGGATACTTTTATTTAAAAAAATTGCTATGCTTTTTTTTTTTGCCTCCAGGGTTATTGCTGGGGCTCAGGGCCTGTACTATGAACCCACTGCTCCTGGAGGCCTTTTTTTCCCATTTTTGTTGCCCTTGTTATAGTTATTATTGTTATTATAGCTGTTGTTGTTGGCTAGGACAGAGAGAAATCGAGAGAGGAGGGGAAGACAGAGAGGAGAGAAAGACAGACAGACACCTGCAGACCTGCTTCACCACTTGTGAAGTGACCCTCTACAGGTGGGGAGCTGGGGGCTCGAACCAGGATCCTTACACTGGCCCTTGCACTTTGCACCACGTACGTTTAACCTGCTGCGCTACCGCCCAGACCCCTGCTACACTTTTTTAAGAGGTTTATTTTATTTATTACATGTGTGAGAGAGTTTCATATGAGAAACAGGGCAATGACAAGCCCAAGCACCACTCTAGAACACGAAACACCAGAGATTAAACTGGGAACCTCAGATATGTAGGCCTAATGTTCTACCAGTTAAACTATTTCCCCCATCTACCAGTTGAGCCCCAACGTCTGGGCTCAGTTTTTATATCATGTATTGTTTTACAATGATCATGATATATATTTTAAATAATTTATTTATTTATGAGAAATATAAGCTGAGAGAGAAAGAACCAGACATCACCCCGGTACATGTGCTGCCAGGGATTGACCTCAGGACCTCACGGTTGACAATCTAGTGCTTTATCCACTGCGCCACCTCTCGGACCACCAATGATCATGATCTTTATAACTATTTATTTATTTATATTTTGCAAGGCTGGTGCCTTACAAATGCCAGATTCTACTACTCCCAGGCCAATTTTTTTCATTTTTAAAATTTCAGAAAGAGAAAGGCAGATAGGCAGAGAGAGAGAGACAGACACACAAAGAAACCCAGCACTGCTCCACCATTCATGGAACTTTCCCTATTGCTCTCCTGCTGCTGGGCAGGAACAAGGGGCTTTAAGGTGGTTGTCATGGGTGAGTTATCTTCCCACCTCTGTCTTCAAATTACTTTTGTAATTAAAGAAACACTTACTTAAGGAAACAATAATTATTAAATGTTTGACATAGACTCTCATTTGCTAGGAATTCATGTTGGATTCAAGTTTTCATTGATCACAAGTTCTACTGGTTTATGTGATATATATATATATTACTAGGAATGTTTTTTGGGTTTTTTTTTTTTTGCCTCCAGGGTTATTGCTGGAGCTCAGTGCCTGCACCACAAATCCACTACTCCTGGAGGCTACTTTTTTCCTTTCATTGCCCTTGTTGTTGTGGTTATTACTCTTGTTGTTATTGGTGTCATTGTTGTTGGATAGACAGAGAGAAATGGAGAGAAGAGGGGAAGACAGAGAGGGGGAGAGAAAGATAGACACCTGCAGACCTGCCTCACTGCTTGTGAAGCGATTCTCCTGTAGGTGGGAAGCCAAGGGCTTGAACCGGGATCCTTATGCTGGTCCTTGCACTTTGTGCCATGTGCACTTAACCCACTGCACTACTGCCCAACTCCCGCTAGGAATGTTTTCATAGATGTTTTACCTTAATCCTCACAACAGCCCAGTAAATTAGGAGTGCATTCTCTCTTATAGAGTTCTTAACAGGCAGAAGGGTAATACTTGATTTATTTCTATTTGTCACATGTTTCCATGAGCTAGAGGTTCTTATTGGTTGGCGATCCACTGGTCAAGGGCACTCACTGTTCAGACATTACTATAGGTCAGTTGTTTTGAGATTCAAATAACCTAAATAGTAGAACTCCCTCCTCCCAGGAGTGATGGGTTAGGTAGGCTAAGAACCGAGCCGGAGAGTTAATAGCCTCTCCTTTCTAGGCACCATTGGCATTTGCTTTGGTCACTCATGTAAAGTGGGGGAGGAATGGGGGTGGAGGTGCTGGCAGGGGGGAGCTGGAGGCAAAAGTGGTTACAAGTCTTCTCGCTTCTTCAGGATGAGCTTCCTCACAAGCGCTGTGATCTGGGGTCTGACCTCCTCCACTGATACAGTTGGGTCCCAAGCTCCTGCCACTTTTCCATCTGGGGTCACTAGGTACTTCCAGAAATTCCAGGTGGGTTCCTTTCCAGAAGTCTCTAAGAGAAAATGGAAGAAAGAGAGCAAGGTTTACTTCCCTGTACACTCTGCTGGATTTTCACTATTGGTGTCCATTCTTTCATGAGGTAATGGCTCTATTTGAATTAAGTATAAAATCCTGATGCCAAATCCACACTCAAAATCATGTCAGAACCATAGGAGGTAAGACTCAGGCATCAGTAATATCTCAAAGTTCTTCAGGAGATTCTAGTCTGGTACCTAGGTTGAGAACTACAGCTTTAGGGAAGTACTTGGTAACAAAGCAGTACCAGATCCTCCTTTTTAAAATAAAGAAAGAATGCTCTCTTACTTATTTCTTTTTTGTTGCCCTTGTTATTTTTATTGTTGTTGTAGTTATTATTGTTGATGTCGTCATTGTTGGATAGGACAGAGAGAAATGGAGAGAGGAGGGCAAGACAGAGAGGGGGAGAGAAAGAGAGACACCTGCAGACCTGCTTCACCACCTGTGAAGCGACTCCCCTGCAGGTGGGGAGCCGGGGGCTCGAAACAGGATCCTTATGCCGGTCCTTGTGCTTTGCTCCATGTGCGTTTAACCCACGGTGCTACCGCCCGACTCCTCCAGATCTTCCTTTATTAATGACTTTAAGTTACTGAATAGTCTATACCGTTAGCTAATGAAGTCTGACAGCATCTGAATCATGGTGGTGATAGGGGTGGGGTGGGGGTGCTGGGACATTTAAACAGATTCTTGAGCCTCCTTGAGTGGGTCTCTCCGTTAATCCATTTTTCTTTGCCTGCCAAGGCCTGGTGCCTGCATGATTCCACTGTTCCCAGCAGATTTCATTTTTCCGTTTTATTTTCATAGACACAAAAAGAAAGAAAGAATGGATGAAAGAAAGAAAGAAAGAAAGGAAGGAAGAAAAGAAGGAAGGAAGGAAAGAAAGAAAGGAGAGAGAGAAAGGAAGGAAAGAAAGAAGAGGAGAGAGGGAGGGAAGCAACAGTACTGCTCCACCATATGTGAAACTTCCCTGTGACAGGCATGGTGCTCCCATGTGGTGCCAGAGTTGAACCCACTCTATCTGGTAAACTACTGACCTCCACTCCCTCCCTCCCTCCCATGGCCACTCCTTAGCTAATGCAGTTTTTAAGAACTCTCCAAGTGTTTTTTTTTATTATTATTATTATTATTATTATTATTATTATTATTATTATTTTAAGGTCAGGTTTTATCTGTAACTATGGGAAGGAACTAAAAACCAAAAGGGGGCATGCACTGAGATTTACCCACAGATTCATATTCAAATTCAAATCTACTTTAGCAAGTGAACTTTTTGTTTGCTACCTTGTTGTTTCTCCTTTACTCCTCTAGGTGAGTGGCTTGGAGGGGCAGTGGTGAGAGACTAAGGGTAGCGTGAACAATGAAGTGGTAAAAGGCAAAAACATCAACAGAAGCACTCAAGTGAGAAAGGAACTGGGAAGATGACGGCATCTTAGAGCACAGTACTGGCATGTCTGAGAGCCTGGGTTCCATCTCCACACTACCATAAGTTAGAAGTTGAGCAGTGCTCTGGTCGCACTCAGTCTCTCTCTCTCTCTCTCTCTCTCTCTCATAAAAATAGAACGAACGAATGAATGAATAAAGACTTGAGAGAGAAAACAGGACAAGTTTGACAAACTTGGCCATGACCCCATTTTGTGTGGTTCGAAGGTTTCTGAGGTTGGAGAAGGGCTGTTTCTCAAGTATTCAGAGCTGAGAGTTTAAGTTCAGAAAGTTTGCCTCCTGCAGTTACAGATTTGCCTCTGATTCAGGCAGGAGTGACTGTTAGTCATTCTGGTCACCTTTTAAAAATATATCTATTTTTTTATTTACTTATTATTGGATACAGAGAGAAACTGAGAAGTGAGGGGGAGATACAGAGGGAGAGGAACACCGTAGCACAGCTTCACCACTTGTGGAGCTCTCTTCCCCACAGGTGGGAACCAAGGGCTTGAACCTGGGTCCTTGTGCACTGTAATGTGAGTGCTTAACCAGATGTGCCACTGCCTGACCCCTCTGGTCACCCTTCTTTAGGTTTGTGGCATCCCGTATGTGTTTTGAGGCCTCCATCCTAAAGTCGTAAGCTCAACTTTTCACATTGACTAAGATCTGAGGGTTCAGTCTCCTAAGAGCCCCTGCATATGAAACAGTATGCCAGAGAAGTCTGCAGATGTGAAAAAGAAGTGCAAAGTGGCAGGGCAGCATAATGGCTGTGCAAACAGTCTCATGTCTGAGGCTCCCAGGTCTCAGGTTCAATCCCCTTTACTACGATAAGCCAGAGCTGAGCAGCACACCGGTTTAAAAAAAAATTGTGGGGGCCAGGTGGTGGCACACCTGGTTGCGCGCACATGTTACAATGAGCAAAGATGCAGGTTTAAGCCCCTGGTCCCCACCTGCAGTGGGAAAGCTTTGTGAGCAGTGAAACAGTGTTGCAAGTGTCTCTCTGTCTCTCTCCCTCCTCTCTTGATTTCTGGCTGTCTCTAGCCAATAAATTTTAAAAATATATTAAAAAATTTTAAAAAAAAAGAAAAGAAATTACTTTTTTAAAAATTGTGCCCTTCAGGCTCATTACTCGAGTGAGACCTTTCCTTTCTCATAGGATTTTCTAATTCCATTCCAGGAGGTTCACTTCCTAACAAAGCCCCAAAACCTAGATATAAACCAGGTCCCATGAGATAGGGCATATGTTCACATGTATCCATAAATTATGGCAAAATATATACCTGAAAGCAAAAGTACACAATAGTCTGCAGAGAGTCAGTATATGCAGCAAGCAAGTAGAAAGACTTAAAAAGACACCATAAAGTTCCTAATGAAATAGTTAGTGTCTACTTAGACTTAGATAACCTACTCACTTACTTCCTACTACACTTCCCTCAGTCACTCCAAAGCTAACCTTATCAAAGTAAGGACTACAAAAGCTGAATAAGGGCAAGAGACTGGCATACTTTAACGATGACTCTTTAGTCACTATCAGGCCACCCCATCATCTGGGGCCCTAGTCAGGGAGTCCTGAGATTCCCAAACAGATATGATGGGCCTAGACCTCGAATAAATCCCTCTCTCCATTGTCACTGGTCATCTCTATCAGGAACAACAAAATAGACCCCTTTGTGGGCCCCCATAGGACCTTGCTCTCAATGTGTATCAACAACGGTAGAGAATGTTCCATTCTCCAAAGGGAGGCTGGATAACATACTCTATCTACCACCTGAGGAAGATGGGTCCTGAAATTGGGGCAGCTTCGAATGTTCCTACTCGTGAGCTCAGATCAACAGGGATGCAGAGGTTACATAGGCTTTTAAGCCAAATATGGGCCACAGATCAAATCGATGGGGTCTACAGTCAACAATATTTATACACCTTTCCCATACTTGGGAGCTACTCTCTTCCCTGATGCAGCTTTCTAGCCCTTTTCTCCAGCCATGACATCATCTCTCCAGACAATAACGTGGGTCCATTTGCATATTAGAGATCAGGAAAAAACTAGTATAGTCATGGGCCTTTTGGAATATAACTAAAATAGGCCTACTAGCTATCTTCAAAACAGAGACCCCAAAATCTTCATCTGCACTATTCCAGCCTTTAGGTTCATTAGTCAACAATTTGTTTGGCTTTATATATTAACTCTTTATTCAGCCACCAGATTCCAGATGCTACCATGATGCCAATTGGACTTTCCCTGGGCAGACGACCCCACCAATGTGTCCTGGAGCCCCATTTCCTCAGAGCCCCACCCAACAAAGGAAAGAGAGAGACAAGCTGGGAGTATGGATCGACCTGTCAACGCCCATGCTCAATGGGGAAGCAATTACAGAAACCAGACCTTCCACCTTCTGTACTCCATAATGACCCCAAGTTCATACTCCCAGAGGGTTAAAGAATAGGAAAGCTATCAGGGGAGGGGATGGGATACAGAGTTCTGGTCGTGGGTATTGTATGGATTTCTACCCCTCTTATCCTATGGTTTTGTCAGTGTTTCTTTTTTATAAATAAAATTTAAAAAAATGTAGCAGAGGTGACATTTGTTTAATCAGAGCACTACTCAACTCTAGCTTATGGTGGGGTTAGGGACTGAACTTGGGAGCTCAGAGCCTCAGACAAGAAAGTCATTTTACATAAACATTACACTCTCCCCATCCCCAGCAGCAATATTATGTAGTAGTAGTAATAGCAGTAGCAGTAGCAGTAGTAGTAGTAGTAGCAGCAGCAGCAGTAGTAATAGTAGTAGCAGTAGTAGTAGTAGCAGCAGCAGCAGCAGCAGCAGTAGTAGTAGTAGTGGTAGCAGCAGGAGCAGCAGTAGTAGTAGCAGCAGCAGCAGCAGTAGTAGTAGTAGTAGTAGTAGTAGTAGTAGCAGCAGCAGCAGTAGTAGTAGTAGTAGCAGTAGCAGCAGTAGCAGCAGCAGTAGTAGTAGTAGCAGCAGCAGCAGTAGTAGTAGTAGCAGCAGCAGTAGTAGTAGTAGCAGCAGCAGTAGTAGTAGCAGCAGTAGTAGTAGTAGTAGCAGTAGCAGCAGCAGCAGCAGTAGTAGTAGTAGCAGCAGCAGTAGTAGTAGTAGCAGTAGTAGTAGTAGCAGTAGTAGTAGTAGTAGCAGCAGCAGCAGCAGCAGCAGCAGCAGCAGCAGCAGCAGCAGTAGCAGTAGCAGTAGCAGTAGCAGTAGTAGTAGTATTGCTACCAGGGTTATTGCTGGGGTTTGGTGCCAGCACTATAAATCCACTGCTCTGGGTGGCTTTATTGTTATTATTACTATCTTTATTTATTTGATAGAGACAGCGTGAAATCGAGAGAAAGGGGCATATAGAGAGGAAGAGAGAGAGAGAGAGAGACACTTGTTGCACTGTTTCACCATTCATGAAGCTTTCCTCCTGCAGGTAGGGACTGGGAGTTTGAACCCAGGTCCTTGCACATTGTAACATGTGTGCTTAACCAGGTGCACTAGCCCTGGCCTGCCTTTTTTTTTTTTAATTTGGTAGGACAGAGAAATTGAGAAGGAAAGGGGTTATAAAGAGGGAGAGAGAGACACCAGCAGAAAAGCTTCACTGACTGTGAAGTGTCCCCCTCCAGGTGGGAAGCGGGGGCTCAAGCCAAGGTCCTTGGGCACGGTAAAATATGTGCTCAATCAGGTGTGCCACTGCCCAACCCCTTCAGCAGTGATATTCTTAGGCAGGAATAGCACTCAGCCTTTTCAACAATGATCTGGCCACCATCTGCTGGAGTCTGGAAGGGGGCCTCCAGGTCACCCAACCAGTCAGTGATCTCAATAGCTCCAGGACCTATGGCTTTAGTGAGGTGAGGAGAGTGAGGGGAAGGACCAGGACTCACGGGTCAGGTACTTGAAGGCAGGATGGGCTCCAGTGCCAGTGACTGCAACCTTGCTAAACATGGGGAAAGAGACACTGTAGGTGCGGCGGGCAAAGCTCTCAATTTCCTTGTTGCTGTCAGGTTCCTGCTGGCCAAACTGGTTGCAAGGGAAGGCGAGCACATTGAAGTGGTGGGGCCCCAGGTCCCGCTGTAGCTGCTGCAGTGCTCTGTAGTGTTGGTCTGTGAAGCCACACTCGCTAGCCACATTCACCACCAGGGACACCTGGGAGGTAAAAAAAATAACACACAAATACACACACAACCCAATGATGAGGCATGCACATGTCCACATATCCTGACATGTTCACATGTGCAACCCCCTGGCAATGAATGCTTTCACTCATACATACAAGAACTCAAAGGGCACCCATGTAAACATATGTGCATTCTAGCAAATATACAAACAGAAGCACATAGACATAAATGAAATCACACCTACAGGGGTTCCCGGATATGTGTGTGGTCTCATACATGAATACTCATGAGAATAATTTTACAATACATATAACTAACTGTCCATGTCCATGGCTCATCATACAAAGTGCATTAGCACGGTCACACATGCCCACAAATACATACAACACATTCAAAGAGAGAGACACACATTTACTGGTGAATTATCAGGAGTTGATTTAGAGACTTGGAGAGGCCCAGCTGGGCTCAGTTTCTGGCTCTCTCTGTTAACACTAGTCACTCTACAGTGTGGCAGATGCACCTATCTACGTATTGATCTCCCTTCTAGTATGTGAACCACTGAGGACAGGAATCATGTCCTTTACTCTTGGATCTTCACGTGGAAAAGTGTCAGAGAGTATCTACTGAAGGAGTAATTCTTTCTTCCTTTTCTTTCTTTTTAACCAGAGCACTGTTCATCTCTAGCTTATAGTGGTGCAGGGGATTGAACATGGGACTTTAGAGCCTCAGGAATGAGAGTCTGTTTGCATAACCATTATGTTATCTACCCTTCACCCTAATGAGTAATTAAGTCTACCTACATATGCAATCACCTATCATGGGGACATAGAAAGACAGGGTCTTCTTGATAAAAAAAAAAAAAAAAAAAGACCCCACAGACCCCAGGGCAGCCCCTTCTTGCTCCTGTCTTTCCATTAAATACCACTTTTTGGCAGCAAATTATTTTTATTTTTTCATTATCTTTATTTATTTATTGGATAGAGCCAGCCAGAAATCTAGAGGGAATGGGGTGATAGAGAGGGAGAGAGACAGAGACACCTGCAAGACTGTTTAACCACTGGCAAAGCTTTCCCCCTGCAGGTGGGGACCGAGGGCTCAAACCTGGGTCCTTGTGGACTGTAGCAAGTGCATTCAACCAGGTGCACCACCACCCAGCCCCTGCAGCAATTTATTATTGCCTTATATATATTTATTGCCTCTAGTTGATAAATATAAAGCTGACTGATGGAACCTGTTTATACCACTTCAATTAGATTTTAGGCACCAGTGCTATGTTTTAAGTTTCTAATTATATACTATTAAGTGATATTAAATCTTATCTTATGTCTGGGCAGCCCAGCCCTGTCTTTGGCCATTATTATAGAAGGGCCACAATTATACTAGTTGACCTCATAAAAAAGGCCACTTCCCAGGGGCATCCTGGGGCACTGGACAGGCACAGATACACACTGCTCAGGCTAAACAGGAATTCTCAACCTCATCACTACTAACATATTCAACAGGACACTTTTTATTACCAGGAGGCTGTCTTGTCATTTGTAGTATTTGAGCAGTATTCCTGGCAAATCAAAAATGTCTCTAGACATTGTTAAATGTCTCAGGGCAGCAAACTCACCCCAGCTGAGGACCACTGAGGTGGTGCTAAGAACCACATAGCTGTGCCACCTTTATTCTATCTCCACCAAATGAGAAAGACCCATTCCATTGGAACACAGATTGTTAGAACAACTTTCCCCCATTTGAATCAGCATATTCTGTGCTCTGCTGAGAAACAATGGTAAGAAACTTTAGTGCTATCATCTTCCTATCTCTCTTTTCCCTTCCCTGTCTGTAAAAGAGAGAAGAGAGAGAAGAGACTACAAATATACTGGTATACACAAATACACAGTTAACTTACATATATACACAGGTAAGCACAGATACAGAATAGGTGTACTCAGAAGCAAGCAAACAAGTAAACCATTCATACAAATACTATTCATAATCTCACACTGTAGGCAAGTGTGCTCATCCATCTATATTCCTGACCCCATGTTGATATAAATTGCTGCTTTCCCAATTAGTTCCGGAGAGTAAATAATACAACTTCTGATTGTTGCCAGGGCTGGGACCCAGTGCCAGGCATAAAGTAGGAGCCAGTCTTTTTTTTTTCCCCAAAACTATTTTTATTGTAGTAAGATATATAGTGAGTTAATAAAAATCTGTAGGTGGGGGGTAGATTGCCTAATGGTTATGCAAAGAGACTGTCATTCATGCCTGAGGCTCCAAAGTCCCAGGTTCAGTCCCCTGCAGCACCATAAGCCAGAGCTGATCAGTGTTCTGGTTAAAAAAAAAAAGAATTTGGGTGGGGGAGATAGCATAATGGTTATGCAAACAGACTCTCATGAGGCTCCAAAGTCTCAGGTTCAATCCCCCACATCACCATAAGCCAGAGCTGAGCAATGCTCTGGTGTTTCTTTCTCTCTGTGTCAGTCTCTGTCTGCATCTAAATAAAATAAAATTTAAAAAAATCTGTAGGTGAGAAGAACTGGGCAGTAGCACACCAGGTTAAGTGCACATGGCGCAAAGGGCAAGGATTGGCACATGGATCCGGGTTCGAGCCCCGGCTCCCCACCTGCAGAGGGGTTGCTTCACAAGTGGTGAATCAGGTGTCTATCTTTTTCTCCCCCTCTCTGTCTTCCTCTCCTCTCTTGATTTCTCTCTGTCCTATCCAACAACAACAACAATAGCAACAACAACAAAATGGAAAAAATGGCCCCCAGGAGCAGTGCAGGCACCGAGGCCCAATGATAACTCTGGAGGCAAATAAAATAAAATAAAATATCTGCAGGTGAATAAATGACCACATTGTCCAAGCATGGGTCTACCTTGACCTAACTCGCAAAATCATTTACACTTTCACTGAACTTACTGTTCTTACTTTGTCTGGAGATGAACTGCCTGGATTCAAATCTTTACTTCTTTTTTTTTGCCTCCAGGGTTATCACTGGGGTTTGGTAATCCATTGGTCTTATGGCCACTTTTTTTTTATCTTATTGTATAGAACAGAGAAAAACTGAGAGAGGAAGGGGAGATAGAAAGGAACAGAGAAAGAATTACACCTACTTCACCACTTGTCTTGAAGCGACCTAACCCCCCGACCCCACCTTCTGCAGGTGGGGAGTGGGGGCTCAAACCAGGATCCTAGCTGGGTCCTTGTGCTTCGTACTATGTGTGCTCAACCACCCAGTGAACCACCATCCAGCTGCCAACTCTTAGCTGTGTGACTTTATTATATACATGTGTGTTTTTCTTTTATCTTAGCACTCATTATTACTAGGCATTATCTTGTTCACTTCTCTATTCCTCTTATATTGTCTGAAATAGTTTGTTTTATTCAGCACTGTGTCCCCAAGGTCTGGCCTAGTATTTTACATACTGTAAATGCTCATTAATAATAATAAACTGAGGATTAGCAAAGCACCTGGAGACAATGTGCTAAATTTGAGGCTGTCTTGGTGAGCTGCAAAAAGAGGGAAGGAGAAACCTGAGTGGAAATAGGCCCTGCTCTTCTTGATTCTTTTCTCTAAATCCTGGATGATATTCCTGCTGAGACTGACCAAACACAGGTACAAAGCACTCTGCCAAGAATTACTGCCGCTGGGTATGCTTAACAGTATAGTTGGTAAGTCCAAGGCTTTGAGAATACTTTCTTCACTAAAGATAGTTTAGGTGGGCTGGGTAGTGGTGCACCTAGTTGAGCACACATGGTACAATGTGCAAGGACCCAGGTTTGAGCCCCTGATTTTCCAGAAGGTGGAAAGCTCCACAAGTAGTGAAGCAGTGCTTAAGGTTTCTTTGTCTGTCTCTCTTCTCTCTATCTCCCCCTTCCTTCTCAATTTCTGACTATCTCTATCCAACAACAATAATAATAAAAAAGATGGTTTTAGTCTGGAGGAAAGAATGCTGACAACCATTTTTGTGTGGTCCACCCAAATATGAATGTCCCATTCATATGTCCATTAGAGACAAACTCCCCACATTCCCACTCCAATACCTCTGGTTCACATTGAGAAAGTAGACTTGGAGTGCTCTTCACTACACACAGTGCAACATTTATGCCTCTGATGTCTCTCTTCATGCTCCGCTCGGTGCTGTCTTATCCATTTCAGCCTTGCCTTCCACCATTTTCAGCTTCAAACTTTATACTTCTTCAGAAAAAAAAAAAAGCCTGAAGCCCGTCCTACACCCCCATCGTGGCCCTCCCATCCACCAGCTTCTTGCTGTTGCTTCTGAGTCACCGCATGGACAGTTTTCTCTACCTGGAAAGTGCTATGTCTTGCTAAAACTCACTCTCGTTTCCAAGACTAATCAAAGTGTAAGATGGAAAATTCCTTACCCTTTCCCCTTGAAAAACAGGACCTAATCAGTAAGCCACTAGTTGTTTACCAAGACCCCGCATACAGGCAAGGCTTATCAGGACCTTTGCACAAGGAAACTGTTTACCAGAAAGTTGCAGCTGATGGTGGGAGGATGTGATGACCCTACTCTGGCCAGGTTTTATTGG
The DNA here is from genome assembly GCF_950295315.1 of Erinaceus europaeus. Taxonomy (NCBI): domain Eukaryota; kingdom Metazoa; phylum Chordata; class Mammalia; order Eulipotyphla; family Erinaceidae; genus Erinaceus; species Erinaceus europaeus. The sequence goes on along the minus strand of NC_080174.1, from coordinate 71,164,900 downwards.
TGTGTGGCTTTGCAATGTTTAAAATTAGCCCGCGCTTTGCTTTGAGTGGATCCCGCTTTTTGCTAGGTTTGAAATTATTGGATTCCGCATTTTCTATAGCGTATTATTGGATATAGATTGATAAGGTGATGCATTCCCCCTCCTTGAGTGTATTCTGAAATCCTATAAATTGTGTGGTTTGAGCCTTGTTCGGGGTCGAGCCTGGTGGACTGCTGTCTGTCACCTCTCGACCCGGATTCGAATTCGTGAATAAACATCTTTGCTTCCTTGCAGAGGATGGTGGCTTGATTTTTGCTCGCTAACATTAGGAGGCCCCAGCAAGATCTCCTCAGACGGGAATTCCTGAGGATACCCCATCCCAGATCCGGATCCTTGGAAGCCTTTGCCCGGCACTGGTAAGTCAGGCCTGATTTTTGTGCACGGTATACCACCTGTGTGTCCCCATGGGGCCTGGGGGTCTGTGGATTGCAGGACGCCGCGCTGAAATCCCAGACCATAGCATTGGGAAGTGATGACTTCCAGGCTGCTTGGGTCCTGGGCCTGAAACAGGGTCCGGAAGCCTGGGCCTGAAATAGGGTCCAGAAGCCAGGGTCTGAAATAGGGTCCTGAAGAGTGTGTGCATGTGCCACGCCACGCTATTGCCAGGAAATAGTACCCTGGCACGTTAGTGCTAAGAGAAGTGCCCTGGGTGTGGTAGCCGCTGGGCCCGAAAACAAGGTCTCCCTAGACAGGAATTTTCCTGGGGACACCTAGGTCAGACCCCCGGCTCGTATCCCTGTGACGTCCCCTGTGGCCCTGACGAGTCTCTCTCCTGTCTTTCTCTCTCTCCCCACTTTGGCGATTTGCGAAAAGATTGACCTTGTCAGTGCAACTGACAGTCTGGCCAGAGCTACTCCCCGGTGATTCCTGAAGGCCTGACTTGTAATATCTTAGTAGCGGTGGCCGGTCAGGTAATCGCCACCTCTTGACTGAATGAATGCTTTAGTGTGAATGCTTGTGTGTTGTGTGCCTCACAGTCATTAGACTACGGGACGTGACTGGGCTCTCAACCTGCGTGTCCGTGGAGTCGTCTCAGCTCAGTGGAGATTCTCAATTTCATTGAGACCAAGGCCGAGGATCATACGGCTACTCCTAAGCTAAGACTCCTTAAATTCCCACAAGGGGCCCGGCCAGGCAAGCACAGTTGATTGTCTGTCACCCATCGGGTGCCAGTTGTTTTTCCCGCTACTTGTCTCGTCCCTTTCTGTGTGCCCCTGCGCAAGCGAACCCTAAAAGAAAACTGGAGATGACACTAGTAGGGACCCCATAAGGCCCAGATAAGGGATAAGGTCCCAAGTGGACACCCTTTGGGTTAGTTGGGAAAGTGTGTGAGAGTGAGAGAACGTGTGAGAGTGTATGGTGTGCCGGCCGGCATGTAAGAAGAGTGAAAGGAACTCTTAGTTTGATTGCTGTATTCCTTGTTGCAGTGTTCCTCTCCCTTCTGTTCCATTTTGATGAGAAAATGGGACAGCGCCAGTCTAAGGACTGTAAGCCCACCCCCCTTGAATGTTTAACTAAGAATTTTTCAGATTTCTCGAAGAGAGCTGCTGGGTTCAGAGACCAGGTGGACATCTTCACACTGAGGAAATTCTGTGAAAGGGAGTGGCCAACCTTTGAGGTCGGCTGGCCTGAGGCGGGGAGTCTCTACTTGGGAAAGTGCGCGGCAGTGCACGATGTGATCTTTGGGAACCTCGGGCACCCAGACCAGATGTCATACATTGAGGTCTGGATGGGCATTGTTCAGGACCAGCCAAAGTACTTGCGAGAGTGCAAAGGTGGTCCCAGAGGGAAGGAGAAGGCTAAGAGCAGATCGGGAGTGTTTGTGGCCGAGAGCAAGCAAAGAGACAGGCTTCCCAGGAGACCTACTGCTCCTGTCCTTCCCGAAACCCCCGAATCCCCTCTGCGAGTAAGGAAGTGAAGGAACGAGACCCCTCCTCCTTATGCTGATGCCCCAAGGGCCACCGCCTCTGAGGGGACCCTCCAGGTGCCAGATTCCACCTCTGGGTCCCCATCAGGAGTCCTGAGCCCACTTCATACTAGAGCAGGGACTGCTTTTGGACCAGAGCCTGCGTCGGTAGGGACTTTTCCTTTGCAGGAGGTAGGGAAATCAGATGCAGGAGGACGGCCCCTGAGGACTTACATCCCCTTTAGCACTTCTGACTTGTATAACTGGAAAAACCAGAACCCTCCTTTTTCTGTCGACCCAGAGGGGGTGGCAACCCTACTCGAGTCAGTTTTTTACACTCATCAACCCACTTGGGATGATTGTCAGCAGCCGCTGAATACCCTATTCACCCTGGAGGAAAGGGAGAGAATAAAAGTAGAAGGGAAGAAGCAGGTTCCAGATCACGCCCTTGGGGCGTCGGCATAAGGAGGAGGGGTCTCGTTCCTCCACTTCCTTACTCGCGGGGGAAACCAGCTACTGACCAGGGCATGATAGAGGAGGTATTCCCCCAATCTCGACCAAAGTGGGACCCCAACATGAGCGCCGGATACGAGACCCTCACCAGGTACTGCCAGACTCTATTACAGGGTATCTGAGACACAGCCCGGAAACCCACTAATTTATCTAAGGTGACTGAGTGTAAACAGGACTCAGATGAGAGCCTGACTGCCTTTTTGGAGAGGTTATGTCAGGTATACCGAACCTGGACGCCCTTAGACCCCAGGGCCCCCGAGAATGGGCAGGCAGTCATCCTCCAGTTTGTGGCCCAATCAGCCCCAGACATTAGAAAGAAGTTACAGAAGTTAAAAGGTTTTGAGGGGAAGTCTTTCTCTGAGTTGTTGGCAATAGCCCAGAAAGTTTTTCATAATAGAGAGGACCTGGCGAAAGCCACTTTAGAATTGAACAAAAAGATGGCGAAGGTCCTTTTGGCCAGGGAAGGATCTGTTGGTATGCTTCTAAAAACCCCTTCTGTTTCATTGGTTTAATCCCCCCTGCTTAACACTATTCTATTTACATAACCACTGCATTCTATTTACATAACCACTGTTAACAAGCACCACCCTCCCTCCAGGGCATTGGTGGTTCAGTGATAGAATTCTTGCCTGCTCTGCCCCCTCTCCTTGTCATACGCTAATTTTCACCAGTCACTTTTCTCTCCACCCTCTCTGCATCGCATCCTGTTCCCACCCTACTGGGCTAGTATATTTATAAGGCCAAGATTGTTTGTAGTTGTTAGTTTAGCTTAGCTTGGTATAGATTGCGCTGCGTCCTACATGAATAAAGAGATACTGCGTACAGCTCAACCATGAGTCCCGGGTCATCTGTCTCCATCTGTGAAGCCAGCCCGGCTAAAACAACAAGGATCCAGGCTGTCCTGAAGATCCCGATTCCCACCTCGAAAAGACAGGTCTGAGAATTCCTGTGAGCGGTGGGCTACTGCAGGCTATAGATCCCAGGATTCGCCGAACTAGCAAAACCCCTTTATACTGCCACCGGTGGAGGCGATACGCCTTTGAGATGGACTGAGACAGAGGAAAGGGCTTTCCAAGCACTGAAGAAATCTCCAGTGAGTGACCCTGCCCTGAGTCTCCCCTACCTGAACAAGCCATTCTAGTTATTTGTAGCAGAAAATGCCAGTGTGGCCAAGGGGGTACTTACTCAAACCCTGGGACCCTGGAAGAAGCCTGTTGCCTACCTGTCTAAACGATTGGACCCAGTAGCAGCAGGTTGGCCAGGGTGCTTGAGGACAGTGGCAGCAGCCGCCCTACTGGTGAAAGGGGCCACCAAGCAGACTTTTGGGCAGACCCTAGAAATTGCCACGGCTCACAATCTGGCCAGCCTGCTTCACTCCCCTTTGGACCAGTGGATGACCAACTCCCGAGTCACCCATTATCAGGTACTGTTGTTGGACCCGCCCCGCATTACTTTTAAGCAGAGAAGAAAATGAACATATACACCAACAGCAGGTACGCTTTTGCCACTGTGGGGCTTTGTATCAAGAGAGAGGGTTGTTGACGGCTGGAGGAAAAGCTATTAAGCATGCGCCAGAAATATTGGCCCTGCTAGCGGCTGTCTGGGGACCCAAGAAGGTTGCTGTCATCCACTGCAAAGGACACCAGAAAGACGACTCGGAAGTCTCACGGGGCAACCAGCTGGCAGATCAGAAAGCTCAGGAAGCAGCCCAAAGACTAGTGGGAACCCAGGCCCAGTTGGTAGTGACTACACCAGAAAAAATCATCAAAGAAGAGAAGCCTGAGTACTCTGAACAAGAAGAGAAGCTGAGCCAGAAGCTTGGGGAAAAACCCAGCAAAGAAAGATAGATCATCCTGCCGGATGAGAAAATTCTACTGTCCCAATCACTGGGAAGACAGGTGGTCACTTGGACGCATCGAGGTACCCACTTGGGGGGAAACAAATTGGCCAAGCTAATCAGTAAATTCTATTTGATAGTTGGTCTGCACAAGATTTCCCCGAGTGTGGCAAGCCGATGCGCCACATGTGCTAGAGTCAACGCCAATCCTGTGCAGGTGAAGGAGCCTGGGGCCTGGTGGTGAGGAGAAGAACCTAGAGAGCACTGGGTATTAGACTTCACCGAAATGCCCGGAGCCCAAGGAGGATATAAGTATCTCTTAGTTATGACAGATACCTTTTCAAGATGGGCTGAAGCCTTCCCAACTAAGAAAGAGACTTCCCAGGTAGTGGTGAAACAATTGGTCTTTGAAGTTATCCCCAGGTTTGGGCTCCCTTATTCTCAATGGCCTGGCATTCATTGCCAAGGTCACCCAACAATTGGCTGAAACTTTAAAAATTAAGTGGAAATTACATTGTATTTATCGCCCCCAGAGTTCGGGGCAAATAAAAAAGATGAACAAGACTATTAGATAAAGTTTAACCAAGTTAAAACTAGAGACTGGCGGGGACTGGGTTACTCTTTTACCCTTTGCTTTGCTTAGAAGTAGGAACACCCCAAAAAAAAAAAAAAAAAAGAAGTAGGAACACCCCATATATGTCTGGATTCACCCCCTTTGAAATTATATATGACAAGCAGCCAACCCTGGTACCCCGGGTTGAGGCCGTGAAATTGGCCGAAGTGTCGCATGGTAGTCTCCTTAAGTCTTTACAGGCCTCACAGGTAATGCGAGAGAAGACACCAGCTGCTGTCCGGGACGTGAAACCTGGACCCCGGAGAGAAGAGAGCCAAGGCCAAGCCCCCTTGTTTGAGCCTGGTGACTCTGTGCTGGTAAAGAAGCTACATCCTGACCACCTCGAGGCCCGGTGGGAAAGACCATACACCGTGATCCTGAGTACGCCGACTGCCACAAAGGTCGCCGGAAAGCGCCTGAAGAGGTCCGTTGCTGCTGATCCTCCAGGAACAGAGGACTTAAGAAGATGGCGTACTGTACCCACCAGAGACCCAATGAAGATCCGACTGGTCTCCTGTTGACTCTTGCGCTTTTGCTCTGCTCCAGCCTGACCTCTCACGCCACCCGTCCCCGAGTGCCCTCGCTACTCCTATGGGAGCTAAGAAATAGGGAAAAGAAGGTAACTGCCAACCAGACAACTGCGGGATAACCTCCTGAGGGACCAAGGCAACTGGTATGCAAACTTATTCATCAAAGATTTGATGCTTGGCTAAGACTAGTGGGGAATGTAAGATGAAAAATTCCTTACCCTTTCCCCTTGAAAAACAGGACCTAATCAGTAAGCCACTAGTTGTTTACCAAGACCCCGCATACAGGCAAGGCTTATCAGGACCTTTGCACAAGGAAACTGTTTACCAGAAAGTTGCAGCTGATGGTGGGAGGATGTGATGACCCTACTCTGGCCAGGTTTTATTGGTGTGTGGTTTTGCAATGTTTAAAATTAGCCCGCGCTTTGCTTTGAGTGGATCCCGCTTTTTGCTAGGTTTGAAATTATTGGATTCCGCATTTTCTATAGCATATTATTGGATATAGATTGATAAGGTGATGAATTCCCCCTCCCTGAGTGTATTCTGAAATCCTATAAATTGTGTGGTTTGAGCCTTGTTCGGGGTTGAGCCTGGTGGACTGCTGTCAGTCACCTCTAGACCTGGATTCGAATTCGTGAATAAACATCTTTTGCTTCCTTGCAGTGGATGGTGGTTTGATTTTGCTTGCTAACACAAAGCATACATACTTCCTCTCTGAGCTAAGATTCCTTCTTTATAAGAAGGCAATAATGAACCTATATGACTCTTCTAAATCAGTCTGAGCTACCCTTTTAGGAGTCTGCCTAAAGTGGATCAAGCTGAATGGTTGGTTCTTTTTTTCCTGTTTTCCCGCTCTGTGTCTTCCTTCTCTGGGCTTTAGCATCTCTCTTGGGCCTTCCTCAATCGCTATCGAACAGGCCATGGCCTGTGCGCAACTATGTTCCATCGCTGGGGAGCCAGAGACCACCCGAACTGCCCCTGCGGCTACAGACAGACTATGACCCACATAGTCAACGACTGCCACCTCTCCAGATTCAAAGGAGGTCTCGAAACTCTACATCAGGCTCAACCTGATGCTGTTGACTGGCTACAGAAGAAGGGCAAACGCTAGAAGAAGAAGAAGAATGCTCTCTAAAGGGTGTTTATGGTAATATCCCAGACCACGGAAAATAACTCTCTGCCCTGCACTACAATTTCATTTTCGCAAAGTTCTCGCTGGAGTCAATGTCAGCCACTCCTTCAGTACCAGATATGAAGCTGGGGGTTCGGAAGACAGGCACCCAAGGATTTTTTTTTAGCACATGAAAGACAAAGGCTGGGCCTGGACTTTTAGTCTCCCCAGAGGTTGCGCGCCCGCCCCGCCCCGCCCCGCCCCGCTCCGCCCCGCTGCCCTGCAGGAGCCGAAGGAAACCCGCGGAGTTTCGGGTTTCACTGCGCGTCCAGGGCCGCGCCACGTCGCCGCGGGACAGACACAGGATCTGGGGGCCAAGGGTGGGGGTGGAGGTGAAGGCCTGGACCGGGCTTGGGAACCGGGACTGGGGAGCTGGGACGCCGGAGCCCCCTCCCAGCCACCTCCCACCGGGTCGCTGACCGCAAGGGGCGCCCCCATTCCGCCCTGCGGGGCGGCGGGCTGTCACTCACCGAACCCCGGTACTTCTCCAGGGACACCAGCTTGCCCCGGATGTTGACGGCTTTGAAGCTGTAGAAGTCCTGTTCCCGCGCGAAGGCCGCGGCCCAAAGGAGCAGCCACGCGGCCGCCACTGCCGCTCCCATGACTCGCTTCCGAGGTGGCGGCGTTGGGAGGGACCCCGGGAGGGCGGCGTTGGGAGGGACCCCGGGAGGGCGGCGGAAGGGGGCGGCTCTGGTGCCACGGGGGTGGGGGGGGGGTGGACGCGCCCCCCTTTCCCTTCTCCGCTGCAGGCGGTGGGCTGCCAAGTTCTGAACCTCAGTTTCCCCATTTATATTGCGGGACCGTTGGACTCTGCACCCCGTCCCTGATCCCCCAAACCACGGTTTCTGACACTGAGATCCATGAGATTCTGCAGTGGGTTCCAGGATGCAGCGACTTGTTTGGGAAAAGGCAGGTAGAGGACTGCCTCTGATAGCTTAGTATCTAATGCACATAGTGATCTTATTTGCCTGGCCATCCTAATGTTCTGCGCCTTGGTTTCTCCCTATGTTCTGTGGGATTAGCTTTCCTTCCTCAGGCACCAAGGGAGTGTGGATTGGGAACAGAATAATAGAACAGTGGACGTGAAACACTTTATCATCTGAATGGTACCAATGTACTCGAGGTGCATTCGTGGACAGTCTCTGAAAGGGATTGCACAAAGAAGGAGAAGATAGAATGTCTGCAGCAGGCTAAGTACTTGGAAAGCAGAGTGTGAAATGGAGATTGCAAACAGTATAATGTTTAAGAGGGAGAGCTGTTGGGGGGGTAGATCACCCTATAGCACACCTTACCATGCACAGAACCTGGGTTCCAGATCCTGGCACCATCTGGGAACAGCGTGGATGGCAGCAGGCGAAGGTCCGCAAATAAAAAGTGTCTCTGCCCTTTCTACTCCTACTTCCCCCTTCTCTTTGTGTGTGCCTTCAGCCTATGATGGATGGTATGTATTATAAGGTCCCATCTCAGTTTCACCCCACACAGTCAATTTTTCCCCCTTCCTGTCCTAATTATCAGGAGTTTTCAAATTCTGCTTCACACAACTTGGAGTTTTGCTAGCTTGGACAAACTTATTTACTGTTAAAATTCTACTAAACAGAGGGGGGGAGAGTTAATGTTGAAATGTTTTTCACTTGTGAATTTCTCTCCTGAACACTTCCTTTTGTCCCAACTCATAATTTAGAACCCAACCTCTACTGCACTTAATGACTCCCACCTTGTTAATGTCTTTGTATGCTGTACATCTGTGTTTAACAATGGACTCAAAAAATATTCTCAAAATGTAACTTTATCTAGGTGCTAGCTCCTGACACCACTCCAATCTCTATTTAGATTGGATGCATAAACCTAGAATTGGGAGAGAAATCTAGATCAGAGGTATACATTTAAAAGTAGACAACATTCTGAAGATTTTAAACCCATAGTAATGGATGATGATGCAGAGGTTAATATAGTTAGGAGAAGTAAGGATTGCCCTTGGGGCTCCAGCATTCAGTATCAGGGTGATGAAGGCATCAGGAAAATGAGAGGAACCAGAAAAGGAAACTGAAGCCAGAGGAAGAAGAACCAAAAGAAGCCAAGTGACAACTATGTCACAAGAAGGAGAAAAGCATTCATTGGTCAATTACCTTTGATAAATCTAGTGAGATTGGGGGGTAAGCCGGCACTGAACCCCAGAGATAACCCTAGTGGCAAAAAATAAATAAATAAATATAAAGGGGATTAATTCCTTTTAATTTAATTTTAATTTATTTACTTTCTTTATTGGAGGATTAATGGTTTATAGTCAACAGTAAAATATAGTAGTTTGTACATGTATAACATTTCTCAGTTTTCCACATAACAATTCAAACTCCACTAGGTCCTCTTCTGCCATTATATTCCAGAACCTGAACACTAACCACCACCCCCCAAACCCCAGACTCTTTTACTTTTGTGCAACACACCATCTCTAGTCCAAGTTCTGCTTTGTGTTTTCCCTTCTGTTCTTGTTTTTCAACTTCTGCCTTTGAGTGAGATCATCCCACATTCATCCTTCTCTTTCTGACTGATCTCACTTAACATCATTCCTTCAAGCTCCATCCAAGATAGGGTGGCAAGAAGGAGAATTCACCATTTTTAATAGTTGAGTAGTATTTCATTGTGTATATATACCACAACTTTCTCAGCAACTCATCTGTTGTTTGGACATCTGGGTTGCTTCCAGGTTTTGGCTATTACAAATTGTGCTGCTATGAATATAGGTATACACAGATCTTTTTGGATGGTTGTGTTTGGTTCCTTTAGGATATATCCTGAGGAGAGGAATTGCAGGGTGATAGGGTAGGTCCACTTCTAGCCTTGTGAGAGTTCTCTAGACTGCTCTTCACAGGGGTTGGACCAATTTGCATTCTCACCAGCTGTGCAGGAGGGTTCCCACAACCTCTCTAGCATTTGTTGCTGCTACCTTTTCTGATGTATGACATTCTCACAGGAGTGAAGTGGTATCTCATTGTTGTTTTTATTTGCATTTAATTTAATTTATTATTAGATACAAAGAAAAATTGAGAGGGGAGGAGAGATAGAGAGACATCTGCAGCTCTACTTCACCACTTCTTTTTTAAATTTTTTAAAATATTTATTCATTCATTCCCTTTTGTTGACCTTGTTGTTTTTTTTATTGTTGCAGTTATTATTGTTGTTGTTATTGTTGTCATTGTTGTTGGATAGGACTGAGAAAAATGGAGAGAGGCGGGGATGATAGAGAAGAGTACAGAAAAATAGACACCCGCAGACCTGCTTCACCGCCTGTGAAGGGACTCCCATTGCAGGTGGGGAGCTGGGGGCTCGATGCTTATGCTGGTCCTTACACTTTAAGCCATGTGTTATTAACCCACTGTGCTACTGCCTGACTCCCTTCACCACTTCTGAAACTTTTAGCCTGCAGGTGGGCACCAGGGGCTTGAACCATCCTTGTGCAATATAGTGTGTGCACTTAACCAGGTGCACCACTGCTGGCCCCAAAAGGGATTAATTTCAAACATATGGGTGGGTTGCAAGGGAAGATAGTTTACTTTTTTCTTTTTTAAAATTTTAATGATGCTGGGCTAGCGTGAGGCTGTTTCTTCCTGGGTATGTGCTCTCTGGGTTGGAGAGAACTCCACCGGAGCCAACCTGGGCTGCTGCTTACTCAGCTACGCAGGAGAGGAACCAGGAACTCGTGGCGGATCAGAACGCAATGCATTTTTATTGATCAGAGATTATGCTTTTCTATCTTAGAAAACTGGAAGTGGCAAGTTGGAAAAGGAAATGCCTAGGAAAGGAGGGGAGAAAAGGAAAGATTGGGTTAATGGTAAAAACTCCCTTAGCAACTGTTGTGAAGGTTTTAACTGGTGGGATTAATTAATACCCTGAAGGCAGGATGGGTCTCGAGGTAGAAAGAAGATAGATCAGGCAAAACAATAATTATGTAAATAGGCCATACTATCAGCAATGCAGCATGGAGCAGGGCAGGGGGGATGCCTGACATAATGAGAGAAAGAGAGATACAGAGAGAAGGACCAAAGCACTGCTCAGTTCTGGCTTATGGTGGTGCTGGGGGTTGAATCTGGCACTTTAGAACCTCAGGCATGAAAGTCTTATGCATGGAGTAGGGCACCAACAGTAAAAACCCTGGGTTGAGGGTGAGGGTAGATGTTCGGCTTTGGGCGGGGTGGGGGGAGGAGATGGGGGAGACAGTCTTTGGTGGTGAGAATGGTGTTTATGTATACTCCTATTAATTTGTAGTCATATAAATCACTATTTAATTAATATGAGAGAAGAAAATTGATTGATTGTCTCAAACTTTTTAAAGCACAGACTGAGTCTTCTTACTACATAGGCTAATTCTATGATATGTTAACTCTCTTAAAAGCTTAGGCCAGACTCAACAACAAGACAACAAATAACCCCATCCAAAAATGGGGGGAGGACTTGGACAGAATATTCACCACAGAAGAGATCCAAAAGGCCGAGAAACACATGAAAAAATGCTCCAAGTCTCTGATTGTCAGAGAAATGCAAATCAAGACAACAATGAGATATCACTTCACTCCTGTGAGAATGTCACACATCAGAAAAGGTAACAGCAGCAAATGCTGGAGAGGGTGTGGGGTCAAAGGAACCCTCCTGCACTGCTGGTGGGAATGTCAATTGGTCCAGCCTCTGTGGAGAACAGTCTGGAGAACTCTCACAAGGCTAGAAATGCACCTACCCTATGACCCTGAAATTCCCCTCCTGGGGATATATCCTAAGGAACCCAACACATCCATCCAAAAAGATCTGTGTACACATATGTTCTTGGCAGCACAATTTGTAATAGCCAAAACCTGGAAGCAACCCAGGTGTCCAACAACAGATGAGTGGCTGAGCAAGTTGTGGTATATATACACAATGGAATACTACTCAGCTGTAAAAAATGGTGACTTCACCGTTTTCAGCCGATCTTGGATGGACCTTGAAAAAATCATGTTGAGTGAAATAAGTCAGAAACAGAAGGATGAATACAGGATGATCTCACTCTCAGGCCGAAGTTGAAAACAAGATTAGAAAAGAAAACACAAGTCGAACCTGAAATGGAATTGGAGTATTACACCAAATCACCAGGTTCCAGATGCCATCAGGATGCCGGCCAGACTTCCCTGGATTGAAGACCCCACCAATGTGTCCTGGAGCTCAGCTTCCCCAGAGCCCCACCCTACTAGGGAAAGAGAGAGGCAGACTGGGAGTATGGACCGACCAGTCAACGCCCATGTTCAGCGGGGAAGCAATTACAGAAGCCAGACCTTCCACCTTCTGCAACCCTCAATGACCCTGGGTCCATGCTCCCAGAGGGATAGAGAATAGGAAAGCTATCAGGGGAGGGGGTGGGATATGGAGATTGGGCGGTGGGAATTGTGTGGAGTTGTACCCCTCCTACCCTATGGTTTTGTTAATTAATCCTTTCTTAAATAAAAAATAAATAAATAAATAAATAAAGCTTAGACCAGGGTAGAGGTAGATAGCATAATGGTTATGCAAACAGCCTCTCATGCCTGAGGCTCCAAAGTCCCAGGTTCAATCCCCAGCACCACCATAAGCCAGAGCTGAGCAGTGCTCTGGTAAAAATATAAATAAATAAATAAATAATAAACCAGGGAGAACAGAAGCAACCAGTGGCACAGCTATATATAAATAATGTCAAAGAACATAAATTATGGTGATGTTGTGTATGGTACAGCAAATCCTAACAAAGGCATATTTCAAAGCTAACTCAATTACCAAATAATGTGATTATAGCAATAACTATCTACTGTCTTCTTAAACCCTAAGACAGCAGGAACCTCTCACTTGCTCTATCGAGCCTATATTTCCCCCAGTCCTGGAACCTCTATGGTGGGGCTCACTTTTCTGCATGCTTCTCTCAATTCATACCAAATGATATTTCATCTGCCTATCCCAACCTAATCAACACAAAGAGTACCACCTCAGCATGCTTCACTTCAGACATCGTCTAGAGACGTCAGGAATGGAATGTCAACCTTTCACCCTCATTACTCCGGTGAGCCCTTTCCTTTTATAGTATTCTCTAATTCCATTCCAAGAGATTCATTTCCTAACAAAATCCCAAAACCTAGATATAGACCAGGTCCCATGAGATAGAGCATATGTTCACATGTATCCATAAATTAGGGAAAAATATATACCTAAAAGCAAAAAATACACAATAGTTTATAGTGAGTCAGTTTCAAGTTCATAATGAAATAGTGTCTATGTAGACTTAGATAACCTACTCACCTACTTCCTATTACAGTTCTCTCACTCACTCCAAAGCTAACCTTATCAAAGTAAGGACTACAAAAGCTGAATAAGAAGGGCATACTTTAATGATGACTCTTTAGTCACTATCAGGCCACCCCATCAGCTGGGGCCCTAATTGGGGAGTCCTGAGATTCCCAAACAGACATGATGGGCCTAGACCTCGAATAAATCACTCTATTGTTACAGGTCATTTCTATAAGGAACAATACAATAGACCTCTTTGTGGGCCCCCATAGGACCTTACCCTCAACTTGCATCAACAATGGACAACATACTCTATGCTACACCTGAGGAAGATGGGTCTTGATATTGGGGCAGCTTGGAATGTTCCTACTCATGACCACAGATTATGAGCTCATATCTATAAGGATGCAGAGGTTACATAGGCTCCTAACCTGAATATGGGCCCCAGATCAGATCAAATCAATGGAGTTTACAGTCAACAATATTTATATCCCTTTCCCATATTAGGGAGCTACTCTCTTCCCTGATCCAGTTTTCTGGTCCTTTTTCCACCCATGACATCCTCTCTCCAACGATAACTTGGATCCACCTGCATATCAGATTTCAGGCTCAGGGGAAAAAAGAAAAAGAAAGAAAGAAAGAAAAAGCAACTAATATAGCCACAGGCCCATTGGAATATAACTAAAATATGTCTACTACCTATCTACAAAATGGAGGACCCCCCCCCAACTCTCCATCTGCACTATTCTAGCCTTTAGGTCTATGATTGGTCAACAATTTGTTGGGCTTTGTATGTTAACTCTCTTTTCAGACACCAGGTTCCAGATGCTACCATGATGCTAACCAGACCTCCCTGGACAGACAACCCCACCAATGTGTCCTGGAGCTCTGCTTCCCCAGAGCCCTTCCCCATTAGGGAAAGAGAAAGACAGGCTGGGAGTATGGATCGGCCTGTCAACATCCATATTCAGTGGGGAAGCAATTACAGAAGCCAGACCTTCCACCTTCTGCATCCCACAATGACCTTGGGTCCATACTCCCAGAGGGTTAAAGAATAGGAAAGATATCAGGGGAGGGGAGGGGATACAGAGTCCTGGTGGTGGGAATTGTGTGGAGTTGTACCTCTCTTATCCTATGATATAGTTACTGTTTCCTCTTTATAAACAAAAAATTTTAAAATAAAATAAAATAAAATAAAAAATTTAAAAAATAAAAAAAGAAAGTCTTCTGCATAACCATTATATTATCTCTGTAGCCCACAAAAAGTGATAGTTTATGATCCTATCTGAGTGGTTTAACACCCCATGGCCTGAATGACTGGGAAGAGGAGAAAACATAGAAACTAGAAAAAGTTCTGGACATCACATTTTAAACATTTTTTTATTTACTAATTTTGTTGGTTTTTGAGGTAGCAGTGGTTTACAAATCCATACATCTCTTAGAGATACAATTTCACACCTCTTTGTACTACTGCACCTGTCTCACCACCAAAATCACCAAAAGCTATTAAAGCCCCTTCAGACTTGCACCCATCCTATCCTACCATTTTTTTTTGAGTGAGCCCCTTTATTCAGTGTTGAGAACATCTCAACTGGACAGGGACACATACTTTGTTCCATGGTGGGTTCTGCGTGTAATTAAAATGGCTGTGCGAAGCCTCAGGTCAACATTAGTTAATCAGTCTGAGACCAAAGCTTTGTTTTCATTTGACTTGTTTCCTTGCTTTGTTTCTTTACATACCCTGCCATCTAAGTGAGATCATTCAGTACTTTGCTTTATGGAAGTCCCTTTACATCCAGTCATCTTTAGAGGAGCAGTTTCTTTTTAAGCAATCCAATTCAAAACAGCCAGCCCAAAACAAACTTTCAGGGAAGTAGGCAGAGAACTAATTACCCAGCTTTTTCTTCTCACAGTCTCCTCCAAGGAGATGTTGACCTCTCTTTAGATAGAAGCCAGGGAGCAAAAAATTTAGTTAGCATAGGTTCAGTGTACTGGGTATAAACTGGGATGTACCTTGAATTTAACAGACCAAACAGAAGATACCCAGAACATAAGCCCATCTCAAAACTTCTCTTTGAGGCTCTTCTCAAGACCATTAGGCTATTTAAATGTTCCTATTCTGTGCTTCCCTTTAATGTGTAGTACTTAGGTTGTATTATAGTAATTTCAATCCCAGCTGTACTTCAAATTAGCTGGGTAACATTAAAAAATAAATAAATAAATAAATAAATAAATAAAGGAGGTTGGGTGGTAGTGCAGTGGGTTAAGCGCACATGGCATGAAGCCTAAGGACCAGCTTAAGGATCCTGGTTTGAGCCCCCGGCTCCCCACCTGCAGGGGAGTCACTTCATAGGCAGTGAAGCAGGTCTGCAGGTGTCTTTCTCTCCCCCTCTCTGTCTTCCCCTCCTCTCTCCATTTCTCTCTGTCCTATCCAACAACAACAGCAGTAACAACAACAGTAATAACCATAACAACAATGAAAAAAACAAGGGCAACAAAAGCGGGAGCGGGGGCGGGGGGGGGGTAAGCCTCCAGGAGCATCGTATTTGTAGTGCAGGCAACAAGCGCCAGCAGTAACCCTGGAAGCAAAAAAAAAAAAAAAAAAAAAAAAATCTGATATTTGTGGTCCAGAAGGTAGTACAGTGGATAAAGCATCAGACTCTGAAGCATGAAGTCCTCAGTTCAGTCCCCAAAACTGCGAGTGCCGGAGTGATGTTTTCATTTTCTTTCTATCTCTTATAAAGAAATAAATGAAAACTGATATTCAGACCCCATCACAGACCACAGACCAATTGAAACAAAATCTAGGGGGTAGGATTTTACACACACACACACACACACACACACACACACACACACACACACACACCACCTGTTTTCATTCATTTTGCCTCTCTGTCTCTATCTACAAAAAATTCTTCAAATGAAAGGGTTGGAAAATAGCTCATCTGGCAGAGTAGAATTTTTACCATGCTTGGTAAGAGGAAAATAGGTTTCTACTCAGGTACTAACTACCTGAGGAGACAGCAGACTCACATTTCCAAACACCATCTTGCTCCCAGGCTATGGCTTTGGTGTTTTACTGTTTTAGGAACAGAAAGGGAGGGGGAGCTTGGGAAAGGGAGAACATGAAGGTGAGGGTGAAGGGATCCAGTCTGTCTTTCCGGCACTAGTGGTCTGTGTGCTCAGTCCAGCCTGCCAAGTTGTTAAAAAACGACAAAGTAAGTAGGGAAGTGAAAGACAACCACCAGATAGTTTCACTCATATGTGGAGTATAGAGAATTAAAACACATGATCTTGCAAAAAAAAAAAGTAAAGAAAAAATAATAACAATAACCAACTCATCTCTAAGACCTTGGGAGATCTGTGGTGGTTATTCCTGGGAGGTGGGGGACACAGAATTTTAGTGATGGGAATGGTGTGGAATTATACCCCCTATATCTTATAATTTTGTAAATCACTAATAAAAATAATAAATGCATTCAACATAACATTATTGTGCAAGGTTTACATCTGCAGGTCTTCATGCTGGGCATCAGAGACCACCTGCAAGGACATTTTGTGTCTGCTCTTTGCTTTCCAATAATGACTAACCCCTGGTTTATCAGACTCACATACACAGCTAATGAAAACATTCCTTCCCAGCTATAATAGCAAAGGAGAGATAATATAGGAAAGTAGACAGTGAAGGTCATGGAGGTGGCAACTAAGGCAATGTTAAGATAGCCATGAAAGCTGTGGTTAGTGCATAGTGGCTAAGTTAAAGGTTTTAATGGAGCAGCCCAGGGCCAGCAAACTATCTCACTTGGACAGTGCTGATTTGCCATGTGCAACCAAGATTTGAGTCCAGCTCCCACCATACTGAAGGAAACTTTAGTCTTAGGCTCTTTCTCTGTGTGTGTGTGTTTCTTTGCCTCTTTGCCCCTTTTTATCTGTAAAAGTCATCCTGGAGTAGTGAAGCCCCGAGGATTAAAATAAAATAAAATAAAATAAAATAAAATAAGAGCAACCACGGATATAGCACAGAAGATGAAATGCTGGGTTGTCAAGGTTCTGAGTTCGATCTCTGACATCATATATGCCAGAATATAGCTCTGGCTCTGTCTCTCTCACATTAATAAATAAATAAATCTTGAAACATTTAAATGCAGATGGCTTACCCAATAAAGCATTGTCTTACCATGCAGAAGGCCCATCACATGACTGGCAGGGAAACTCTTTGTATGTTGGAGAAATGTTGTGGTATCTCCTCTTCTCTTCTCCTCCTCTCTTCATTCTCTGAGATTAGAATAATAAAATTAAAAAGACGAGGGGAGGGAGTCGGGCGGCAGTGTAGTGGATTAAGCGCAAGTGGTGCAAAGCTCACAGACTGGTTATAAGGATCCCGGTTCGAGCCCCTGGCTCCCCACCTGCAGGGGAGTCCCTTCACAAGCGGTGAAGCAGGTCTGTAGGTGTCTATCTTTCTCTTCTCCTCTCTGTCTTCCCCTCCTGTCTCCATTTCTCTCTGTCCTATCCAACAAGAACGATAAGAATAACTACAACAATAAAAACAACAAAGGAAACAAAAGGGAATGAATGAATGAATGAATGAATGAATAAATAAATAAATAAATGATGAGGGATGTTGGGATTATGCATAAGAGAAGTCCCATTGTCACATACACACATACATACACAGAAATCAAAATGGAGTCTCTCCTGCTCAATTACAGAGATGTGTCATAGTAGTGGTTGCTACGTTCTCATCTTCTCTCTCTAAAATGAAAAGTGGAGAATGTGGCTGTGGGAAGCCTGTCAGTAGTGGTATCACTCATGCACAAAACCCTGGGTTCATTCCCCAATAGTACATTAAAGTAAAATCTGGGGGCCGGGAGGTAAGCAGGTCTGTAGGTGTCTTTTTCTCCCCCTCTCTGTGTTCCCCTCCTCCCTCGATTTCTCTCTGTCCTACCCAACAATAACAGCAACAACAATGACAACAAATAACAACAATGGCAACAAAATGGGGAAAAATGGCCTCTAGGAGCAGTGGATTTGTAGTGCAGGCACTGAGCCCCAGTGATAACCCTGGAGGCAAAAGAAAAAAAAAATCCTTCAAGTGATTCTAAAGAGAAGGTAAGATTACCTTCTGTATCATCATTGCCTACCTATATATGTTTCCTTGTGTCTGTGAGCACTCTAAGTGCAGGGCCATATCTGATCTATCCCTGTGTACTTGACATGAACCATGGGACCCTCATACAGGGCAGGTGCTAAAGATGCACAAGTTCACATTTGTGTAATTTTTGTTAGGATTGTGGTTTGAATGTCATCTAAGGCATTTTTTTTAATAACTTCAGGTTGCAAGCCCCTAGTAAATCACAGAATCAATTTAGTTGCTCAGAGCAGTAAGAGAGAATATGAAAATTGAATTGGGAGTTGGGCGGTAGCACAGCGCGGGTTAAGTGCTTAAGGATCCTGGTTCGAGCCCCGGCTCCCCATCTGCGGGGGGGGGGGGTCCCCTTCACAGGCGGTGAAGCAGGTCTGCAAGTATCTATTTTTCTCTCCCCCCTCTCTTTTCCCCTCCTCTCTGCATTTCTCTCTGTCCTATCTAATGACAAAGACATCAAAACAATAACAATAATAACTACAACAATAAAACAATAAGGGCAACAAAAGGGAAAATAAATAAAAATTTAAAAAAATAAAAAGAAAGAAAATTGAACAGAAAATAGCAGATTAAATTCCATACTTACTATAAGAATTTAGCTACCTAAATTGTAGTATTGTGATCCAGGTTGCAAGATAAATTATATTTCTACTCTGGTTATTTAGAATGTTTGAAATTCACATGACCTTAAGACAAATAAAACAAATTTCTGTACTTCTGTTTTGTTGTCTTTAAAATGGAGATAGTAACAGTATCTCCTACCTCCTATGATTATAATGACAGTGAAATGAATTAATACATGGAAAGTGCTTGGTGTGGGGGGGCGGGCAGTGATGGACATAGTACGAAACACACATAGTACAAAGCACAAGGACCTGCACAAGGATCTGTGTTCAGGCCCTCAGCTCACCACCTGCGGGGGGGGGGGTCACTTCACAAACGGTGAAGCAGGTCTGCAGGTGTCTCTCTGTCTCTCTCCCTTTTTGTGTCCCCCACCTCTCTCAATTTTTCTTTATCCCATCCAATAAAAAATTAAAAAATAAATAAAGGAAAATGGCTGTCAGGAGCAGTGGATTTGTAGTGCCTGCACTGAGCCCAAGCAATAACCTTGGAGGCAAGAAAGAGAGAGAGAGAGAGAGAGAGAGAGAGAGAATTGCTTGGTAAATAAATAACAACAAATAAATAAATAAGAGATAAATAAAGTAAATAAATAACAATAGCTACTTTGTGTATTAATAGTAAAAAAAAATAAAGCAGATGTAAATTTTTCTTTACCCTGTGATTACTGCTGTGTCATATTAGACATACAGAAAAACAAAGACTTGTGATCTTACAACATTAGTTCGGTTATTATTGGTAAATGCATGGTAATGACTAACCTCACCACAGGCGGTGAAGCAGGTCTGCAGGTGTCTGTCTTTCTCTCCCCCTCTCTGCCTTCCCCTCTTCTCTCCATTTCTCTCTGTTCTATCCAACAATGACAACATCAATAACAACAACAATAATAACTACAACAATAAAATAACAAGGGCAACAAAAGGGAATAAATAAATAAATACATATTTAAGAAAAAAAGAAGTTATAGTTGGAGTCACTGCTCTCTGGTAGAGCATTACTACAACACTGTATTGTCTATGAAAACCTATAATGAATGCTCCATAGCATTTAGAGACAACAAACTAAAGGCACACATAGAAGGGATAGATGTGAAAAGAAAAGAAATGAAAAGAGAAGAAAATAAAAGAAAAGAAGAAAATAAAATAAAAGGGGGGGAAAAAAAGGCCACGAATGTAGCACAGTTGTTTACACAATAGATTTCTTGCTTTTGTGGCCCCCATAGGACCTTGCTCTCAACTTGGATCAACAATGGTATAGAGTGGTCCATCCTCCAAAGGGAGACTGGACAACGTACTCTATGCTACACCTGAGGAAGATGGGTCCGGATATTGGAGCAGCTTGGAGTGTTCCTACTCATGACCACAGAATGTGAGTTCAGATCTACAGGGATGCAGAGGTCACATAGGCTCCTAAGCTGAATATGGGCCCCAGATCAGATCAAATCAATGGAGTTTACAGTCAATAATAGGTATATCCCTTTCCCATATTAGGGAGCTACTCTCTTCCCTGATCCAACTTTCTGGTCATTTTTCCAGCCATGACATCATCTCTCTAGACAATAATTTGTATCCACCTGCATATGAGATTTCAGATATCAGGGTTAAAGAATAGGAAAGCTATCAGGGAAGGGGATGGGATACAGAGTTCTGGTGGTGGGAATTGTATGGAGTTGTACCCCTCTGATCCCATGGTTTAGTCAATGTTTCCTTTATATAAATAAAAAATTTAAAAAAAATAGAAAGGGAAAAAATGGCCTCTGGGAGTGGTGGATTTATAATGCCAGCACTGAGCCCCAGCGATAACCATGGTGGCAATAAAAATAAAAATAAGGCAACCCATGGGGGAGTCGGGATGTAGCTCAGCGGGTTAAGCGCAGGTGGCGCAAAGCACAAGGACTGGCATAAGGATCCCGGTTCGAACCCCGGCTCCCCACCTGCAGGGGAGTCGCTTCACAGGCGGTGAAGCAGGTCTGCAGGTGGCTATCTTTCTCTCCTCCTCTCTGTCTTCCCCTCCTCTCTCCATTTCTCTCTGTCCTATCCAACAACGACAACAACAATAAAACAACAAGGGCAACAAAAGGGAATAAATAAATAAAATAAATATTAAAAAAATAAAAAACAAAATAAGGCAACCCACAAAGACCCTAGATCCATACTGCCAGAGAGATAGAGAATGGGAAGGCTATCAAGGGAGGGGAGGGGATGGGATATGGAGATCTGGTTATGGGAATTGTGGAACTGTACCCCTCTTATTCTATGGTTTTGTTAATGTCTCCTTTCTTAAATAAAAAAATAAACAAATAAAAATAAGGGAGTCAGACGGTAGCACAGCAGGTTAGGCGCACGTGGCGCACAAGGACAGGTGTAAGGATCCCGGTTCGCACCCCAGGTTCCCCACCTGCAGGGGAGTCGCTTCACCGGCTGTGAAGAAGGTCTGCAGGTGTCTATCTATCTCTCCCCCTGTCTTCTCCTCCTTTCTCCATTTCTCTCTGTCCTATCCAACAACAACGACATCAATAATAACTACAACAATAAAATAATAAGGACAACAAAAGGGAATAAATAAATATTAAAAAATAAAGATAAAAACAAACAAGTAAATAATAAGAGTAAGATGCAAAGTGAGATACATAATCTGGCATCATTTTCATAAATTAAAATGTATTTACAAATAATTTTCAATAAACATAAAAACTGTTTTGCTATATATATATATATATATATATATATGTATTATCTAGTTATCTGGGAAGTGGTTTAACAGATAGAGTACAGGATTTATATTCTTGGGGTCCAGGGTTTAGTCCCTGGCATCATTAAAGTGATGCTCTGGGGAGTCCGGTGGTAGTGTAGCGGGTTAAGAGCACATGATCACGGTTCAAGCCCCCAGCTCCCCATCTGCAGGGGAGTCACTTCACAGGCTGTGAAGCAGGTCTACTGCTGTCTATCTTTCTCTTCCCCTCTCTGTCTTCCCCTCCTCCATTTCTCTCTGTCCTATCTAACAATGACATCAATAACAACAACAACAATAATAACTACAACAACAACAACGGGTTAAGCACACGTGGCGTGAAGCGCAAGGACCAGCATAAGGATCCCAGTTGGAGCCCCCGGCTCCCCATCTGCCGGGGGTCCCTTCACAGGCAGTGAAGTAGGTCTGCAGGTGTCTATCTTTCTCTCCCCTTCTCTGTCTTCCCCTCCTCTCTCCATTTCTCTCTGTCCTATCTAACAATGAAGACATCAATAACAACAATAATAACTACAACAATAAAAAGGGCAACAAAAGAGGGGAAAAAGGTAGGGAGAGGAAAGCATACCACAAGTAAATAAAACAGGAAGCAAGCCTTCAAGGCTAAAGAAATCAGTGTGTTACGAACTGAATAATTTGTTTAATTCAAGTATTTTATCTTAGAGCTGAAAAGCACAGTACTGTGACCTCTGCTTTCTAATGGGCTTTACTTCTAGCAGTATATAAGACATACAAATTCTGTCATTAATTTTTAAAGCCCATTCCTTTGGCCCCTACCCTCCTTTAGGCCTCAGCTTCATTTTGAGGCAGCTGTCCCCATCTAATCCAATGCAGTTTTCCACAGAGCAACTAAAATAACCTTTGTCACACAAAAGTCAGACCATAGTTCACCTTTGTTTAAATACCCTTTTAATGGCTTAGTCTATGGCCAAGTAACCTTGGCAGCAGGAGCAATGTTCAGACTGGAGTTGATTGCAAGGAGAGTAGAACAGTTGTGTCACTTTCTGATGGATTTTGCAAAAAGTTAATGAACCTCATTCTACCTGTATTTGCTTATCTGCTGAGTAGGAATATAGCATCTACCTAACATATGGTTGTTGGATTAAACTAATTCAAACAAGTGAAGTATCTGAAACAAGCCTGTCTTACCCCAAACATTTAACTATTAGTATTGTTATTTCAGGTCCTTGAAAGTTTGGGTTCCATGTGACCTGTCAACCTCACTTTTTGCCTTTTTCTTCTTTTATCTGAAAGACTCAGCACTCGTTCTTTCTGTCCAGTAGACTCCTTTTTGATTGACAATCCAGCTCTGCAGTAAACCATGCTTTTCTCACCTCCAATCTAGTGCAGTTGATGAAAAGTACTTTCTCTGTGTTCTTCAGAGCCCAGTGTATTGATCCTGAGCTGTTGTAAATTTCTCTTTAAGTGTCTATGTCCTTAAACCCCAGGTTCAGCCGGTTTTACTTTCCTGGTATACTGTAGTTAATAGGGTTTTTGTTTCGGTTTTTTAGTTATTTATTTGAGGGTCGGTGAAATAATTCTATTGGATAAAGGGCCAATTTTCCATGTGCACAACCCAAGTTCAAGCCCAGCCTCCACTGCATTGAAGGAAGCTTCAGTGCTATGGTGTCTCTCTCTCTCTCCCTCTCACCCTTTCTTTTCCCCACTTCCTCTCCCTCTCTCACTCTCAATCTCTTGCTCTCCGTTTCTGTCTAAAAAAATGCTTAATGATGAATAATATGAATATAGCAAAGTTAAGATACGATGAACATACAACCTTGACAAACTTTTGCATACTGAAAATTAGCATAAACTGTAACCTATCTATAACCAGTACCTTTTCAGGACTCTAGAAGCCTTTCTGTGTCCTATTTCGAAGCTCCTTCCATCTCTTCAGTCCTAGTTTCTGATAATAAGAGTTCTGGCTATTTTTGCACTTTAAGTGAAATTCTAGAATATGTACTCTTTTTGCCTGGCTTCTCTCACTCATCATGTTTCACTCATCAGTATCCCATACTTCTGTGTGTAGTTTTCGACTTCATTATCATGATGTACACATGTTACTAAATTGTGTGAATATGGCATAACATGACTATATACACAAACATTCTTTGAATGAAGAGGGGGGAAAATCTGTCTATTCTACTTCACTGTGGATTCCTTGAGGATGTATTCATCTCTAAAGCCCCACTACCCACTCAGGGCCTGGTATTTGGTAGAAACCCAGTCTTTGAGAAATGAATCGACACACAAATCTCCTAAGATTTTGTAATTAAACTGGTCATTTCCCCATCCTTGATGGGGCCCCAGCTTCAGATCCCTGAGTGATGCAGGTGAGTTGCTAGGCAACAGCATGAGGTTGGCTCTGGGGTCACAGTGGAGAGTGTTCTGCAGAGGCTGAGGCCGAGGTAATTGGAAACACTTCTATTCAGTGGCCTCTAAACTGCCTCTGGTGTCTCTTCCTCCAGCCCATCCCCCACACAGCTGCAGGAGGAATCTTTCTTTTAAAACAATCATCAGCATTCCATGCTTCCTTATCCCAAAACCTTTGGGCTTGCATTTGAGGAAACTATGGTTCAGAGAATTGAAATAACTTGTTTAATGTCTATATAGTGACTTACAGAGGTAAGTCCAGATTTGTTTGACTTCAAAACTCATGTTCTTTCCAGTATTTTGATTCTGGACAAGTTGAATTTGGGGTGCTCTTGGGTCATCAAGTGGAAAGACCCAGAGGTCAGTAGTCATATTACTATAAATTCCCAAGGAAAACCTTCCATGGAGTAGATACTTCAGCAACAAGAAACGCTTCACTGTAGGAGAAAGGATAACCTGAAATGTTCCCTCCAACATAGTTTCTGGGGTTCTAGTTGGCATCCTATGATCCAGAACCTTGAAGCATCAGGTTTCAGAGCCTCTCTGATCCCAGAATGTTAAGTTTGACCCACAGCAGAAGAACAAAAGAAGCAGTTGGGGGTGGGGGTGTAGCACAGCAGGTTAAGTGCACGTGGCGTGAAGTGCAAGGACCAGCAAAGATCCCGGTTCCAGCCCTGGGCTCCCCACCTGCAGAGGAGTCGTTTCACAGGCGGTGAAGCAGGTCTGCAGGTGTCTTTCTCTCCCCTTCTCTGTCTTTCCCTCCTCTCTCCATTTCTTTCTGTCCTACCTAACAATGACGACATCAATAACAACAACAATAATAACTACAACAACAATAAAAAAGGGCGACCAAAGGAAAAATAAGTAAATGAATATAAAAGAATTTATTTTTTTAAAAAAAAGAACAGAAGAAAGCTACTGGGAAAAGATACCAAGAAAAAGGGACATTTTAATAAGTAGGAGACCAGGGAGAGAAAGGTAATAAAATGGATGTAGCAAATGTCTTGTTGTATGGGTTTAGGAGATATTTAAAAAATCTGTTTGAGAGAGCCAGGTGGTGGCACAACTGATTCAACACAATACAAAGCACATGGACCTGTGCAAGGATCCCAGTTCAATCCCGCCATATCCCCACCCCACCCCCCAGGGGGGCTGCTTCACAAGTTGTGAAGCAGATCTGCAGGTGTCTTTCTTTCTCCCTCTCTATCTACTTTTCCTGTCAATTTCTCTCCTATCCAATAAAATGGAAAAAATGGCTGCCAGGAACAGTGGATTCGTATTGCTGGCGCCAACCCCAACAATAACCCTGGAGGCTAAAATAAATAAATAAATAAATAAATAAATCTGAAGCCTACTTCCCCAAATGAAACTACAATTCTTTCAAGCTTTCATTAATTCCTTCACGGAACATATATTTCTTGTGGTCCAATTGCTCTACGCTTCAACCACACTGATTTTCATTGCTCCTTCCACAATAAGTGAAAGCTCTACCCCTCCAGCCTTCATATACACACGTAGTTCTTTTAAAAATACTTATTTTATTTATTCCCTTTTGTTGCCCTTGTTGTTTTATTGTTGTAGTCATTATTGTTGTTGTTATTGGATAAGACAGAGAGAAATGGAGAGAGGAGGGGAAGATAGAGAGGAGGAGAGAAAGATAGACACCTGCAGACCTGCTTCACCGCCTGTGAAGTGATTCCCCTGCAGGTTGGGAACTGGGGGCTCGAACCAGGATCCTTATGCCTGTCCTTGTGCTTTTCTTGAAAAATAAGTGTCATCCAAGCTGATACCAGATCAGGAAGGGACAAAAGGGAACTTTCTTAGGTAGAGGAACATGTTCAAAAGCTCAGTGGCAAACAGCATGGTGCACTGGACAACTGGAAGAAACTTTGCATGGCATATTCCCACACATCCTTCAAGTTTCCACTCAGATATGTCCCCTCTCTTTTGTAGAGCCTTCCCAAATTGCTTCTTGTATTCTCTCCTTTCCCCTAAATTTTCAAAAATGGATTTTCTTAGAAGAATTATTACATTACCTTGTCACTTATCTACATTGTAATACTTGGTGCATATTTGTCTATTCTCCTAAAGATTGTAAACTCCTTGAGGGCAGAGAACTATGATTCTGCTTTGCAATAGCAACTAGTAAATAGCAGAATTCAATAAATGGTGAAATGACGAGGTAAATTAAACTATTTACATATACTTCTTTACTAACTCATGAGTCCAACACTAAGGAGCCTATATAATTCTTTTCTATGAACGCTCTTGGCTTTCTAGTACAGTGAAAAACACACAGTTTTGGGGCCAAAAGAGATGAATTGATAAAGAGTGCAGACTTTACCATGTATGAAAACCCAGTTCAAAGCCCTCAGCCATAACATGGGAGCACCATGCAAAATGGTGAGTCAAACAGTACTGTGGTGTGTTGGCATTCTTCGTGTTGGTTTGGTCCCCTTCCCCCTACCTCTGAGAGAAATGGTTTGGCCCTTGCTAGTTTGGCTCCCCTCTTTCTCCCGCCCCGTATGCTAAGGACGTGCAGAGTCCCAGCAGCACCCGCGGAAGGAAAAACATGGGGAAGCACATGGTGTGGTGATTTGCCCGTTCGTGAATAAAGATTAAATGACAGCTTCTCAGCCCAGCCGTGTGTCCCCTAGTCTCTGTTCACCACCGTGAAGCTAGCCTGCGAAGCTAGCTGGCGCCCCCGAATTTAAACAACAAATGGCGCCCACGTGGACCTGACCTGCGCATCTCTCAGACAAGTGAAGACAATTTGGCTACCTATGCACTATGGCCTTCTCTTCTGCTTGTGAAGAGATCTCCAAAGGCCTCTGCCCTTTCTTCACAAGACTGTTTCTCTGTTTCTGGAACATTTATCTCTGGACCACTCTGTGGTTTCTGCCCAAGGCCAGCTCGCAGGAGCCCAACGCCAGCCCGCATGAGCTGGCTTTTCACCGTGTGGAGCGGGGCATTGGGGGCCGGCTCCCTCCACGCTGCTGGGAGCAGGGCAGCAGACATGGCAGGGCCATGGGGCAGGGCTGCGTCGGCCTATCATGGCCGCCACCCCGGGGCACCTTGGCCCGCGCCTTCTGCACGGCTGGCCTGCCTGCCCTCCTGCTATGAAGTCTGGACAGATCCCGGACCACCCGGAGACCGCGGGCTCCCTGCCGAAACTGGGCCCCCTGGCCGAGATCTCCAGCTTGGGTCTGAAGGCAGACAAGCTAGAACATGCAGAGATTCATCCAGAGATGGCAACCTACAATTCCTAGAAGTGGAGCTGCGTGGGAATGGAGCTACACGGGAAGCCACCTCCGGATGGTGACCCGCCCCAACAACTAAGACAGTACAGATCTAAATTCGTGTTTAAAATGACATGTCTTCGCAACAAAGGTTTCTCTCCTTGTGTATTAAAGACCATGTTTACGTGTGTGTTTAAAGTTTGGTAACATTAACTTTAAGGTTAAAAATATAACTTTAAGGCTATATTCTTACCAGACAGAGTTAAAGGAAAAAGGTTTTCAACGTAATTCTCATAAAGATAAAATTAAGTTACATTTAAATTCTGAGGTAAAAATTAGTTTACATATCAATATATTTTAACCAAGTTGGTCTAAACAAAACCTGCGCACACCTAGGGTGTGTCTCCATCTTGAATGGGTGTAACAAAAGGTTAAATAGACTTGTTGATATGTAAAACTCTCAATTACCTTCTCTATTAGAAATGGTAGATTACACAATGGCTATGCTAATGATTCTCATGCCTGAGGTTTTCTTTCCTTGATTCTTATGTCTACCTTTTCACATTCTATTGTTTAAACTTTAAACAACCTTAAAATCATTCTAAAAAAGACTTCTAATTGTAATAGAGTTATCAATTGTGATAAACTTCTAACCTGCTACAAGTTTGTTTCATAGTAAGTGAATTGCAGCTGTCAAGTTCTCTACAGAAAAATGGAATTCCAGCAGCTGACATTCCCCATCGAGACAGACGTACAACAATTCACCCCCTGGCAATTCTTCGGTGGACATCTGCTTTGGACTTCTATCGGACTCACTGGTACACCTCGGACACTTTACACAAAACTAGTGGCTTCCCTTTATGCTGCTGGGTTTCTCAAAGACTGACAGCAGCCATGCGTTGGGACTCTAGGCCTCACCCTCCCCCCATGCTAGAAAATGCCCGTCGAGGCAAGTACGCCCCCAAGAGGCAGGAAATGTTTTTTTTAAGCTGATAAAGTTTTGCCCAGAGGTAAAAAATGGGCCCCTCAGCCCTTCCCTTGGCAGCACACTGGTTCTTGTTACTCGCTTACATGTTTCTCCATGTTTGTGCCAGTTTCTTTTTTGAAAATGCCTCTATGATATAGGTTTCTGTTCACCCCACACCCCTGATACTGTGGTCATTTAGTTAAAAAGAAAAGGGGGGATATGTTGGTATTCTTCGTGTTGGCTTGGCCCCCTTCCCCCTACCTCTGAGAGAAATGGTTTGGTCCTTGCTAGTTTGGCACCCCTCTCTCTCCCCGCCCCGTATGCTAAGGACGTCCAGAGTCCCAGCAGCACCCGCGGAAGGAAAAACATGGGGAAGCACATGGTGTGGTGATTTTCCCGTTCGTGAATAAAGATTAAATGGCAGCTTCTCAGCCCAGCCGTGTGTCCCCGAGTCTGTCTCTGTCTACCACTATGATGCTAGCCTGGCCTGCTGGAGCCCCTGAAACATTAACAACAGTGGTGTATCTCTTTTCTCTATTTACTATTTATTATTTTTTCATATCTTTGATTACATACTAGATAGAAACAATCAGAAATTGAGAGGGAGGGAGGCCAGGCAGTAGCGCACACGGATTAAGCACATATGGCGTGAAGCGCAAGGACCAGCTTAAGGGTTCTTATTTGATGCCTCTTGCTCCCCACCTGCAGGGGGGCTCACTTCACAGGCAGTGAAGCAGGTGTCTATCAATCTCTTCCCCTCTCTGTCTTCCCCTCCTCTCAATTTCTCTCTGTCCTATCCAGCAACAACAATAAGAATAACAACAAAAGAGAAAGAAAAAAAATTGGTCACAAGAGCAGTGGATAGTGCAGGTACCTAGCCCCAGTGTAACCTGGAAGCAAAAAAAAAAAAAAAAAAAAAAGAAAGAAAGAAAGAAAGAAAAGAAAAAGAAAAAGAAAGAAATTAAGAAATTGAGAGGGGGAGATAGAGAGACAGAGAGATGCTTGCAACACTGCTTCACCACTTGCAAAGCTTTCCACCCACAGGTGGAGACCAGGAGTTCAAACCTGGGTCCTTGTGCACTATAGCATGTGCTCTCAACCAAGTGTGCCACCACCCACTCCTCCTTTTTTTCTTCTTTCTTTTTTTAATTTGTTTATCTTTTTTGTTTGTTACCAGAGCACTGCTCAGCTCTGGTTTATGGTGGTGCAGGGGACTGAACCTGGGACTTTGGAGCCTCAGACATGGGAGTCTCTTTGCATAACCACTATGCTATCTATCCCTGCTCTATTTGTGTATCTTTTTTTATCTACCTTTCTAGGCCTCTCTGGGAGTCCACAGAAAACAGTGGAATTACACAGCTGTGGAGCCCCAGTGCAGTCCTGGTGTAAAAAAAGGAGGGAGAAGGGGAAGAAGAAGAGGAGGAGGAGGAAGTGGTGGCTGTGGAGGAGACACAATCTTCCAGATGTAGATGGACGAAGAGTAAATCTTCAGGGGGCCAGGTGGGCACACCTGGTTAAGCACACAAATTACAGTGCACAAGGAGCTAGGTTCAAGCCCTTGGTCCCCATCTGCAGGAGGGAAGCTTCACAAGTGGTGAAACATAATTGTAGGTGTCTCTCTGTCTCTCTCTATTTTTTTTAAGATTTCTCTATTTTTTTAATTAATGTTTTTTTTTTACCTCCAGGGTTATTGCTGGGGCTTAGAGCTTGCACTATGAATCCACTGCTCCTGGATGCTATTTTTTTCCCTTTTTGTGTTCTTGTTATTTATCATTGTTACTACTATTGTTGCTTGTTGGGCATTACGCCAGCCCTCCTGCTCCATAGCTGATGCTGTGGTCTATTTACATAATCATTGTTTTGCCTGAGACCCGCCCTGCCTGCAGAGTATTGGTGAATCCCACTGGTTAGAACCTTCACAACAGCCGCTATGGAAGCTTTCTACCTTCCCGCTCTTTTCTCCACCCTGTCTCCTAACCATTTCCTTTTCCCATTTGCCACTTCCGGTTAAAGATACATATAAAGCCTTTGTTTCTGATTAATTGCTGGGATAGCCTGAGGGTGCTTCTTCCTGAGCAAGTGTTCTCTGGGTTGGAGAAAACTTGATTGGAGCCAACCTAGGATGCTGTGTGGGAGAGGGATCAGGAACTCGTGTCTGGCTAGTGTCGCAGGAGAGAGACTCTGGGACTCTCGGAGCCGGAAGGCAATTCAGTGTTTAATCAGAAGAGCATCTGTATTTATACTCATAAAGAAGGAAATAGTAGGGTGGAAAACAGGATGTGATGTAGAGAGGGTGGAGCGAAAAGAGAGTGCAAACCAGTGGTGGAAAACAGGGTGTGTCTAGGAGAGGGGGCGAGCAAAAAGAATGTGAACCAGTGGGATTAAACCAATGCCCTGCAGGCAGATAAAACAATGATTATGTAAATAGACCACAACATTAAGCAGGGGGGAGCTGGCTTACTGCCCAACATCCAATAGAAGCATTGCATTGTTCCTGCTCTGCCAGGAGTTCCTGGTCTCTCTCCTGTGTCGCTGAGTAAGCAGCAGCCCAAGTTGGCTCCGGTCAAGTTCTTTCCAACCCAGAGAGCACGTGCCAGGGAAGAAACACCCGCAAAGCTAGCCTGGCAGTTGCTGCTGCTATTGTTGTTGGATAGGACAGAGAGAAATCAAGAGAGATGAGGAAGACAGTTTGGGGGAAAGGAAGACACCTGTAGACAGTTCTTGTCCCCACCTGTAGAGGGGTCGATTCACAAGTGGTGAATCGACCCCTCTACAGGTGGGGAGCCAGGGGTTCAAACTGGGATCCTTATTCTGGTCCTTGCTTGCACTTTGTGCCTTGTGTTCTTAACTTACTCCGCAACTGCCCGACTCCCTCTTTCTCTCTCTATCTTCCCCTCCCCCTCTCAATTTCTCTCTGTCTCTATCCAATAATAAATAAATAAATATTAAAAAATAAAAAAGTAAATCTTGGTTGAATCACATAACTAGCTATGTGACCATAACATTATTGTTGTAAACATACAATATATAATGTTTTTTATTGTTGTTATTGTGTGACTAATGGTCAAAGGAAATATATTCCATCCTCACAGTGTTACTGTGTAGACTGAATGAGAAAAGGACACACACACACATCACAGTATTTGCCATAGTAAAGGCTAGTTGAATGGGAACAGCAGATAGTATAGCAGAGACTGAGAAAATAGAAGCGAAGATAAACAAGAAAAGATGAGCCTCTTCTGTCTGCAGAAGAAAAAGAACTTTCCCCTTTAGTCATTCTAGGACAAAATTCTTTTTTTTTTTTTTTTAGGACAGAGAGAAATGGAGAGGAGGGGAAGACAGAGAGGAGGAGAGAAAGATAGACACCTGCAGACCTGCTTCACCGCCTGTGAAGAGACTCCCCTGCAGGTGGGGAGCCGGGGTTCGAACCGGGATCCTTAGGCCAGTCCTTGTGCTTTGCGCCACCTGCGCTTAACCCGCTGCGCTACAACCCAACTCCTTCTAGGACAAAATTCTAGACTGAGTGCTGTCCCTCCCACTCAGAGAACCCAAATTCCCATTTAGAACCCACTGACTTTGTGATATATGTTCAGTTTCCCCTTAGACTTCTCTACTTTCTCTATCCTTTCATTCACTCCTCTCTCCTATCTCTTGGTACCAGTTCATCTCCCTGGACAAGAAATCTTTACAGAGCAGGATCATGATGGATTAATAACCTCGACTACTTGGTGCCTAGTACAATGCCTGAGAAAAGAGTGGTTCTCATGAATCACATGTGACGTTGAATATAAAGAGCAGCGAGTCTGACCCATACATTCTGGGTGGTTACCGATTCTAACTTAACTAAAGACATCCCATTAAAAAGCAAAATTCTTCTTTCCTGATAGCAGTTTTCCATTTGGGGCCAGTGGCTTGATTTATTCAAAGACTTTAAAGTGCTATTGAACAGAACCAAAGAAGGTTCAGAAAGCCTTTTCTTAGTAGAGACTCAGCTATTTCTATTATGTCAGCTTCTTTAAACTAAAAAGGATTTTTAAAAATCTTTTTAAATTGGTTCTCTTGTAAACGCTGAAAGAAGGAATGCCTATCCTGTGGCTGAACTGTGACTGGCTCTCAGAGTAAAGTAGATGTCTCTTAATTGTAAGGACATGAAATGTCTGAACTTTCCTTCCTACATTATTGAGTGTAATTGGCAATAATTTCCCCCTCCCCCACTCCATGATTGAGAGACAGCTTACTTCCTACAGAAGAAAACCAGATCACTGACCTGGGAATCCAAGTCTTGGAAAGGATTTATTTTACCAGAGCATACTTCCAGAGGGAGGGAGAAAGCAGGAAGCCTGTGTTTTCTCTCTGCACAACCCACCTGGTACCTGGACTTATCAGCATGCTTGGCTCCCCCCCACCCCCAGCTCCCATTGGGACACTTTTCAGCCTTCGAAATATTTGGGCAGATGTTTCCTGTGGAAATGTTCTGTCCAACTGCCCTCTCCTGTAGGAGTTTCTGGTAGAAGAATCAAAGGTCTGAAGCAGGGCCCCTTATTGAGAAACTAGGAGGCATGTTTTGCTTTTAAGAGACCAGTTATAATGTTAGAAAATTCCTTTTTAGGAGGCAGGAGATAACTCACCTGGTAGACTGCACACTTCATTGTGTGTGAGGACCCAGGTTTAAGCCCACCACCACTACTTGGAAGCACCATGCAAAGGGGAATTTTCATAAGCTTTGAAGCAGTAATGTGGTGTCCCATTTTCTTTCCTCTCTCTTGTTTCTCAACTTCTGTCTGGAAAAAAAGTTTTGTTTTGTTTTTTTCTTGCCTCCAGGGTTATCTCTGGGGCTCAGTGCCTGCACTATGAATCCACTGCTCCTGTTCCCATTTTTGCTACCCTTGTTGTTGCTATTATTGTTATTGTTGTTATTGCTGTTGTTGGATAGGACAGAGAAAAATGGAGAGAGGAGGGGAAGACAGAGGGGGAGAGAAAGATAGACACCTGCAGACCTGCTTCATCGATTGTGAAGTGACCCCAGTGCAGGTGGGGAGTTGTGGGTTCGAGCTGGGATTCTTAGGTCCCTGGGCCATGTGCGCTTAACCAGCTGAGCTATTGCCCTGACCCCTGGGGAAAAAAAAGTGGTTTTTTTTAGAGCTTTTTAAAAAAATATATTTATTTATTACCTTTTGTTGCCCTTGCTGTTTTATTGTTGTAGTTATTATTGTTGTTGTTATTGATGTCTTTGTTGTTGGATAGGACAGAGAGAAATGGAGAGTTGGGGAAGACAGAGGGGGAGAGAAAGATAGACACCTGCAGACCTGCTTCACCGCTTGCGAAGTGACTCCCCTGCAGGTGGGGAGCCAGGAGCTCAAACCGGGATCCTTACGCCAGTCCTTGCGCTTTGCACCACCTGTGCTTAACCTGCTGCGCTACCGCCCAACTCCCAAAAAAGTTTAAGTAGAGTTCACCAGGAGTAGTGGAATTACTGGGTCACAAGCCCCATCAAAGCCCTGACAGAGGGAAAATATTTCTTCTTAGAAATGTATTTGCAGGAGTCAACCAGTGACACATCTGGTTGAGTACACGTATTACTGTACAATGCACAAGGGCCCTAGTTCAAACCCCAAATCCCCACCTGCATGGGGGAAGCTTCATGATTGGTGAAGTAGTGTTACAGGTATCTCTCTCTCCCCATGTATCTCCCCTTTCCCTCTCAATTTCTGTCTCTACACAAAGTAAATAAAATTTAAAATAAAGTGTTTTAAATTTTTTTGCAATGGGGCCAGACGATGGCATACTCTGTTAAGTGCACAGATTACTAAGCACCAGGACCCAGGTTTGAGACACACCCCCTTCTTCAGGAGGAACGCTTCACAAGTGGTGAAGCAGATCTGCAGAGTATATCTTTCTCTCCCTCTCTCTATCTCCCCTCCCTTCTCATATTCTCTCTGTCCTACCCAATTAAGAAAAAAAAAAAAAAGAGTGGTCCAGGAGGTGGCACAGTGGATAAAGCACTTGATTCTCAGCCATGAGGTCCTGAGTTCAATCCCTGGCAACACATGTACCAGAGTGATGTCTGGTTCTTTCTCTCCTCCTCTATCCCCATCTTTCTCATAAAGAAAGAAAGAAAGAAAGAAAGAAAGAAAGAAAGAAAGAAAGAAAGAAAGAAAGAGAGAAAGAAAGAAAGAAGGAAAATGACTGCTGCTGGGAGCAGTGGATTTTAGTGCCACCAACTGAGTCCCAGTGAAAACCCTATGGCAATAAAACAAACAAAACCAAAATAAATAAATAATCTTTGCAGCCATCAGCTAGATGTTCTAGCTCATATGTGAAATACAGATAATTGAAACACACGAACTTTAAGAAAGAGAAAAAATGGGTTAAACAGCCTCTAATACTGAGAAGTATGGTGGTTATGGGTGGGGCACACAACTTCGGTGAAGGGTGGAGCTCACGCTGGTGATCTTATAATATTTTTTAAAAAAAACATTTATCTGGGGGGAACAGGCAGTAGTGCAGCAGGTTAAATGCATATGGCACGAAGCGCAAGGATCAGCTTAAGGATCCCGGTTCAAGTCCCAGCTCCCCACCTGCAGGGGGATCACTTCACAAGTGGTCTGCAGGTGTCTATCTTTCTCCCCTCTGTTTTCCCCTCCTTTCTCCATTTCTTTCTGTCCTGTCCAACAACAACAAAAATTGAAAAAATGGCCTCCTGGAGCAGTGGATTTGTAGTGCAGGCACCAGGCCCCAGGTTCCAGCAATAACCCTGGAGGCAAAAAAATTTTTTCTTTCTTTATTATTGGATTCAGACAGAGAGAAATTGATAAGAGAAGGGGGGAGAGAGAGGGAGAGAGAGGGAGACACCTGCAGTCCTACTTCACCACTAGTGAAGCTTTCCCCTTGCAGGTGGGGACCGGGGGCTTGAACACAGGTCCTTGTGCACTGTCATGTGTGCGCTTAACCAGGTACACCACCGCCTGGCCCCCATAATCATATAATCTTATAAACCACTATTAAGTCACTAATAAAATTATATTTAATTAAAAAGGAGAAATGTTTTTGCACAGCCCAGGAGATGGTGCAGTGGATAAAGTATTAGACAAATTCTTGAGTTCAGTCCACAGCATCATATGTGCCAGAGTAATGCTCTAGTTCTTTCTTCTCTTTCATTTCTTTTCTTTCTTTTTTTAAAATTTTATTTGAAAAGACAGAAGAGACTGGGAGCCAG
Source organism: Erinaceus europaeus (assembly GCF_950295315.1). Classification (NCBI taxonomy): domain Eukaryota; kingdom Metazoa; phylum Chordata; class Mammalia; order Eulipotyphla; family Erinaceidae; genus Erinaceus; species Erinaceus europaeus. The sequence goes on along the minus strand of NC_080174.1, from coordinate 71,129,708 downwards.
TATAATGGTTATGCAAAAGACTTGCATGCTTGAAGCTCTGAGTCCCTAGCTTCAGTCCTCAACTCCACGACATAAGCCAGAGCTGAGCAGTGCTCTGTTCTTTCTCTCTGTATTTTCCTCTCTGTTTCTCTCATTTAAAAAAATATATGTGTTTGTAATTATTATTATTTTAACCAGAGCACTGCTCAGTTCTGGTTTACGGTGGTGTTGGGGATTGAACCTAGGACTTTGGAGCCTCAGGTATGAGAATCTCTTCGCATAACCATTATGCTATGTACCCCCTACCTATATGTTTATGTTTATATTTATGGGGCCAGGTGGTGGCACACCCAACTAAGTATACACATTACTATGTGCAAGGACCCAAGTTGGAGCATGCAGTTGATACCTGCAGGGGAGAGGCTTCATAATCATGGAGCAGGACTGGAGGTGTCTCTCTGTCTCTCTCCTTCTCTACCTCCTCCTCCCCTCATGAGTTATCTCTGTCTCTGTCCAATAAATAAAGAAAATATTTTTAAAAAAAAGAAAGAAAGAAAAAGAAACTGAGAGAAGTGGAGATAGAGATCATGAAGTGTCTTCCTTGCAGGTGGGAAGGTACCACTCAAACCCGGGTCCTTGGGCATGGTCATGTGTGCACCACCACCTGGCCTCCTCCCTCTCTCTTTCATAAATAAATAAATCTAAAAAAATTCTTTGCATTGCCAACAGTTCAAGTCTCTTCTTCAACAGGAAAACTTTAAAATTTGCCTAACATCTCTGAAACCAAATTTATTTTTCTGATTTTTTTTTTTTTTTTTTAGAGAACAATTTCCAGGGACTGGGCAGTGGGGGCAGTGGCATATATCACTATGTTCAAGGACCCAAGTTTGAGCCCCTACCCCCTACCCACAAGGGGGATTTTTTTCAGGAGCGGGAAGCAGGTCTGTTTTTCTCTTCCTATCTCTAGCCCCCTGTCCTCTCTCAAATTTTCTCTGTCCTATCTAATAAAAATTAGGGGAGTTAGCGCAGTGGGTTAAGCGCACGTGGCGCAAAGCGCAAGGGCCAACATAAAGATCCGAGTTTCAGCCCCCCCCCCCACCTGCAGGGGAGTCGCTTCACAAGCGGTGAAGCATGTCTGCAGGTGTCTTTCTCTCCCCCTCTCTGTCTTCCCCTCCTCTCTCCATTTCTTTCTGTCCTATCCAACAAGGACGACATCAATAACAACAACAATAATTACAACAATAATAACTACAACAATAAAACAAGGGCAACAAAAGGGAATAAATAAATATATATTTTATTTATTTAAAAAAGGAGACATTAACAAAACCATAGGATAAGAGGGGTACAACTCCACACAATTCCTACCACCAGATCTCCATATCCCATCCCCTCCCCTGATAGCTTTTCTATTCTTTATCTCTCTGGGAGTATGGACCCAAGGTCATTGTGGGATGCAGAAGATAGAAGGTCTGGCTTCCGTAATTGCTTCCCCTATAAACAAATATATTTTTTTAATTATGGGAGGGGTGGAGGTAAAACTGGCCACCTGTAGCAATGGATTCATAGTGCCAGTACTGAGCCAGCAACAACCCTGGTGATAAATAAATAAATAACAATAAAAAAATAACAATTCCCACCTCCAAAGGTTGTTCTGAAATGGAAAGAAAATGTATGTGAATTTCCTAGCACTTATATTACTATTATCAATAAATACACTTTGGAACCAAAGGCTCAATTGTGCTCAGTTTTTGACTCAATCTTGACCACAATGGCAGCAGGCTGTCCTACCTTCAACACCAGGTGGGACTAAGAATTAGACTCAGTTCTGGAGAAGCCATCTGTAATCCTGGTTCAGTTTGTACAGCTGGTCTTCAGCTGTAGTTCTCCCACTTAATACACCTAGTTGACCCACGGTTGTCTGCCTGAGTAAACCCTGCTATTCCTAACCCAAGGAGGGAGAAGATATAGGTACTGCTCCTTATTTTATTTTATTTTATTATTGTCTTTACCAGAGCACCACTCAGCTCTGATTTATGGTGGTGCTAGGGATTAAACCTGGGACCTCAGAGCTTCAGACATGAAATCTATTTGCGTAACTATTATCCTCAGTTTAGCCACTAGCTGGTCTAGACCTCTAACTCGAATGATAACTCTGAACCACAATATTCCTCCCATGAGACACGTAGCAGAATGGATTGTTAACTAAATTCAGACTACCCTGTCTACTGACTTGGAGTTTCTTGCCACTTACACAACCCTACCTTTCCAGAGCATGTCCAAGCTCCCGACATGTTGTCATCAGGACTTCACTGTTCCAGACCAAAATTTTCAGATAGAGAGAGATGGTGCTAGGGAAAGACACCATAGCACCAAAGTTTCTCCCAGTGCTGTGGGGGCTGGGCTTAAGTTTAGGTTGCCTGCATGCATGGCAAAGTTGGCAGCCTCCCAAGTGAGCTATCTTGTTTCACCTTTATGACATGCTAAATAAACACTGTGGATTGGCATAATAAAATCTTCAGCTTTCTTATTAGATCTCTACTTCTGTCTCCTCATAATCTAAGAACTAAAAAAAAAGGGGGGGAACTAAAATTTATTAGACAGATTATAGCTTTATAAATGTATTCTTTGAAAAAAAAAAAAAAGCTGCTGGGAGCCGGGTGGTAACGCAGCAGGTTAAGTGCTATATCACAAAGCGCAAGGACTGGCATAAGGATCCCAGTTCGAGTCCCCAGCTACCCACCTGCAGGGGAGTCGCTTCACAGGCCACGGTGAAGCATGCCTGCAGATGTCTATCTTTTTCTCCCCCTCTGTCTTCCCCTCCTCTCTCCATTTCTCTCTGTCCTATCCAACAACAAAGCAACGTCAACAATGGCAATAATAACCGCAACGAGGCTGCAACAACTAGGGCAACAAAAAGGGGAAAAAAATGGCCTCCAGGGCCGGTGGATTCATGGTGCAGGCACCGAACCCAGCAATAACCCTGGAGGAAAAAAAAAAAGATGTATTTATTAATATGCAAGGGAGAACCAGAACATTGTGTGATGCCAGGGATCAAACGCTGGACCTCATCCTTTCAACTCCAACACTCAAGCTACTGTGCCGCCTCTCATGCCTCTCTCTCTCTCTCTCTCCATATATATATATCCTTAGTTTAGTCCTAATAACTTCATGAGTAAGGTAATTTTTTTTTATTTATAAAATGGCGATATGGACAAGACCATAGGATAAGAGGGGTATAATTCCACACAGTTCCCACCACCAGAACTCCCTATCCCATTCCCCCCACCACCACAACCAGAGCTTTCCTTTTCTTTATCCCTCTGGAAGAATGGACCCAAGGTCATTATGGGGTGCAGGTGGTGGAAGGTCTGGCTTTTATAATTGCTTCCCGGCTGAACATGGGCGTTGACAGGTCGATCCATACTCTCAGCCTGCCTCTGTCTTTACAATTACTTAAAATTAGAAAGTTAAGGGAGTCAGGCCGTAGCGCAGTGGGCTAAGCACACACGGCGCAAAGCACAAGGACCAGTGTAGGGATTCTGGTTCCAGCCCCCCCAAAATCCCCACCTGCAGGGGCGTGGCCTCACAAGTAGCGAAGCAAGTCTGCAGGTGTCTATCTTTTTCTTCTTCTCTGTCTTCCCCACCTCTCTCGATTTCTCTCTGTCCTATCCAACAACAACAGCATCAACAATAACAACAACAACAATGGGGAGAAAAGGATGGCCTCCAGGAGCAATGTATTTTTTTTTTTAATCTTTATTTACTTATTGGATAGAGACAGCCAGAAATCAAGAGGGTAGGGGGGGATAGAGAGGAAGAGAGACAGAGAGACACCTGTAGCACTGCTTCACCACTCGTGAAGCTTTCCCCCTGCAGGTGGGGACCGGGGACTCGAACCTGGGTCATTGCGCATTGTAACATGTACGCTCAACTAGGTGCGCCACCATCTGGCCCCCGAGCAGTGGATGCTTTTTTTTTTTTTTTAATATTTATTTATTTATTTTCCCTTTTGTTGCCCTTGTTTTATTGTTGTAGTTATTATTGTTGTTATTGATGTCATCGTTGTTGGATAGGACAGAGAGAAATGGAGAGAGGAGGGGAAGACAGAGAGGGGGAGAGAAAGATAGACACCTGCAGACCTGCTTCACTGCCTGTGAAGCGATTGCCCTGCAGTGGGGAGCCCGCGGCTCGAACCGCGGCCTTGCGTTTTGTGCTACTTACGCTTAACCCGCTTAACCTGCAGCGCTACAGACCAACTTCCGCAGTGGATCCTTAGTGCAGGAACTGAGCCCCAGTGATAACCCTGGAGACAAAAAAAAAAAAAAATCACAGAATTACAACTACTTATTATATTATTTCCTAGAATTTCTGCATATCTGGAATATGTCACTAAAAGTTGCATATATAGTTAAATGCCAAAATGAATATTCGTGATAAGATTTTCTATTTCTTTGGATAGACTTACCACTAAATAATATCCAAAATGTGAGTCAACCTCTCCTTGCCTTAAGCCTTTGACTTAAGGCCCAAAAAATGAGTTCTGGGAAGAATATTAGAAGGACCTTTAATACTTGTACTTTATTCTGAAAGAAATGAGAAATTGTTCAATGTTTTCAGCAGGGAAGGAACACAGACTTATGCTTAAAGAATATCATTAGCTACTCTAGAGAAAGATTAAATGAGAGTTGAGAACTGTAGATAAACTGAGAAGCTATTGCAAAGATTCCAGAAGAGAGTGTGTGAAATCCAAACCAAGACAATGGTGACAGGGATAATGAGAAAGGAAAAGATATAAGAAGCTAAAAAGGATATAAAAGCAGAAAGTCTTGGACAGTGTTTAGATGTGTAGTAAGAATGAAGAATCATGATGATGATTCCTCTGGATTTCCTCATAATCCTCTTTCCATATTAAAATTATTTGAGACTTAAGCATGTATGATGTGCTACAGTTACTTTGCTTTTTGTAGTCATTCATTATCTCATTATCTAGTTCATTGATGACAGAAAATGTCTTTTCTCTGCCTCCTCCTTACCACCTAGACCCTTGCCTGTGTCAGAAAAGTAAAGTGGTAGGAACCAGACAGGTTCTGAGTAAATGATTTGAAAGCAGAAACAATAATATTCTGTTGCTATGGAAAACACTGAGGAAAGATTAATCTTGGGGCTGGCCAGATAGGGAAATACTCAGAAGAATCTAGGAGGACCTCGAGTAAGAGATGAATTAAACACTGTTATAGGAACAGTAAGCTCTGAAGAAAATTTTGGTAGCAGAGACAGGATCACCAGACAGTGTTCAAGAACAAAGGAAAGAGAGCATTGTGAGGAGAGGTTCATGTATTTTTTTTTAATTTTAAATAAGGTGTTCTTCAACTACTTTTGTGCAGAGCAACAACCCTGATTTCTCTTTCTTTTTTCCATCCTCCTCTTCCGTTTCCTCCTCCTTCATCCTCCCCTCCCCCTTCTCCTCCTCTTCCTCCTCTTGAAGTGTATGTGTTGCCTGGGTCTTGCGTCTGCATGATTCCACTGCTCCTAGACTAATCACATTTTCCATTCTTCTTTGTTCTTGTTGCCCTCTGGGCTTCAATGCTCCAGGACAATTTTTTAAAATATTTATTTCCTTTTGTTGCCCTTGTTGTTTTATTGTTGTAGTTATTATTGTTGCTGTTGTTGTTGTTGGATAGGATAGGATAGGATAGAGAAAAATGGAGAGAGGAGGGGAAGACAGAGGGGGGGGAGAGAAAGATAGACACCTGCAGACCTGCTTCACAGCCTGTGAAGCGACGCCTCTGCAGGTGGGGAGCTGGGGGCTGGAACCTCAATCCTTATGCGTGTCCTTGCGCTTTGTGCCATCTGCGCTTAACCTGCTGCGCTACTGCCCGACTCCCAGGACAAATTTTTTTAGATAGAAAAAGATGTACAGAACAAAGAGACAGAGATGGAGAGGAAAAACACCATGGCACTAAAATTTCCTCGAATGCAATAGGTGCTGGGATAGAAACTGGGTCATGTGTATGGCATAAAGGACACATTACCCAGGTAAGCTATTTTGCTAGCCCCTTTTCATTCTTTTTATTTCAGAGAGATGCTGGGGGAGATAGAGAGATACTATAACACCACACCACCATCCATGAAAGTCACTCATTTCTGGTGCCATTCATGAGCCCTGTCTGGTGATGGGGATTGAACCTGGGTCCTTGAACATGGTGAAGTTCACGGTCTACTAGCGGTCCTATCCTGGCCCAACAATTTAGAGCTCCTTAATCCTAGGTCCTAAATAGCTCATCAGGTAGGGTAGAGATACTAACAATGGCTGTCCAGTATGATAAATCAAATGAGAGCAGTAAGATATTTTCCTGGTAATTCACAGGGTGGACACTTAAGAAATATAATTATTTGGGGAGTCGGGCGGTAGCGCAGCGGGTTAAGCGAAGGTGGTGCAAAACGCAACGACTGATACAAGGATCCCGGTTGGAGCTCCCGGCTTCCCACCTGTAAGGTAGTCCCTTCACAGGTGGTGAAGCAGGTCTGCAGGTGTCTATCTTTCTCTCCCCCTCTCTGTCTTCCCCTCCTCTCTCTATTTCCCTCTGTCCTATCCAACAACAACAACTACAACAATAAAACAACAAGGACAAAAAAAAGGAAATAAATATTAAAAAAGAAATGTAATTATTTAATTGTATTTTCATTTAGATTATCTTATATTCTTACACACTCTTTTCGATCAGTCAGTTGTAAGACCGAGTTTAGATTACTGCCAAGGGGATAGCATAATGCTTTATGCAACAGACTTTCAAGCCTGAGTCTCAGAGATCTCTAGCTCAGTCACCAGCACCACTATAAGCAAGAGCTGAGCAGTATTCTTCTTGAAAAAAAAACAAGACTAAGTTTAGATTGATATTACTTTTAGACATAAAAACAGTTGTTGAGGGAGTTGGGTGGTAGCGCAGCGGGTTAAGCACAGGTGGTGCAAAGCACAAGGACTGGCGTAAGGATCCTGGTTTGAGCCCCTGGCTCCCCACCTACAGGGGAGTCACTTCACAAGTGGTGAAGCAGGTCTGCAGGTGTCTATCTTTCTCTCCCCCTCTCTGTCTTCCCCTCCTCTCTCCATTTCTCTCTATCCTATCCAACAACAAAGACATCAACAAAAACAACAATAATAACTACAATAATAAAATAAGGGCAACAAAAGGGAATAAATTTTTTTTTAAAAAAAGACATTTGTTGACACATGTACAATTTCTCATCTCACTGTGATAGGTGTCTACAAAGTGCTCTCACCCCCAACCTAAGTCATTTTCTACCATCATGCACTAGCACCCCAGAGCCCCATCTCTAACCACCCCCAGTTCCTTCCCTTCTCTCCTTCCCCAGGGTTCTTTGCTCTGGTACAGTACACCCAGAAAAAATTTAAATATTTGTTTACTTATTTATTGGGGGGTGGGGAGAGAAAGGGAAAGGGAGGAGCTAGAGGACTACTTGGTGCCAAAGTTTGAACTTGGGGGCTCAAGGATGCACCTTTCCAGTCCTTGCTCAGATCTTTTAAGATGCTACTGAACTATATTCTCTGATCACTTTACTTCAAGTAGAATTAGAACTCCCCCCCTCTACTCCCCTAGAAGGCCCTAGCATATAACCTATCACAATATAACTGTTTTTTGTTTACTCCCCATGAAATGTGCTCCCCTGTTAGACTTCTTAGACACAAATTTGCTAGGCTCGTTCTTCAGCCATTCAACAAATATTGATCCAGTGCTTACTGTGTGCTGGTCATTGGGCTGGGTGCAGCAGATTCAATAGTGAGCCTGATACACTCAATCCTTGTTTTCATAAAGCTTATAGTCTAGTGTAAAAGGCAGATGAGTAAATGGACAAAAATAGTGAGGATGACAAATGCCACAATAAGAAGTATGTAAAGTACTATGGGGAGCCAGAGCAAAGGTACTTTACTTGCTTTGGAAGGATAATAAAAAGCTCTCAGAAAGAAGTAATTTTTGCTAAGTGAAGGATAAGAAGGAGTTAGTCAGACAAAGTGGTAGTCCTAGGTCCAGAGGTGAGAGGAGGTCATAGCACATTTTAGATGCTGAACAAAGTCATACATCCGGAGAGTTCGGTGGGGACAGAGTGGAGACTGGTTGTGGCACAGGGGGAAGGAGTGCAATCAGATATGTCTAATATGATGGCGTACACATAGCAAGCACAACTGAGGTGAGACCATTAGGAAAGTTGATTTTGTATATTGTTGTCTCCTTGTGGGAGACAGTGGAGTGTGTTGATTAAAAATCTGGACTCGGGCTTGAACCTGAATTCTTATGCATTGTAACATGTGCACTCAACCAAGTGTGCCACCATTCGGCCCCATTCTCCCCTTTTTTTGATAGAGGCAGAGAGAGAATGAAAAAAGATTACAGCTTCTTTCAGTGTGGTGGGACCCGGGCTCATACTTGGGCTGCACACATGTCAAAGAAGCACACTATCTAAGTGAGCTATTTTACCAGTTCTGTAGGACCTTTAAAAATTTTTTTTTGGGGTGCTGGCAGTAGCACAGTGGGTTAAGTGCACATCACGAGCACCACTATAAGCAAGAGGTGAGCAGTGTTCTTCTTGGAAAAAAAAAGAAGACTAAGTTTAGACTGATATTACTTTTAGATATAAAAACAGTTGTTGAGGGAGTTGGGCTGTAGCACAGCGGGTTAAGCGCAGGTGGCGCAAAGCACAAGGACGGGCGTAAGGATCCTGGTTTGAGCCCCTGGCTCCCCACCTGCAGGGGAGTCACTTCACAAGTGGTGAAGCAGGTCTGCAGGTGTCTATCTTTCTCTCCCCCTCTCTGTCTTCTCCTTTCTCTATTTCTCTCTGTCTTACCCAGCAACAATGACAGCAATAAGAACAATAATAACAACAACAATGATAAAAAGAAAAAGGTCAAAAAATGGGAAAAATAGCCTCCAGGAGCAGAGGATTCATGGTGCAGGCACTGAGCCCCAGTGATAGCTCTGGAGGCATACATATACTATATATTATATATATTTTGTGGGAGGGGGTGACCCAGGATGTGGCACAGTGGCTAGAGCTTTAGACTTCAAAGTCTAAATTCAATCCCTAGCATTTCATATGCCAGACTGATCCTCAAGTTCTCTCCCTTAGATAAATACATATATATTTTAAATTTTTATTAGTGATTTAATATTGATTTACAAAATTATAAGATAGCAGGGGTATGATTCCACACCTTTCCCACCAAAGTTCTGTGTCCCAAGTCCCTCCATTGGAAGCTACAGTAGTTCTCCCAAGGTTGTAGATATGGGCTGACTATTATTTCTATCTATATTTACATTTTTTTTCTTTTTTAATTTTTAAATCTTTATTTGTTTATTGGATAGAGACAGCCAGAAATTGAGAGAGAAGGGGGTGATAGGAAGGGAGAGAGACAGAGAGAAACACCTGCAGTCCTGCTTCACGACTTACAAAGCTTTCCCCTCCCAGGAGGAACTAGGGGCTTGAACCCTGGTCCTTGCACACTGTAACATGTACACTCAACCAGGTATGCCACCACCACCATCCCCCTTTCTACAGCTCCACCTTCCTTTCTAAGTCACACCTATTGCTTCTGAGTGTCCTTCCTTTTTTAATCTTCTGTGTCTGGGTCCTGATGGAATTGGAGTTCAGAGCCCTCTGGTCACTTTCCCCTAACATTTACCCCACTGGGAGTATGAACCAAAATTCTTTATGGAGTGAAGAAGGTGGAAGGTCTGGCTTCTGCAATTGCTTCTCTGTTGGACATGGGTGTTGGCAGTCCGATTCATAACTCCAGCCTGTTTCTAACTTTCCGTGGTGAATAAATACATATTTTTAAAAGCTAATTTTTGAGGAAGAGTTAGTGCCCTACATTGCTATATGAAGTGGAGATTACACGTTTGATTGACAAGCTAGCTAGTGTTATAGCTATGTGTACCCTCTATGCACATGCCTATAAGGCATACAGAAAACTGGGTGGGGGAGCAGGTGGTAGCGCAGCGGGTTAAGCGCACATGATGCAAAGCACAAGGACCGGTGTAAAGATCCCAGTTTGAGGCCCCGGCTCCCCACCTGCAAGGGAGTCTCTTCACAGGCAGTGAAGCAGGTCTGCAGGTGTCTTTCTCTCCCCCTCTCTATCTTCCCCTCCTCTCTCCATTTCTCTCTGTCCTATCCAACAACAATGACATCAATAACAACAACAATAATAACTACAACAATAAAATAACAAGGGCAACAAAACAGAATAAATAACTATTTTTAAAAAGTATTGAAAAGGAAAAAAACTGGGTGGAGGAGTGGGAAGCACAAAAACTTTAATGCTGATTTATTATAACGACATTATAATGAAGTGCAGGTCATTCTGGTACTTGGTCTTTCTGCAGTTGCAACAAAGGTAGATTTTCACAGATGGCTACACATCCTGCTTTGTCAGGGTATGCTGGATCACAGTCCATCTGAATTTGGGGAGGGGGTCTTAGATGGTAGTTGGTACTTCCAGCTATCTGGCAGCTAAACCCTGTCCCTCCATTTTGTGGTTGGCACTTCTAGCTGTCTTATAAGAGGAGTACTCCCTAAATTTCCACCTGCTCACTTGTAGATAGTATACCTAGTCTAACAAGATAAACGTAGACAATTGCATAAGCTGTACTGTGTCATTTCCCCTACATAAGATAACAATACTTCAGAGCATTGTTGTAGAGATTAAACGCGTTAATATTTGTAAAGCACTGGAACAAAGCCTAGAACTAAACACTGTGTAAGTATTTGCAATTATTAGTCCTCCATTCATCAAAACATTCACTGAGGGCCAAATACTGTGCTAGATGCTATGAAAATAAGATGTAGCTCCAGCCACTGAGAGGCTCATAAAATCTGGTGAGTGTGTGTGTGTGGAGGGGGGAGTCAGGCGGTAGCGCAGCGGGCTAAGAGCGCGAAGAGCAAAGAGCGCGTGGTGCAAAGCGCAAGGACCAGCATAAGGAGCCCGCTTAGAGCCCCCCCCCCCCCCCCCCCCCCCGCTCCGGCTCCCCACCTGCAGGGGAGTCGCTCCACAGGCGGTGAAGCAGGTCTGCAGGTGTCTGCCTTTCTCTCACCTTCTCTGTCTTCCCCTCCTCTCTCCATTTTTCTCTGTCCTATCTAACAACAGGACATCAATAACAATAATAATAACTATAATAACAACAACAAAAGACAAGGGCAACAAAAGGGAAAATAAAATTTTTTTAAAAATATGGTGGGGGAAAGATTAATATACACAATACAACACAATATAATCTAGGGAGATGCTAGTGATGAACACTGCTGAGTTGAAAAGATAATGACTCATTCTCTCAGAAGAAGCCAAGATGTTAGAGCGAAGGCTGCATTTCAGCTGAGTGACACAAAAGGAATAGTTTGCCAGCAAAGAAAGGCAGTAAGAGTTTATCCAACCAAAGATACATGTTGCAACTGAGCCATGTTGCAAAGGTTTTTAGTAGCTTGCAAGTCATATTTTGATAAAGCACGCTTAGCAACTGGAAGGATACAAATGTAAGAGGAATTTGAACATCTATTATATTATAGGATCTGTGCTTCACCAATAATAATAATGGCTATATTATTATTATTATTATTATTGCCAGGTTTTCTCTGTGGCTTTGTACCTGTACAATTTCCTGCTCTTGATGCCTGCCTGCTAGCCTGACTTCCTTCCATCCTTCCTTCCTTTTTTCCAGATAGAAGATGAGAGACAGAGAAGGAGAGAGAGAGGCAGAGAAAGTAAAACTCTACAGAACCCATTCATTGCTCCTAAAGTTTCCCTGCTACGTGGTGTTTACCCAAGTCTTCAAGAATGGTGAAGTGTACACTCTATGGGGTGAGTTATCTCCCAACCCCCATGTACTTGGTAATTTATATAAGTCATTTATTTTACTATTAGCCTATGCCCACTCCTCTTGATGTTTGGATAGTACTCATTGTTGCAGGCACATTACTTAAATAAACTCATTTAATCCTTACGACAATAGTGTTTGACTCCAGAATTTGTGTTCTTTAACCGTTGTTTTATTCTTGCCTCTTCCCCTTTAACTCTCACTCACTAGTTGTTGTTTAATTTGTTTGAGATGTGGAAACTCAATATCTAACCGTGTTGGAACTGTACATAAAGTATGGGTGGAAAGTCACTTCTGGGAGAAAAGCGCATGAGTCTACAGCATGTGCACTCTGCAAAAGACTGAACATAAAGTGCAAAAATAACTCCTCCCCACCCCTGCAGTTGCTGTAGCCAGCAAATTTGGGGTTGGGGGTGGGGTGAATATTTATTGGATTACACAGGATGTCTGAGGCCACTCATGTTTCTCTGGGGTCCATTTTAAACTTGTATTCTCCAACCAGCAAGTTGCTCTATCTGGAAACAAAGTGTAAAATACTCCCCTCACTGTAGGGGAGGACAAAAGTGGGTGGAAAAATGTAATGCAGACAAGACACATGACAAAGAGTTAGGATTAACTGAGCTAGGCAGATCCCTATTAGTTCAAAAAGGGAAACATCATTTTAGGGGACAATAAGGAAGACAAAGGGAGAGTTTTGCAGGCATACTGAGAAGCAAAATTGCTCAGGGAAATAGATTGGTTAGGTCTGTACTTAAAGTGAACTCTGAGCAAATGCAACTATGGAGATTTTTATTAAGGGTTCCAGATAAAGGAGAGTCAGCAGTATTTGGGGAATGGAAGAAGGAAAATTGGACCTGAAGAATTCATACCGGTTAAAAGATTTTCCCTAATATATATATATATATATATATTTATTTATTTGGATTTATTTGTTAATTTGGATTTTATTTATTTATTATATATAATATATAATTATATGATATATAATTTAATAATTATTTGTTTATTTGGATTTATTTATTAATTTGGATTTATTAAATGGATATATATATATATATATATATATATATATATTAGGAAGGAGGAACTGAAAGTTTAAACCAGAACCTACTGAACCATCTTTATACAAATTCATGTTTAAGTCAACCAGTACTAAACTAAACAGAGTATGGTTACAGTCTTTCTCAGTGAGCCCTTTTATCATCTTCATAAAGTCTCCAACTAAAATGCTATATGTATGATCTATAGATAGCAATCTGAATGACTAGATGGAAATTCTGATTCCCATAGTGGGTCAAATAGGAGAAAAATCTTTTTCAGCCTGAATATAATTTATAGAACAGAAACTTCTTGACAACTTTGAGAATGTTCAGATTTCTTCTGAGAGCTAGACTGTGAATAGGTGGAATTTAAAACATTATGATCCAAGTTTTCCACGACAGCCCGTATATCAAATGGGCTATCTTTTAAAAGTATTCTTATAAACTTGTGCTCTCATGTATCCTAATTTGGATAAAGAGGAAAGTAAGAACTAAAGACTTATAATCTTCCTGATGAACTTTATAATAAGGTTAAATACCAGAAGGAAAATATACATTGACTTAGAGGATCACAGTAGTCTCTCTCTACCAAGAGCACTCTTGGGTAATAGGGTGTAAGTACGCTAGTTCTGGTGGTCCCAGAAGTGGCAAGTGAATAAAACACTGGACTCTCAAGCATGAGATTCCAAGCTCTATCCTGACAGCACATATATCAAAGCAATGATCTGGTTCTCTTTCTCTCTCCTCCTCTTCTCTCATTAATATATAAATAAAAACTTAAAAACAAAACAAAAAAGCTAGCTCTGGTGTGAAAGGACCAGGGAGAAATTCCTACTTGAGGATGTGTGGGGGCCATTTGGAGAGAACAAAAAGTCTAGAGAAATGTAGGGATAAAATAGAGAAAGACTATTTCTAGTGAATGTCAATGGTCTCCTCTTTGAAGAATTGGAAAGGGGTGAACATTTGCAAGGACTAGAAATCAGATGTGGGGAGGAGAGAATGAGAGTGAGTAGCATTAAAAGAGACATTAGAGAATAAAAGGGTAGAGCCAGTTGGAGAGAAAGGAGAAAAAGACAATGAGAAAGGAAGGGGGTAAGTTAAAGCAAAAAAGTTCTCATGAGCTAGAAGACAAAGGGGAAATGTGATAATTTCTCCCTCAGTTGTAGAAATCTTGAGGGCCTCAGAAGTGCTGAAAAAAGATCTAAGACTGGGAAAGGATTTTGGAGCTGGATCAAGGGTTGTCCAAACAAGAAAAATTCAGAGCTGCATAGACCATCTGCTAGAACTGGCTGTCCCTCTGGGGATGGCTTAGAGAGTCTCCCCAAACCCAAAGCTGTTAAGTGATCTTGGTCATATTTTTTTTTCTTTTTTGCCTCCAGGGTTATTGCTGGGGCTTGGTGCCCCACAAATCCACTGCTCCTGGAAGCTATTTTTTTTCTCCCTCTTGTTGCCCTTGTTGTTTTATTGTTGTTGTGGTTATTATTATTCTTATCATTGATGTCATTGTTGTTGGATAGGACAGAGAGAAATGGAGAGAGGTGGGGAAGACAGAAAGAGAGAGAAAAAGACACCTGTAGACCTGCTTCACTGCCTGTGAAGTGACCCTCCTGCAGGTGGGGAGCTGGGGTCTTGAACCAGGATCCTTCCGTAGGTCCTTGTGCTTTGCACTACGTGCACTTAACTGGCTGCACTAACCGCCTGACCCATTTTGGTCATATTTCTAAGATCCAGCAAGATATTTGTTGATATTGTGCTGACTTGTGGGAATCTTTCTGAAGTATCATTGGATTATAAGCTGATGATGATACTTAGCTTTTTAAAAGGCATGTTTCTCAGATTTTTTATCTTTATATATTCATTTATTTGTGAAGAGTTCATCAAAGTAAAGTGTGGCTTGTCTTCCTCTTATCAAATGTGGAATTTCTATGTTACCATTTGTATTTGTTTTTCAAAGAAAATTAATTTGTAGATAACATAACCATTGCTTAAAGATTCTGACAAATCTTTTTTATTTATTTTACACTATATTATTTTATTTTATTTTTTCCTCCAGGGTTATCGCTGGAGCTTGGTGCTGGCACTATGAATCCTGGCAGATGTTTTTTCAAATTTATTAGAACAGAGAAAAATTGAGAGAGATGGAGGAGATAGAGAGGGAAAGAGACACAGAGACACCTGCAGACCTGCTTCACCACTTGTGAAGCTTCCCCCCCTGCATGTGGGGAACTGGGGGCTCAAGCCTGGATCCTTGCACAGGTGCTTGCACTTAGTACTATGTGCACTTAACCTGTGTGTGCCACCACCCAACTCCCCTCTTATTTTGTTTATTTTTTTTTTGTTGCTGGGTTATGGCTGCATATAATCCTGTGTTCAAGCCTCCTTGCTCTCACCTGCAGAGGGAAACTTCATGAATGATGAAGCAGTGCTGCAGGTATCTCTCTGTCTCTCTTTATCTCTCTCCTCCCCTCTCAATTGTCTGTCCTATCAAAGAAAAAAAAAAGTGGCCACCAGGAGCAGTCGATTCCTATTTCAGGAACCAAACCCCAGAGACAACCCTGGCAGGAGAGAGAGAGAAGAAGAAGGAGGAGGAGAAGAAGGAGAAAAAGGAGAAGAAGAAGAAGAAGAAGAAGAAGAAGAAGAAGAAGAAGAAGAAGAAGAAGAAGAAGAAGAAGAAGAAGAGGAAGAAGAAGAAGAAGAAAAGAAAGGGGAAAGTGGTCTGGGAGAGGTGGCGCAGTGGATAAAGCATTGGACTCTTCAAGCATGAGGTCCTGAGTTTAATCCCCAGCAGCACATGTACCAGAGTGATGTCTGGTTCTTTCTTTCTCTCCTCCTATCTTTCTCATTAATAAATAAATAAATAAAATCTTTTAAAATATATTTTTTTAAAAAAAGGAAAGAAAAAAAAATGACATTTATACCTGAGGCTTTAACGTCCCGGGCTCAACCCCCTACACCACTACGATAAGCCAGAGTTGAGTAGTGCTCTGGTAAATAAAATAAATAAATATTTTTTGTAATATTTACTTATTTCATTTATTTTATTATTTGTATTTTTTTTTATTTTCATTGCCACCAGGGATATTGCTGGAGCTTGGTGCTGGCACTATGAATCCACCACTCCCAGTGGCCATTTTTTCCTTTTTTTTTCCTCCTAATTTTTTTGTATTATTATTATTAGATAGGACAGAGAGAGATTGAGAAAGGACAGGGAGATAGAGAGGGGGAGAAAAAGATAAGACAACTGCAGACCAGCTCCACCGGTCACTCACGAAGCAGAGCCCCAGGTGGAGAGTGGGGGTTGAAACCTCTGTCCTTGCTCTTGGTTCTGTGTGCATTTAACTGAGCACACCATCACCCAGCCTCCTACTTTTTATTTTAATAAACTAGACAATGACTTCTGGAAACACACTTGTGTTATAGAGACTGTACAACTTTAGAAATGTTATCATTTAAGGTTAAATGTTATCATTTAAGGTTAAACAAAAAGAGCCAAAAGTTATTAAGATTGCACCTATTCAATTTAGCTCTTAAAGCAATGTGTTTTATCCTGACATTCTGTAGCCATCTGGAAAAAAGGTATTTCCATATTCATATTGTTCTCCAGCAGTGACTACCTCTTGAACCTCTCTACCTTTACACTTTTGCTTTTTGTTTCCTCATTTCAAACACATAATTTTGACTTGGCTTTCATTTAATTCTGCTTGGCTCCTGCCAAACTATGCTTAGAGACTAGTTTGGGTTATGCCTCTCCGTGTCCAGAGACTTTCCTACTAGTATAGGTCAATTGTGTCAGTTGTAAGGGCAGAGACTGATAGGAAATTCAGCAGAGTAAAACAGTAATAGTACTGACGTGGGATTATGGACAGCTTATGTCACTTTAAATTTTTTATTATATATTTATTCATTTATTGGATAGAGACAGCCAGAAATAGATAATGAGAGAGACAAAGAGACGCCAGCAACATTGATTCACCATTTGCAAAACTTTCTCCCTGCAGGTAGAGAATGGGGGCTGGAACCCGGGTCCTTGAGCACTGTAACATGTGCACTCAACCAGGTGCTCCACCACTCAGCCTGCTATATCACCTTTTGTAGGGTTAATATTTTTAATTAATTAATTTATTTATTAATGAGATAGGGAAAGAGAAAGAGAACTAGACCTCACTCTGGTACGTGTGCTGCTGGGGATTGAATTTGAGACTTCATGCTCAAGAGCCCAGCACTTTATCCACTGTACCATCTCCCAGACCACTGTAGGTTTGAAATTTTGTGGTGTTAAGCTTATTAAAAAATAAATTTTCGGGTAGGGCAATAATGCAGTGAGTTGAGCGCACATGGCGAAAAGCACAAGGACCAGCGTAAGGATCCTGGTTCAAGACCTTGGCTCCCCCTCCTGCAGGGGAGTCGCTTCACAAGCAGTGAAGCAGGTCTGCAAGTGTCTATCTTTCTCTCCCCATCTCTGTCTTCCCCTCCTCTCTCCATTGCTCTCTGTTCTATCCAACAACAATAACAACAATAATAACCACAACAATGATAAAACAACAAGGGCAACAAAAGGGAAAAAAATAGCCTCCAGGAGCAGTGCATTCGTGGTGCAGGCACCCCCAGCAGTAACCTTGGAGGCCATAAATAAATAAAATAAAATAATATAGAATTAATTAATTAATTAATTAATTTTCATGGGGAGTGGGTGGTAATGCATCGGGTTGAGCACACATAGTGTGAAGCACAAGGATCCCGGTTTGAGTCCCTGCTCCCCACCTGCAGGGGTGAAGCAGGACTGCAGGTATCTGTCTTTCTCTCTGCCTCTCTTTCTTCCCCTCCTCTCTTGATTTCTCTCTGTTCTATTCAACAACAACAGTGGAAAAAAATAGGGCCACCAGGAGCAGTGGATTCATAATGCAGGCACTAAGCAATAAATCTGGAGGCAAAATAAAATAAAGTTTCCTGATCCCCATCTGCAAGGAGGATGCTTCATGAATGGTGAATCAGTTCTGCAAGTGTCTCTCTCTTCCTCTTTCTCTAATTATTTTTTTAAATATTTATTTATTACCTCTTGTTTCCCTTGTTTTATTGTTGTAGTTATTATTGATGTCGTTGCTGTCTCTGTTGTTGGATAGGATAGAGAGAAATGGAGAGAGGAGGGGAAGACAGAGAGGGGAGAGAAAGATAGACACCTGCAGACCTGCTTCACCGCTTGTAAAGCGACTCCCAGGCAAGTGGGGAGCCGAGGCTGGAACCAGATCCTTACACCGGTCCTTGCGCTTCGAGCCACGTATGCTTAACCCACTGCGCTACTGCCCGACTCCAACTCTCTTTAATTATTATCTTTATTTATTAGATAGAGACAGCTAGAAATCAATAGGGTAGGGGGAGATAGAAAGGGAGATAGACCCATGTTCCGCAGGGAAGCAGTTACAGAAGCCAGACTTTCCATCTTCTGCACCCCATAATGTCCCTTGGTTCATGTTACCAGAGGGATAAAGAATAGGAAAGCTATCGGGGAGGGGATGGGGCAGGGAGTTCTGGAGGTGGGAATTGTGTTTTGCACCCCTCTTATCCTATGGTTTTTGTCAGTGTTTCCTTTTTATAAATAAAAATTATATATATTTTTAAAAAAGAAAAGAAAGGGAGAGAGAGGGAGTTGGGCAATAGTGCAGTGGGTTAAGTGCAGGTGACTCAAAGCACAAGGACCAGCCTAAGGATCCCGGTTCACAAGCAGTGAAGCAGGTCTGTAGGTGTCTATCTGTCTCTCCCCCTCTCTGTCTTCCCCTCCTCTCTCCATTTCTCTCTGTCCTATCCAACAATGACGACAACAATAACAACAACAATAATAACTACAACAATAAAACAACAAGGACAACAAAAAGGAATAATTAAAAAAAAAAAAAAAAGGACAAAGAGAGAGACATGCAGCATTGCTTCACCTCTAGTAAAACTTTCCCCCTGCAGGTGGGGACCAGGAGCTCAAACACGTGTGCTCAACCATGTGTGCCACCACCCAGCCTCTCTCTCTCTCTCTCTCTCTCCCTTCCCTCTCAATTTCTCTCTGTCCTATCAAAAAAAAAAAAAATCCATTGGGAGCTGAGGATTCATAGTCATAGTACTGGCACTGAGCCCCAGCAATCAGCCTTGTGGCAAAATAAGGAAGGAACAAGCGAACGAAAAGAGAGAAAAAAAATTGAATTAGGGGTTTCTCAGGTAGCTCACTTGTAAAAGTGGCTGTTTTGCCATGCGTGTCACCCAGGTACCAGATCCTGGTACACCATTTGGAAATACTATAGCCTTGGGGGAACACTTCATTGCTATGTTGTCTCTCCTTGTCTTTCACTCTGCCTGACTATCTAGATAGCTAGCTATCTAGCTATATCACTCCAGAACAGCGAAGCTCTAGCAATGACCAAAATAAAAATAAATAAGCAAATAAAGTTTGGATTAGTTTCTTGTATACTACTTTCACAAATTTTCCTTTCTTTCTTGATTTCCAAGAGTGGATATAGAATTGCTGTTCCTTTCAGCAAGGACATACTGGGTCTGAGGATTTATTTGATTCAGAAAAACTGATTTCCATCCATCTCTCTTCAAATCAGGTCCTAGGGGCTGGGCAATAGCACACCTGGTAGAATACACATAAAGACCTAGGTTCAAGTCCATTCATAAAGACCTAGGTTCAAGTCCCCACCTAGTCCCCATCAGCAGTGGGGAACTTCATAAGCTGCAGAGTAGTGTTTCATATGTCTTTTGTTCTTTTTTCCTGTCAACCCCCCCCCCATTACTGTCTCTTTAAAAAAAAAAAGGTTCATGAAGGTACTAAACCATGGCAGTAACCCGTGATAATAAAAATATTAAAAAATATTTTAAAACAAAACAAAAAAAGAGGTTCTGCACTGCCCAAGACATCACATTAAAACTGGATATTCCCCAGTACCTGCTGGATCATATCCAAACTTTTTAATATGACTCCTATTACCTTTCATAATTTATTTTCTTTGTTTCATAAGAATTATTGGTAACAGAGTTCCCAGACTCAAAGAATAATCTAATCAACAGAAACATTCCACATGTGGATTGTGGGGAAAACCTATAGACCTTTAGTTCTTTTCCTATTTTAGTACATCTAGTTCACATCCTTATTTTTATATATAAAAGAGACCCAGGAACCTTAGAACCCCTCATTTGACAATACAGTCCGTGCTCTTTTGCACATAGCCCTTGGACTTGAGTCCCAGGACTACATGGAAATGCCATAAACTGTACCAGAAGAGCCCTGTGGATAGTGGAAGGGTGCTGAGGTGTCTCCATCTCCTCCCACCTCCCACCCACACCCACTTTACCCTTTCTCAAAAAAAAAAAAAAAATGAAATTGGACCAAGGGAGGCCAGGCAGTGAGCACACCAGGTTAAACGCACATAGTACAAAGCTCAAGGATCCCGGTTCAAGCCGTGGCTCCCCACCTACGGGGGGGGGGGGGGGTCACTTCACAAGTGGTGAAGCGAGTCTGCAGGTGTCTATCTTTCTCTCTCCCATCTTTATCTTCCCCTCCTCTCTCAACTTCTCTCTGTCCTATAAAAAAAAAAAAAAAGGCTATAGGAGCAGTGGATTCATAGTACCAGCATGGAGCCTCAGCAATAATCCTGGTGGCAAAAAAAGAAAGAAAAAGAGAAAGAGCGAGCGAGAGAGAGAGAGAGACAGAAAGAGAGAAAGAAAGAAGAAAAGAAAGAAAGAAAGAAAGAAAGAAAGAAAGGGAAAGGAAGAAATTGGACCAAGTAGGTTATTCAGTGGTCTCACATAGGCATGAGATTCTAAGTTCACTCAGTGAGGTCAGAATTATCAACCGATAGACATAACAGAAGATTTTCAGTTCAGAGATGGAGAACTATCTAGTATCTAGAATAGACTCATAAAGGAATGAGCTCTGTTGTAACTACAAATGTTCAAACAGAAGTTAGATGGCCTGGTGGAGGGAGATAGCATGATAGTATAATGGTTAAAAACACTCATGGTAAAGCAAGTACCCTGCCAGGTAAGCTAGCTAACCAACCCTGAGTTCCTCCTGTTAGAATGGTACACATGACCTCTATGATACAGTTTTAATTACTTTTAAGGGATCATCTTTTGCCATGTATCTATATTCTTAATATATCCAACACTATGAATTCTTATATCCTTCATAACTCTTCAGGTCTTATTCACAGCAAAGGGAAAAAAAAAAAGACAGATAAAAAGAAAAAGGAAGAAAAGAAGGAATGGTCCAGGAGGTGGTGCAATGGATAAAGCATTGGACTCTCAAGCCTGAGGTCATGAGTTCAATCCCCAGCAGCACGTGTACCAGAGTGATGTCTGGTTCTTTCTCTTTCTCCTCCTGTCTTTCTCATTAATAAATAAAAATCTTAAAAAAAAAAATGAAGGAAGGAAAGGAGGAAGGAAGGGAGAAAGGAAGAAACGGCAGGGATAGATAGCATAATGGTTATGCAGTTATGCTGAGAGACTATCTTGCCTGAGGCTCCAAAGTCCCAGGTTCAATCCCCTGTAGCACTATAAGCCAGAGTTGAGCAGTGCTCTAGTTAGGGAAAAAAGAAGAGAAAAGAAAGGAAAAGAAAAAAAAAGAAAAGAAAAGAAAGTAAAAGAAAAAGCCTGACTGCTTCTACACTTCAAGGAAGTCAAAGGGTGTGGTTAAAGTTTAAAATTCCATACATAGAATCCTCAGAACAAATTGAATGGAATCAATGGGTAGCAAGTACACACACGTACTAAAGTGAATGTAAGGGCACAGGAAAATCAAACTGGGACAGATGAAAGCAAACTTGATTTTAAGGAGAAAGTGAATTTGTTTCTGTTGAATATTTATTGTGGATTAGGTATTTTAAAAAAAAACACATCTTGGGAGTCAGGAGGTAGCGCAGTGGGTTAAGCGCACGTGGCGCAAAGCTGTAAGAACCTGTGTAAGGGTCCTTGTTCAAGCCCCCGGCTCCCAACCTGCAGAGGAGTCCCTTCACAGGTGGTGAAGCATGTCTGCAGGTGTCTCTCTCTCTTCCCCTCTAACTCCCCCTTCTCTCTCAATTTCTCTCTGTCTCTATCCAATAATAAATAAATAAATTTAAAAAAACCACATCTTAGCTTGTTTAATCTTAAGAATGTAGACTTTAACATATACCTAAGGAGCTTTGGCATCCTGTGCTCTTGGCAAGTCACAAAAATTTAAACTTTTTTTTTGTTGTTGCCTTCAGGGTTATCGCTAGGGCTCTGTGCCTGCATTACAAATTCACTGCTCCTGGAGGCCATCCCCCCCCCCTTTGTTGCCCTTGTTTATCGTTATTGTTGTTGCTGTCGTTGTTGTTGAATAGGACAGAGAAATTGAGAGAGGAGGGCAAGACAGAGGGGGAGTGACAGACAGACACCTGCAGACCTGTTTCACTGCTTGTGAAATGACCCCCTCCCCCCTCTACACCCCCCCCCCCGCAGGTGGGGAGCTGGGAGCTCAAACCGTGATTCTTAAGCGGGTCCTTGTGCTTCATGCCATGTGCACTTAACCCTCTGCGCCACTGCCTGGCTCCCCATTTTAAGTTTTCTATAAGGCAGAAGCTTACATTAAAAGTTTAAAACTGGGGGAGTCAGTTGGTAGCGCAGCGGGTTAAGCACAAGTAATGCAAAGCTCAAGGACTGGCATAAGGATCCTGGGTCGAGCCTCCAGCTCCCCACCTGCAGGGGAGTCTCTTCACAGGCAGTGAAGCAGGTCTGCAGGTGTCTATCTTTCTCTCCCCCTCTCTGTCTTCCCCTCCTCTCTCCATTTCTCTCTGTCCTATCCAGCAACGACAACAATAATAACTACAACAATAAAACAAGGGCAACAAAAGTAAATAAATAAATAAATATTTTTAAATAAGTTTAAAACTGGGGGGCGGGTGGTGGCGCTGTGGGTTAAGTGCACATGGCATGAAGCACTAGGACGGGTGTAAGGATCTGGGTTAGAGCCCCTGGCCTGTGGGGGCGGGGCTGGTCACTTCATAGGCTATAAAGCAGGTGTCTTTCTCTCACCCTTTATGTCTTCTCCTCCTCTCTCGATTTCTCTGTCCTATCCAGCAACAATGACAAATGACAACAAGAACAACAACAAAATGGAAAGAAAAAAACTGGCTGCCAGGAGCAGTGGGGACCAGGTGGTGGTCACCTGGTTGAGTGCACATATTACAATGCATAAGGACCTGGGTTCAAGTCCTCAGTCCCCACCTTGGGGGGGCGGGGTGCTTCACAAGTGGTGAAGCACTGTTGCAGGTTATGTCTCTCTCCCTCTCCCTCTGTATCTCCAGCTTCCTTTCAATTTCTGGCTATCTGAAAAAAAAAAATCATGAGGCATAACACAACTGCTTACAAAACAGACTTCCATGCCTGAGGCATCAGTAATCCCAAATTCAATCCCCAGGATCACCATAAACCAGGGTTGAGCAGTGTTCCAGTTCTTCTTCTTCTAGCGTTTGCCCTTCTTCCGTAGCCAGTCAACAGCGTCAGGTTGAGCCTGATGTAAAGTTTCGAGACCTCCTTTGAATCTGGAGAGGTGGCAGTCGTTGACTATGTGGGTCATAGTCTGTCTGTAGCCGCAGGGGCAATTCGGGTCGTCTCTGGCTCCCCAGTGATGGAACATAGCGGGGCACCGGCCATGGCCTGTTCGATAGCGATTGAGGAGGGCCCAATCATAACGTGCTAGGTCAAAGCCGGGTTGACACTTGCAGGGGTCTGTGATGAGGTGTTTGTTCTTTACCTCAGCTGACTGCCAACTCTGTTTCCAAGAGTCTGGAACAGAGAAGTTCAGTGTAGGCGTAGGGGACCAGATTGGGTGATGAGACGTCAAGCGTTGGGCAGGGTGGGCGAAGACATCCGAGTATATTGGCAGGTCTGGTCGAGCGTAGACGTGGGAAATGAACTTAGATGATGCCGCATCCCGACGAATATCTGGTGGGGCGATGTTGCTAAGAACTGGCAGCCATGGAACCGGGGTGGAACGGATGGTTCCAGAAATTATCCTCATGGAAGAATATAATTTGGAATCGACCAAGTGGACATGGGGGCTACGGAACCATACTGGGGCACAGTATTCTGCAGTGGAATAGCATAATGCCAGAGATGATGATCGCAGTGTGGAAGCCCTCGCGCCCCATGAGGAGCTGGCCAGTCTTGCAATGATGTTATTCCTCGCGCCCACCTTTGCTGCAGTTTTTATGAGATGTTCGTGAAATGACAGAGTGTGATCGAGAGTAACACCAAGATAGACTGGCTGGGCTTCATGCCGGATTCTCGTATCGCCAAGCTGCACATTAAGCTCACGCGAGGCCGAGGCATGGTGTAGATGGAAAACAGATGATACCGTTTTTGCAGTGCTAGGGATTAGTCGCCATTTTTACAGTAATCAGATATCAGAGACATGTCTTTCGTGAGTGTTTCCTCGAGGATGTCGAACTTGGATGCCTGAGTTGCACAGCAGATGTCATTGGCGTAGATGAACTTCCTTGAAGAAGTTTCTGGGAGGTCATTGATGTAAATATTAAATAGTGTAGGAGCCAGAACAGAGCCCTGGGAGAGGCCACTTGAGACAAGTCTCCATCTGCTAGACTTGTCACCCAGATGCACCCAGAATCTTCTGTTTTGGAGAAGAAACGATATAGTGTTGGCCACCCATGGAGGCAGGCATCTTGAGATCTTGACTAGGAGACCACGGTGCCAAACCGTGTCATAGGCTGCTGTGAGATCAACAAAGACAGCACCCGTCTTTAAATTCTTCTGGAATCCATTTTCAATGTAAGTTGAGGCCCTCTCAACTTACATTGAAAAAAGTGTTCCAGTAAAACAAAAACAAAAAAAATCAGACCCCATATCATGGAAGTGATGTACACTTTTTGAATGCAGCTTTTTGCCATTCAGTGACTATAAAAGGTTACCAACTACTAAATTTTCTCTCCTTGATGAGATCAGATATATGAAAAATATAAAGGGGTGGGTACAAGCAGCAGAGATAAATTTTAGCAGATCTGATCACATCTCTCCCTTGCTGATATATATATATTCAGTGACTTGCCATTAGCACAGGATAAAGCTTGCTCTCCCCATCAGCTGCCCCAAGAGTATTCATGACCCTTTATGATCTATAAACAGATCTACTTCGCTTGAGTAGATTTATCTTGGATTTACTTTTCTTATTCCAATCTAATTTGATTATGTAATCACCTTTACATTTAATGATTATTTTTGTACTAAGCTCTCATCACTGAAGAAGTAAAACATGAATATTGATCCACTAGACAATTATATTTCTCATTGTATATAGTGAAATACTTTTTTCTTTTTTTTAATCAGTGTACAGTTAAGTTCCAGTTTATGTAGGGGCTGGGGAATGAACCTAGGACTTATGGTGCCTCAGACATGAAAGTTTTTTTATTTAAATATTTATGAATTTAATCCCTTTTTGTTGCCCTTGTTATTTTTATTGTTGTAGTTATTATTATTGTTGTTACTGATGTCGTCGTTTTTGGATAGGACAGAGTAAAATGGAGAGAGGAGGGGAAGATAGAGAGGAGAGAAAGATAAGACACCTGCAGACCTTCTTCACAGCCTGTGAAGCGACTCCCCTGCAGGTGAGGAGCTGGGGGCTCGAACTGGGATCTTTAGACCGGTCCTTGCGCTTTGCGCCACCTGAGCTTAACCCGCTGAGCTACCGCCCGACTCCCAGACATGAAAGTCTTTTTGCGTAACTACTATGCTATTATTCCACCTTATCTATAAATTTTTACCTGAATTTCTATGAAGTTGAGTTCCCTGACTAGAAAGTTAACTTTGGTGACAACTACACTACTGTGATTTTCCTTGAAAATGGGAGATATAGGTCCTCAGGGTGGTTTAACGGAACAGTCAGACATTATTTATTTGCCTCCAGGGTTATTGCTGGGGCGTGGTGTCTGCACTATGAATTCACTGCTCCTGGTGGCCTTTTTTTTTCTTCTTCATTTTATTGGCTAGGACAAAGAAAGATTGAGAGGGGGAGAGAGAAAAGTAGACACCACTTGAGAAGCAACCCTACCCACCCAACCACACACACACAGATGTGGAGTCAGGGGCTTGAACTCAAATCCTTGATCAGGTCCTTGTACTTTGTACTATGTGCGCTTAACCCGGTGCCACACCGTCCAACCCCTGACATTATTTTAGTTCCTAGTAAGATGTGTTTGAGTCAATGGAAAGAACACAGGACAGTGTAACTTACATCATGACTGCAGTTATTAATTGTATTTCTTGTGCACAAAGATTCTTCATTCCTGATGTAGGAATAACGCTATACATTCTTTGCTGTGATGGGAAATAAGATCATAGTTGCAAACATTTTCAGGCATTATGATGAATACAAACAGAATGATTTGTTCTTAAGTTTATTATATATTGTGGTCATACCTATAAAATAACATGTAGAAATTTCAGAGAAAGTAGGAATCAAGCTCAGTGGGGTGGGGAGAGATTGGAAGATTTAGTAAAGGTATAGAAGTTGAGTTTCAGTGAGAGAGGTGTTACAAAGGATAAGAGTACAGAAACACTAGGACTCTCTGGCTTTTGTTTCCAGACTCATTATTTGCTACACACACCAGACAAAATGATCTTCTCTTAATCACAGACATATATCTGGCACATAACAGACAAGCCTACAAGGTCCAGCTGTTCTACACTTGCACTGAAGCCTCACCCAAGTGAAATTTGTGATATTCTCCTCTGTATTTACCTCTTTTTATTTATATGACCTACTACTTTCATTGAAGTTCAACAGATTCACCTTCCTTGCCTAATAGTCAGCTTTTTAAAGACAGGAATCAGGTTTGTTTTTCTATCTGCAGGCACTTAGCTCAATGCTTTTTGCTCTAAGTAATCTATTTTATTCAATTGAACTTGCTCTAAGGGCACTGATATCACTCACTAAAGTGAAGAACATGTTGGTACCATTGTAATGTACTTAAAAGCTTTAAATTGGGGGTCCAGCGATAGCGCAGCGGGTTTAGCGCAGGTGGCGCAAAGTGCAAGGACAGGCTTAAGGATCCCGGTTCAAGGCCCCTGGCTCCCCAACTACAGGGGAGTCGCTTCACAGGCTGTGAAGCAGGTCTGCAGGTGTCTATCTTTCTCTCCCCCTCTCTGTCTTCCCCTCCTCTCTCCATTTCTCTCTGCTATCCAACGTTGAAGAACATCAACAACAACAAGGCTACAACAACAAGGGCAACAAAAGGGGAGAAAAAATGGCCTCCAGGAGCAGTGGGTTCATGGTGCAGGCACTGAGCCCCAGCAATAACGCTGGAGACAAAAAAAAAAAAAAAAAGCTTTAAATTTTGTATCCTGCTGTTTTCCTTATGCCATCCCTTTGAAGTATGTTTTTACTTTTAACAACTTGAGATGAGAATAGTAGATGCATTTGCCCTAAGTTATTCACTTGATAGGTGCTAGAGCCAGGGAGACTCTTCAGACCCAAAATTCACCAGATCACCTGAACCATGTGACACCAGACAGGTTGGGGGTAAAATGTACTTCTTTTTCTGAACTCTAGGTTTTTCATTTACAAATGTGAGCAATAGTATGGAATTGGTATGAAGATTAAGTGCTAAGATATGTGATTCCCTTGTTCAATAGCTAGCAGTTAGTGGGGAATGGCTCATTCCCTTCTCAGCTTCAGATTGGGAAGCAGATGGACTATGCAGAGAACAATACCCCTGTGTAAACTCTTACTAGCTCCAGTTTCTGAATCATAATTTATAAGGTAACATCTAAATGCCTAAAATTTAGCATCTTCCTTTCACCTTCGTGTCCACTCTTGCATCTTTTTTTCTGCCTAGCTTGTGTCAAATGCATGAGTTGTAGTTGTGTGATTTGTCCAGCTTTGAGGTCAGAGGTTGGTTTAATCATGTCCAGAACTTGGTCTTAAACCGTTAAGTTCTCTCTGACCTGACCGTGTGACTTTCCCAGGAGAAATCTAACACAGTAAAAGCAAGAGTCGAGGAAGGGGCCCATGGACCGTACATAATTTCAAATTCGAGTGTAACTAGAGAAAAGATTACTAAAATCTTTTGCGGGGTGGGCAGGGAGATTGCTCTTGATATTGTTCCGCTCAGCTCCTTAACTCCTAAATGGGCCACATGTTTAAAAGACTCCTGTGGGCTCGGCGGGCTGGTGGCAAAAGGCAGGAGTCCAGCCCAGTCCTGGAGAGGCTTCCTCCATGCGGCCTGGGGGTGAGGCCAGAAGGTCACGTCCAAGTCCCGCTTCCACCCTGGGTCCGGGGTGCACAGCTTTCCAAGAGGGGAACGGAGGTGGCTTTCGGGGGTCCTCGTCCCAGCAGCCAAGGAGCCAGACCCGAGCGGCACAGGCCGGCCCAGACCCCGGCCCTTCTCCCGCAGGCTGAGATCCCCGCGCCGTCCGACCGCGAGGCCCCGGCTGGCAGCGGGACCTGGGGAGCCGCGAGGGAGCGCCGCGGAGACTCGAGTCCTCCCGCCCCCCCCCGCCTCCCGGGTCGGGGCGGGGGCCCCCGCCCCCTGCGCAGGCTAACGAGAGCCCGCGCGCCCCTTCCTCCGCTAGAGTGAGTGCGCGCCCCCCTTTTGTTTCTCCTGGACTCCGCACCCCTCCCCCAACGCCGCCCCTCCCCCGCTGGCGCTCACGCCCCCTCCCCTCCCGTCCCCTCCCGTCCTCCTCCCCCTCGCGCGGGTTTAACCTGCATGGGCGGGAGGGGGGGGCACCCTCAAATCCTCCCCTCAGCGTTTCCTCAACTCAGCCTCCGCGTCCGCCCCCGACCCCCCTCCCCTCGGGACTCCATTCCCAACTCCGTCTCCCTTCTCCCCTCCCCCTCTCCCCCGGCGCCCCCTCTGCCGCGTCCCCCTCCCCTCAGCGGGTCCTCCTCTTTCTCTCCCTCCTCCCCCTCCCCATCCCTTCCCCCCCACAATGCAGTTCGCGGCGCGGCGGACATGGCGCTGGAGTCTTGAGCTCGTCGTGTCCCGGCCTCCAGCGGCGGCGGCGGCGGCAGTGACGGCGGCGGTGGCAGCGGGAGGCGGAGGGGGAGCGGGAGCCACTGAGATGAGGAGGCGCCGCGCGCGCCTGTAGCTCGCGGGCCTCGCAGGTACGGAGGCTCCGGCCGGCCGTCGCGCAGCCCGGGGTGCCGAGGGGGTGTGCTCGGGCAGGCCGGGCGGCCCCGGGCTCGCTCTCCTCAGGTGTCGCGCCCCGCAGGTGTCGGGGGCCCGGCCCGGGGGCGTCGCAGCCGCCCCCTTGGGGCCTGACACTTCTTTCTTTGATGTGACGGGCTTCGGGTCTCCCGGGGGGGAGGCGACAGATGGGGGTGGCGGGGGGAGGTCTGAATGCCGGCCTGGGCGGCCTGGGGAAGAGCATTCGGGCGCTTTGGGGGCCGAACTCCATCGCGAGGATGGGGCTCCGGAGCCCGGGCCGGAACCTGCAGACCCGGGCGGGAGAAGGGGCGGGGGGCGTGCGGATCGCGAGTTAACGGGATCGTCGTGAGCGCTGTCTCGGGTCCGGTACGACGGCCTGTCATGTGCCTTTTCTCCCACCCCTGCTTTAGAGGGGGACGCGCGTGGTGAGAACACACACACACACACACACACACGAACACACACACACACATGAACACGCACACACACGAACACAAGAACACGCGGGTCAACACACTGTTTGCTTTGCGCTCGGCCCTTGGCTGAGAGAAGACACAGAGGTGTCCGGATTTGGTTTCCAGCTCGCCCGCCTTCTCGGCGCTCCCGCCCCCCGCACCCCGACCCCCAGTCGAGCGGCGGTAATGAAAGCTTTTGACGTGGGAAACTGTGCGATGCGTATTTGTAAACAGACAGCGCTCGCCGAGCGTGGTGCACGCCTCCGCAAGAGGTTTCAGGTCCGTGGTTTTTTGTTTGTGTGTGTGTGTGTGTGTTTTTGTTTCTTTCTCTCTCTACCGCCCTCCCTCCCCCGTATCCGGATTGCGAAAGAATGTGATATTCAGACCTGGAAGAAGCGCATCAGTCAGGTTTTCTGATCGTACCTGAATCAGACACGTTGCTGTTATTTATCCTCGTTCTCTGTGAACATTTTTCTTTTCTGGAGGTTATCAGATCTTCAGGCAAATTTTGCACCTTGAGCGAGATTTCAGTTTCGGTAATACATATATATACATTTTTGGACACAAAAGTAGTTCCTTCTTGCCCATTTGCTGTTCTACTCTCTTTTGGGATCTTGGTGTCCAGAAATTTAATTTGCATTGTGTGTTGTTGGCATGCGTTTTTCAGTAATTAGCGGGAGTGGATCAGATTACCTTTTGTTTCCAAAGATTCCCTCCCACTCTCAAGTCTTGTAGTAGCAAAATGTGTGTAACACTTGGGAAAGACAACATAACCTGTTCCTGCTTTTAATGTAATGAAAGAGAGATTAGCAGATAAAAAGGGTAATCCCAACTGTATATGATAATTTAGAGAGAAGACCATGCTAACGTGGTGGATTATGGGATTTTAAAAATAAAAACAGGACTTTTTTTTTTTCTTTTATCAACGTTGTATGTATGAGTAAATTGTACGCTGAAAATTTCTTTTGGCTGGAACCGTTGTGTGTCTCCTTAGCAATTATTACACTGCTCTGCATTTTATTACTTGGTCATAACTTGTAAAATCATTGATTCATTAGAAAGCTGTGCTTAAGACAGTGAATTTACTCCTGTCAAGTGTGCCGTGATGCTTTTACAGATAGATTTTAGAATATTAAAATCGAAATACTTTGGGGAGTAAAAAAGTTAAATGATTATGTAAATAGGTAATACATATATTGCATGTCAACAAAAGGAAACTAGAAAAAGCGTCCATTTAGATAAAATTCCGTGCTGTTCCCAGTGTTTCCTTTGATAAAGATAAAAGATTTCTTGAAATTATGCAAAAGTGGAAGTGAAAGTTACTAACATTTAAAAACAAACATTAAAAGCAAAAAAGAAACTAGAGGTTGTTCATTGTCCTAGGGTAAGTTATGAATAATATAGGCAAATTAAAATGTTAATGTGCTTGTAAGTTCAGTTTAGTTTTGTAATTTCTAAATTACATCTAGAATTATATTTATTTTAATCTACCGAGAACAATAGTGTCTGCATCTTAATTATAGACTAAAGTAAAATTTTATAACAAAACCATTTGTTAAATAGAAAAACTTTACAATAATTTTTATTAGCTCAGAGCTGATTCACTTTACTGAGAAGAGCTTTTTAAAAAACATTTAAAAAAATCTTATTTATTGGATATAGACAGCCAGAAATCGAGAGGGAAGGAGGTGATAGAGAGCAAGAGAGAGAGAGACCTACAGCACTACTTCACCGCTTGAAAAGCTTTCCCCCTGCAGGTGGTGACTGGGGACTCAAACTTAGGTCCTTGCGCCACCACCTGCCCTGTGAGTAGAGCTTTTTTAACTTTAAATTTATCCTTTGACATGCATTAGGTTATGCTCTTTGAAGAATGTCAAATATGAATCTGTAGAGAAAAGCATTTACATTTAGTTTCTGCTTTCAGAGAAACAATTAACAAAACTTCTTTTAAAAAATATCTATTCCCTTTTGCTGCCCTTATTTTTTTTATTGTTGTAGTTATTGCTGTTGGGTAGGAGAGAGAGAAATTGAGAAAGGAGGGGAAGACAGAGAGGGGAGAGAAAGACACCTACAGACCTGCTTCATCACTTGTGAAACGACCCCCCCCCCCCCCCCCCCGCAGGTGGGGAGCTGGGGACTTGAACTGGGATCCTTATTCTGGTCCTTGTGCTTTGCGCCACCCGCTGTTCTACTGCCCGGCTCCCCCCTAAACAAGACTTCTAAATGCTGATGTTAATAAATTTTATCCTTCAGAAATGTTGTAACAATCAACCAATTAGTCCTGTTACTTTTTTATTTATTTATTTATAAAAAGGAAACACTGACAAAACCATAGGAGAAGAGGTATATAACTCCACACAATTCCCACCTCCAGAACTCCGTATCCCATCCCCTCCCTTCTTTAAAGAATAGGAAAGCTGTTACTTTTTTTTAAAACAGAGAACTGATCAGATCTGGTTTAAGGTGGTGTGGGGAGATTGAACCTGGGACTTTGGAGCCTCAGGCATGAGAGTCTGTTTGCATAACCATTATGTTAACTAACCCCGCCTTTGTGTTACTTTGTATAGTAAAATATAAATGCCTGAATTTATAACACTGGTGCAAAGTTCAGTTAAATTATTGCAGATAGAAATATTTTCTAAGCAGAGGAGATAGCATAATGGTTATGCAAACACAGACTCACGCCTGGGTCTCTGAGGACCATAGATAGTGTCAGTCCCCCTTCCCCCTCAGCCAGAGCCAGTAAGAAAAGAGGAGAGAGTTCTGACAGTGGTGTTCCTGGTGGAGCGCACACACTGCCCTACAGGAGGCCCCAGTTCCCCACCTGCAGGGGAAGCTTTACGAGTGCTGCTGGCACCTGCCGCCCCTCACACACACCTCTAGGTCTGTCTCTGTGTCCATTCCTCTTTTCCTCCCTCTCAAATTCTGTCTCTATTAGAAGGAAAGAAGAAATCTGTTCGAAAATGTGATTTTTAAGGAAGCCAAAATAGATAAGGGGAAAAGACTAGACTAAAGTTGAGTACATAGACTTAATCTTTGAGGAATTAGGATCTTTTGCATACATTCAGTAGCTCTAATTCTAGTTTCCTAATTAATTAATTAATTTGGGGAAATGTTTAAATAAACAACAGAATGCCCCTAATTGAATTTACAAATCCAAAATGTTTAAATGTATAAAGATGAGTACTTTAATTATTTTTCCTTAAATGAGAGATTTCATTTGTGTTGTAATGTGTATGGTTTCCAAATTGTTTTCATCTCATGTTATCTCATTGGATGCTCATAATTACATTGTGAATTAAAGGAGAAAAATGGGAACTAAAGTTTATTTGAACACTGATTTTATTCAGTGAATTGTGCTAGACATCCTCATATGTTTCAAAAAAACCTCTGAAGGGTCTTTTTTCTCTTAAACACACACACACACACATCTGATCCCTCTAGGTTTTAGAGATACAGGGTTATTGAAGGTAATTTCTTTCCTTCAGAACTCAGTCTACATATAATGCTGATACATTACATCATACTAGATTTTGGAAGTCTAAAGAGATGAGTGATGAATAGGAGTTTGCTAGGTGGAGAGGGGAAGAAATTCGAGGCCATTTTGTACCTCAGATGATGTTTGGGGATGTTGCTATGACTGGATGTATAAGGGGAGAGTGAGGAACTCAATGTGGCAGACATTCCTCTATTTTCATTTTGCCTCCAGGGATTATATGCTCGGTTCCACTGCTCCTGGCGGCCATCTTTTTCCCATTGTTGCTGCTGTTATTTATTTTTTTATTTTTTTGCCTCCAGGGTTATTGCTGGGGCTTGGTGCCTGCACTATGAATCCACTGCTCCTGGAGACTAATTTTTTTCCCTCTTTTGTTACCCTTGTTTTATTGTTGTTGTGGTTGTTATTATTATTGTTATTGATATTGTTGTATAGGACAGAGAAATCGAGAGGAGGGGAAGGTAGAGAGGAGGAGAGAAAGACAGACTCTTGCAGACTTGCTCCCTGCAGTTGGGGAGCTGGGGGCTCGAACCGACATCCTTATGCCGGTCCTTGGCGCTTTGTGTTATGTGTGCTTAACCCTCTGCACTACTGCCCAATGCTCTGCTGTTATTATTGGTGGATAGGACAGAGAGAAATTGAGAGAGAAGACAGAGAGGGGGAAAGACATTTGCAGACTTGCTTCACCACTTGTGAAGTAACACCCCCACCCTACACCCCCCGCAGGTGAGGAGCTGAGACTCGAACCTGGATCCTTGTGCTTTGCACTACGAGCGCTTGACTTGGTGCTCCTCCCCGTGGTCCCTGACATTGAGGATTTATGGATAGAGTGGAGAGAGAAATTGTTGAAAGTGCCTATTAAATTGTGAAGGTTATTATGTATATTAAGTCATGATATAAATTTTTGTCTTTTAAAGTGAGATCACTAAATGTGAGTGGTTGGGCTGAGATTGGAAGTATGCTTCCTGTGGTTGGGGAGGTGGTGCAGTGGATAAAGCATTGGACTCTCAAGCATGAGGTCCCGAGTTCAATCCTCAGCAGCACATGTACCAGAATGATGTCTGGTTCTCTCTCTCTCCTGTTTTCTCATTAATAAATAAAATCTTGTTTGGAAAAAAATGTATGCTTCCTGAATGTGTAGATAGCATAATGGTTATGCAAAGAGACTCTCGTGCCTGATGCTCCAAAGTCCCAGGTTCAGTCCTCTGTATCAACATAAGCCAGAGCTCATCAGTGCTCTAGTAAAAAAAAAAAAAAAAAGCATCCTTCTTCCTCCTCCTCCCCCCCTCCTTTTTTCTTCTTTCTTTTTAAAAATATTTATTCCCTTTTGTTGCCCTTGTTGTTTATCATTGTTGTTATTATTGTTGTTGTTGGATAGGACAGAAAGAAATGGAGAGAGGAGGAGAAGACAGAGAGCAAGAGAGAAAGGCACCTACAGACCTGCTTCACCTCTTGTGAAGCGACTCCCCTGCAGGTGGGGAGCCGGGGGCTTGAACCAGGATCCTTGCGTTGGTCCTTGGGCTTTGCACCACCTGAGCTTAACCCGCTGTGCTACCTCTCGACTCCCTTTCTCTCTCCTTTTTAAAATATATTTTATCGGGAGTTGGGCGTTAGCACAGCTGGTTAAGCACATGTGGCGCAAAGCGCTAGGACTGGTGTAAGATGTAAGGATCCTGGTTCGAGACCCAGCTCCCCACTTGCAGGGGAGCCGCTTCACATGCAGTGAAGCAGGTCTGCAGGTGTCTGTCTTTCTATCTTTTTCTCCTCCTCTCTGTCTTCCCCTCCTCTCTCCATTTCTCTGTCCTATCCAACAACGACAACATCAATAACAACAACAATAACTACAATAAAGCAAGGACAAAAGGGAATAAATAAATATCAAAAAATACATTTTATCTACTGAATAGGGACAGAGAGAACTTGAGAGGGAAAAGGGAGATAGAGAGGGAGAGACACCTGCAGCACTGCTTTACCACTCCTTAAGTGTTGCTGAGGAATTATTCTGATGCAGTCTCCGCCCCCAGGTTTTTCTACACCCCACAAAATCCTAGCAGTGCCCCCTTCAACCAATCCTGGCCCCACACGTCACCCCTGGTTGTCGCTCAATAAAAAGCCCCCTCACCCCCCCCCCCCCCGGGCTCTCAGCTCCCCCTCTCTCAGATCTCGCCCCCTTCTCTCCCCCCGAGGTCAGGTAGTGGGGACGGCCATTGCCGGCTGGCTCCACGTGGTCTGAACCAAACCCCCCCCATCCTATAATAAAGATTTGTGTACTCCTTTGCTCTGGACGTCCACTCTCTTCTCCGCAGTGCAGCCCGACACCAGACCGCCGCAACAACACTTAAGCATTCCCCCTGCAGGTGGGGGCCAAGGATTTGAACTTGGGCCCTTGTTCATGGTAATGTGTGCTGAGCCGTGGTCTGGTCTCCTTCTCTCCCCTACCCTATCCACCCTCCCTCTTTTCCCTATCCTCCTTCTCTCCTTTCCCCCTCTTCTTTTCCTTCCCATTATTTATATTACGGCATTGGGTGCTTGGTCTTGAACTGACTTCTTCATTTTCAGAAAGGGAGACACAGATAGCATTCCATCATTTGTGTAGTTTTCCACAGTGCTATGTTGCTCCCATGTAGTTCTGAGTAAAGCACAGGTGAGCCATACCCTGACTTTAAAGGTATGTTTTCTGACTCCTGGTTTTCTTTTGTCCTCTATTGCTGATTGGATATTGAGAGAAAAAGTCAAGAGGGAAGGGAGAAATAGGGAGAGACACCTGCAGCACTGCTTTACCACTTGTGAAACTTCCGTCCTGCAGGTGGGGATTGGGGCTTGAACTTGGGTCCTTGTGCATTATAACTTGTGTACTCCACCAGGTGCACAAGCCACCACTTGGCTGGCTGGCTTTCTTTCTTGCACCTGGGTTCTTGTACATGGTAATGTGTCCTCAGTCAGGTGTGACACTGCTCTGCCTTTTCTTTCCTTTTCTTTCCTTTCCTTTTTTTTTTTTTTTTAATATTTATTTATAAAAAGGAAACACTGACAAAAACCATAGGATAAGAGGGGTACAACTCCATACAATTCCCACCACCAGCACTCTGTATCCCATCCCCTCCCCTGATAGCTTTCCTATTCTTTATCGCTCTGGGAGTATGGATCCAGGGTCATTGTGGGATGCAGAAGGTGGAAGGTCTGGCTTCTGTAATTGCTTCCCCGCTGAACATGGGCATTGACAGGTCGATTCATACTTCCAGTCTCTCTCTGTCTTTACCTAGTGGGGCAGGGCAGTGGTGAAGCGGGGCTCTAGGACACATTGGTGGGATCGTCTACCCTGAGAAGTCAGATTGGCATGGTAGCATCTGGAACCTTGTGGCGGTGATTTGGTGGGTTCACAAAGTCGTTCTAGTCCTGTCTTGTTGCGGTCCCAGGTGATCTCCTTTGATATTCCTAGTTGACCTGGGAAAGGAGAGGAGAGAAACACAGCTGCTGCTGCTCCATAGCCCCGCCTCCAGAAAAACTCCGCTCTGCCTTTTTGATTAGTGAATTAACAGTGGTTACGAGATTATGCGATTGTAGGGGCATAATTAGTTCCACACCAAACCCACCACCAAAGTTTTGTCCTCCCTGCCCCATGATAACTGCCTTAGCTCTCATAAAGTCTTAGGTTGGCTATTTGCTTTTTAAGTATTGTTTTGCAAGTTCATATGTTTTGGTTGAAACAAAAATACCTCTAGAAGGAATCACCTTGTTGTGGGTATTCAGGAAACCTTTCCGCTCACATCGCCCCACTTTTAGGTACTAGAGGGTAGTAAGATAGGACATTGAGGGGTGTGGACTGGACAGAGGGAGAGACATTCTTGCAAGCTTGGTGTTCATCAGTAAAGATTAACCAAATATTTTTTAAAGGAGGCTATTTCTGAAAAGTAATAGGTAAGCTTTAAGTTGCACAATAGCCTGGTAGTTTTAAATGTTTTATTTATTTTTATTTTTATTTTAAAGATCTTGTTTATTAATGAGAAAGATAGAAAGAGAGAGAAGGAACCAGAAATCACTCTGGTACATGTGCTCTGGGGATTGAACTCAAGATTTCATGATTGGGAATTCAATGCTTTATCTACTGTGCCATCTCCTGGACCACTGTTTTTATTTATTTATTTATTTTTTAACATTTTAATTATCTTTATTGGATTGAGACAGTCAGTAATTGAGAGGGAAGGAGGAGATAAATAGGGAGGGAGAGAGACAGACAGACATCTGCAGCACTGCTTCACCATTTGCAAAACTTTCCCCCTGCAGTTGGGAACTGGGGCTCTAACCTGGATGCTTGTGCATTGTAACATGTGTGCTCAACCACCTGGTCCTGCATATTTGATTTATAATGACAATACATAACAACTGGATAGTTATTATGTACTAATGTTTTTCTGAAAGATTAATTTATTACATATGTTAAGAGTTTCCCATGAGGCAGAGAGGGAGAGAGAAATAAGTCAGAGCACCACTTTGGCACACGTGGTGCTGGGGATCCAACTGGGAACACAGACATGAAAGTTGAATGCAGGAATCGGGTGGTAGCACAGTGGGTTTAAGCGCAGGTGGCACAAAGCGCAGGGACCGGCACAAGGATCCTGGTTCAAGTCCCCAGCTCCTCACCTGCAAGGGGGGCTCGCTTCACAAGCGGTGAAGCAGGTCTGCAGGTGTCTATCTTTCTCTCCCTCTGTCTTTGCCTCCTCTCTCCATTTCTCTCTGTCCTATCCAACAACAGTGACATCAATAACTACAACAATAAAACAAGGGCAACAAAAGGGAATAAATAAATATTTTTTAAAAATCTTAAAAAAAAGAAAGTTGAATGCTCTATAGTTGAGCTATTTCCCTGCCTGCCTTTCTGAAGATCATAGATGTATACTCACAACAACCCTTTATATATATATAAAATTATTTACAAGTGAGGAAAGTTTCTCCTCTCACCTGGAATGCAGAGTGGTTTCTACAAGGTAATGTGGAAGTAGTATTACATTGGTAACTGATGGGATATAGTAGTTTATTTTTTCTTTGAGATAAGATTGTAAATCATAAAAGCAAACCCTGTTAAATTATAGAGTCACTATATACTTGTAAGACTGTGTAACCATTCTTAATAACTAATTTCTGGGGGCCGGGCAGTAGCGCAGTGAGTTAAGCACACAATGGCGTGAGTGCAAGGACCAGCCACTTAAGGATCCCAGTTTGAGCCTCTGACTCCCCACCTGCAGGGGAGTCGCTTCACAAGTTGTGAAGCAGGTCTGCAGGTGTCCATCTTTCTCTCCCCTTCTCTGTCTTCCCTTCTCTCCATTTCTCTCTGTCCTATCCAACAACAACAATGATAAACAACAAGGGCAACAAAATGAGAAAAAATAGCCACCAGGAGTAGTGAATTCACAGTGCAGGCACAAAACCCCAGTGATAACCCTGGAAGCAAATAATAAATAAATAATTTCCAGAACATTTCCATTTTCTCCCAAGAATCCTTGTGCTCATTAGATATCATTTCTTTTTTCTGTGTCCCCCAGGCCTTTGATGGTCACTAATTTGTCTTTTTATGATTTTGTCTATTCTGAGTATTTCATTTAATGGAATCATACAGCATGTGACTTTTTGTGTCTGACTTCTTTCACAAAACATATTTTTAAGGCTTATCTGTATTCATCATGTTTTAGCATGTCATGTCATTCCTTTTCCTGTCTAGGTAATGCTACATTCTTTGGAGATACACATTTTGTTTAGTCATGCATCATTTGATAGGTATTTCAGTGCTTTCTGCTTTTTGGCAGTTAGGAATAATGTTGCTGTGAATATACATGTAGAAGTTTTTATGTGAATGTATAGATTAATTTCTCTTGATTATATACCCAGGAGTGCAGCTGCTGGGTATTGATAAACTTATGTATAACTTTAAGTGACAGTACCAATTCTCCACAGACTATTGGTTTTTGTTGCCCTTGTTGTTTATCATTATTGTTACTGCTGTTGGATAGGACAGAGAGAAACGGGGAGAGGACAGGGAAGACAGAAGGGGAGGGAAAGAGGGACACCTGCAGACTTGTTACACCACTTGTGAAGCGACCCCTCCCTGTAGGTGGGGAGTGTGGGGGTGCTCAAACCGGGATCCTTGCACCCGTCCTTGTACTTTGCACCATGTGTGCTTAACCCGCTGCACTACCGCCTGGCCCCCAGACTATTGTTTTTTTTTATTATTATTATTCCTATCAGTAGTGATATAAGGATTCTTCACCAGTATTTTTTATTCATTTAAATTTAGCTTTCCTAAGTGAATGAAGTGGTATCTCATTTTGATTTTAATTTGCATTTCCCTAATAACTAGTGATGTTGAGCTTCTCTTAAGATGCTTTTTGACCACTAAGATTCCTGATTTGTAGAAATATCTCTTCAAATACTTTATCCATTAAAAATTAGACAACCCCATCAGTGTGTCCTGGAGCTCCACTTCCCCAGAGCCCCACCCTACCAGGGAAAGAGAGAGGCAGGCTGGGAGTATGGATTGATCTGTCAATGCCCATGTTCAGCAGGGAAGCAATTATAGAAGCCAGACCTTCTGCATCCCACAATGACCTTGGGCCCATATCCCAGAGGGATAAAGAATAGGAAAGCTATCAGGGGAGGGGACTGGATACGGAGTTCTGGTGGTGGGAATTGTGTGGAGTTGTACCCCTCTCATCCTATGGTTTTTGTCAGTGTTTCCTTTTTATAAATAAAAAAAATGTACTTTTTTTTTTTTTTTTAAATATTGTTTGAAGAGTTCTTCTCAATGGGCCAGACAGAGGTGGTGCATTGGACTGAGAAAGATAGGAGGAGAGAGAAAGAACCAGACATCACTCTGGCACATGTGTTGCTGGGCATTGAACTTGGAACCTCATGCTTGAGAGTCCAAAGCTTTACCACTGCACCACCTCCTGGACCACAGATGCATTGGACTGAATGTTGAACTGTCAAGTATGAGGTCCTGAGTTTAGTTGATGGCATTACTTGTGCCTTACTGTTTCCAGTGGCCATATTTGTTCATTCCCCCCCCCCCCCCCGCCTAAAAGCTTTTGATAGAGACAGAGAACAATTGGGGGCCATATTACAAGTGCAAGACCCAGGTTTGAGCCCTGCTCCCCACCTGCAGGATTTCTACTTCATGAGAGGTGAAATAGGTCTGCGGGTGTCTGTCTTTCTCTGTTCCTCTCTAGCTCCCTGTTCTGATTTCTCTGTCATATCTAATAAAAATTAGAAGAAGAAAAACAAAGAAAAGAAA
Organism: Erinaceus europaeus; assembly: GCF_950295315.1. NCBI lineage: Eukaryota > Metazoa > Chordata > Mammalia > Eulipotyphla > Erinaceidae > Erinaceus > Erinaceus europaeus. Next base: position 71,089,405 of record NC_080174.1, on the reverse strand, counting down.
AAATGGCTTCAAGCGTGGTGGGGGACTCATACTGCTGGCACTGAGTCCCAGCGATGTGCGTGTGTGTGCGTGTGCGTGTGTGCGTGTGCGTGCGTGTGTGTGTGTGTGTGTGTGTATATAAATTTTTTTTTTTTTGCCTCCAGGATTGTCGCTGGGGCTCAGTGCCTGCACCATGAATCCACTGCTCCTGGAGGCCATTTTTTCTTTTTTATTTGACAGGACAGAGAGAAATTGAATGAGGAAGGGAAGATAGGGAAAGAGAACAATAGACACATGCAGACCTGCTTCACTTGTGAAGTGCCCCCCCTACAGGTGGGGAGCTGGGAGTTCAAACTCAAATCGTTGCACTTGGTACTATGTGCTCTTAACTGGGTGGGTGCGCCACCGCCTGTCCTTGTTTTTTGTTTGTTTGTTTTAATTGGGAGGCTAATGGTTTACAATTGTTGGCAGATGGGTACAATTTCTCACCCAGTTTGCAGATGACTTTATAAGTATCTGCAAAAAGCATTCTCGCCCTCAGCCTAGGTCCTTTTCCATCACCATGTATGAGGATCTGAAAGGACCCTTCCCCCCCGCCCCCAACAATCCTCTTTCCCTAGAGTCCTTTGCTTTGGTGCAACACACAAAACTAGTCCAAGTTTAACTCAGTGTTTCTCCTTTCTGTTCTGCCCATGGGTGAGATCATCCCATATTTATACTTCTCTTTCTGACTTACAGACTTGAAAAAAATGCTCAAAATCACTGATTATCAGAGAAATGCAAATAAAGACAACAATGAGATAGTACTTCACTCCTGTGAGAGTGTCATGCATCAGAAAGGGTAGCAACAATAGATGTTGGAGTGGTTGTGGGGTAAAGGAAACCTTTTACAGTGCTGGTGGGAACGTATGATAAAGTTTTCCAACCCCTGTGGAGAATGACTGGAGAACTCTCAGAAGGATAGAAATGGACCTGCCCTATGACCCAGAAATTCCTCTCCTGGGGATATATCCTAAGGTAGCAAACACTCATCTAAAGAGATCTTTGGGGGGTCGGCAGTGGTGCACCAGGTTAAGCGCACGTAGGATCCATCACTCAAGGATCCTGGTTCCAGCTCCTGGCTTCTCACCTGGGGGGTCGCTTCACAAGCAGTGAAGCAGGTCTGCAGGTGTCTCTCTTCCCTCTCTGTCTTTTCCTCCCTTCTCAATTTCTCTGTCCTACCACCCCCCCCAATTGAAAAAAATGGCCACAGGGGCCAAACCCCACTAATAACCCTGGAGGCAAAAAAAAAATTGACTTGGGAAGGCTGCTCAGTGGTGATAGGACTCATTTGCAAGACCCTGTGTTCATTTCCTGCACCATTAATTAATAACTGGACAGTGTATGTAATGGGTAAAGTGTTGAACATGAAGGCATGAGAACCTGAGATTAGTCCCCACCATTCACATGTCTCAAAGAGGTGCTCTAGTTTTTTCTCATCTCTTCTCAACAAATAAATAAAAATCTTTAAAACATTATGGTAAATGTGTTACTTATTTTGAACATATAAGATGCACATTCGTTGATTATTAATATTTTGCAACCATCACCATCATTTATATTTAGACTTTTTAGTGAATCAAACCCCTTTACCCATTAAGCAACAACTCTCCATTTCCTCTCTCCCAGACTGCCTACTACTTTCAAGATGTTATAGCACTGTAGCATGTATTAGAATCCCCCCCCCCAACATAAAAAAGAGACCTAGTGGGAAAGACACCACGACACCAAAGTTTTACCTGGTGTAGTGGGGATCAACTTTAACCTGGGTTGCATGCCTGACAAAGCAGTCCTAATTGGAAGCATCCTCCCTGCAAGTGGGAGCTGGGGACTACAACCCGGATCCTTGCTCTGGTCCTTGTGCTTTGTACTATGTGCGCTTAACTAGGTGCACATTCCCCCTTCTTCCATATATACAAAGAAATAGAAGAGGAGAGGTAGAGCTATACCTGCAGCACTGCTCTACCCTGCATGAAACTGAGATCAGGGCTTTGAACCCAGACTTTTGAGCATGGCAGTGTCAGTTTTTCTGACTAGCCACTGCCCAGCCTCAACTGAGATGTATTCTGTTGTATATGTATACCACATTTTGTTTATCTGTCTCTCTCTTTTTTTCTCTTTACCTGAGCAATGCTCAGCTCTGGCTTATGGTGGTGTCATTGACTGAACCTGGGACTTTGGAACCTCAGGCATGAGTTTCTTGGCATAACCTTTATGCTACCTACTCCCACCCTTGTTCATCTGTTTCTTAATAGACGCTTTAGTTGTTGCTGTTTTTTTGGTTATTGTGAAGTAATGCTGCTGTGAATGTAGGTGTAAAAATCTGTTCTAGTTAGTCCCTTTCACTTTTTTCTCATATACCCAAAAGTAGAAATGCTTGATGATAATTAATATTTAATTTTTGAGGAGCTGCTATTTTTTTTTGTTTTACTATTTTTGAAACACAAGTTTTCAGTTTTGATTGATTTATATATATATATATATATATATTTTTTTTTTTTTGCCTCCTGGGGCTTGGTGCTTGTACCATGAATTGACTGCTCCTGGAGGCTTTTTTTTTCCCTTTTGTTGCCCTTGTTTAACATTGTTGTGGTTATTATTATTATTATTGATGTCATTGTTGTTGGATAAGACAGAAATGGGGAGAATAGGGGAGGGGAAGACAGAGTAGGAGAGAAAAATAGACACTGCAGACCTGCTTCACCACTTGTGAAGCAGCCCCCCTGCAGGTGGGGAGCTGGGGGCTCAGAGATCCTGCCGGCCCTTGTTCTTCAGGCCATGTGCACTTAACCCATTGCGCTACTGCCTGACCCTCTTGATAGTCAAATTTATCTATTTTTCCTTTGATTATTTATGTGCTTTGTGAGTCATGCTTAAGAAATTATTACCTAACCCAAGACTACCAAAATGCTTTCGTCTAACACTTTTATAATTTTAGCTTTTACATTCAAGTCTTTGATCTATTTAGATTTAATTTTATATTTAGTGTAGGATAGAGGTTCAACTTGATTCTTTTGCATGTTGTCCCAGTACCCTTCATTGATAAAATCTTTCTTTCTTTCTCTCCCTTTTGTTTATTGTTTATTATATAGAGACAGAGAAATCAAGAGGGAAGGAGAGCTAGAGAGAGAAATACCTCCGCATTGCTTCACCTCTTGTGATGCTTTCCCTCTGCACATGAGGGGCCAGGAGCTTGAACCTGGGTTCTTGTGCATTGTAGTGTACTCAACCAGGTGATCACTGGGCTCCCTGATAAAACTGTTCTTTCTCTTGTTAAGTGGCTTTGTTGCCTTTATTAGAAATCAGTTGACCGTAAAAGATTGTGTATTTTTGGATACTCAGTTGATTCTGGATTCTCTATGGATCTATCATATGTGGCCTTATGCTAGTGCTGTTCAGTTTCAATTACCATAGCTTTATGTTGTTTTTGAAGTTCAGAAATGTCTTCCTCTTAGTTGCTTTTCAAAATTTGACTGTTACTAGAGTCTCTTGTAAGTTGCTATGGATTTTAGGATCAACTTGTCATTTTCTGCAAAATGGGAGAGCTAGAGATACTGTTAAAAGCATTTTTTTTACATTGCCCTGGGGCATGAACTTGAGGCCATCTGTGTCCTCCCCTATCTATTTGTTGTCCCTGGTGCTTCAGTGCTCTGGGCTGGCTTTTTCAGATAGAGATAGGAAGGAAGAAGGGGGGGCGTGCTATAGTGCCATGGGCACATGGCATGAAGCTCAAGGACCCACATAAGGATCCCAGTTCAAGCCCCTGGCTCCTCACCCACAAGGGGGCCACTTCACAAGTGGTGAAGCAGGTCTGCAGGTGTCTGTCTTTCTCTCCTCTCGATTTCTCTGTCCTGTCCAATAACAACAAAAGCAATAACAATAACAACAATGATAACAAAGCCTCCAGGAGCAGTGGAGCAGTGGATTCGTAGTGCAGGCACCGAGCCCTAGAGGCAAAAAAAAAAAAAGGAGGAAAGATTTATTTATTTGATAGAGACAGAAAAATAGAGAGGGAAAGAAAGGAGAAAGGACTCCTACCCTCTGCAGGTGGAGGCTTGCACCTGGGTCTTCCTGCATTGTAAGCTGTGCACCACCACCTAGTTATTACATCCCCAACTTTATATATATGGTGCTGAAGAATAATAAATTTTGACAAATCATCTTTGTTGAAATAAGTTCTAGATTTATTTTTTGTCTACCTAAACAAATGCAGGTTGACCTATATAACCTGCTTAATGAAATTGTTAAAACTCTTGTTCATAAAGCCAAAACAAGTGTCATTAATATTGCTAAAATATAAAGCTTTTTTTTATTCTGTGGTCTTTCTCTTAAATTTGTTTTGGAATTGTTACATTTACCACCACCCCCCTTTTTTTGCCTTCAGTTGCTGGGGCTTGGTACTGACACTATGAACCCACCGCTCCTGGTGGCCATTTTCTCTCTCTCTCTCTCTCTCTCTCTCTCTCTCTCTCTCTCTATTTTTAATCAATAGGACAGAGAGAAATTGAGAGGGGAAGGGGAGATCAAGAGGGAGAGAGAAAGACAAGACCCCTGCAGACCTGCTTCACCCTTTGTGAAGTGTCTGTGCTGCAGGTGGGCCTGCCCCCCCATAAATTTACTTTTGAATGTCATCTAAATTATTTAAATTACTAAGTGTAAATTTTACTGTTTATCTTCATATTGTGCAACACCAGTTTTAAATTCGAAAGTGAGAACATTTGATTTCATGTGAAATTACTGGTATTTCACAGCTTGTACATGTATATTTTATTCTTATCAGAACAAACACTGCATAAAACTAACAGCTATTTTCTTCACTGCACAAAACTAACTCAACTATTTTCTTCCTTTCCTCCCTCCCTTCTTCCCTCCCGTCCGTCCGTCCTTCCCTCCCTCCCTCCCTCCCTTCCTTCCTTCCTTCCGACACCAGGGTTATGACTAGGGCTCACTGCTAGCACAATGGATCATGGAGACCATTTTTTCCATTTTATTTTTACTTTTTACTTTTTATTTATTTATAAAATAAAAAATAGAAAATATCGACAAAACCACAGAATAAGAGGGGTGAAATTGCACACATTTTCCACCACCAGAGTTCCATCCCCTCCATTGGAAGCTTTCCTATTCTTTATCCCTCTGGGAGCACGGACCCAGGGTCATTATGGGGTGCAGAAGGTGAGAGGTCTCTGTAACTGCTTCTCTGATGGACATGGCATTGACAGTTTGATCCATACTCCCAGGCTGTCCCTATCTTTCCCTACTGGGGCAGGGCTCTGGAGAGGTGGGGTTCCAGGGTACATTGGTGAGGTCATCATCTAACTGGGTGAGTCAGGTTGACATCATGGTAGCATCTGTAACTTGGTGTTTGGAACCTGTATTCCTTTGTTCCTCCTTTCTTGTGGGACTCAGTTCTTGATTATGGCAAATTCCATTAGTTCTTGAATATTTGAGAAAACCTTTATTTCTCCCTTATATTTGAAGGATACATTTTCAGGAAACAATATTCGGGGCTGGAATTCCCTCTCCTTTAGAACTTTGAATATGCTATTCCACTCTCTCCTTGCCTCTAGAGAAGAGAAAAGAAATAAAGAAAAGAAGAGAAATCTGATGAAATTCTTCTAGCTCTGCCTTTGTATGTAACTTCTTTCCTTTCCCTAGCAGCCAGCAAAATTTTTTCCTTGTCATCAACTTTTGATAGTTTTATAATAATGTGCCTTGGCATTTTTATTTTATTTTATTTTATTTATAAATCTGGGTGATAGTTATGCCTCTTGAATGTGAATGTTCTGATTGTTTCCTAAGTGAGGGAAGTTCTCAGCTAAAATTGCTCTGCAAATGGACTCTGGGCCTTTGGCCTTGTCCTCCTCCTCAGATATACCTATCACTTTTTAAAATTTTTTTTCAAAGAAAAATATATTTATTCCCTTTTGTTGCCCTTGTTTTTTTATTGTTGTAGTCATTATTGTTGTTGTCATTGTTGGATAGGATGGAGAGAGGAGGGGAAGACAGAGGGGGAGAGAAAGGTAGACACACCTGCAGACCTGCTTCACTGCTTGTGAGGCAACTTCCCTGCAGGTAGGGAGCTGAGGGCTGGAACTGGAATCCTTATAATGGTCCTTGTGCTTTGTGCCATGTGCACTTAACCCACTGTGCTACTGCCCGACTCCCACCTATCACTCTTATATTTGATCTCTTGATGGAATCTGCAATTCCACAGAGATTTGCTTCCGTCTTTCTGAACCATTCCTCTCCCTCATCTTTGAATTGAAAGAGTGGGCTGGCCGTATCTTCTAGATTGGAGATTATTTCTTCTGAATGTATGAACCTACTTCCTAAGCCTTCTACCTGGGAATGGATTGCAGTTAGAGTGTCCCTAGAGTTCTGACTGAAGCCCTTTCAAGATTTGAAGTTTCTTAGTGAACTCTTACAAATTCCTCTCTTGTGTGTTTTAATTCCATAATAACATGCTCTTTTAATTCTTGCTTAAATTTTGGAGAGTCCTCATAGTGAGCTTTCTGTAGTCTGTCTCTCTGAGAGTCTCTCTAAGTTTGTAAGTCCTTGGACTTGCTGTTTCATTTCTGTTTGGCTGATACAGTACACTTGGCTGTTTCTCTGCTTGCACATTTTTTTTGTGCAGGTTATTGATGGCCAGCAGGTGGTGCTATTGTGATCTCTAGGTTTTTCTTTTTGTATGATCTGCCTTGGGTGGGATGGGGTGGGGATTGCTTTGGGCTGTCTTGTGATCAGAACGCCCTGTTTTATGTTGTATCCTTGCCTTAAATCCAGAAGGTTACCTCCCCCCCAGTCAAAGACTGAGAGGTTTTAAGCCCCTCTCTTTTCTTCTGGCACTAGGAACAATATTAGTTGATTGCTCTGCTTAAAGTGAAATTGCCAGAATGGCATAGCTCAGTGCTGGTGCTGCCCGGAGCTCTGATTAGACTTTGCTGTTCTTCAGTCCGCACCCCTTTTCGCGAGCACCCACCTGAGGCTGCAGAACTTTCAGCTGTAGATTATGACTTCAGTTGGGTCTCTTGTATTTATTTTTTGTTTTGGGAGGAGAGGCTATTTGGTCCCAGTTATTTCATGGCCATGCCTCCCGGATAACTGGCCATTTTATTTTTAAATTTACTTTTACTTGACAGAAATTGAGAGGAGAAATATAGAGGGAGAGAGAAGATAGATACCTGCAGGCCTGCTTCACCTGAAGCTCATGAAGTGTCCTCCCTGCAGGTGGGGAGTGGCGGCTCAAACCTAGATCCTTAAGCATGGTGATAATGTGTGCTTAACCAGGTGCACCACTACCTGGTCCCCACAACTCAACTGTTTTCATTTTATTTTATTATTATTTTAAAAAATATCTTATTTATTAGATAGAGAGAGCCAGAAATTGAGGGGGTAGGGGGAGATAAAGGAGAGACACCAGCAACACTGCTTCACCACTCACAAAGGTTTCCCCCTGCAGGTGGGAACCATTGGCTTGGGCATTATGACATGTGCAGTCAACCAGGTGTACCACCACCCAGCCCTGTTTTCTTTTTCTTTTTAGATAGATACTGGATTATTAGAAAAAGCATGATGTGTTTTTCTATTTTCTTTTTTTTATTTCTTTATTGGGGAATTAATGTTTTACATTCAACAGTAAATACAATAGTTTGTACATGCATAACATTCCCCAGTTTCCCATATAACAATACAGCCCCCACTATGTCCTCTGTCATCCTTCTTGGACCTGTATTCTCCCTACCCACCCACCCCCACCCCAGAGTCTTTTACTTTGGTGTGATACGCCAATTCCATTTCAGGTTCTACTTGTGGTTTTTTTTTTTCTTTCTGATCTTGTTTTTCAACTTCTGCCCGAGAGTGAGATCATCCCATATTCATCCTTCTGTTTCTGGCTTATTTCACTTAACATGAATTTTTCAAGATCAGCTGAAAATGGTGAAGTCACCATTTTTTACAGCTGAGTAGTATTCCAGTGTATATATATACCACAACTTGCTCAGCCACTCATCTGTTGTTGGATGCCTGGGTTGCTTCCAGGTTTTGGCTATTACAAATTGTGCTGCCAAGAACATATGTGTACACAGATCTTTTTGGATGGATGTGTTGGGTTCCTTAGGATATATCCCCAGGAGAGGAATTGCAGGGTCATAGGGTAGGTCCATTTCTAGTCTTCTGAGAGTTCTCCAGACTGTTCACAGAGGTTGGACTAATTGACATTCCCACCAGCAGTGCAGGAGGGTTCCTTTGACCCCACACCCTCTCCAGCATTTGCTGCTGTTACCTTTTCTGATGTCTGACATTCTCACAGGAGTGAAGTGGTATCTCATTGTTGTCTTGATTTGCATTTCTCTGATAATCAGAGACTTGGAGCATTTTTTCATGTGTTTCTCAGCCTTTTGGATGTCTTCTGTGGTGAATATTCTGTCCATGTCTTCCCCCCATTTTTGGATGGGGTTATTTGTTGTCTTGTTGTTGAGTTTGGCAAGCTCTTTATATATGTTGGTTATTAAACTCTTGTCTGATGTATGGCATGTAAAGATCTTCTCCCATTCTGTGAGGGGTCTTTTGGTTTGGGTAGTGGTTTCTTTTGCTGTGAAGAAGCTTTTTAATTTGATGTAGTCCCATAGGTTTATACTTGCCTTAGTCTTCTTTGTAATTGGATTAGTTTCATTGAAGATGTCTTTAAAATTTATGCGGGAATGAATTCTGCCAATATTTTCTTCTAAGTATCTGGTAGTTTGTGGTCTAACATCCAAATCCTTGATTCACTTGGAATTTACTTTTGTATTTGGTGAAATACAGTGGTTCAGTTTCATTCTTCTGCATGTTTCAATCCATTGTTTCCAACACCATTTGTTGAAGAGACTCTGCTTTCCCCATGTAATAGTCTGGGCCCCTTTGTCAAAGATTAGAAGTCCATAGGTGTGGGGGCTCACTTCTGGGCTCTCAGTTCTATTCCACTGGTCAGTGTGTCCAGTACCAAGCAGTTTTGATGACAATGGCCCGATAATATAATTTGAGATCTGGGAGTGTGATGCCTCCAGTTCTGTTCTTTCTTCTCAAAATTGTTTTAGCATTTCTAGGTATTTTTCTATTTTCGACAGACAGACAGACACCGAAGCACTGAAACTCCTTTTAGTGAGATGGAGGCCAGACTTGAAGCTGGGTCTTACATGTGGCAAAGCAGAGCACTGTCCAAGCCAAGCAAGCTATTCCACTGGCTCTCTTTTGAGTATTTTTAAAAAAATATGTTGTTTTATTTAATATGATACACACACATATATGGAGACTGCAATTACTTCTGTACTTAAACTAAGTTATGGTGTCTAACTTTCTCTCCCCCTCTCTGTCTTCCCCTCCTCTCTCCATTTCTCTCTGTCCTATCCAACAACAACGACATCATCAACAACGATAATAACTACAACAATAAAACAACAAGGGCAACAAAAGGGAATAAATAAATAAAACATTAAAAAAAAAAGATATTCATAGGCCCACCAAAAAAATTGAGGTGTGTGATTCATGAACTGTTGTGGTAATAGAAAAATGAGAATACTCTGTTGCATCTTGCATCACAGAATTCTTAATATAAAGAGAGTTCTTGCTTGGTTATTTTTTATTTTACTTATAAAAAGGAAACATTGACAAAAGCATAGGATAAGAGGGGTACAACTCCCCTGGAAGCAAACCAGGTGTCCAACAACAGATGAGTGGCTGAACAAGTTGTGGTCTATATACACAATGGAATACTACTCAGCTGTAAAAAATGGTGACTTCACCGTTTTCAGCCGATCTTGGATGGACCTTGAAAAATTCATGTTGAGTGAAATAAGTCAGAAACAGAAGGATGAATATGGGATGATCTCACTCTCAGGCAGAAGTTGAAAAACAAGAACAGAAAAGAAAACACAAGTAGAACCTGAACTGGAATTGGCATATTGCACTCAAGTAAAAGACTCTGGGGTGGGTAGGTGGGGAGAATACAGGTCCATGAAGGATGATAAATGACATAGTGGGGGTTGTATTGTTAAATGGAAATTTGGGGAATGTTATGCATGTACAAACTATTGTATTTACTGTTGAATGTAAAACATTAATTCTCCAATAAAGAAATAAATTAAAAAAAAAAGAGGGGTACAACTCCACACAATTCCCACCACCAGATCTCCATATCCCATCCCTTCCCCTGATAGCTTTCCTTTTCTTTAACCCTCTGGGAGTATGAACCCAAGGTTATTGTGGGATGCAGAAGGTGGAAGGTCTGGCTTCTGTAATTGCTTCCCTGCTGAACATGGGCATTGACAGGTTGATCCATACTCCCAGCCTGTCTCTCTCTTTCCCTAGTGGGGAAGGGCTCTGGGGAAGCAGAGCTCCAGGACACATTGGTGGGGTCGTCTGTCCAGGGAAGTCTGGTCGGCATCATGGTAGCATCTGGAACCTGGTGACTGAAAAGAGAGTTAACATACAAAACCAAACAAATTGTTGAACAATCATGAACCTGAAGGCTGGAATAGTGCAGATGAAGAGTTGGGGGGTCCTCCGTTTTGTAGATAGCTAGTAGGCATATTTTAGTTATATTCCAAAGGGCTTGTGGCTATACTAGTTTTTTTTTTTTTCTTTTTCTTTTTTCCCCTGAGCCTGAAATCTGATATGCAGGTAGATCCAAGTTATTGCCTGAGGAGATGATGTCATGGCTGGAAAAGGACCAGAAAGTTGGATCAGGGAAGAGAGTAACTCCCTAATATGGGAAAGGGGTATAAATATTGTTGTCTGTACACCCCATCGATTTGATTTGGTCTGGGGCCCGTATTCAGCTTAGGAGCCTCTGTGACCTCTGCATCACATTCTCTGGTCATGAGTAGGAACATTCCAAGCTGCCCCAATATCGACCCATCTTCCTCAGGTGTAGCACAGAGTATGTTGTCCATCCTCCCTTCGGAGGATGAAGAACATTCTCTACTGTTGTTGATCTAAGTTGAGGGCAAGGTTCTATGGGGCGCACACAAAGTGACTCTTTTGTTGTTCCTGGTTGGTTATTTAGATAAAAAAAAGTAAAGTGTGGGTTGTGTAATTTGGCAACCCAGATGAACTCATCAGAAGGGTTGGTAGACTTAGGCTGTTATAACCAGCAAATTGCTTATGAAAGTGTTTGTTTGACCTTTGCCAGTGAATAAAGTGACCAAAATTATTTATCCAGATGAACCAGAAAAGATTTGACTAACCCAGAAACCTAGATAAGCAGATTTTGGGTGAGCATCTAGGTAATTTAATTTGAAATAATTTCTATTAACAAAACTAACTTAACATAAAGAAGACAGTTCCATTTACTCTTTCTTCCTTATTTATCTGAGCAAGAGGAGAGAAGGAAAACCAGATGATGACTCTTGGCATTTGCAATATCTGCTTGAGAGGTCAATGTCTTACCCACTGTGCCACCTCCCCCACCAGCATATGCAGTGTCTGGTCTGGAACTCAGGACTTCATGATTGCCAGTCCTGTGCTTTTATCCACTTAATCAACTCCTGGGTCGTTCTTTTAAACCTCTCACTGTCTTTTTTTTTTTTTTTCCAAATATTTATTTATTTCCTTTTGTTGCCCTTGTTGTAGTTGTTATTATTGTTGTTATTAATGTCATCATTGTTGGATAGGACAGAGAGAAATGGAGAGAGGAGGGAAAGACAGAGAGGGAGAGAGAAAGACAGACACCCGCAAACCTGCTTCACCGCCTGTGAAACGACTCCCCTGCAGGTGGGGAGCCGGGGCCTTGAACTGGGATCCTTACACCGGTCCGTGCACTCAACCCACTGTGCCACCACCCAACTCCCACCTCTCACTATTTTAATGAGAGTAATTAACATAGAGCTTGAGTTTCTGGGGTTGAATACAGGACTTGAAGGTGTGAGGTCCCAGGGTTGAGCCATGGTATCACATTTGCTAGAATGGTTTATTTTATTTTATTTTATTTTATTTTATTTTATTTTATTTCTTAAGTTCTGTGGTATATAAACACAATTTTAAAATGTTTATTTATTTTCCTTTTTGTTGCCCTTGTTTTTATTGTTATATTGTTGTTATTGATGTCATTGTTGTTGGATAGGACAGAGAGAAATGGAGATAGGAGGGGAAGACAGAGAGGGGGAGAGAAAGATACTTGTAGATCTGCTTCACCACTTGTGAAGTGACTCCCCTACAGGTGGGGAGCCAGGGGATTGAACTGGGATCCTTGTGCCAGTCCTTGGGCTTTGTGCCATATCCGCTTTACCAGCTGTGCTACCGCCTGACTCTACACAATTTTTTTTTAAACTAATCCATTTTTAAAATGTTTAAATTCTTTGTGTGTGTGTGTGTGTGTTTGCCTCCAGGGTTATTGTTGGGGCTGGGTGCCTGCACTACGTATCCACTGCTCTTGGAGGCCATTGCTTTTTCCTTTTTGTTGTAGTTGCCCTTGACATTATTACTATTGTTATTGTTGTTATTGCTGTTGTTGGATAGGACAGAGAGAAATTGAGAGAGGAGGGAAAGACGGGAAAGACACCTGCAGGCCTGCTTAACTGCTTCTCTATATTTCAACCTAATTTTTCCAATACTATTTGTTGAAATGACTTTTCTCTCTCTCTCTCTCTATATATATATATATATTACCTATTTATTTATTCCCTTTTGTTGCCCTTGTTGTTTTATTGTTGTACTTCTTGTAGTTGTGATTGATGTCATCATTGTTGGATAGGACAGAGAAAAATGGAGAGAAGAGGGGAAGACAGAGAGGGGGAGAGAAAGACACCTGCAGACCTGCTTCACCACTTGTGAAGCAACTTCCCTGCAGGTGGGGAGCCAGGGGCTCGAACTGGGATACTTCCCCGGTCCTTGCGCTTCGCTCCACCTGCGCTTAACCCACTGCACTACTGCCCAACTCCCTGAAATGACTTTTCTATCTCCATTTGATGTTTTGGGACCCTTTGTCATATTAGTTATATTTAGGTGTAGTGGCTTATGTCTGGACTCTTAGTTCTGTTTCACTAATCTGTGGGTCCATTTTTGTTTCAGTACCAGGCTGTTTTGATTATAATAGCCCTATAGTATAGTTTGAGGTCCATGAATACATGTCCTTCCACTTATGAAGACTTTGTTTTCAGTTACATTTTATAGTTTTCATTGGACAAATATTTTGTTATTTTAAATTTATTCGTTTTATATATTTTATTTACTATGGGATAGAGACAGAAATTGAGAGGGGAGGGAGAGATAGAGAAGTAGACAGAGAGACACCTGGAAGTAACCCTACTAAACCACTTATGAAACTTTCCCCCTGCAGGTGTGGAGCAGGGGCTCAAACCCAGGTCCTTGTGCACTGTAATGTGTGTGCTTAATCAGGTACACCACTGCCCAGGCCCCAAGCACACATCTTACTGTGCATGAATCCTTAGGATCCAGTCCCAGTACCACATGGAGTCACTATGGATGATTTTGAATAGCTCCAAGTATGTGGTAAAGTAGAGCTGTGGTATCTCTCTTATCTTTCCCTCCCATCTCTCCCCCCCAGTAAAGAAGTAAAATAAACAAAAAACACTGGAGAAGCTGCTTAGTGATGGTATCCCATGCTGCATGAGGGGAGGAGGGTAGACAGGCAGCTAGCATAATGGTTACGCAAAAGGCTTTCATGCTTGAGGCTCCTATGTCTCAGATTCAGTCTTCAGCACCACAGTAAGCCAGAGCTGAGTAGTGTTCTGGTAAATAAACCAACCCTGGGAGGTGATGCAAGTGGCTTTAAGAGTGCTGGACTTGAAGCATGAAGCGATCAGTTTAATACCAGGTATCACATTATAAGAACAATGCTACGGTTCTCTTTCTCCACTGTCTTTAAAATAAATAAAAATTTTAAAAATGAAAGGCTTGCTCCTTGGTGTTGATTCTATATTCGTTGGTGGGACTTTTTTGTTCAAAGCTGAGTTTTTCTGCTAGAAAGAAAGAAAGCACCAAAAAACTTCCTCTAGTGTGATGGGGGCCAGACTCAAACCTGGGCTGTTCATGATATAAATCAGGCACACTATCCAAATAGCCTATTATATTGCTTGTCCAAAGTTTCTTTCTTAAAGAGAGACATTGGCATATCTAGTAGAATGCACATTATAATCTCAAGGATCCCTGTCTTCTCCCGTGGGTATGGGGGCGGGTCATGAGTGGTCAAGCAGTACTGGTGGTATGTTTCTCTGTTTCTATCCAAAATGCCTAACAAAAAAAAAAGTGAAAGAGAGATAGAGACATCAGAGTACTACTCTAGCACACGCAGCAATGAGGCTTCAAGTAGAGCTGTCGGCTTGCAAGCTCTGAGCTCTACCAGCTACATTCATTTACTGGTCACACAAAGAAAAGTCTGATGCCTTTCTGTAGTTGCCCATCATTTACAGTTGGCAGGCTGTCTTACAAGTTCTGGGACCTTAGACTTTAAAAGAACTGGTAGGTACAGGAGCTAAGACAGTTTACCTGAACTAACTGTTGTATGACATAATACAGTAGCTAGGGTGGGTGGAGTGATACTCATAGAATCAGCTCCCAAGGATCTGGAGATTGAATTTCAACCTAGTCTTGGGGTCAGGGTGTTGGTGCAAGAATTCCAGATCCGAAATCCGGTTTCCCACCTGCAGGGGGGTTGCTTCACAAGTGGTGAGGCAAGTGTTTAGGTGTCTTTGTCTCTCTTCCTCTCTATTTCTCTCTTTCCTATACCACCACCACCCACCAAAAGAATTGAAAATACAGCCACAGTAGCAATGGATTCGTAGTGTAGGCACTGAGCCCCATCGATAACCCTGGAGGCAAGAAAAAAAAAAATCAACTTAGTCTTTACCAGCCCAACTTGCATGATTGCAGAGGTCATCAAGAAGACTGCTGGTTTGAGTTTACCACTAAATTTATAGCATATACTGGATTTTTGGAAAAGTCATGACATACTGTTTTCTATGTTTGTTTATGCAAAGATACGTCATGATCTTTCCAACAACACAGTAGTTTCTTGCCTCTCATTGCCTTGTCATAAGTAAAAGATCATAATGGTGGCTGTATGCTGAAAGTTCAGTATAATCTGACCTCTTATGCCCCAGAGTAAAGACTCACACCTTAGAGATCACTTCTGCTTGCAGACTGTTGTTTTACAGAAGGGTTTCATCTCTGGAGGAAGCCATCTGTCTGTCCCCCACCACCTAGATGGCTGGCTTTACCTCTTGTAGAAGATCTGCTGGATTTCAGGTTTATTTCTGTTCCATAAATTTGTGTAACTTTGCTATTATTGTTGTAGGATCTACATACAGGTCTTCCCTATTTGGACACTTGGACTCTGCCCCAGGTCACATTTTTTTGTTTTGTTTGTGTTAATGCATTTTAAAAATTTTATTTATTTTCATTTTTTTAGCTAAATTGATTTTTTAAATATTTATTCCCTTTTGTTGCCCTTGTTTTATTGTTGTAGTTATTATTGTTGCTATTGATGTCCTCGTTGTTGGATAGGACAGAGAGAAATGGAGAGAGGAGAGGAAGACCCGGGAGAGAAAGACACCTACAGACCTGCTTCACCGGTTGTGAAGCGACGCCCCTGCAGGTGGGGAACCAGAGGCTCGAACCGGGTTCCTTACGCGAGTCCGTTGTGCTACGGCCCGACTCCCTTTTTCATTTTATTTTATTTTTTTGTCTTCAGGGTTATTGCTGGGGATCGGTGCCTGCACTATGAATCCACTGCTCCTGGAGGCTGTTTTTTCCCTTTTGTGGCATTTGTTGTTAATCATTGTTTTTATTATTGTTGTTGTCGTTGTTGGATAGGACAGAGAGAAATCGAGAGAGAAGGGGAAGACATAGAGAAGGAGAGAAAGATAGACACACCTGCAGACCTGCTTCACTGCATGAAGCGACCCACCTGTAGGAGCGGCAGGTTGGTCCTTGGGCTTGGCGCTTTGTGCGCTTAACCCCTGCACTCCTGCCCAGCCCCCTTTCTCCATCCTTTATGGGATTGGGGGGGTGGTGCATAGAGAGGCAGATGAACAAGACGCACTGCTGCCCCTGTCCACCCTCATTGGTGCTCCCGTGTACCCAGGATTGGAACCAAAAACCTTGTGCAAGATAATAAATCACATGTGAACTCTCTCTTTTTTTAGCTTTGAGATTTTATTTTTAGATTTATTTTAGTTGAGAATTTTCATGTTGGTTTGTATATCAGCAGTAGAGAAAGTTTGTTATATCTTCCCATATTTATAGAGTTAAATTTTATAGTAGGTTTACAACATAAGTCAGTGTTTAGTGTTAATTTTATGTTCATAGGATCTTGTCATTTAGGTTTCTGTGTACTGATACCCTATGCTGCATATAGAATTATTGTGTCTTCTTTTTCCCATTTCCTTGTATTTCAATTGTGGTACATCAGTTCCAAGTTTTACATCCCTTTTATTTGAAAAAAAATTTTTAAATTTCTTTATTGGGGATTAATATCTTATAGTCTACAGTAAATACAATGGTTTGTTCATGCATAACATTTCCCAGTTAGGTGAAATTTTTACTGAGTAATGGAAAATACATTGTACTTCTAAAATTACTAGTTTTAATATTGTATTATCATAATTAGATAAGAATCTCCATTCTCAGCATTTTGCTATTATTTTCCAGAGGAATTTAACTCATTTAGTTTTTAGCATTTTAATGTTATAAGTCTTTCATGACATCAATTTTTCAAAAAATTGTTTTACATTTTTAATAACAGATTTTCTTTTTAACCCAATAGTTTTATTGCCTAAACTGGATTTGAAACAATTGAAACAACTGAAGATCTGACATTTTACAATATCACAATTGGGAAGAAGCAGGTTTTCAAATAATGGAAGAATCTAAGACCTCTAAAAATGAAAATCATGAACCAAAGAAGAATGCTTGGACTATTTCTGAAGAAAGCAAAGCAGTTAAAGTTATAACTAATCAAACTTTGAAAACTAGAAACGATAAATCCGTTAAAGAAATTGGGACCAGCTCTCCCAGTAGGAATAGTAGTAAAAAAAATAAACAAAATGACACTTGTTTAGAAAAAACAGAAGTTAAATCATGTAAAGTAAATGCTGTCAGTGTTCCAGGCCCTAAAGACTTGGGGTTAGTTCTTCGAGATCAAGGTCATTTTAAAGCAAAAAGGACGCCTAATTCACCAGTGAAGGCAGAAAAGTTACCAATTCTACAGGCAAAAGAAAAGGCACCCTGTTTATTAGCAAAAGCAGAAAAATCACCAAAATTACCTATTTTTCCAGTGAAAACAGAAAAGCCATCACAGTCAACAGCAGCAGAAAAGACACTTAGTTCACAAAGGAAAACCGAAAAAACTCTCAGTTCTCAGATGAAATCAGAAAAGGTGTCAAATTCACCAGCAGAAGCAGAGAAAGTGTCCAGTTTGCTATCGAAAGAAAATATGAGACAGACAGAATTACAACAGGTTGGGAAAAAAGTTCCAAGTTCCTTTACTTCAGTGGACAAAGTGAATATTGATGTTTTAGAGAGAAAAAAATCTCTAGAAAACTTACCACAATCTCAGAAACGACAAGCATGTACAGATAATACTGGTGACTCTGATGATAGTACTTCAGGAATTGAAGACATATCGGATGATTTGAGTAAGTACAGATTAAATTACTCCTCAAGTTACATTTTGGGGAAAAAATTTCCCTTTTGTTATTTAAACTATTCCTAGTTTTGTTTTTTTTTTAACTGCTTTATTTATAAGGAGGACATTATAGCTTTTCTCTTAAGTGGGTGTAGATAGCATAAATGTTATGCAAAGAGACTCTCATGCCTGAGGCTCCAAAGTCCAAGGTTCAATTCCCTACCACCACCACCAGCCAGAGCTGAGTAGTGCTCTGGTCTTTCTCTGCATTTTTCTTTCATTAAAAATAAATAGGTGGTAGCACAGCGGGTTAAGTGCAGGTGGCACAAAGCTCAAGGACCGGCATAAGGATCCCGGTTTGAGCCCCCGATCCCCACCTGTAGGGGAGTCGCTTCACAGGTGGTGAAGCAGGTCTGCAGGTGTCTATCTTTCTCTCCCCCTCTCTGTCTTCTCCATCTCTCTTCATTTCTCTATCCTATTCAACAACAACAACAATAACTACAACAATAAAAACAACAAGGGCAACAAAAGGGAATAAAATAAATATTTTTTAAAAAGTTATAAAAATAAATAAATAAAATAAAGAAAATAAGTTAAAATACAAAGGAAAAGAAATATATATATCTCCATGTGTGAAAGATGCTCAGGAAAGGAGAAAGCAAAAGTCAGCAACACTGTGCTTGCATCTATCTATCTATCTATCTATCTATCTATCTATCTTTCTATATCTCTCCTACCTCAGTGTCAAAAACTCAGGGTGTTTGCAAGGCTAATGCTGATTGGAACTAGTCCATTTTCTCTGGAGGACAGTTTTGCAGTTCAGTGCTGAGCAGTATGACTTATTAATTTACTTTTGGACCCTGCAAAACTCCCACTTCCAAGAATCTGTTCATATAACATGTTGGCAACATTCAAAAAGATTTATGTATAAGTCTACTCACTGCAACACCCTTTATAATAACAAAAGATTGGAAATAAACCAAATGATCCATGGTAAAAATGAACCATTTCCTTTAAAAATAAAGATTCCTGATGACAGATGTTTCAGGTCCTGGGGGAATTGGGGTTCAGAGCCCCCCTGATCATCTTTCCCTCTCATTTCTCCTCTCTGGGAGTATGGACCAAAATTCTTTTTGGTGTGCAAAAGGAAGGAGTTCTGGCTTCTATAATTGCTTCTCTGCTAGACATGGATGTTGGCAGGCTGATTCATACCGCCAGCCTGTTTCTCTTTCCGTAGTGGGGTATGGCTCTGGAAAGGTGATGCTCCAGGACACATTAGCAAGGCCATCTGCCTAGGGAGATCAGAGTTGAAGTAGCATCTGCAGCTTGGTGGATGAAAGGCAGTAAGATATAAAGTGGGACAAAATGTTTAGTAAGTAGAAACCAACAAGTAGGAATAGAATAGATGAGAATAGGAACCCTTGAGTGGAAAGAAGCTAGGAAGTCTGTTTTAGGTATGTTCCTAGGGGCCAGTGATTTTAGCAATCCTTACTTGAGTTTGATAGCTAACATGAAGGTGGACTAGAAATACTGTCTGGGAGGATGGTGTCAGAGTTGAGAATAGAACTTGAAAGCCTGATTTGGTGGCAGTTAAAAAAAAAAAAAAAAGGAGGGGGTCTGGCGGTAGTGCAGCGGGTTAAGCACATGTGGTGCAAAGCACAAGGACCGGCGTAGGGATCACGGTTCGAGCCCCCAGCTCCCCACCTACAGGGGAGTCACTTCATAGGTGGTGAAACAGGTCTGCAGGTGTCTATCTTTCTCTCCTTCTCTATGTCTTCCCCTTCTCTCTTTATTTCTCTCTGTCCTATCCAACAATTAATGGCATCAACAACAACAATAATAACCATAACAAGGCTACAACAACAAGGGCAACAAAAGGGGGGGAGGGGAAGAAAGGAGGACATAGGAAATGTTACTGGTGTTTCTGGTGATAGTATTTCAAATTTAAATTGTCACCAAGAAGATAAGATTAGAACAAATACTTGCAGAGATGAGAGAATGAGTGAGCAAACCTGTGAATATTTGAGGGGAAGGTATTTAGATGTATCTCATAGGTAGGTGTGTGTGGGTGAGTGGGTGTGAGAGAAAAAGAAGAGAGGGAATCACCTGCAAAAAGTATCAAAATGCAGATTCCTGGACTGCAGTTTCAGAGATTTTTGATTTAGAAAGTTTAGAACGAGGTCTGAAACGTTGGATTTATAATAAATTCCTCCTTGAGGTTGATGTCACTGTGCAGAGTCATGCTTTTGAGTAGCAACATTTAACTAGTTCATCCCTTTCAATTATACATTTCCTTCATTGTTTTTTAACATAGCAACCGGAATGATCCTATTAAAATTACTTAGGTCATGTTACTACTGTTCAGAATGCTAGCAGTGTTCTAAGTGTTCCCCATACATCAGAGTACAAGCTAATATTTTTATAATGAATGACCTGTAGGTCCCTGTATAATCTGTGACACTTTTTACATTCTCCCTTAAGTGTAGAGTCAAATGTCTATCTGTTGTCCTTCGCATTTCTTTTTCCCTTTCCTAGAATACTTTTCCCCAGACGACCATGGCTGTGTTACTTTTCCCAGCTTCTCAGTGAGAATTTTGTTAATTCATTTATCTAAAACATATAATCACATTATTCTCACCTCTGATACTCCTTTTATTTGTCTATTTTTACGTAATAGTGGGTTACGATGTTTTAAGATCACAATATATAGTTGTTTTTTATTTTTTTGTTTGTTTTTTTGCCTCCAGGGTTATTGTTGAGGCTTGGTGTCTGCACTACGAATCCACTGTTCCTGGAGGCTATTTTTGTCCCCTTTTGTTGCCCTGGTTGTTTTATTGTTGTTGTAGTTATTATTATTGTTATTGTTGGATAGGACAGAGAGAAATGTAGAGAGGAGGGGAAAACAGAGGGTGAGAGAAATATAGATACCTGCAGACCTGCTTCCTACAGGTGGGAAGTCAGAGGCTCAAACCGGGATCCTTAAGGGGCTGGTCCTTGCACTTCGCGCTATGTATGCCTAGCCTGCTGCGCTACCGCCCGACCCCCACAATGTATAGTTTTTTTTGTGTGTGTTTTTAATATTTACTTATTTTCCCTTTTGTTGCCCTTGTTCTTTATTGTTGCTGTAGTTTTTGTTGTTATTGATGTCACTGTTGTTGAATAGGACAGAGAGAAATGGAGAGAAGAGGGGGAGACAGAGGGGAAGAGAAAGAGAGACACCTACAGACCTGCTTCACCACCTGTGAAGCGACCCCCCTGTAAGTGGGGAGCCCGGGGGCTTGGACTGGGATCATTACGCTGGCCCTTGCACTTTGCGCCACCTGCGCTTAACCTGCTGTGCTACCGCCCCACTCCCACAATGTATAGTTCTGTGCCACTCTGTACCACTCCACCACTAAAGTTCTGTGTCCCCTACCTTCCCAGCTCCCAAAGATTACCATATAGTTTTCACAAATCTTCGAAAAAGTTTGATTGTGTGTGTGTGTTTGCAAGTTCATGTGTATCATCAGTTCTTTAGGTTCCACATATGAGTGTAACTATCCAGTAGTTGTCTTTCTTCTCTCTACCTACTTACTTCACTGAGCATACTCACCTCCAGTTCCATCCATTTTGTCCCAAAGGACAGTATCTCTTTTGATCACAGGGTAGTACTCCATGAAATACATATCCCATAACTTGGTTAGCCAGCCATCTGTTGCTGGTTATTTAGGTTGCTTCTACTCTTTGGCTATTGTGAGTAATGCAGCTATGAACATAGGCGTGCGTATGTCTCTTCAAATTAGTGTTTGAGTGCCCGTTGGATAAATGCCTAAGAGTGGTATTGATGGATCATAAGGTAATTCCTTTTTTTTTTTTTTGATTTAAGGACTCTACAGTTTTCCAAAGGAACGTGCGCGCACCGGTTTACATTCCCACCAGCACTGTGTCAGAGTCCCTTTTCTTTTCTCCACCACCTACCTCTCTACCACCTACCATCTCCCACTTTGTTGATATAAGCCATCCTCACAGGTGTGAGATGGAATCTCATTGTAGTTTTAATTTGCATTTCTCTAATGATAAGGACTATTTCTTCATGTGTCTGTGGGTCACATGTATCTTTTTTTTTTTTTTAAAGAAAAGTTCCTGTTTTGGCTGGGCAGTGGCGCACTTTGTAAAGTGCACATATCACTATGCGAAAGGACTTGGGTTCAAGCCTCTGGTCTCCATCTGCAGGGAAAGCTTCATGAAAGTAGTGAAGTAGTGATGAAGTAGTACTGCAGGTGTCTTTCTGTTTCTCTCTCCTTCTCTAGGCCTGTTCCGTCCCAGTTTCTTTCTGTCCTATCAAAGTTTTGTTTTTTTTTAACAAAAAGAGAAAACTGTTTGTTTATTTATTTACTTTTTTTGTGCCCCCCCCCCCCATTCTTAAGTTGCCACTGGGGCTCAGAGCCCACAGAGCCTGCACAACAAATTTCCCACTCCTGGCAGTCCCCCCCCCCCCCTTATTTGATAGGACAGAGAGAAATTGAGAGGGTAGGGGGTGGTAGAGAGAGGAGAGAGACACAGTGCTCCACTGTTCCTGAAGTTGCCTCTAGTGCCATTCATGGTTCACCTATATGGTGCTGGGCGCTCAAACCTGGATTCCCATGCATAGTGAAATGTGCACTCTACCAGATGAGCTATTTCCTGGCTTCTGTACTTAACTTTTAAAATTCACTCTTTCATATACTAGTTGTGTATGCATATGAGCCAGAGACTTAACACTTGTTTAATTTCAGTGCCCCAGGCCACTTTTTCTTTGAGTTAGAGAGACAGAGAAGGAGGGAGAGACATGAAACACCAGAGCTGCTTCAGTGCTATAGCACTTCCCTTGTGGTATCACAGGTTGAACCTGGAAATGTAAGGCAGCTATCTTTCTAACCCATTTATTAGTTTAATTGAAATACAATTCAAATACTGTAAAATTTGACCTTTTGAATTGTACCATTCAGTGATTTTTGTATATCCACAAATTCATTTAGATATTGCTAGCATATAGTTTCTAGACATTCATCATACTCATGTTAGCAATCACTACTCATTACCCTCTCTTCTTCCTCCTCCTCCTCTCCCTCCTCCTCTTCTTTTTATTGATTTAATAATGATCAACAAGACCATAGGGTGATAGTACATTTCCACACAATTCCCACCAATGGAGTGTCTGTATCCTAGCCCCTCCATTGGAAGCTTATCCTATTTTTTTTTTATTCCTTTAAGACCATGGACCCAGGATCATTATAGGGTGCAGAAGGTGGAAGGTCTGACTTCTATAATTGCTTCTCTGCTGGAAATAGGCGCTGGCAGGTCGATCCATACTCCCAGCCTGCCTCTGTCTTTCCCTAGTGGGGCAGGGCTCTGGAGAGGTGAGGTTCCAGGGTATATTGGTGAGGTCATCTGTCCAGGGAAGTCAGGTTGGTGTCATGGTAACATCTGCAACTTGTTGTCTGAAAAACATTAAGATACAAAGCAGAACAAATTGTTTAATAATCAGGAACCTAAAGGCAAGAATAGAGCTGATGAGATTTGGGGTCTCCATTTTGGAAAAAGCTAGGAAGTCAATTTTAGGTATATTCCAAGGGGCCCATGACTTTACTAACCTTTGCCTGAGCCTGACAGTTAACATACAGGTAGGCCAAAGGTATTATGTGAGGAGATGATATCAGAGTTGGAAATAGAACTAGGTAGTAGTGGGAGTCGGGCTGTAGTGCAGTGAGTTAAGCGCAGGTGGTGCAAAGCACAAGGACCGGCATAAGGATCCCGGTTCAAGCCTCAGCTCCCCACCTGCAGGAGCGTTGCTTCACAAGCGGTGAAGCAGGTCTGCAGGTGTCTATCTTTCTCTCCCTCTCTCTGTCTTCCCCCTCCTCTCTCCATTTCTCTCTGTCCTATCCAACAACAACAACAATAATAACTATAACAATAAAACAACAAGGGCAACAAAAGGGAATAAATAAATAAATAAATAATAAAATAAATTAAAAAAAGAACTAGGTAGTAGTGTCAAGGAAGAGAATAGCTCCCAAATATGAGAAAAGTATATAAATATCTTTAACTTCGAGCCTCCAGCTCCCCACTTGCAGGAAGGTCCTTTGCAAGCAGTGAAGCAGGTCTGCAAATGTCTATTTTTCTCTCCTCCTGCCTTCCCCTCCTCTCTTCGATTTCTCTCTGTCCTATCTAACAACAATAGCAGCTATAACAATAAGAATAACCACAACAAGGGCAACAAAATGGAAAAAATAGCTTCCAGGAGCAGTGGATTTGTTGTGCTGGCACGGAGCCCCAACAATAACCCTGGAGGCAAAAAAAAAAAATAAAATAAAAAAAATAAAACCTCTTTAACTGTAAGCCCCATTGATTGAATCAGGGACTTATATTAAGTGCAGCA
Source organism: Erinaceus europaeus (assembly GCF_950295315.1). Taxonomy (NCBI): domain Eukaryota; kingdom Metazoa; phylum Chordata; class Mammalia; order Eulipotyphla; family Erinaceidae; genus Erinaceus; species Erinaceus europaeus. Next base: position 71,065,367 of record NC_080174.1, on the reverse strand, counting down.
GCCTGTGTAACCTCTCATATTCTGTGGTCATAGGTAGGAACATTCTAGGCTGCACTCATTGCAGTATCCATCTTCCTCCAGAGTACCATCTCTTTTTAGCTCCTGCTAATCACTAATCTACTGTCTTTGTAGATTTGATTATTTTATACAAATAGATCATACAATAAAGTGACCTTCCATATCTGATTTCACCTAACATGATTTCAAGAGTCACCCGTGTTGTAATACGTATTGGTAGATCATTGCTTATTGCTGAATAATATTCCATTTTATAGATATATCACATTCTTAAATACTTATATCAGTTGATATATATAGGATATATAGGTATATATTAGAATATATAGATATATAGGCGGAGGGTAGGTAGCATAATGGTTATGCAAATAGACTCTCATGCCTGAGTCTCCAAAGTCCCAGGTTCAATCCCCCGCCCCACTATAAGCCAGAGCTGAACAGTGCTCTGGTAAAAAACAAACAAAAAAAAGAAAACATTTTTTGGGGGGGTAGATAGCTTAATGGTTATGCAAAGAGACTGTCATGCCTGAGGCTCTGAAGTCCCAGGTTCAATCCCCCACACCACCATAAGCCAGAGCTGAGCAGTGCTTTGGTGGTGTTTCTCAGTGTCTTTCTCTGCATCTCTCTCAAAAATAAAAATAAATACTTAAAAAAAAAAAGAGTATATAGAGTATCACACTGTCTTCTGAAACAGCTGATGCTTAAGCTGAATTTTGTAGATCAGATAAACATTTATTTTTTTCATTTTTACTTTGGTATGACAAAGTGATTTTATGACATTACAAGATTTCTGGAGCATACTTTCATGTCCGTGTGTGTGTTCGTTCTCCTCCCACTCCCCACGCCACTCATAATAACCATAATTCTCACAAAGTCAGACAGTTTATTTAATCAAGCAGACGTAATTGAAGTGATGTGTGCCTTGATGATGAAATGCCCCAAATGTCTTGGGCGATAGCAGTGATCCATTCTGGCATATTTGATTGAGTGATATGATAATACTTACTATAACCTGGAAGTACTGTATTTATTGTCTACTGCAATAGTAAGGGCAATAACTGTATATAACATGCTAGAGAGTTTAAACTTTATTCTTTGAAAACCTTTTAAGCATTTTAATCAAGAGATTAACACAATTTGAGTTGGATTTAAATAATCACAGTGACTGAAGCTTCTTGTATGTCATATATAGACACTGCTGGTTGCTGGAAATTCAAAAATGAAAGTTCATTTTCTTCTCCTCCTCCTTCTCCTCCATCTCTTCTCCTCCTCCTCCTCCCTTTTTTTTTTTTTTTTAAAACCAGAGCATTGTTCAGCTCTGGTTTATGGTGGTGTGGGAGATTGAACCTGGGACTTCTGAGCCTCAGGCACGAGAGTCTATTTGCATAACCATTATGTTATCTACCCCTGCCTAAGAGTACTTCTTTTCTTTTCTTTTTTTTTTAATTTAAGAAAGGATTAATTAACAAAACCATAGGGTAGGAGGGGTACAACTCCACACAATTCCCACCACCAGAACTCTGTATCCCACCCCCTCCCCTGATAGCTTTCCCATTCTCCATCCCCCTGGGAGCATGGACCCAGGGTCATTGTGGGTTGCAGAAGGTGGAAGGTCTGGCTTCTGTAATTGCTTCCCCGCTGAACATGGGCGTTGACTGGTCGGTCCATACTCCCAGTCTGCCTCTCTCTTTCCCTAGTAGGGTGGGGCTCTGGGGAAGCGGAGCTCCAGGACACATTGGTGGGGTCTTCAATCCAGGGAAGCCTCGCCAGCATCCTGTTGGCATCTGGAACCTGGTGACTGAAAAGAGAGTTAACCTACGAAGCCAAACAAATTGTTGAGCAAAGAGTACTTATTTTCTACATAGCAATTGAATGAATGTTTTCTGTAGTAAAAGTTTTTTTTTTCCTTAGCTATATTGATGATGATGACTAAAAAAATGATTCCTTCCTTTTCTAGGTAAAATGAAGAATGATGAATCTAATAAAGAAAATTCTTCAGAGATGGACTATTTAGAAAATGCCACTGTGATAGATGAATCTACATTGACACCTGAGCAGAGGCTAGGCTTGAAACAAGCAGAAGAACGCTTAGAAAGAGATCACATCTTTCGACTTGAAAAAGTATACTATGTTGTTTTAGTTATTTGAATGCAGATACCTCTTTTTTCAAATTTTTTATTTATATAAAGGAAACATTGACAAAACCATAGGATAAGAGGGGTACAACTCCACACAATTCCCACCACCAGAACTCCGTATCCCATCCCCTCCCCTGATAGCTTTCCTATTCTTTACCCCTCTGGGAGTAGGGGCCGATGGTAATTGTGGGATGCAGAAGGTGGAAGGTCTGCGTCTGTAATTGCTTCCCCGCTGAACGTGGGCGTTGACAGGTCGGTCCATACTCCCAGCCCGCCTCTCTCTTTCCTCAGTGGGGCAGGGCTCTGGGGAAGCGGAGCTCCAGGACACACTGGCGCAGATGCCTTTCTTAACTTTTCTTTTCCAAGTACATCTCTTTTAACTTTTTTTTTTCCCTTTCATTTCTAAGGCAGAGATAGCATTCACTTTTCTCTACTTCTCTCTTCTCTCCCTTTATTTTTTCTTCTTTTCTCCTGTTAAATAATTTTGTGATTCTGACTTCATTCATTCCAGGGTTGTTAAACTGTGTGATCTACTGTTTTGTCTTTGTTTTAGATTATGGTAAAATACACCTACTTCCTTGTTTTTAGGACATAGCAATGTCTGTTTGTTCACATATTGTCTGTGACTGCTTTGCTATTACCATGAGAGAGTTGAGTAGTTGCTTCAGAGACTGACCTTTGCTGATTCCTGACTTACTTATTCATCAAATAGATACTGTGTATTTTGTTATTATTAGGCATTGGAGGTATTTTGATGAAAATGGTACAATCTGTTTATTAGAAATTAATAGTTCATTTGAAGTTAGAAACAAAATATATAGCATTATTACTAGACTATTCATCTCCCCTTCTTTTTTTCTCTCTCATTCTTTGTAGAGGTCTTGCATGTGTGCAGTTTTACTGCTCCTTGGCCAGCTTTTTCATTCAGATACAGAGGCAGAGAGAGAGGGAGTAATAACACAGCGCTGTAGTTATTCCCAGTGCCATGGTCTTGTATGATGCTGGGGTTCAAACCTGGGCTGTGTGTGAGGCAAGGCATATGCCCTAACTGGTGAGCTGTCTCTCTGGCCTTCCTCTTTTTTATTTTTCCCCCTCTCTCTTTTTCTCACATATTTACAAAATACCTGTGGTTTGTTACAAACTACTCTATCCATTGATACTTTGTTCATGAGTAATGAAAAAAAAATTTTTTTTGCTTCCTTTTTTTTGCCCCCAGGTTTATTGCTGGGGCTTGGTGCCAACACTATGAATCCACTGGTCCTGGTGGCCATTTTTTCTATTTTATTGGATAGGAAAGAGAGAAAGTGAGAGGGGAAATGAAAATGGGGAGAGAGAGAGACCTGTAGACCTGCTTCACCGCTTGTGAAGTAACCCCCCTGCAGGTGGGGAACTGGGGGCTCGACCTAGGATCCTTGTACAGGTATTTGTGCTTCGTACTATGTGCACTTAACCTGGTGCACCAATGCCCGACCCCATCAAAATTTATTTTTTCAAATAATTTTATTGTGGAGATAAAGGTTTGACACATGGCTATAGTTCCTCCTCTCCTACGATAGCGGAGACCACTCCCACCACCAACTTAAGCCCCTCTTCATCATATATTGGATCTTCCTTGCTGACTGATGATTTCTTAACCTAGAAATACACATTCCTAGTCTTAATACAAGCACTGATAGGTGTTGAAGGAAAGGATAATATGTACAGAAATTGGTACTTGGGATATTTGTGAGTATGTATACAAGGAAATAGGTCATTGTTGATACTAAATAGGAAAGAAAGAAGTGGTGTGATTTTGTGTAATTTAAAAATGAGATCATATCTACACTGAAGAAGATACTCCTAGGTCCATACTCCCAGAGGGATAAAGAAAGGAAAGCTATCAGGGTATAGGATGGGATATGGAGGGGAATTGTGTGGAGTTGTACCCCTCTTATCCTTTGGTTTATGTCAGCGTTTCCTTTTTATAAATAATTTTTTTTAAAAGTTACGACATAGCTACCCTAGAAAAATAGAAAAGAATATCAGTATGTGGTGGTTTATAGTATAGGGATGAGTTTAGGTTATATATTCAGCCTTATAAGAGTCTAGTTAGGGGAGTCGGGCAGTAGCACGGTGGGTTAAGTGCACGTGGCGTGAAGTGCAAGGACCAGCATAAGGATCCCGGTTCGAGCCTCCAACTCCCCAGGGGAGCTGCTTCACAGGCAGTGAAGCAGGTCTGCAAGGTGTCTCTTTCTCTCCCCCTCTCTGTCTTCTCTTCTCTCCATTTCTGTCTGTCCTATCCAACAATGACATCAACAACAACAAAAAACAACAGGGGCAACAAAAGGGAAAATAAATTTTTAAAAAATGTGGTCCCTTAGAAGAGTTGAATCTATACATGCAAAAGGTCCCAGTTCTACAAAAAATAAAACAAAAATTAAAAAAATACTCAAATTCTGGGCCATAATTTATATGTATAAAATAAAATAAAATAAAAAGTCTAGTTAGGGGGACCGAGTGGTGGTGCATCCAGTTAATTGCACATAGTTCCATGCTCAAGGACCCAGTTCTAGCCCCCCATTCCCCACCTGCAGCAGGGTGCTTCACTAACAGTGAAGCAGGTCTGCAGGTTTTCTCTCCCCCCCCCCCCCCCCGCTAAATTTCTCCCTGTCTTATCTAATAAAATAGAAAAAACAGCTGCTGGGAGCAGTGGATTCATAGTGCCTGCACCAAGCCCCAGCGATAATCCTGGAGGCAGTACAATAAAGAGTCTAGTTAAAAGGAAATCTTTCATAATTTGCTGTTTTCCCTCTATATTTTCTCTCATTTTCTTTCTTAGTTTTCTTGATTCTGTGTATTATCAAATAAACAATGAGTACTCTTTTTGTACCTTGACCTGGTGATTAAAAAGTTGACCCAAGGCATGTGTGGCATTTTAAAATCAAGACACTGCTTTCTTTCTTTCTTTCTTTCTTTCTTTCTTTCTTTCTTTCTTTCTTTCTTTCTTTCTTTCTTTCTTTCTTTCTTTCTTTCAGGGCCATTAATGGTCCTGACAGAGCAACAATTTTTTAGTTTTTCTACTGCCACCAGGTTTATCTCTGGGGCTTGGTTACTGCACAATGAATCCACTGCTCTGGGCAGCTATCCCTCCCTTCTTCTCTCCCCACCTCCTTCCCAAACTTCCTATAGGACTGAGAAATCGAGAGGGGAGAGGGAGAGAGTGAGGTACTTGAAGCCCTGCTTTATCTCTTGTGAAGCTTGCCTTCTGCAGTTAAGTACTGGGTCTTGAACATGGTACTGTGTGTGCTCAACCATGTGTGGCACTAAGAGGACACAGTACTGCTTCTTCTAAGCATTTACTAATCAGAGAAGAATGTTAGCACATAATACTTTTAACAGCAATATTGTTTGAAAATTGGATATTAGACAAAGGTGTGACTAACGTTAGTAGAGCTATAGCGGCATCAATTTTGGAGATGTCATTGGAACTGAATATAAAGGAATAGCCTAGAAGTTGACCAGGGGGATTAGTAAGAGTGTGAATATAAATGCATAAAGGAGACATGAAAAATATGTTTTCAAGAATAATAAGCAAAGGATAAGATAGAGATGGACAAGATCAAGATGCACAAGATAAAAAACAGGAAAGTGCATTTTGTGGGAGAAGGAGGAATTTGGGGATAGATAATTAGTATACAAAAGCACAGCCTGTGGTGAAAGAAAGGCTTGAAAGCATGGAAAGCATTTTGCTTAATTTAGACAGCTCTGATATGAAGTCAGGACACCAGTATACTAGTATAAGTTCTCTCGTTTCTTTGTAAATTTATGTATTTTGCCACCAGGGTTGTTGCTGAGGCTTTGTGTCGGCACTACAAATCCATCTCTCTTGGTTGCCCCCCTTCTAATTTTTATTATGACATAGAAATTGAGAGGAAAGTAGAGACAGACAGACTCAGGGCTGGGTGGTGGCAGATCTTGTTGAGTGCACGTGTTACAGTGCACAAGGACCCAGGTTCAAGCCCCTGGTCTCCACTTGCAGGGGGAAAGCTTTGTAAGTGGTGAAGCAGTGCTGCAGGTGGTGAAGCAGAGCAGTGCTCTGTCATCCCTTTTCCTCTTGATTGCTGGTTGTCTCTAATAAAACTAAAAAAAACGTTAGAGAGAGAAAGACAGACTTCTGCAGATCTGCTTCACTGCTCTTAAAGAGTACCCCTGCTGGTAGAGAGTGGGGACTCCTTGAGCTTAATATGTGCTCGTAACCAGGTGTACTACCTCTGGCCCCCAGTGTTCTCTAATTTCTTTGCTTTCTGATATCTCTTTGTTTCTTATGCCCTCCAAAATATCTGTCCTCCCTCTCTCCCTCTCTTCCCTCCCTTCCCTCTTAGATTTATTATACTTGAGAAAGTTTCACGTGAAGGTAGAGAAAACTCCCACCTGCAGGCGGAAAGCTTCACAAGTGGTGAAGCAGGGCTGCAGGTGTCTCTCTGACCCCCACTCTCTATCACCCCCTTCCCTCTAGATTTCTGGCTGTCTCTATCCAAATAAATAAATAAAAGTAATTTTAAAAACGATAAAGGAGAAAGGGGCGGGGTCGTGGTGGTGCCCCTGGTTGAGTGCACACATTACATACAGTATGCAAGGACCTGGGTTTGAGCCCCTGGTCCCCACCTGCAAGGGGAAAGCTTTGCAAGTGGTAAAGCAGTGTTTGCAGGTGTCTCTCTCTCTCTCTCCCCCTCTCTGTCACCCCCTTCTCTCAATTTCTGGCTATCTTTAGCCAATATATATATATATATATATATGGAGAAAGACACAAGCCAGAGCACCGTTCTAGTGCATGTGGTGACACAGATAGAATTGAGAGCCTCAGGCAGCAAGTGTCATGCTTTAGCAGCTGAGCTATTTCCACACCTGGTAAAATTTAAATGCTTTTATTTTCAATTCAGTATGCTCTTGATTATTTTTCTTTATTGACACTTTAGATACTCATTAAGAATACATATACGACAACAAGGGCAACAAAAAGGAATAAATAAATAAATATTAAAAAAAAGAATGCATATACCAAGTTGCTTTTGATTTCTTCAAGTCCTTTGGTTCATAGTGTACCCAAGATTATCTTTTTTTTTTTTTTTTTTTTTTCCTCCTCCAGGGTTATTGCTGGGCTCGGTGCCTGCACCATGAATCCACCGCTCCTGAAGGCCATTTTTTCCCCCTTTTGTTGCCCTTGTTGTAGCTTCGCTGTGGCTATTATTATTGCCCTTGTTGACGCAATTCGTTGTTGGATAGGACAGAGAGAAATGGAGAGAGGAGGGGAAGACAGAGAAGGGGAGAGAAAGATAGACACCTGCAGACCTGCTCCACCACCTGTGAAGCGACTCCCCTGCAGGTGGGGAGCCGGGGACTCGAACCGGGATCCTTACGCCGGTCCCTGCGCTTTGCGCCACTTGCGCTTAACCCTCTGCGCCACCGCCCGGCCCCCCCCAAGATTATCTTATTGAGATACTGAGATGTAGATTATTTTTAAGCCATGTTCCAAAAAAGGAGTAAGTCCCAGTTATAGTATCAGTAATAAAATTTCCTATAATGAATGATAAATATCAGCTAAGAAATACTTAGCCTTTCCATGACCAGAAATTTTTATTCAGGTAGGTCGTTAGAACTGTTAAAAGGTGTGGTCTGGAAGGTGGCACAGTGGTAAAGTATTGGATTCTCAAGCATGAGGTCCTGAGTTCAATCCCCAACAGCACATGTACCAGAGTGATGTCTGGTTCTTTCTCTCTCCTCCTATCTTTCTCATTAATAAATAAAATCTTTTTTTTTTTTTTTTAAAAAGAACTGTTAAAAGGTAGCCCTGTTGATCACACACATTATGCCTATGAACCCAGGTCCCAGCCCAGCTCCCCACCTACAGAGGGAAGTTTCACAAGCAGTATAGCAGGCCTCTCTCTCTCTCTCTTTCTCTCTCTCTCCTGCTCTCATTCCCCAACCCCTAATTTCCCTTTTTCCTATGTAATAAAGAATAAAAGGAAAAATCACGTCTGGGAGCAGCGGATTTGTCATGAAGGAACTGAGCCCCAATGGTAACCCTGTTGGCAAAAAAAAAAAAAGTTAAAGATTTATTAGTGTGTGTACAGTTGTAGAATAAAATCATCTAACTATACAAAAGAATTGTTTAAACATTTCTCACATCTCGTCTGTGATACTAGACACTTACCAGTGGTGAAATTATTTTTCCTTTTATATGTCATTGTTCTTAATACAGTACTTTGATAGTTGACTAGTAACAGAAATAGTGTGTTTAGTGCCTAAGTATATGGATTTTGTCATATAGCTGTGACACATACTGGTTTGACAACACTGGATAAGTAATTTATCTCTTTAAACCTCAATTTATTATTAAAATGGAGTTTGTAAAATAAAAACACCCTCACTGAGCTATTAAGGAGACTGACTAAGATAGTACTAGTATCCTCAGTAAAGTGATACTGGCGACGGGGAAAAATTCACACAGACACACACCAGCACTAGTAAAGTTCTTGGCACAGTGACTGCTATTTAGGTGATTATTTAGTTGATGTACTAAATAATTACCTATATAATTGAATTATTATTCCACAGAGGCATTTTTATTATTCCATTTTATAATGAGAAAGAAGTAGGCTCTCGGGGCCAGGTGGTGGCACACCTGGTTGAACACACATCTTACCATGTGCAAGGGCCTTGTGTTCAAGCCCTCCCCCCACCCCCTACAGAGGGGAAGCTTCATGAGTGGTGAAGCAGTGCTGACTGTGTATCTTCTCCTTCCCTCTCAATTTCTCTCTGTATTCTCAAAAAATTATGTATACAAAAATATTTAATTATAAAAAGCAAGATTGCTTGATATTCAGTGAGATGTCATAGACCTTCTGACAGTCTTATACTAAGCTTTTTCTTACTAAAAGAATCCAGACTTGTCTTTGCTAACACTTTACACTTGGAAATTTATTTTGATGGCTCCATTAGTGACCTTTTCAACATTTATCCCTCTAAATTATTTTATTTAATTTATTTGCCTCCAGGGTTATTGCTGGGTTGGTGCTGGCACTATGAATCCACTGCTTCTGGAAGCCATCCCCCCCATTTTATTTGATAAGACAAAGAGAAATTGAGAGAGAAGGAGATAGAGATGGAGGGAGAAAAAAAAGAATACAGTTTTCATTTGTGAAGTATCTATCAACATTACAACAACCTGATAAAAAACAAAGAAATTTAATCCTAAAGCATTACTTTCCCTAAACCAACAAATAAGAAAACTTTGCTCCATGTAGCCGTTCCAATTCTTTGTACAAAAATTCTTTTAGGGGCTGGGAGGTAGCTCACCTGGTAAATACACTTTACTATATTTGAGGACCCACCAACACTCATGGGAGTACCACAAAGGGCACCAAGAGAAGCTCCACAGATCATTCATTCTTTTATCAGTGATTTAATATTGATTCACAAAACCCTAAGATAACAGGGGTATAATGTCACACTGTTCCCAGCACCAGAGTTCCTTATCCCCATTCCCTCCATTGGAAAGTGGAGTAGTTCTCCCAAAGTCACAGATACAGGTTGATATATAATATTTGATGATTCTAGTAAGGGTTGTCAGTAATTGTCCTTTAGTTGATACAGTGTATTCATTTTTAGCTTGTGCTAAAACTGTTGCTAAATTTGAAGTTTGTTTCTTACTTAAAGAAAATGATACATTTTGAAGTAAAAGAACCTTTTTGTCAGGAACGATATAACCTATTTGAAGATTAGCCTGATGTAGAAATTGAATATGACTGCAATTTAAATATAAGACACTAAGTCAATGTGTTCTGGTTCAGTATTTCTTGTGTTTATAATTTGTGTGTATATGTGATCTTATGGGTAGAGAGCTGACTTTCAATTTAGAAATGCATGAATTTAAGTTCAGCATCTCTCACTTAATGTTGTGTCCTTGTGAAAATTGTAGGAGGGCTGGGGATATAGCATAATGATTATGCAAAAGACTTTCATGCCTAAAGCTCTGAGGTCCTAGGTTTGATCCCCAGCACCACCATAAGCTAAAGTTGATAAATGTTCTAGTATCTGTCTCAGTCTCTATCTATCTCTTTCATTAAAATAAATAAATGAATAAATAATAAAAAAGTTGTAGGCTCTGTGAGCTTTTTTCTCATCTGTAAAATTAAGGTTTTATTATATCTTAAATTGTATCACATTGAATTAATTGATAGGGGAATTAAATTTGTCTAGCATAGTGATTGATAATACAGTATGCATTTGAAAATCACCTCAAGAATTACATGTATGAATTATAACAGTACTGTGACTAATAAATTTTGTGTACAGCACTGTTCTCTTCAGGGTTGTTAACTGAGGAAGTTATCTATTATCATGAGGTTATGACTGATAGAGGATTTTTAGAACTCAGCTTTTGGGAATACCTTCCTTAATTGTAATTTGTTCTTTTTAAAATTTTACATTTACTCTTTGAGTTGCTGGGTCCTTATGTAGGGTTTTACTACTTCTTGGACAACTTTTTTCATTCTATTTATTTTAGATAGAGTGTGAGACAGGGAGAAAGGGAAAGATATCCCAACACTAGAACTTCACTTAGTGCCATGCTATATCCTATGTGTAATGGGACTTGAACCTGGGCTGTTTGTATGGTAAGGTCCACACTGTAGAGGGGTGAGCCACCTCTCTAGCCTTTGTAATTCACTCGCTTGCATTCCCTGTTTGAGGATAGATACTTCCTTTTTGAGACTGAAATTAAAATAATTTTTGGTAAGCATTACAGTAAGATAAAATAATGAGACTGCCTTTATCTTATTTTTAAGATTATCTTTATTTGATAGAGACAGCCAGAAACTGAGAGGAAGGGGGCTATAGAGAGGGAGAGACTCAGACACCTGCAACATTGCTTCATCACCCGAGAAGCTTTCCCCCTGCAGTTGGGGGCCAGGGATTTGAGCCACATTCTTTGCACATTGAAACTTGTGGGCTGAGCCAGGTGTGCCATCACTCAGCCCCCCCTTTATCTTACTTTTTTAAAAAAAATCTTTACTGGGAGATTAATGCTTTACAGTTGACGGTAAATACAATAGTTTGTATATGCATAACATTTCTCAGTTTTCCACACAATAACACAACCCCCCACTAGGTCCTCTGCCGTCCTGTTCTAGGACCTGAACTCTCCCCTCCACCCACCCCAGAGTCTTTTACTTTGGTGCAATATACGAACCCCCTTTTATCTTATTTTAATTAATTATTTTTTAAAAATAGAGTCCTTATCTTGAGTATGGTAGTGCTGGGAATTGACCCTGGGACCTCTCAGCCTTAGGCATAAAAGATTTTTCCATAACCACTGCTACCTCTCCAGCCTTCCTTTTAGTTTTTAATCTTGCACTGGATTCTAACAACTATGTTGTAAGTATCAAGCATGTTTAATAGTGTTATGATAGTGTTGAAAATTTTTTATTTTCATGATGACTGCTTTGAATAGGTAAGCCATCTTTTGGTTATGTAAGTTATGATTTATTTACTAAAATCTTTTCCCTGATTGTCGATTTTATGTCATGTTTACATAATTACATTATTCACTTAAGTAGTTATAATTTTACTTCTCTGTTTTCTGAAGAAAATGTATTTGTAACTTCTTTTCAGCGTTCACCAGAATATACCAACTGCCGTTATCTATGCAAACTTTGCTTAATTCACATTGAAAACATTCAGGGAGCTCATAAACATATAAAGGAGAAGCGACATAAGAAAAATATTTTGGTAAGTTCGTTTTACAATTATTTTTTCAGTGATAAAACTATACTGTGTTTATTAATATGTGAAACTGAAAATGAGATATTTGTCCAGCCTTAAATAAGTAGCTGAAGTTATGATACTGCAAACTGGAATTGTCCTTCTTGGGTAGTTTGAAAGGAAACCTTTGCATAGATCAGTTTACTCCCCCTGAATGTTTAGTACTAATCTTAAAGCTATAAAATACAATTAGATCTGCTGATATTTATTGAGTTATAGTATGCTAGATCTGGGCAGTGGTGAATAAGATATCCTTGGCTACTACCCTCAGAATTTCTAATTTATTGATGAAGGCATGTCAATATGGATTTTGAGTATGATGAATTTCCTTAAGTGTGTGTAGGAGGGGGGGCTGTGATAGTAAAAAAGTGTAGAAAGATTATATTTAGTCTAGGTCTCAAGCATTTTTTCTTGGAAAATATAAATCGAACCTGGAAGTAGTAATTAACAAAGAAAAAGGTGTGTGGCATAGAGGTTATGGTGATAGTGTTTTGTACTAAAAAAAATGAATAAAGGGGAGTCGGGCGGTAGTGTAGTGGTTAAGTGCAGGTGGCACAAAGCACAAGGACCGGCGCGAGGATCCTGGTTCAAGCCCCCGGCTCCCCACCTGCAGGGGAGTCGCTTCACAAGCGGTGAAGCAGGTCTACAGGTGTCTATCTTTCTCTCCCCCTTTCTGTCTCCCCCTCCTCTCTCCATTTCTCTCTGTCCTATCCAACAATGAAGACATCAACAACAACAACAATAATAACTACAATAATAAAACAACAAGGGCAAAAACAAAGGGAAAAATGAATAAATAAATATTTTAAAAAATGAATAAAGGTCTCTAAATCAGGAAAAGATATGGTACGTGTCAAATTAAAAAAGGCTTGAGTAATTGGAACAGAGAAAAATAGTATAAGATGAAACTCACAGAGTGCCTTGCCTTGTAAAATTTAGATTTGGGAATCATATTTAGTTATTTTTAAAACATTTCATAAATATAGTTATGATTAGAGTGCCTTTCTGTTTAAATTAGTATATTGAGTATTGATTTTTTTTCTTTTAAAAAACATAATGTGGATATGATATGCTTTTCCTATTTCTGTGTTTCTGCTTGTATATTTTCTCTGAGAATTACTCTTGCCTGACCTTCCTAACATGTTTGGGTTAGCCATGCCTCTGTGCTTTCATAGCAACTTAAGCGGAGAATCAGCGCACCGTATTAGAAACGTCTGCCTCCATTAGCCACCAGTATCTAGTGATCCAGAGAGCAGATTTCATGCTTTCTTTTTGTTTCTGCATTGCTTAGGACAATGGTTAATAGATTGGTATATAATACTCCCCCCCTTTTTTTAATGTAATACCAAGGATTAAACCTAGAGCTTCATATATGAGAGGCGTGCATTCTGCTGTTGAGCTGTTCAAATGAATGCATTGAAGAATCACAAAGATACCTCAGAATTTATCAGCCTATTATTTTGCTTTATCTATTGGTTAAGTCTTACTTGTTCAAGAAGACTTACTTGAAAAGAGGCAACGTAGTAGTAAGGAGATAATGATAGATATTTTCCAGAAATGGTGAAAGATGCTGATCGTTAGTTCAGGGGGCTAAGGGAACTAAAAAAATACATACTACAGACATTATAGGGAAATTAAAAAAAAAAAATCTTTAAAAGTAACCATAGGGAGGATGTTGACTTTGAAGTGACTAGATTTGCCTGGATACAACAAAACTAAAAAGATAAAAAAGGAAAAACAGTGTATTTGCTTTGGATCACTTGAGGAAATACTGGTTTACAGGATTTTTGTTGTCACGAGGTACACCTTATCTCCCCAAGATAGGTTAACAGTGCCTTTTTTTTTAGGCAGTGAAGGGCAGGCAGTGTGTAAAAAACAATGAAATAAGGCAACTTGGAATGTCTTCTTAGCCCACACTATAGGGAGGTGGGGTGACCTGGTTGACTACCAGAGTTGAAGAGAATGAATGACTTGGTCCAGAGCTCAAGGTGACTAGAATTTGTAGGACAGAATTACAAAAAGCAAACTGTTACACAGAAAAATCCAGAGCTCTATGGACATAGACAGAGTACTTATCCAGTATTGATTGTCGAGTGCATATGAAAAATTTGCTTGAAGAGAGGGAAGTAACCATGTGACTGAACTTGAGAGAACAAATTTCAGTGGCCATACATGACTGGGAATAAAACCTTCCTGCTACTTACAATGGAGTCCTGTGTACTTTATGGGGACATTGGGTAGAGTACTCAGAAGGTACTTGTTTGATTAGTGGATTCAGTTTAACCCTAAACTAAATGTAGAGTAATCCTGACTAAAATATTTAAAAGGCAAATCCCAAATGATAAACTTTTTCCTAAATATTTGATATCATTATAGAATAAGAGTTTGAAGAATTTATAGAAATACAAAATAAACCAGAAAGATAATTCATGTGATGTGCATATCTGAAGCCTCAGAGGCTCTTTAGACTCAGTCCTTGATACCATCATTAATCAAAGCTAAGCAGTGGTCTGGTCTTTCTTTCATAAGTGCTAGTAACAATATTTTAAATTTTGATTATCAGGAAAAAGTTCATTGATACTCAGATTATCAGGCAGAAAATACTATAATGAAAAATTAATCAAAAATGATCTTAAACCAACAGAGTAGGGACTGTGTTGTAGTTGATGTAATACATATACAGTTAGTTATTTATTTGATAGGACAGAGAAATTCCAAGGGGAGGAGAGATAGGGAGAGAGACCCCTGCAGCATGCTTCAACACTTTGTGAAGCTTCCCCTTCAGGTGTGGACTGGGGGTTTGATCCCAGGCACTTGCACATGGTATTGTGTGCACTCAACCAAATGTGCCACTGCCTAGGCCAAGATGATTTATGTTTTAGGAGTGTGATTTTTTAAAAATACTTACTTCCTTTTTGTTGCCCTTGTTTTTATTATTGCAGTTATTATTGTTGTTAATGTCATTGTTGGATAGGACAGAGAGAAATGGAGAGAGGAGGGGAAGACAGAGAGGGGGAGAGAAAGATAGACACCTGAAGACCTACTTCACAGCATGTGAAGCGATTCCCCTACAGGTGGGGAGCCGGGGGCTCGAACTGGGACCCTTATGCCGGTCCTAGCACTTTGCGCCATGTGCGTTTAACCTGCTGCGCTACCGCCTGACTCCCAGGAGTGTGATTTTACACCTCTGAAATGTGACTACATCACTGTTCCCACCAAAGTGCCAGTGCTACTCCGCCACAGTCCATTGGACCGCTCTCCTTTCATCCTTCTCTCTACTTTGCCAGCCTCAGATCTGTGGTTAGAGGTGTTTTTGTTTGAGTCTTCTCCCTTACTTTTATTACTATTATTATTTTAAAGATTTTATTTATTTATGAGAAAGACGGGAGGAGAGAGGAAGAACTAGACATCCCTCTGGCACATGAGCTGCCGGGGATCAAACTCGGGACCTCATGCTTGAGAGTCCAAAGCTTTATCGCTGCACCACCTCCTGGACCACGCTTACTTTATTTTTTTATAACTTCTTTATTGGGGGATTAGTGGTTGACAGTCGACAGTAAAATACAGTAGTTTGTACATGCATAACATCTCCCAGTTTTCCACATAACAATAGTTATTTTTTTTTGTACTATATGTTTGAGTGAGATCATCCAGTATTTTTCTCCTTCTGCCTTATTTTGCTTAGCATGCCCCTCTCCAGTTCTATCCACGTTGCAGGAAAAGGCAAACTTTCATCTTTTCAAAGAAAAACATATCGATCCATACCTGTATGATATTGGAAAGAGTAACTCAAAATGAATTGCAGACCTAAATGTAAAGCCTAAAAGTATAAAATTTTAGGAACAAAATACAAAAGAAAATTGTTGTTGTTGCTCCCTGCCAGGAACTCATGCATATATGATTCCTTTGCTCCTAGCAGACTTTTGTTTCTTTTAATTTCAGATAGAGACAGAGGAAGAGAGAGAGAGAGGAAGAGAGAGAGAGAGAGATACCCTAGCTGTTTTGCCAACTTCCCCTGGTGCTGTATATGATACTTCGATGTGTTGCTGGGAGCTCGAACCAGTGTCCTTGAGCATGATAAAGTTGTGGGCTCTACTGGATAACTTATCCTGGTCCCAAGACAATCTTTATGATAATTGGATTAGGTAAAGAAAAAATGATTGTGCCATTTCCTCAGAATCATAAACTCTGGGGTGGGTGGGATGGAGAGTACAGGTCCTGGAAAAGGATGGCAGGGGACCTAGTGGGGGTTGTATTGTTATGTGGAAAACTGGGAAGTGTTATGCCTGTACAAACTGTTGTATTCACTGTCGACTGTAAAACAGTCCCCCAATAAAAAAAAAAAAAGACTCAGCTGTGGTGGTTATTTCTGGGAGAATAGGGACACAGAAATTTGGTGGCAGATACAGTGTAGAACTATATCCTGTAATCTTACTGTCTTATAACCTACTACTAATTATAAGTAAAAAAAAATCATAAACTTCTGCTTTTATTTTTTCTGTAATGTGTTGGGAAATAAACCCAGGGCCTCATATTTGGAAGGTATGCACTCTACCACAGAGTCACCTCCCAGACCCTAGAATTGCTCTTTGAATGATGCTGTTAAAACAGTGACAGTATGCGGCACAGACTGTTAGAGAATATTTGCAAGTTATATCTTTAGCAAATGTTTTGTATGTGTAATATAAGCAACTTTTCAAAACTCAGAAATTAATAAACAGACAACCCAATAAAAATATAGGTAAGAGGTGGTCCGGAAGGTGGCGCAGTGGATAAAGCAAGGGACTCTCAAGCATGAGGTTCTGAGTTCAGTTCCTGGCAGCACATGTACCAGAGTTATGTCTGGCTCTTTCTCTCTCTTCCTATGCTTCTCATTAATAAATAAAATCTTAAAAAAAATATATAGGTAAGATATTTGAACTTAGACTTTGTTAAAGAAGTTACACAGTAAATCCCCCGCACCACCATAAGCCAGAGCTGATTAGTGCTTTGGTTAAAAAAAAAAAAAAAAAAAAAAAAAAGCTGAAGAAGTTACACAGCTGTTATATATAACACATGAAAAAGATGCTGAACATTATTTGTTATAAATTATTATACTTACTAGACTAGTTAAGTAGAAAAAGTTTGACTATACCAAGTGTCAAGTTTCAGATACTTGTGAAAATGTAAAATAATTAATAGTATATATACATATATATATATATATATATATATTGTTTGCTTGTTTTTGTTTTAATGCACCAAGGGTATCTATGGGGTTTGTTACCTACATGACTCCACTATTCCTGGTAGCCGTTTTAAAATTTCTTTTTGGTAGAGAGGGAGAGAGTGACAGAGAAGGAAACACACCCACAACAGTGTTTCACTACTCATGAAGCTTCCGCCTTGCAGGTAGGGACTGGGGACTTTAATCTGTGTCTTTGCACATGGTAATGTCTGTGCTCTGTTGGATGAGTCACAACTGTGCCTCTCTCTCTTTCTTTATTCGTTTATTTATTTATTTTAGGTTTTAGGTTTATGCTATTATGTGGTGCCAAGAAGTAAGCCCAGGGCTTTGAACACATATAATACTGCTGATTAGCCTCTTGGGATGAATTTTTTATTTTATTATTATTTTTTTTTTGTGAGAGGGAGAGGTGGGTTCAGGGAGGAGTGACACCTAGCACTGATACCTTATTTGAGTCTTTGCTGGTGCTGCCATGTGGTGTCCAGACTTGAATGTATGGCCTCACATAAGACATACAGTCTTTCAGGTGAGCTATTTCCTGGCCCCTGTAGCTTTTTAAATTTTTGTTTTTTGCCGTCAGAGTGTGCTCAGTGCTTGCACAGTAGCTCCATCATTTCCAGGAGCTGTCTTTCTTCTTCTCTCCCCTCTCTTTCTTCCTCCTTCCCTCCCTCCCTCCCTCTTTTTATTTCTTTCTTAACATTGAGAGGGACAGCTCTCTGCCTAGGTGAGCCTACTATCATGTAAGGGTTGTAAGATTCTCTCTTTCTTCCTCTTAGCCCACATGTATTCCAACATGTGTGTGTTCTCAATGTTCCTGAATAAAGTTTAAAATTCCTGGGAAAAAAAAATAGAGGGATAGTGACAGTTAAAAGGAGAAATACCTGCAGCAGTGTTCTATTGTTCATGAAGCTTCCCCCCTGCATATGAGGACTGGGGGCTTGAGCCTTGGTCCTTATGTATGGTAACATGTGCTCTACTGGTTGTCCCTCCTCCTAACCTGCCCCACCTTCATTTTTTTTTTTTTTAACCAGAGCACTGCTCAGCTCTGGTTTATGGTGGTGTGGGGGATTGACCCTGGGACTGAGAGACTCTTTGCATAACCATTATGCTATCTACCCTCTGCCCTTGAATTTCCTTAAATTGAAATATAATTGACATCTGTATAATGAGTCAGTATATGTATATATACTGTGATCACAACAAAGTGATCACAACAGTAATTCCTAATTTTTCTTTATATAGTGCAAGTACTATTAACTGTAGTCATTATGATGTGCATTATAATTCAGGACTTTAAAATTTTTTTAAATTATCTTTATTTATTAATTGGATAGAGACAGCCAGAAATCAAGAGGGAAGGGGGAGATAGGAAGAGAGAGACACCTGCAGCCCTGCTTCGCCACTGGCAAAGCTTTCCCCCTGCAGGTGGGAACTGGGGGATTGAACCTGTTCCTTGTGCATTGTGACATGTGCATTCAACCAGGTGCACCACCATCCGGCCCCCAGGACTTATTTTATAATTGGAAATTTGTACTGCTTGACCACATTTGAATTTACCTGTTTTTCCCACTTGGATCTCAAAATCACCACCAGTATGTTACCTGTATCTTTGTGTATTTTTATTCCACATGTAAGCAAGACCACAAGATAATTTGACTCTGACTCACATATTTTCTTTCTACCTTTTTTCCCCCTCCCTCCCTTCCTTCATTTTTTCTTTGTTTCTTTCAACTTCTTTTTAATATAGCATAGTAGTATCCTCAAGTTCTATTCGTTGTGTCACAAATGTCAGAATTTACTTTGTGGTTAACTGACATTACTATTCTTGTGTGTATGTTTCTGTGATTTCCTTTATTTTTCCATTGATAGTTGCTTAAGCTGTTTTCATGTCTTGATTAAAATATATATATAATTTAAAAAATTATCTTTATTTATGTATTGGGTAGACAGCCAGAAGTCAAGAGGGGAGAGGGAGAGAGACACCTGCAGTACTGCTTCACCACTTGCAAAGCTTTTCCCCCTGCAGGTGGGACTAGGGGCTCGAATCCAGGTCCTTGCACATAGTAACATGTGTACTCAACCAGGTGTGCCACCAGCCAACCCTTGTCTTGGTTATTATAAATAATGCTGCAGTGAACATGGAAGTTCAGGTATCTTTTAAGTTGTTGTTACTGTTTTATTTGAATAAATACCTAGAAGTGGGATTCTGGATCATAATATCACTTTGAAAAGCATTGTCACAGGCTTTTATTTGTTTGTAAAGACAAACTGAGATGGAAGGAGAGAGACACCTGCAGCACTGCTCCTACAATCATGGAGCTTCCACCTCTTGCATTTGGGGACTGGGAACTTGAACATGGGCCTTTTCCCACCACCTGGTCTCCATTTGGACAGTTAAAAAAAATTAAGCATATGGACACCAGGATGTGGTCACGCTTGGTTGAATGCACGTATCATATTCAAACCCCTGTTCCCCACCTGTGTAGGGAAGCAGTGCTGCAGGTTTCTCTCTCTCCCTTTCTACCTCCCTCTTCTCAGTTTCTTTTCTTTTTTTTTTTTTTTTAAGATTTTTTAAAACTATTTAATTATTCCCATTTTTTAAAATTGTTGTTGTTGATGATGTCGATGTTGTTGGATAGGACAGAGAGAAATGGAGAGAGGAGGGGAAGACAGGGGGAGAGAAAGATAGACATCTGCATACCTGCTTCACCACCTGTAAAGCAGACTCCCCTGCAGGTGGGGAGCCGGGGGCTCGAACCGGGATCCTTATACTGGTCTTTGCACTTTGTGCCACCTGTGCTTTACCCACTGTGCTACTGCCCGGCTCCCCTCAATTTCTATCTTATCAGTTAAAAAAATTAAGCATAGGTAGTCGGGCGGTAGTGCAGCGGGTTAAGCGCACGTGGCACAAAGTGCAAGGACCGGCTTAAGGATCCTGGTTTGATCCCTCGGCTCCCCACCTGCAGGGGAGTCACTTCACAGGCGGTGAAGCAGGTGTGCAGGTGTCTGTCTTTCTCTCCCCCTCTCTGTCTTCCCCTCCTTTCTCCATTTCTCTCTGTCCTATCTAACAATGACATAAATAACAACAACAATAATAACTACAACAACAATAAAAAAACAAGGACAACAAAAGGGAAAATAAATAAATATAAAAAATTTTTAAAAAGAGTTAGAGGAGTTTTTTTAATTAAGCATATACCTTATATGCAATTTAGCTATTTCATTGCTATGTATTTTCCAAAGAAAACATATGTTGATACTAATAATTATAAATGAATGTTCCTAGAACTATAAGGCATAATATTTAGCCCCAAATTACAAAGCCAAGTGTACATCATTAGGTGGATGAATATACAAATTACTTTTCAGCATTAAAATTGCTGGTGTACATAACAATATAGATGAAGCTTAAGATAGTTATCTTGAGTAAAAAACTAGATAAATGAGAATGTACTGTGTGATTCCATTTCTAAAGAGTTCTCGATAACGTAGACTAATCTGTAGAAAGCAGATTATTGTTTGCATGAGTGATATGTGTAGAGGAAGGAGTGAGTAGAAAGAGATGAGAACATTTTTATGTGATTACTACATTTACTATCTTGATATGAGTGGTAGTTTTGTGGTTGTATATATGCACACATTTTAATATGTGTAGGGTTTCTGTCACTCATATCTCAGTAAAGTTGTTTAAAAAAGTTAAAGGTAGTGTAACTCACAAAGGGGCAGCAGTTGGGAATGTGCATAGCAGTCATAGAAGTCTGAAGACAGTTGAATAATATCTTTAGAGTAAAGAAGAAGAAAAAAATCTGTCAGATTGATTTCTATATCCAGAGTGAGATTACCTAAATAATGAGCATGGATATATAGATAAATAAGTGGAATATGGTAGCTTACATGCAAGAGACCCATCATAAAGAGAGTTCTAAAAGATGTATTTCAGATTGAAAAACTGATCCTGGCTCTTAAAAATTATAGCCAGGTAAAGAAGTGGAAATGCACCTTTACAGAAGAGAAACCGGCATGTGCAGTATCACTGAAGAAAGAAATGCCAAGTTCTGCTCAGGTAATAGTAGCTTAGAATAACTGTGACACAAAGGGAAGGCGGAAATACACAATTTTAGAAAGTTGGGTCAGAGCCTAACCTTGAATAAATATGTATACTATGTGAGAGTCTTTTATTTTGAAGTTTTTGTAGCTTAATGATCGTTATTTTGGAAGACTGCTTGCCCTAGTATTAGCATGGAAGAGACTTGAAAAGTTTGAGTTAAGGACCCGTTAGTCTTTCATGGTAATCTAGTCAGTGATGAGTATTTAGTATGAAGAAGCAGTTAGTGAAAATAGAATTCAGGTGAGGGCTTTAGGATGTAAAATTGTCCACGGAAGCCTGGAATGTCTAGAATGATAAGGTATTTGACTTGAGATCTCACAGGTCATGCCCCTGTTCACTTAGAAGAAACGTTAAGAAAAATACTTTAGTATGCACTCAGTTTGAAATACTTGGACATTTGAAGTAAAGATTCAGCAATAAATTGAATATAAAGTTATTTATATTAAGGAATGGAGATTAAGATTTAATAATTTTATTATTTTTTTAATATTTCCCTTTTGTTGCCCTTGTTTTTCGTTGTTGTAGTTATTATTGTTGTTGTTGTTGATGTCATCGTTGTTAGGTAGGACAGAGAGAAATGGAGAGAGGAGGAGAGAGAGGATGAGACACCTGCAGACCTGCTTCACCACCTGTGAAGCAGCTTCCCTGCAGGTGGGGAGCCAGGCGCTTGAATCGGGATCCTTAGGCCAGTCCTTGCTCTTTGCGCCACGTGCACTTAACCCGCTTCGCTACCGCCCGACTCACGAGATTTAATAATCTTAAGCATACTCAAGTCATTCATGTTGGTGCGGTATCTTCCAGGGAAACAAGAAAGAATATCAAAGAACCAATAAACAACTATATGGCACAAAACTTGAGGATCAAAATTGCTGGATAAGTTCTTAGAAACACAACCTCCCAAAGTTGAACCAGAAGAAACTAAAAAACAAATAGACCAGTTAGTTACAAAGAAGAAAATAGAAACAATCACTAAAAGCTTCCCAAATAACAAAAGCCCAGGTCCAGATGGCTTTACCAATAAATTTTATAAAATCTTCAAAAATGCTACTTACTGTTGTTTAAATTTCTTCCAGAAAATTGAGGACAAAGGTATACTGCCGTGGCTGGGTGGTGGCACACCTGGTTGAGCACATATTACAGTGCACAAGGATCTGGGTTTGAGCCCACGGTCCCCACCTGCAAGAGGAAAGCTTTGCTAGTGGTGAAGCAGTTCTGCAGGTGTCTTTTTGTCTCTATTCTTCTCTATCACTCCCTTCCCTCTTGATTTCTGGCTGTCTCTATCCAATAAATTAAAGATAATAAAAAATATTTTTTAAGTTGTCTTAATAATAATAAAAGGTGTACTGCCCAACACTAAGTAGGAAACTAACATTACCACCCTGATACCAAAAGCAGACAGAGTTGAAACAAGAAAATTAGAAACTAACCCTGATGAACATAGATGCTGAAATTTTGAACAAAATTCTAGCAACCCACACACAACAACGTGTTAAAAAGATAGTACAACACTGCCAAGTGAGATTTCCCAGGGATGAAAGGATAGTTCAACACAAGAAATTCAGCAAGTGTAATTCATCATGTTAATAAAAGGAAAAATAAAAACCACACAATGATTATTTTAATCGATGCAGAAGAAGCTTTTGACAAGATCCAGAGCCTTTCATGATCAAAAATTTTTTAAGAAATGGAATTTGGGGGTCAGGCAGTGGTGTACCCAGCTAAGTGCATATAGTAAGTACTAAAGTGCAAGGACCTTTGTAAGGAGCTGGGTTTGAGTCCCCGCCTCCCTCCCCAGGAGATCAGCTTCACTAGTGCTGAAGCAGGCCTGCAGGTGTGTTTCTTTCTCGCTCCCCCCTCTCTTTTTAAAAAAATTTATTTCATTATTATTTTTATTATCTTTTTCATTTATTGGATAGAGTCAGAGAGACACCTGCAACACTACTTCATTACTCGCAAAGTAATGCTGGGGACCAGGGGCTTGAACCTGGGTCCTTGTACATTATAACATGTACACTCAAGCAGGCGCGCCACTACCCAGCCCCCCTTCTCCTTCCCTCTCTATCTCCCCCATCCCTTTCAAATTCTCTGTCCTATCAAATAAAAATGGAAAAAATTGCCATTAGGAGCAGTGGATTTGTAGTACCACTACAAACAGCAATAATGCTGGAGGCAAAAAAAAAAAAAGGAATTTGGGGCTGGGTGGTGGCACATGTGGGAGAGCACACATTAACATGTTATCTTATAATCTTGTAAATAATATTAAATCACTAATAAGAATAATAAATAAAAATGGGAATTGAGAGGCCTGGTGATGGCGTGTGTGCGTACACATACACACTCCTCCCCCACCCCACCCCCTCTCTGCAAGGACTGGGGTTTAAGGCTTGGTCCCCACCTGCAGTAGGGAAGTGTTGCAAGGAGCAGTGCTCTGGATATCTGTCTATCTTATCTCCTCCTTACCTCTAAGTTTCTCTCTGTGTCTATCCAACAAATAAAAGGGGGTAGGGAGGTTGATGGAAAATTCCTTAATCAGGGCAGGGTTAGATAGCATAATGGTTATACAAAGAGTCTCTCATGCCTGAGGCCCTGAAGTCCCAGGTTTATTTCCCTGCACCACCATTGGCCAGGGCTGAACAGTGCTCTGATAAAATAAATAAATGAAAACAAACAAGAATTTCTCAATTTAGTCAAGACTATGCATACCACACCCACCACCAGAAGAAACTGGAAGTTTTTCAAACTCCTAGATTGGGTACAAGACAGGGCTGTCCACTGTCACTGTTACTATTCCCCAGTCTTGGATATCCTCACTATAGTAATTAGACAAGGGAAAGGAATAAATGGATACAGATTGGAAGAGAAATGGAATTGTCACTGCTTGCGGATGATATAATAGATTCAATTATGTTTAAATCAAAGAACATAATGAAAATTTAGGTGCTTTTTTTACTTTAGCATTTTTCTGAAATTTCATGTAGCTTCTGCATTTAATATGGATTTTTCACATTAGAAAAATCTTTTTAAGAGTCATTCTTCAGATGTACTACAGTTCCTCTATAGCTTCTTGGTTTAAATTGGCTTTCAAACTTTCATCAAGGGATGTGAGGGCAATCTGGCTACGACATCTGGCTATTGATCACCATGCTTTATTCGACTGATCGGGCTGACTAGGCAGGTGTCCCCTCCACTCTCACTGCTCCATGTATCTCCTTGAAGCTGCGTATTTGAAGAGGACAACCTTCTCCCAGGAGAGATGGGCTGGCCTTTGGTCAGGGGTACATGAGTAGCTGCACTCTCCTGCAAGAACCTCCAAACAGGCTCTCAAACTTCTAACATAACAGAGGTTGTTTTTGAACATTTTGCTTAGTGTTGGGTAAAATAATGGGGAAATCAGTTACTAATGCTATGTAGTATATGAGATGTGATGACAGTGTCTAGTAATGATTGTTGCAGTAACTCAATGTAGAAATCTTTGGTGCCTTAGAAGATAGAATTCAGCTGCCTGCCAGAAGTGAAAGTAATAAGCAGAGGTGTGTGTGTATGTTTGTTTCACCACAAGCAAGCAATAAGCAAACAAGTTTAGCAACCCCAACACAGGTAGTTGCATTCTATAAACTTGCTGTTTTAAGGGCAGGAATACTCACGTTCTTTTAAGGGAAAGGGGTTTGATTTGGGGGCTTATAGACAGCCCGTTATCTGATTGGCAAAGTTCAGAGGTTGCTGCCCTGTTTGTAAGCTATCACGGTGTAAGTGGGTATGGTTTCTTCTATGTTGATATGTTAATATGTTGATATGATAACAAGGGCTGGAATTACTTGAAGATTGCTTTGTGGTTCCAGCTTGAACCATGTTTTGCTAGCCCCCCCCCCTTATTATTTTGGATGGAGATTGAGAGACTGAAAGGGAAGGAAGAGGTAGAGAACCACCTGTAGCACTGCTTTGTCACTTGTGCAGCTTCCCCTCACCCTCACAGGTGGGGACTGGTCCTAGTGCCTAGTAACATGGACACTCTGTGCTTGCACTATCACCTGCTTCCCTTGCCCCATTTTTCTTTGTCGCCACAGTGTGGTGACCCTTACCCAGTTGTTGCTTCCTGGCCCCTGCCATATCTCAAGGGGTTTTTCTGTGTCTTTAAATTGAAACTTTCTATTTATGGTGATTCAAGGCTGGCTAATGAATGGTGGGGGTAGGGTAGGGTAGGGGACATAGGACTTGGGCAGTGGGTGCTGTGCAGTCACATACACAGACCATGAATGGATGTGAAACTTTATCCCTGGAATTTTACAATTTTGCAAGCCACTATTAAATCACTAACAATAATAGATTTAAAACAACTGCTGTGTATAAAATAATCTCTTTGCAACAAGATTCAGGTATAGAGTATCCTGACTTTCCCAATTTCTGCAGACAATAAAGTAGAATATGTTTTTTAAAATGGTTAACATCACTCTGTCACCTTTCATTCTTTCATTCCTCCTTCACAAAAGCAGAGATCTCTATTTCTTCTGTTCAGTTCATATTCTAGGAGGCACATTGATGGTGAGTATTTGTTGAGTTAGTATGTATCTGTCCTTCCATCCTTGGTACAAGGACATTAGAATTAATATTTTTGTTTTTAAATATTATACTGATAGGAAAAACAGGAAGAAAGTGAGCTTCGTTCTCTGCCACCTCCTTCCACTGCACACGTGGCTGCCTTAAGTGTCGCAGTTATTGAATTAGCAAAAGAACAAGGAATAACAGATGATGACCTCAGAGTCCGTCAGGAGATTATGGAGGAAATGTCAAAGATTATAACGGCATGTTTACCAGGTACATGTACATCTTATGGTAATAACCTTTTAATTGCCACCAAGATGATCCCTAGAGCATGATTCCCTGCACAAAGAAACCACCGGCAGCCTTCCCCTACCCCCTTTCTTTTTTGCTAGGGCCAGAGAGACCGTAGGGAGGGAGAGATAGAGATAGAGAAAGAGAAAGAGAGTTGCTTGGAGCACTGCTTTACCATTTGTGAAGCATCCCTCTTGCGGGTAAAAACCAGGGTCCCTGTACATGTGTGCTCTGCAGGGTGTTCCACCACCTGATCCTGTAATAATTTTATAAAATCACACAACTCTTTCCCTTGCATTGCCTTGGACTTAGGATAAAATTTCTTTTCTCTCTCTTTTTTTTTATATTTATTTATTCCATTTTGTTCTTTTTTTTTTAATTTAATTTAATTTTATTTATTTATTCCCTTTTGTTGCCCTTGTTATTTTATTGTTGTAGTTGTTATTGTTGTCATTGTTGGGTAGGACAGAGAGAAATGGAGAGGGGAGGGGGAAGATAGAGAGAGGGAGAGAAAGATAGACACCTGCAGACCTGCTTCACTACTTGTGAAGCGACCCCCTGCAGGTGGGGAGCCAGGCCTCGAACCAGGATCCTTATGCGGGTCCTTGTGCTTAGTGCCACCTGCGCTTAACCCGCTGCGCTACAGCCTGACTCCCCTGTCCTTGTTTTTTTATTGTTGTAGTTACTATTGTTGTTATTGATGTCGTTGTTGGATAGGACAAAGAGAAATGGAGAGAGGAGGGGAAGACAGAGGGAGAGAGAAAGATAGACACCTGCAGAACTGCTTCACTGCTTGTAAAGCGACTCCCCTGCAGGTGGGGAGCTGGGGGCTCGAATCGGGATCCTTACGCTGGTCTTTGCGCTTTGCACCACATGTGCTTAACCTGCTTCACTACCATCCAAAGATTTACCTTAGGGTAAATTTCTTTTTTTAATAGTATTCTTTTTTTTATTTTTTATTTTTTAATATTTATTTCCCTTTGTTGCCCTTGTTATTTTATTGTTGTAGTGATTATTGTTGTTGTTGGATAGGACAGAGAGAAATGGAGAGAGGAGGGGAAGACAGAGACGGGGAGAAAGACACCTGCAGACCTGCTTCACCGCTTGTGAAGCGACTCCCCTGCAAGTGGGGAGCCGGGGACTCAAACCGGGATCCATACACCGGTCCTTGCGCTTTGCGCCACATGCGCTTAACCCACTGTGCTACCGCCCAGCTCCCCAGGGTAAATTTCTTAATGTTTTCATTTTGTTTCCTTAAAAAGCAAGATACTTTGTTACTTAGTGGGGTCATATTTTAGAAAGGAAAATGGAAATTTAAATCATAGCATAATTTTTGTAGTAAAGGAAAAATGATATTTTTATTTGACAGATTATTATTTTGCAGTACCATTGATTTCTGAAAGAAATTTTAGTTAATATTTTTCGTATGTGCATCCCAGTTATCACTTGAGTAAAATTCCCATGGCCTGATGGTGGGGAAAACTTAACTTACTTTAAGTAGGGGTGGTAGGGATAAAGTTTCTACTTTCATTCTTTTTTTTTTTTTTTTTTTTAATATTTATTTTTTTATTATTTATTTATTCCCTTTTGTTGCCCTTGTTGTTTTATTGTTGTAGTCATTATTGTTGTTGTCGTTGTTGGATAGGACAGAGAGAAATGGAGAGAGGAAGGGAAGACAGAGAGGAGGAGAGAAAGATAGACACCTGCAGACCTGCTTCACCGCCTGTGAAACGACTCCCCTGCAGGTGGGGAGCCGGGGTTCAAACCGGGATCCTTATGCCGGTCCTTGTACTACTTTCATTCTTGATCCTGTTTG
The DNA here is from genome assembly GCF_950295315.1 of Erinaceus europaeus. Taxonomy (NCBI): domain Eukaryota; kingdom Metazoa; phylum Chordata; class Mammalia; order Eulipotyphla; family Erinaceidae; genus Erinaceus; species Erinaceus europaeus. The sequence continues at coordinate 71,037,429 of NC_080174.1, read as the reverse complement.
TTTTTTACACAAAACTTAGGTGGAGCCAGGTGGTGGCGTACCTGGTTGAGCACATGTTATAAGGGACAAGGACCTGGGTTTGAGCCCCCTGCCCCCACCTGCAAGGGGGAAAGCTTTGCAAGTGGCGAAGCAGTGCTGCAGGTGTCTCTCTGTCTCTCTCCCTATCTCCCCTTCCATCTTTATTTCTGGCTGTCTCTATCCAATAAATAAATAAAGATTAAAAATTTAATAAAAGGGATTTAGTATTAAAAAAACTTTAAAAAATAAAACAGGTTTTGAGTGTGAAGGGGAGTTGGGGCAAATTTATTGTAGACATTTGTGTATACATTATTAGTATAGCACTCCTTTTTCTTTTTTTTTTGTATCAATGTTGAATTTAAGTAAATGTGTATTAAATATTTTTTATCAAACGTATTTTGAACAGTTGACAAATTACACTTTTCATACATCCTCGTTGTGGGATTTATAAAAATGAATTTGAAATTTAATATGAAAAACTTTTTAATTTCTCTTTGTTACTTCTGTAATAATGTGTTTACCTAAAATATACCTAAAAATAATGTGGTGTGGGAGGTGGCACAGTGGTTAAAGTGTTGGACTCTCAGGACTGAGGCCCTGAGTTGTGTCCCTGTCCGTGCATATACCATAGTGATGTCTGTTTTTTTTTTTTTTCTTTCTCTCCTATCCCTCTCACTAGTAAATAAAACCATATATATATATATATATATATAGAGAGAGAGAGAGAGAGAGAGAGTGAGGCTAGGTGGTGGCATAGCCAGTATTGTGCACATGTCACCATCCCCAGGGACCCAGGTTCAAGCCTTCCTCCTTGGCCCCCACCTGCAGGGTGGAAGCTTCATGAATGGTGCCTCTCTATCTTCCCACTTCCCTCTTAATTTCAGTTTCTTTAAAAAAAAATAAAGACAAGTGGGAGCGGTAGATTTATAGGCAACAAGTTCTAGCAATAACCCTGGTAGCAGTATATATTGAGTATTCATTTAAAGTATACATCAAAATAATATTACTTTAAGAATAAAACTTTTGTGATATTAGTAACTTGTATGGTTTTCAGATATTTTATGAACATGAAAAGTAGACTTGGGACCAGGTGGTGGCGCACCTGGTTGAGCGCACATATTATAAGGGGCAAGGACCTGGGTTTGAACCCCTGTCCCCACCTGCAAGGGGGAAAGCTTTGCAAGTGGCAAAGCAGTGCTGCAGGTGTCTCTCTGTCTCTCGTCCTCACTATTACCCCCTTCCCTCTCAATTTCTGGCTGTCTCTACCCAATAAATTAATAAAGATAATTTTTTTTTAAAAAAGTAGACTTTCCACCCATATCTGTGATCTTGGGGGGGACTACTGTAAATTCCAGTGGAGGGGATGGGGACACAGATCTCTGGTGGTGGGCCATTATGTCATAATTTTGTAAATCAATATTAAATCACTAATAAAAAGTAGAATTTTATACATACAATTAAGTGTGAAGTACTTCTTCTTCTAGCATTTGCCAAGTGTGAAGTTAGACTTTAAGAAACTAAATCTACCTGATCAGTTCCCATCATGTTATTTTTCAACTTGCTTTCCATTGAGATCCATTTAAAATTTGTCTTACAGTTTTGAAGTAACATATTTGTCTGATAAATGTATGCATAGTCTATTTTTTTCTCTGAATTCTTGAAAACTACAGAGAATTGGGTTTATGTTTATCATGTAAACCAACTTAACTTTGTCTTTGTAAAGAAAATTTTTTTTTTTATTAAAGATAGAGATAGAGAGGAGAGAGTCAGAGCATCAGTCTAGTACATGCAAACTTGGGACCCCATGTCTGAGAGTCCAATGCCACCTCCCAGGTATGGTTTCACTTTGCATTTTTTAAAATCATTGGTATTAAATGTCTTAAAGTGCTGTTTCTTAAGTAAATATAAATATGTAACAGCAAATATTGTGTGACAAACTATAGCAAGCCTAGTGTAATATTTACTGTTAAATTTTAAATACTAGATGTACTTCTAGTCACTCCTAAATTAACTGTTAATAAGATTTTATTTAAACACAACTTTTATGAATGTTTCTTTTTATATTCTTAAATCTCACAGCTGAGAAATATTTTTTTTAATTTGTAGATGACTTCGAAAGGATGTCATTGTCATGTTGTACTTGAATTTAAATACAACTTTCCTATTATTTAATTTTCTTTATTTGTACACTGTTTCATACTTTGATTTTTTTTTCTTTTTTAATTTTCAGAGTGTTCACTTAGGTTATATGGCTCATCTCTGACTAAGTTTGCTCTGAAAAATAGTGATGTTAATATTGATATAAAATTTCCTCCCAAGGTAAGTCTTTCCTTTGTGATTCTCCTCCCCTCTTATTTGATATGAAAGAGAAATTGATAGAGGAGGGCGGAAATAGAAAGAGAAACACCTGCCTTATTACTTCAGTGTTTGTGAAGCTTCCTACCTGAAGGTGGGAGCCTGGGCTTGAATCCAGATCTTGGTTCATGGCAATGTGTGTGCTTAGCTGAGTGCACTACTACCTTCCCACCCCCCTTGCGGTTCTTAACTGATACTTTTTATTACCATCCTTTTAGAGAAGGCATCTACAAATCTCTGGTTTGTAGAACTTAACATTATGAGTCCAAAAGTGCTTTTGGAAACTATTGATGTGTCAGGTACAGGTGGAATAAAATAAGAAATAGAAAGAAAAACGTAGAAGACTATGATGGTGGTGAGAGGGAGAAAAAAGAAAATAGAGAATAGCAGTTTAAAAATATGCTTTTATTGACAGTGTTGAAGAGTTCTTGATTACTTAGTTAAGCACTATAGAAAGTGATAAGAACTGTGAAACAGTATTCTGGGTTGAAATCTTGCCTACAGTGAGCAAGTGACTTGATCTTTCTGCACATCAGTTTTTTAGCATCCAGAATACAGATAATAACTTTTATATTAAATAAGATGATACATATGACAGTTTGCTATAATCATTGTACAGTGTGGATATACTTAATAACTATCATCATTAGCAAAAAAAAAGCAGTTTAGCACTGCTAACATTGCTTATTTATTAATATAATCAGTTGATATTTTATTTATTTATTTTTAAAGATTTTATTTATTTATTAATGAGAAACATAAGAGAGAAAAAGAGCCAGACATCACTCTGGTACATGTGCCGCCGGGGATTAAACTCAGGACGTCATGCCTGAGAGTCTGATGCTTTATCCATTGCACCACCTCCCAGACCACTGATAATTTATTTTTTAACTTTTTGTTGATATTCAAGCACTATTGAGTAAAAATTTGGTGTTTTAATTTCTAGCATGAGAGTCATTTACTTATAATTACCATATGGTCATTTATTTATTTTATTGAGAGTATTGCTCAGCTCTGATTTATAGTAGTTTGGAAATTCAACTTGGTACTTTGAAACTTTAGGTTTCAAACTTCTTTTTGAATAGCGTTTATTATTTATTTATTTATTTATTTATTTATAACCAGAGCACTGTTCAGGTTTGGCTTATCATGGGGGGTTGTGAGCCTGGGAGCTTGGGGCCTCAGGCATGAAAAACTTTTGCCTCTTACCCTCATTTAAATATTTTTTATCATTAAATGTCTTTTAAGAAGCAGTAAAGTATACATTAAATTAAATAGCTGATGGTCTTGGGAGACAGCTTTACAGTTATACAAGAGACTACTCAGCTTGAGTCTCCACAGCCCCAGGTTCAATCTTTGGCATTGGCACTACTATAAGCCAGAGCTAATCAGTGCTCTGGTGGTAGTGGTGGTGGTGGTGGAATAATAATACTTAACAAACAGTTGATAAGCTTGTACTAAATGTACATGAAATAGTATTTTTTTTTTGAGCTTTTTGGTCAAGCTACCAGTTGTCAGAATTCCTTAAATTTCTGATCTCAACACCTTTATCTAATAGCTGTTTTACTTGTCTTGCTTTGAAATTCTAGAACTTTTTAAAAAATCTTTATTTATAAAAAGGAAACTCTGACAAAAACCATAGGATAAGAGGGGTACAACTCCACACAATTCCCACCCCCAGAACTCTGTATCCCCTCCCTCATCCTCTTTTCCTGTTCTTTATTCCTCTGGGAGTATGGACCCAGGGTCATTATGGGGTACAGAAGGTGGAAGATCTGCCTTCTATAATTGCTACCCCGCTGAACATAGGCATTGACAGATCGATCCATACTCCCAGCCTCTCTTTCTTTCCCTAGTGGGATGGGGCTTTGGGGAAGCGGAGCCCCAGGACAAATTGGTGGGGTTGTCTGCCCAGGGAAGTCCGGTTGGCATCATGTTAGCATCTGGAACCTGGTGGCTGAAAGAAGAGTTAACATATAAAGCCAAACAAATTGTTGAACAGTCATGAACCTAAAGGCTGGAATAGTTCAGATGAAGAATGTTGGGTGCAGGGGGGGGTCTCCGTTTTGTAGATAGTAGGCCTATTTTAGTTATATTCCAAAGGGCCCATGACTATACTAGTTTTTTTGTTTGTTTGTTTTGTTTTTTTCTTGAGCCCAACATCTGTTATGCAGGTGGGTCCGAATTATTGTCTGGGGAGATGATGTCATGGCTGGGAAAAGGACCAGAAAGCTGCATCAGAGTAGAGAGTAGCTCCCAAATATGGGAAAGGGGTATAAATATTGTTGACTGTAGACCCCATTGATTTGATCTGGGGCCCATATTCAGCTTAAGAGCCTATGTAACCTCTGCATCCCTGTTGGTCTGAGCTCACATTCTGTGGTCATGCGTAGGAACATTCTTAGTTGCCCCAATATCTGGACCCATCTTCCTCAGGTGTAGCATAGAGTATATTGTCCAGCCTCCCTTCGGAGAATGGTATATTCTCTACTGTTGTTGATCCATGTTGAAGGCAAGGTCCTATGGGGGCCCACAAAGGGGTCTATTGTATTGTTTCTGATAGAGATGACCGGTAACCATGGAGAGAGGGATTTATTCAAGGTCTAGGCCCATCATATCTGTTTGGGAATCTCAGGACTCCCTGACTAGGGCCCAGCTGATGGAGTGGCCTGATAGTGACTAAAGAGTCATCATCAAAGTATGCCAGTCTCTTGCCCTTATTCAGCTTTTGCAGTCCTTACTTTGATAAGGTTAACTTTGGAGTGACTAAGGGAAGTATAATAGGAAGTAGGTGAGGAGGGTATCTAAGTCTAAGTAGACACTATTTCATTAGGAACTTTATGGTGTCTTTTTAGGTCTTTCTACTTGCTTGCTGCAGAAATTCTAGAACTTTCCCTCTAAGAATTTAGTGTTACTGGAATAGTAGTATTACATCATATGTCAGTTCTGTCTCCATGAACAATATTTGTTACCATAAAGTCAAAGCAATATTCTATTTTTACTACTTTAAAATACAGAATGATTTTATCTAATTGATAAAACTGAATTCTCTTTAATGTTCTGCAACCTGAATTTTGAAATTAGTGTGTTGATTTAATTTGAAATCTTTTTTAAGATGAATCACCCAGATCTTCTGATACAAGTACTTGGAATTTTAAAAAAAAGTGGTGAGTTTCTTTTAAATTTGTCTTTCTAAAGTCAGTTTTTCAAAGTTACATGCATTGTGTGGTTAATATAGGAGTATACAAGTTAAACTAAATTTAGAGTATTTGATTCATTGTATTGCATGTATGTATATTTGTTCAATATTCTAGAAAATTTACTTGTTGGTTAGGTCAAAGGTGTATTTTAAACTGCTATGTAAAAATGACTGCATTTAGGGTCGTTTAAAAATGTTTTGAGTATTTGGGGGGAATTTCTTGTGTAAAATAAGACATAAAAACAGTAATTATTAGTAAATCATTGATGAAGGAGGACTAGGGAGAGACTTGGGAATAAAATGACTAATTTTTACATCCTACTTAGTATTAGCTTAATGTGTTCATTAAATACATTAACCAAATCATACCATGTCTTTCTGGGTTGCTTTTGATGGAAACAGGACATTCATATAAGGAAAGTACATTTTAAAAATATATTTCTTATATTTAATTTATTATTTTATTGGAATGAGGCAGAAACTGAGATGAAAGGGGAAGATAGGGACAAAGACAGATATCTGCCACAATTGAGCCCTGGGTCTCAGGCATGTAAGTGCAGGTTCTACTTCCGAGCCTTTTCAGGGCCCCAATTTTTACTTAGGCATTTTGTAACTTATGTGATCTGCCAGATTTGCCATTATGTGGCCCCTACTTAGGCATTTTTGTTTCTTTCTTTGTTGTTATTTTTTGCATGTGATTTACCTTGGAGTTGAAAAGAATAATTTTATAATGGAAGTCTGTCTCACTAGTTAATTCTACCTTAGGAATTGAGCAACTCTTAGACACCTATCTTTGGCTGAGAAATTTAGAATATAGTGCCTTTCTTGGAAATGTAGAGAAAAGAGTTCAGAGTGGAAGTTATGCTTCAGTCTCTTAGTTTTTTCTTAGGAGCTTTGATTGGGCGGACTCTTCCTGTACTGTCAGGAACTGGGGCCTCCCATGTTAGCTCCTTAGCACAAGTGATTTAAAAGAACTAATGTCAAGGCATTGTAGGTGTTATTTAAAAGGAAACTGAGTATTTACTATAGAGTAAATATTTGAGAGACATTGACATCAGCTTACTTGTTTATTTTTCTCTTTTACTAGTATCATATGTAGATGTGGAATCTGATTTTCATGCTAAAGTTCCTGTTGTGGTGTGCAAAGATCAGAAAAGGTTGGTACCACTGAGGAGAACATGAAATATTAAGTGAAATAACCAAATATGCAGTGAACATCTCTGATTTTTAAAAATATTTTTCATGGGGTTAATGTTACAAAACTAGTTTCTGTTTATTATTAATTAATTGATTAATTAATTAAGTCAGAGCACTCTTCAGTTCTGGCTTATGGTAGTGCCAGGTATTAAACCTGGGACATTGGAGCTTCAGGCAACGAGAGTCTCTTTGCATAACCTGTATGCTATCTATCCCTGCTCTATTGTTTTTATTTTTAAAGATTCATTTGCTTGTTAATGAGAGAAAACTAGGAAATCAGAATTAAAATTGAGTTCTAATTTAGTTTTCTTTCATAACATTGGGTCAGAATCTCTGTGTGACAACACGCATATGTTTTCCTTGTACCATAAACATCTTTACAGCTCTGTCAACCTGGTTAATGTAGCTACAATTTTCACTTATATATGAGTATTACTTGGGGGTTTAAATGTAAATCTTTTCTAATGTAATCTGAAAATAATGTATTAATAAACCCATGAAAACTTGAATAGGAAAAGTTATAGGTAAGTTATATAGCTATTTAGTTCAGTATTTGATATTTTGACTTCATCATATGCAGATAAAAGCATGAATTAGGAAGATTTCTTATACTGTTTGGTATAATTGACATTACTATCCTTTTTTTTTTCTTTTAATATTTATTTATTCCCTTTTGTTGCCCTTGTTTTATTGTTATTGATGTCGTTGTTGTTGGATAGGACAGAGAGAAATGGAGAGAAAAGAGTAAGACAGAGGGGGAGAGAAAGACAGACACCTGCAGACCTGTTTCATCGCTTGTGAAGCGACTCCCCTGTAGGTGGGGAGCCAGGGCCTTGAATTGGGATCCTTATGCCGGTCCTTGTGCTTTGCACCACGTGCACTTAACCCGCTGCGCTACCGCCTGACTCCCAACATTACTATTCTTATGTAAACCAAATTTTGGTGAAGTGAAATTAATTTTGGAAGTACAAGTTTATATTTAAAACATTTTTAATTTCTATAGAATGCCAGTGATGGAAATGCAGTTTATTTGAGCATTTGCTTTTATGACTTAGATATTAAAATAAGGTGACTAAATTTGAAGTATTTTGAATTATAAGGTATCAATGGAATGAACTTTGTTTCTTTCTCATTCGCAGTGGTTTACTTTGTAGAGTGAGTGCAGGAAATGATATGGCATGCCTCACTACTGACTTACTTGCTGCTCTTGGAAAAAAGGAACCTGCCTTTACACCCTTGGTATTAGCTTTTCGCTATTGGGCTAAGGTATGTGGAACAAAAGGAAAAAAGCACTTAACCTTTAAGATAACTCAAGACTATGACTTCTTACACTAGCAACAATGAAAAACAACAAGGGCAACAAAAGGGGAAATAACTAAATATAAAAAAAAATAATGTGACGGCTTCCAAATGTGGGCATTAATATAGTTTCATATTGACATATTTTAGAATTTTTAATTGTACTTTAATCTCCTTATTTAGTGTAGAGACACATAATGATACCTTAATATAATACAAAAGCTCAAAATTTCATTCCTCTTATTAAATATGTTAGGTATGCTTGTGACCGTTAACAGTTTGCTAATTTTCCTTTCTATCTTGTAGACCATTTTCTCCTTCTCTCTACTTTATTGTTAACTTGTGGTTATTTATTTATTTATTTATTTTGTTACCAGAGCACTGCTCAGCTCTGTCTTATGGGGGTATGGCGGATTGAACTTGGGACTTGAGAGCCTCAGGCATGAAAGTCTCTTTACATAACCATTATGCTATACCCCCACCCAACTTGTGGTTATTTCTAACTAGGTAACTGCTGAAGCTTAGTTATCTAAGTCTCCCAAATCAAAATTAATTTATAATTTCAAAAGATTCATTCCCTACTTTGCTCATTTCTTTGATATGAAGATACAGAAGAGTGATAGTTTACAATATTAGCTTAAATGACTAAAGATTTTTAACTTTAAAAATTTTCTTAACCTATCAGAATAATATATATCACTTCTTAAGCCAGTGATGAGCAAATTCCTAGTTTTTCACAAAGAAAAGGTTTTAAAGGAGTAGGAATGGAGTAGAAAGCTGAGCAGAAACATCTGTAGAATTCTCCTTGGAGGGAGTCGGGCAGTAGCGCAGCGGTTAAGCGCAGGCGGCGCAAAGCACAAGGACCGGCATAAGGGTCTCGGTTCAAGCCCCCGGCTCCCCACCTGCAGGGGAGTCGCTTCACAAGCGGTGAAGCAGGTCTGCAGGTCTATCTTTCTCTCTCCCTGTCTCCCCCTCCTCTCTCCATTTCTCTCTGTCCTATCCAACAACAAAGGCATCAATAACAACAACAATAATGACTACAACAATAAGACAACAAGGGCAAAAACAAAGGGTAAATAAATAAATAAATAAATATTTTTTAAAAAAGAATTCTTGGAATTTTCTGTATGGTCTGTGACAAGTTAGTCACCCATTGTAGGGGTAGAACTTATAAAGGATGGAAAAAAGAGAACATCTTGAAAATCAAGGAATATTCAGAAAGCCTGTAGTGGTTTTTTTTTTGTTTGTTTGTTTTTGTTTTTTGCCTCCAGGGTTATTGCTGGGCTCGGTGCCTGCACCATGAATCTACAGCTCCTGGAGGCCATTTTCCCCCCTTTTGTTGCCCCTGTTGTTGCCCTTGTCATTGTTGTTATTGTTGCCATTGATGTCGTCATTGTTGGATAGGACAGAGAGAAATCAAAAGAAGAGGGAAAGACAGAGGGGAAGAGAAAGATAGACACCTGCAGACCTGCTTCACCACCTGTGAAGCAACACCCCTACAGTTGGGGAGCCCGGGGCTGGAACTGGGATCCTTACATAGTTCTTGCGCGTTGTGCTATGTGCACTTAACCCATTACACAATTGCCCGACCCCCATATGGTTGGATTTTTGTTTGTTTGTTTTCCGTGCTCAAGCCCTTTCATTTTCTGTTCCTTTCAGCTTTCTTTTGAAATTTATCCTCATTTTTGAAATGTTCTTATCCCATATCCAGGATGGTTCACTCGTTTACTCAAGTTTCTGTGCAAAACTTATTTTATTGGAGCTTTTGTGGCTACTCTATTTAACACATTGCTCCTGTTAACTATTTCTTTGCTCTACTTTATTTTTATAACACTTAACTGTCACCTCGCATACATATTTGGTTTTATCTTTTGTTGTTCTAGGAATTTCTGAATTCTATGAGGATAGGGATTTTAATCTATTTTATTCATTGATTATTGGACCCTAATGCCTTTTTTTCTTATTGTGCCAACCAGCACATAATAGGTATTTAATATATATTTGTTGGAATATGTGACCCAGGTTATTCAAAAAGGAAATTTTTGGAACCCTACAGAACAAAGATTTTTTTTTTTTAATTTTACTTATAGAATGGAAATACTGACAAGACCATAGGATAAGAGGGGTATATTTCCACACAATTCCCACCACCAGAACTCCATATCCCATCCCCTCCCTTAGAAGCTTTCCTATTCTTTATCCCTCTGGGAGCACGGATCTAGGATCATTATGGGGTGCAGAAGGTGGAAGGTCTGGCCTTTGTAATTGCTTCCCTGCTAAACATGGGCTTTGGCAGGTCTATCTATACTCCCAGCCTGTCTTTCTCTCCCTCCCTCCCTAGTAGGGCAGAACTCTGAGGAGGTGGGGCTTCAGGACACATTGGTGGGGTCATCTGCTCAGGGAAGTCAGGTTGGCATCATGTTATCATCTGTAACCTGGTGGCTGAAAAAAAAGAGTTAAAATATAAAGCAGAACTATTGTTGACTCACCATGAACCTAAGAGCAAGAATATTGCAGATGAAGATCTGGAGTCTCCATTTTGGAAAAAGCTAGTAGGTCTACTTTAGGTATATTCCAAGGGGTCCATGAGTTTACTAATTTGTGCCTGAGCCTGACATCTAATATGCAGGTGGACCCAAGATATTGAGGACAAAGATTATTAGCCCTTAGAAATGGTAAGCTAGGCAAGGGAAGATGAATATCTCCTTTTACTTACCTCATTTTACTCAGTGCCTAGCATAATGCCTAACATACTATAGGAATTCAGTGCTATGAAATTAAATAAACAAATTCCAATTCATTTCCATGCTAAAATTTACATGATTTTAAGTTACAACCTGCCTGAGCCTTAATTTTTTTTTTTTATCTTAAGCAGTTGTTTCAAAAATAATGTTATGGTGCCCATGAAAGTACTCGAGATTCTTAAGTGCCTGTACAAATATAAAGAATGAAGGAATTAAGAGCTACCTCTGGAATTGTATTTCCTTACTATGTCCAGTATTTTGTCATAAAATGTGTTACTTTGTTTCATAGACATTCTTAAAACTAGTTAGTTGTAGAAGAGTACAAATACCACTCATATAAGTTATTGTCATTTGGAAAAAAAATGTAGCCTTTAAATTTTCTTCACTAAGATGACTTTAAGGCAGAAAAGATTGTTCAAATTTATATTGATTGTGGACATAACATAAACATATTCTTTTTTTTTTAATATTTATTTTTGTCACCCTTGTTTTATTGTTGTAGTTATTATTGTTATTGATGTTGTTGTTGGATAGGACAGAGAGAAATGGAGAGAGGAGGGGGAAGACAGAGAGAGGGAGAGAAAGATAGACACCTGCAGACCTGCTTCACCTGTGAAGCAACTCCCCTGCAGGTGGGGAGCTGAGGGCTTGAACCGGGATCCTCATGTGAGCCTTGTGCTTTGCGCCATGTGCACTTAAACTACGGGCCTTGTGCTTTGCGCCATGTGCACTTAAACTACTGCGCTACCGCCTGACTCCCAACATAAACATATACTAAACATTGAAGAATACTAGTGATGACATGACAAAGCCTATGGTATAGTTACCCAGCTGAGTTATCTTACTAGCCTGTCTGCAGTATTTTTATTAGAAATTAAGGATATCATTTTTAATCTAGACAGTTTTCTTGAAAATAACCACCAATAGTTAGGAAATATGTATAACAGTAAATATTACAGCATTGTTTAAGATGGCAAAAGCTTAAAGTGTAAATGTTTTTGATTGATGTGTGCTATTAAGTATACATCCAGATCATAGACTATAATTTAACTGTGTGTGTGTGTGTGTGTGTGTGTGTGTGTGTGTGTGTGTTGAATCTGTACTAATAGATTTAGAGGGATTTTCTTAGCAAACTGTTAATGGGAGAAGAGTATATAGAGCGATGTCTAAAATAGACATTCTCTAATCTTGAAGGCAAAAAATATTAAAAATAAATAAATAAAATAGACATTCTCAGTAAAACTGTTTTAAAAAGTATGCCTGCATTTACATGGAAAACAATACACATGAACCAGAAGGTATGGGAGAGTATATACAAGGCTGTTAACATTAAAGTAGCAGTAGAAAACAAAAAAGTCTTTTTAAAAAAAATTTTTTTTCAGTAAACTGTATGATATAATTTCACTTAACTTAAAATAACTTTAATTGCAACAAAGAAATTCCTGGGGAGGCTTGCAGTGGTACACCTGCTTGATCTCACATATTACAGTGTGCAGTGACCTGGGTTCAAGGCCCTGGTCTCCACCTTCAGGGGGAAATCTTCACAAATGATAAAGCAGCGCTACAGGCATCTCCCTTATCTACTTCTCCCTCCTTCTCAGTTGATCTCTGCTCTATTCAGTAAGTAATAAATAAAGTATTTTAAAAATAGGGGCCGGGTGGTGGCGCACCTGGTTGAGCAACATGTTACAGTGCGAAAGTACCCAGGTTCAAGTCCCTGGCCCCCACCTGCAGGGGGAAAGCTTTGCAAGTGGTGAAGCAGTGCTGCAGATGTCTCTCTGTCTATCTCTTCCTCCCCTCTGAATTTCTGGCTGTTTCTATCCAATAAATAAAGATGATAATAAAAATTTAAAAAGTATTTTAAAAATAATGTTGGGGCCAGGGAGTTGGGTGGTAGCACAGCAGGTTAAGTGCAGGTGGCGCAAGCGCAAGGACTGGCGTAAGGATCCCAGTTCGAGCCCCCGTTCCCCACCTGCAGGGGAGTCGCTTCACAGGCGGTGAAGTAGGTCTGCAGGTGTCTCTTTTTCTCTCCCCCCTCTGTTTTCCCCTCCTCTCTCCATTTCTCTCTGTCCTGTCCAACAATGACAGCATCAACAATAATAAGTACAACAGCAATAAAAACAGCAAGGGCAATAAGAAGGAAATAAATAAATAAAATTTAAAAAGAAAAAAGAATAATGTTGGGACCTGGTGGTGGCGCACCTGGTTGAGTGCACATGTTACAGTGCACAAGGACCCAGGTTCAAGCCCCTGGTCTCCACCTATAAGGGGAAGGCTTCACGAGTGATGAATCAGGTCTTCAGGTATCTCTCTGTCTCTCTTCCTCTCTGTCTCCCCATTCCTTCTCAATTTCTGGCTGTCTATCCAATAAATAAATATAATGATAATTTTTTTTAAAAATAATGTTTAAAAAATCAATGGAAAGGTGGTCCACAATGTGTTGTTAGTTATTCACAGCGGATATATTTTCAGGTCTTGAATTTTCACTGTTTGAACTTTTTGTAATAGTTTTGACTGGAAAAGAGGGACTATTATTGTGAGGATAATATAGAAAATTAAAGAAAGGTAAATTATTTTTTCCCCTTCTGTTTTGCAGTTGTGCTATATTGACTCCCAGACTGACGGTGGAATCCCCTCTTACTGCTTTGCTTTAATGGTGATGTTTTTCCTACAACAAAGAAAGCCCCCTCTTCTTCCTTGCTTACTTGGACATTGGGTAAGCTTAAGTTTTGACATACATGTTCATGTTTGTATATATTTTATTTTTACAAAGTGATTCCTTTACATATTTTAGTCTGGAATTTAGGTTTGTGTTTTATTCATTCATTTATTCATTCATTTATTTTGCCTCCAGAGTTATTGCTGGAGCTTGCTGCCAGTATTACCAATCCACTGCTTCTGGATGCCATTTTTTTTTCATTTTTTTACTGGATAAGACAAAGAGAAATTAAGAGAGAGGGGGAAAGAAAGACACCTGCAGACATGCTTCACCACTTGTGAAGCGTCCCCCCTGCAGGTGGGGAGATGGGATCTCGAACCGGGACCCTAGCATAGATCCTTATGCTTTGTACATTGTGTACTTAACCTGGTGTGCTACCATCTGGCCCCACTTTTAACAAATTTTTGTACTGTCACCAAGGTTATCATTGGGGCTCGGTGCCAGCACTATGAATCCACTGTTCCCAGAGACCATTTTATCCTTTTTTTTTCTTTCTAAAAAAACTTTTTTTTTTCATTAGATGGGATAGAGAAATTGATTAAGGACAGAGAGAGAAAGGGAGAGAAATCTAAATACCTGCAGACCTGCTTCACTGCTCATGAAGCAGACCCCCTGCAGGTGAGGAACAGAGACTCGAACCTGGGTTTTTGCACTTGTTTATATGTGCCCTTGACCAGGTGTGTCACCACCTGGCCCCCAGTTTGTGTCCTTTCCAGCTTTTCCCTTAAGATTTTTTTCTACTGGTGGCCAGGAAAGTGGTGCAGCAGTATAGCACACGACCTGTAAGTATGATGTCTGAGTTCAACACCATCATTGCAGATGCCAGATGATGGTCTCGCTTTCTCTTTCTTAAGTAAGTAAATCTTTTGAAATTTTAATTTCCACTAACAATTTGGAATGCCTTCTTATACAGATTGATGGCTTTGATGTGAAAAGAATGGATGACTTTCAGCTGAAGGGCATAACAGAAGAGAAGTTTGTAAAGTGGGAATATAACTCAAGTAATGCAATTGAGAAGAACTCGGTTGCAGAGGAAAGCAAAACGAAGGCAGATCAGCTGAAAGATGATGCTAAGAAGACAGAAACAGGCAACCAAAGTAATGCCATGAAGGAAAAGCATGGCAAAGTAAGTTTCTGGTTTTGTCTTTGATTTTCCTCTGTAAAATTTATAATTTCTTTGATTGAAGCTATTTTTAATAGTCAGCTGACTGATGTAGAAAGAGTTCTTAACCTTGTTTTCCATGTCTATGAAACAAGCGATTGATTTAGTTCAGTTTTTTTAGTACTGTGGTTTCCTAATAAATTTATACTTCCAGAGTATTGGGACACCTACATTGTTTGAATCATATCAAGTTATTTATTTGCATTTTCAGTGTGCCCCCCCCCCCAACATTTCTTTTAGGATTTGAGCATTAACCAGAACTTCAGTTATGTGGAAACTATATTGCCTGATTAATAGCACAGCTAAGGCTCTTTGTTCATTTTGTTCTAACAGGTGTGGGGAAGCTTTTTTTTTTTTCTGAGAAGGGCTATTTGTTTTTGCATTTCCTTCCCTCCCTCTCTCTTTTGTTTTGTTCTTTTTTTTTTTTTTTTTGATAACGACAAATTGAGAGGGAAGGGGGTACTAGAAAGAAAGGGGGTTGGGCGGTAGGGCAGCAGGTAAAGTGTAGGTGGCGCGAAGCACAAGGACCAGCGTAAGGATCCCAGTTCAAGCCTCCTGGCTCCCCACCTGCAGGGGAGTCGCTTCACAAGCAGTGAAGCAGGTCTGTAGGTGTCTGTCTTTCTCTCCTCCTCTGTTTTCCCCTCCTTTCTCTGTTTCTCTCTGTCCTATCTGGCAACAACAACATCAATAACAACAATAATAACCACAACAATGATAAAAACAACAAGGGCAACAGAAAAGGAAAATAAGTGATTCTCTAAATAAGTGACTCTCCTATTTTTAGTATTCACACAATTCTAGAGACATAGTAGGTGTTGAATAAATGTTTGCTGAAAGAAGGAATTAGTTTTTTAAAAACTTAGGGCATTTACTTAGATTTATTTTATTTTACTTTATAAGACAGAAACTGAGAGGGTAGTGGGGGTAGAATAGAGAGGCAGAGAGAAAGAGAGACACCTGCAGATCTGCTTCACCACTTGTGAAGCTTCTTGCCTGTAGGTGGGAGCAGGGGCTCAGACCCCGTCCTTGTGTGGTGGTAATGTGTGCACTCAACCAGTTGTGCCACAGCCTGGCCCCATGTACTTAAGAGTTTTACCATGAGAAGTTATAGTGCTTGTTATTCAGTAGTTTATAAATTTGGCTGAGGGGCAAGGGAGACAGCATAATGGTTATGCAAAGGACTTTCATGCTTGAGGCCCTGAGGTCCCAGGTTCAATCCCCCACCCACCATAAGCCAGAGCTGATTAGTGCTCTGGTCTCCCTCCCTCCTTCCTCCTTCTGTATCTTTCTCTCATTAAAATAAATTTAAAAACATTAAAAAATTAATTTGCCTGTGCATGAGAATCACTTAGGAATTATAAAATTCCTATGTGGGAATGTGGTGGTGAGAGTGGGTGCAGCACGTGGTGGCACACCCAATAGATAACACACATTACTGTGTCTGGCAACCTGGGTTGAAGCTTCTGGTTCTAACCTGCAGAGTAGTGCTGCAGGTGTCTCTACTTCTCTCCATCTCTCCTCCCCCTTCTCTGTCTCTCTTACTTTCTGTCAAAATAAAGATAATGGCACTGAGAATGATGGAGTTGTGCAGGCTTCAAGCCCCAGCCATAAGCTTGAAGGCACAAAACAAAAACAGACAGACAAAAAACCCAAAGTGATTTTAAAGGTTGTCCAATGGGTAAAATGTTGAACTCTCAAGCCTGAGGTCCTGAACTCAGTCTCTAGCATCACGTGTGCTAGAGTGACCCTCTGATTCTCTTTTATTAAGTAGATAAATAAATCTTTAAAAAGTAAAAATAAAAACTCAATGTCTAGTCTGAAGCTGCTATAGCTGAGGTCACAAGTCAAAATCCTAGGAGGGAGCTATAGGAGGTAGGAATAGTATAGTATTTTAGTGCCCTCACTATGAGTGTTGTGTATAGCCAGTGTTAGGAAGTACTGCTTTAGTGGGGGAAATCTTAGAATTACCCAAGTATATGTACTTAGTGGAACTCTGTTCCCAGCTATGTTACCAACTGCTTCTTGACATCATACTGCTTTATGCTTTAAGTTTGAAGACATGATCTCTCTTGTCTTTTTAAATTGAAATTCAATATAGTTTTGTGAAGCTTGAGTGGAATGAATTTTTTTCTTTTCCAGTCACCTCTGACTTTGGAAATACCAAATCAGGCATCACTGGGACAATTATGGTTAGAGCTGCTAAAATTTTACACACTGGATTTTGCTTTGGAGGAATATGTCATATGTGTACGGATACAAGATATTTTAACAAGAGAAAATAAGAACTGGCCTAAAAGACGAATAGCCATTGAAGGTGAGATGACGTATTTCATTTGGAGAATACTTTTGTGTGTGTGTGTCACTTATTGTCTGTTTCCAATACATGGTTATGAATTTCAACCCTTTGTGTGCTGCCAATGCCATGAAGTTGTGATTATATAGTTCATAGAGTTTTTTTTTTTTTTTTTTTTTAGCCAGAGCCACTGTTCAGTTCTGATATATGATTATGATGGTGTCTGGGGTAGAAATTTTCCTTGGAGCCTCAGACATCTAAATTCAAAGGTTTTAAATCTATAAATATTGCCTAGGGCTACTAGGTTATTTGTATGCCTTCACTTTTATTTTTTGTTATGAAAATTAATATAGAATAAAAAACAGTTGTAGATTTTTAAAAATATTTTATTTGTTTTTTAAGATTTTATTGATTGATTGATGAGAAAGATAGAAAGAACCAGACATCTCTCTGGTACTTGTGCTGCCGGGGACTGAACTCAAAACCTCATGCTTGAGAGTCTACTGTTTTATCCACTGCGCCATCTCCTGGACCACTAGCTGTAGATTTTTAATAAGTCTGTGCCATAAAGTTACATCTATGTATATAGTTAAACATACAGTTTTGACATCAATTTTTCGTTGTCACATGAAGTACTTCATATTTTAAATTTGACTAAGCTAAACAGAGAAATACTAATTGATGCAGATTGAGTTTCACATCAGATGCTAAGAATGTTAAGATCATTAGAGAAGTTACTAGAATGACTTTTAAATTCTGTACAAAAATAGCTAAATTTAATAGCATTTCAGACATCCTTCATAAGTAGGAAGAAAGTTGAATTTTTTTATATTTATAAAATGGAAATATTGACAAGATCATAGGATAAGAGGGGTACATTTCCACACAATTCCCACCACCAGAACTCCGTATCCCATCCCCCTCTTGAAAGCTTTCCTATTCTTTATCCTTATGGGAACATGGACCCAGGATCATTATGGGGTGCAGAAGGTGGAGGGTCTGGCTTCTGTAATTGCTTCCCTGCTAAACGTGGGCTTTGGTGGGTTGATCCATACTCCCAGCCAGTCTCTTTTTTTTTCTCTCTCTCTCCCTCCCTAGTGGGGCAGAGCTCTGGGGTAGTAGAGCTCCAGGACACGTTGGTGAGGTCGTCTGCCAGGGGAAGTCAGGTTGGCATCATGGTAGCGTCTGGAATCTGGTGGCTGAAAAAGCATTAAGATATAAAGCAGAACTAATTGTTGAATAATCAGGAACTTAAGGGCAAGAATATTGCAGATGAAGATTTGGGGTCTCCACTTTGGAGAAAGCTAGTAGGTCTATTTTAGGTATATTCTAATAGGTCCATGACTTTACTAGTTTTTACCTGAGCCTGACAGCTAACATGCAGGTGGGCCAAAGGTATTGTCTGGAGAGATGGTGTCAGAGTTGGAAAAAGGACTTGAGAGCGGTGGGTAGATAGCATAATGGTAACTGTAACCCCCATCAATTTGATCTGGGACCCATATTCAGCACAAGAGCCTGTGTAATCTCTGCATCCCTGTAGGTCTGAGTTTGCATTCTGTGATCACAGCTGGAAACATTCTGAGCGGCACCAATTTCAGGACTCATCTTCTGTGAGTGGTAGAGTATGTTGTCCAACCACCCTTCGGAGAATGGAACATTCCCTACCTTTGTTGATCCACATTGAGGGCAAGGTTCCATAGTGGCCCACAATGGGGTACATTATGCTGTTCCTGATAGAGGGGACTGGTGACAGTGGAAAGAGGAATCTGTTAGAGGTCTGGGCCCATCATGTCAGTGTGGAAATCCCAGGACTCCCTGACTAAGGCCCTCAGGTAATGGGATGGCTTGGTAGTGACCAAAGAGCCATCATTAAAGTATGCCAGTCTTGGGGCCCTAGCGGTGGCATAGCGGGTTAAGTGCACATGGTGCATAGCGCAAGGACCAGCTTAAGGATCCCTGTTCGAGCCCCTGGCTCCCTACCTTTAGGGGTTTTATTTCACAAGCAGGTCTGCAGGTGTCTATCTTTCTCTGTCCCTCTCATCTTCCTGTCCTCTCTCGATTTCTCTCTGTCCTATCCAACAATGACAGCAATAACAACAGTAATACTAACAACAACAATAAACAACAAGGGCAACAAAAGGGAAAAAAATAGTCTTCAGGAGCAGTGGATTCATGGTGCAGGCACCGAGCCCCAGCAATAACCCTAGAGGCAAAATAAATAAATAAACAAACAAACAAACAAATAAATAAAGCATGCCGGTCTCTTGCCCTTATCCAGCTTTTGTAGTCTTTACTTTGTCTGACAAGGTTAGCCTTGGAGTGATTAAGAGAAGTGAAATAGGAAATAGGTGAGGAGGATATTTAGGTCTAAGCAGAGACTATTTGATTAGGTACTTTATGGTGTCTTTTTTTTTTTTTTTAGGTCTTTCTACTTGCTGCATTTATTGACTCACTGCCAACTATTGTGCACTTTTGCTTTAAGATAGATGTTTTCCACTAACTTACAGATACATGTGTACATATGCCCTATCTAATGAGCCCTGGTCTATTTATAGGTTTTGAGGCTTTGTTAGAAAGTGTGCTATGAGAAATGGAATTAAGGAGTCCTACGAGCTAGGAAAGGTCTCACCAGAGTAATGAAGCTGGAGGGTTGACATTCCATGCCTGATGTCTCTGGACAAAATCCGAAGTGAAACATGCTGAGGTGGTACTGGTTGCATTGATTAGGTTGAGACCAGCAGGTGCAATATCAGCTGGTATGAATTGAGAGAAGCACGTAGGAAAGAGGTTCCAGGACTGGGAAAAATATGGGTTATATAGATAATGGGGAAGGTTTCTGCTGCCTTAGTGTTTAAGAAGGCAATAGACAGTTACTGTTATAATCAGATTATTTGGAAATTGGATTGACTTTGAAAACCCCATTGTCAGGATTCACTGTATCATATAGCTGTATTTTGTAAAGTGATGCCACCAGTTGCTTCTGTTCTCCCTGGACTAAGATTATAGGGGATTTAATATCTCAAAGAAAAAAATCATTATTAGAAATGTATTAACAATTTGAACCCATTGTTAAAAATTAATTTTATTTGTTTATTGGATAGAGATAGCCAGAAATTGAGAGGAAGGGGGAGATAGCTAAAAAGAGAGACACCCACAGCACTGCTTCACTACTTGTGAAGCTTTTCCCCTGCAGGTGGCGACTGGTGGCCTGAACCTGGGTCCTTGTGCATTGTAACATGTGCCCTCAACCAGGTATGCCACCACTGCCATAATAATAATAATAATAATAGTTATTATTTTTTTGTCAGTAGGGTTATCTCTGGGACTTAGTGCTGGCACTATGAATCCATGACTCCTGGCAGCCATATTTATTTATTTATTTATTGTCCTTTCTATTTTTGACAGGCCAGAGAGAAATTGAAAAGGAAGAGGAGGGGAGATAGAGGGGGAGAGAAAGCCGGGCACCTGCAGAGCTGCTTCACTGGTCATGAAGCATTCCTCCTGCAGGTGGGAGGGGAGTGGGGACTCAACCCCTATCCTCACACACAGATACATGTGCTTAACTGGGTGCGTCACTGCCTGCCTCTGGAAATCGAATTCCTTTTTTCTTTTTTTTTTTTTTTAAACAATTTATTTATTTATTCATGAGAAAGATAGGATAAAGAAAGAATTAGACATCACTCTGGTACTTGTGCTGTCAGGGATTGAACTAAGGACCTCATGCTTGAGAGTCCAGTGTTTTATCTGCTGTGCCACCTCCTGGACCACTGGAAGTTGAATTTCTATCCATAGTTTTATCTATCTATTTATTTATTTTATTTTGACACTGGGAACAAAAACTGCATGCTGAAATCCACCACTCCCTGGCAGACTTTCTCATTCCTTTCATTTAAGACAGTCAGGGAGAGACAGCATAGTTCAACCATCTGTGGAACTTACCCTGGTACCATGGTGCTCCTCTGTTCGTTAGGGCTGAAGGTTTTGGTCTTGATCATAATAAAGTGTGTGCCTTGCCAGGTATGCTAGCTCTTATTCCCTTTCTATCAATCATTTAAATCGATTTAGATTACCAAGTTTATTGTTTGTTCAGTTTTCTGCTGGTCTTCTCTACTGGGAGTTGGATCCACAAATATTGTCATATGCTCAAACATATGTCTTGTACTGTCTTACATGTGGTAGATGGGCTCTGATTGTCATTTTCTTTTTTTACTAGATCCATTTTCAGTCAAGAGGAATGTTGCACGGAGCTTAAATAGCCAGCTTGTTTATGAATATGTTGTGGAAAGATTCAGGGCAGCATATCGTTATTTTGCATGTCCTCAGAGGAAAGGATATAAATCAACAGTGGGTTCCTTGAAAAAAGAAAAAGGAAAAATAAGCACTAAGAAACCAGTGAAGTCTGACATTATATCATCTGATTGTTGCATTCCACTTGGGAAAAACACAGAAAAAATAACTGTAGAAACAAGCCAAACTGGTAACTGTGATGAAACAGAATGTATGTCACAGAGATGTATTACTGAAAGTGACAGTTTGTTGATAAGTGAACTAGATATAGCTGAACATGGACAGGACTCATCATCGGTTTCTACCAGTGAAAGCAGTGAATCAGAACCGAAATCAGTTCAGAAGCAAGATGGTTTAGCACCTTCAGAAACTGGTTTTAAAAAGGAGCTCAATCAGTGTAATTGCATTAATTATAGATCTCTTGATTCTGATGGATCTGCTGGTACAGACTGCGGGTCAAATTTAGAAATAGAGAGTTCACATCAGACTGTGTGCTCCACCACTTCTGCTACCTCTTGTCACTGCAAAGCTACAGAAGATGCTTCTGACCTTAATGACGATGGAAACCACCCCACCCAGGAATTGCATTATGTGTTTGATAAATTTATTTTAACCTCTGGCAAGGTAGGTACAGTTTCTAAACACTCCACTGTGGTGGTTGTATAGGTTTTAGATTCAGAAATGTAAAAAATCACCTTTGTGATGACACTTGTTGTAGAGTGATAGTTTTCATGAAATCAGTCTGACTGAAACTGCACATGCTTTCAAGTCTGAAAGTCTGCTCGTTGTGTTAATGTGTTCTGCGACCTCACACCTACGTGATGCTACTGCTCCCACAGTCTTTTTCTTCTTCTTCCCTCCTTTCAGTTTCAAATAGAGGTGGGGGTACAGAGAGAGAGAGAATGAGAGACACCACAACACCACTCCAGCATTTATGGTGCTTTCCTTGGTGCTGTGTTTGGTACTCCCATGTTGTTCTGGGAGCTTAAGCGCAGGTCCGTGAGCATGGCAAAGTGTCTGCTTTACCCAGCCTCGAGGTTGCTTATTTTTTTTTATTTATTTATTTATTTATTTATTTATTTATTTATTTATTTTGTTGCCCTTGTTTTGTTGTTGTAGTTATTATTGATGTCGTTGTTGGATAGGATAGAGAGAAATGGAGAGAGGAGGGGGAGACAGAGAGGGGGAGAGAAAGACAGATACCTGCAGACCTGCTTCACCGCCTGTGAAGTGACTCCCCTGCAGATGGGGAGCCGGGGGCTCGAACCGGGATCCTTCCGCTGGTCCTTGTGCTTAGCGCCGCCTGCGCTTAACCCGCTGCGCTACCGCCCAACTCCCGAGGTTGCTTATTTTTATACCTTAGTTTAATTTTTCCCATGAAGGAGAAAGTAAGTTTTATAAATTCTAATAGTGTTATATAAGTTAACACCCCCACCCTTGAGGTGAACAGGAGTGGGGATAGAACCCTGCTAAAGTCACTTGAGTGAAAGTTACAGTAAACTAAACTAAAGTAGAAGATTTAGGGCTTAGTTCTGCCACTGAGCTGCAGTATATCCCTTGTAACTTAGAGGAATCATAACTTTTCTATTTTGAAAAGGATAGCATAGATTTTAATTTGGTATATTGTAGAAACACCCCCAATGAACAGAAAATAAGTGTCAACTAATCTGTTATCAATAACAAATTTTTAGTTGTTATGTCACTTTAAATGTGGTGTTCATAACTGAAATATCAGTACCGAGGATGAAAAATGACTATGCAGATTATGCCTAAACCAACTGGAGAGCTGGTGAAGCAGCTCACTTGGATAGTGCACTGCTCTGTCAAGTGTGCAGCCCAAGTTTGAGCCCAGCCCTGCCCCATTAAAGGAAACTTCTTAGGTGCTGTGGGGGTCTCTCTACCTCTCCCTCCCTTTATCCCTCTATCCAATAAATAAATAAATAGAATACTAAAAACAAACAAACAAACAAACAAAACCTGGAGGGAGTCTGGCGGTAGTGCAGCAGGTTATGCACACATGGTACAAAGTGCAAGGACCGGCTTAAGGATCCCAGTTTGAGCCCCCGGCTCCCCACCTGCAGACTAGTCACTTCACAGGTGGTGAAGCAGGTCTGCAGGTGTTTATCTTTCTCTCCCCCTCTCTGTCTTTCCCCTCCTCTCTCCATTTCTCTCTGACCTATTCAACAACAACGACAATAATAACTACAACAATAAAACAACAAGGGCAACAAAAGGGAATAAATAAATATTTAAAAAAAAAACAACCTGGAAAGCTAATTAGTTTTATTTTGTAAATAATTATAAGCTTTAAACATTTTAACCAGGAGTTGGGCAGTGGTGCAGCGGGTTAAGCAGGTGGCCCAAAGCGCAAGGACTGGTAAGGATCCCGGTTCGAGCCACCAGCTCCCCACCTGCAGGGCGGTCGCTTCACAAGCCGTCAAGCAGGTCTGCAGGTGTCTTTCTCTCCCCTCTCTGTCTTCCCCTCCTCTCTCCATTTCTCTCTGTCGTATCCAACGACAACAACATCAATAACCACAGCAATGTTAAACAAGGGCAACGAAAGGGAAAATTAAAAAAAAAAAAAACATTTTCGCCTAATTATTAAGCATTGTTTCTTTATGTTTTATGGATATAGAATAGCATTTAAGTGCACTAAAGTAATGTTTTATTTAGGTTACAGTTTTTAGAGAATGAGAACAATGTGAGAAATTAATGTGGCCTGGTAGGCACACTGAGTATAGCACTGGACTTGTGGTTATAGTCTCAAGTCAGATCCCCTGTACCATATAGCCAGACTAGTGCTTTTGTGCTCTCTCTTTCCTTTTCTTGTCCCCCTCTTCTCACTAGTAAATACATAAGAAATGATTATTGTGGTGCAACAGATTGAACCTGGGATCTCAGAGCCTTGGGCATGAAAGTCTTCTTCCATAACCACTATGCTATCTCCCCAGACCTAAAAATCTTTTTTCCATTGAAACAGAGATTGAGACACCAAAGCACTGCTCAGCTCTGTCTTATGGTGGTGTGTGTGTGGGGGGCCAGACTGAACCTGGGACTTGGGAGCTTCAGTCATGAAAATCTTGCGGAACCATTATTCTATCTCCCAGCTTGTTTTGTTCTATCATGCATTCACTAAAATAGAATTTTTGATAGAATCGTTTTAATGGGGTAAGGAAGTTAAAGTGGTTGGCTCAAAATTTGGTTTTTACTTTTAACACTGTACTTCATTAACATGTCCCCCCCTTCCTTGAATCTCCTGAAGACATAGCTTATCAGAGCTTCCAATAAGCTCTTTTTGGACACATTTACTAAGTAATGAGTATGCCCCTCAGTAGTTCATTAGATTATTAGTTCTGTTTTGTTTTACTTTGCACAGCCACCAACAATAGTATGCAGCATCTGCAAAAAGGATGGCCATTCAAAAAATGATTGCCCAGAGGATTTCAGGAAAATTGATCTAAAACCTCTACCACCTATGACAAATCGATTTCGGGAAATACTTGATTTAGTATGTAAAAGGTGTTTTGGTAAGTTTTTTTTTTTTCCTAGAACTGCTCAGACTAGATTCTTGCTTAAATTTTGATAATTTATTTTCTTGTTAAAAAACGATTTTTCTGTTTTTTGCTTTGATGGAGGTTTTTGAACAGGTTATCGACCTAACCACAGACACTGACAATGGTATACACTAACTGCTGGTCACTATGGCAAATGGCAGGCAGAATACAGAGGGGAGTTTAGATCAGACCTTTGCTGTCTACTATAGTCACCACTAGTATGTGTGCCGTTTGAATTATTAACATTGGGGCTAGGCAGTGGTGTCCCCTGATAGAACACACACCTTAGCAAGTTTGAAGACTCAAGTTCATCATCGCTTGCATGGGGAAAACTTCATAAGCAGAGAAGCAGTGCTGTAGATGTCTGTTGTCCTCTCTGTCTCTCCCTCTTTTCCTTTTGCCCTATATGAAAATGGGGGGGGGGGGAATCACTGGACATGGTGTTGTGTACATACTAAATCCCTGTAGTGACCCTTGTGGCAAAAATAATTATTATTAAAATTAAGAATGTTAGTTTCTCAGTTCTACTAGCCGTGTATCAAATCCTTCGTAGCTATATATGACTGGTGGCTACTGACAATATTCTAGACAGAACATTTTCATCTTTGCAATGCCCTTGCATAGCTCTGATTTAGGTAACTCTATAAGACAGGAAAATTACTATAATGGAAGCAGCATGTGTTGCCGAGTATAGTAGATGTCAACAAAATACGGTGCAAACACAATTTTAATGGGGGCAGATCAGAATACTTAAAATTGATGTGATATTTGAGATGGTCTTTGAACTGTATTTTTGGATGTAGGAATTTATACATATAAACATAGAGTTTAATTTCAGTTTTGATGACAGTTGCAATTGATTTGGTGGTATATGAAAGAGATAAGGTTATAAAAGTAGTTTGGAAAAAGAAAAACTTTTTTTTTTTTGCCTTCAGGGTTATCGCTGGGGCTTGGTGCCAGCACTATGAAATCCACTGCTCCTGGAGGCCTTATTTTTTTTTCTTACGGTTTTTTTTTTTTTTAAAGATTTTATTTATTTATTAATGAGAAACACAGAGAGAAAGAGCCAGACATCACTCTGGCACATGTGCTGCCAGGGATTGAACTCAGGACCTCATGCCTGACAGTCCGATGTTTTATCCACTGTGCCACCTCCCGAACCACCTTATTTTTTTTTCTCCTTTTTTTCATTTTATTAGATAGGACAGAGGGAAGTTGAGAGAGGGAGGGGAAGATAGAGAGGGAGAGAGACACCTGCAGACCTGCTTCACCACTTGTGAAGTGACCCCCCACACACACACCTAGGATACTTGCAGGTGTCCTTGGCGCTTCATACTACGTGCACTTAACTCGGCGCCTGACCTCCCCCAAAAAACTTTTAGGTAGCAAGTAACTGTGGTGTAATGGGTGAAAAATTTCACTCAGAGCAAGTATTACTGTATTATTTGTGTCTTACATAAGATGTAATTTCTTTTTTTTAATTTATTACTATTTTTCATTTATTTATTGGATAAAGACAACCAGAAATCAAAAAGTTGATAGAGAGAAAGAGAGACACCTGCAGCACTGCTTCACCACTTGCAAAGTTTTCCCTCTGCAGGTGGGGTCTGGGGGCTTGAACTCAGGTCCTTGCACATTGTAACGTGAGTTCAACCAGGTGTGCCACCACCCGACTCCAAGATGTAATTTCTAACAAAATAGCATTTGCTGTCCTATTATAATACCTCCTTCCTGCCCTTTCTTATCTGTCCCCATTTCTTGCAAGGTAACTATCTGCTTTTGTTATTATAAATTTTGTAGAGATCTATAAAATAGAATCATATACATAGGATTTTTCCTCTGTGTGTGTGTGTGTATGGTGAGGTCTGACTTTTACTAGGGTTTTCAGCATTATTTTGAGATCATCTATGTTGTGTATGTCAGTGTTCTCTCCTTTCCTCCTTTGTCTTTCTCTACCCCTCCCCCACCATGGATATTGCTAGGGCTCTTCAGGCACAACAGCTCCTCTGCTCCTGCTGCCATCTCTTGCTCCCCCCCCCCCATTTTTTTCATAGAGGATTAGAGGGAGGGAGAGAGGCATAAGCAGCTCTGCTTGACTACTAGTGGAACTTTCCCCTGCTGGTGGAAGCCAGGGACTTGAATCCAGGTCCTCTGTGCATGGTAATACGTTTGCTCTACTGGGTGAGCCACCATTCGACCCTTTTTCTTTAATTCTGGTCATTGTGTATTTGGCTTGTTTCTAATTTTGTTTTCTATTACAAGTTTGCTGTGTACTATCATGGATGTGTCTGTGTAAAGATAATATGCTTTAATTTCTCTTTGGTAACTAAGTAAGAGTATAATGATTTGATGTTGGCAATTTTTTAGCAGCTTTATTATGATATAATTCACTAAATTTGTCATTTAATCCTTTATTTGTCTCAGAGAGGACTTGTTACTATTTTAGGTTTTGAGTAATACCCTGGTACTTCAATATTTTGCTCAAATTGTTCCACGTTTAACTATTGTAAACTCTTCCAGTTGGTCCCCATATCCCTTTGATGTGCCCTTATCCATGTCGGAGGCTTTTGTCCATTTTTGTTTTTATTTATTATTTTTATGTTTTATTTTGTTCTCAGCTCTGGCTTATATTGATACTGGATATTGAACCTGAGACTTAGGAGGCTCAGGTTTGAAAGTCATTTGTATAACCATTATGTTATTTCCATGGCCCATCCTTACTTTTGTGTATTACGGAATTCTTCGGGCTTATTGTGTTTATTTCCTGCCCTGCCTTTTGAATTATTGCCCCAAAAGAGCACTAATTTTTCTTATTGGAGAATGGTATTAGAAACCTGTGGTTACTCTGGTACTTGTTGTTATGATATATCATTGCTTCTGGTCCCTCTCAGCAAGAAAATGTTTATGTACACCAATCTATATTTGTATACACATACACATGCATATATATAATTATGCATACCAGTTCATATGTGTGTATATATTTTTATATCACCGTGACTACATTAAGCTAAACATGACTTTGTATCATTACTGTCTCCTAATGTATTACCACATAACTATTCTAACCCTTTTCCCCTGATACATGTACATTTCCCACTGCATCTGTGAAAAACTTGGCTCCTACCACTTGTCACTCAGTTAATTAATTGTTCCACTTAAGTTCATGTGTATAGCATTATTGAAGTTGGAAAATGATTAAGAGTACAGTATTGATGTGCAGTTTGTTTTTTATTTAATCTTAGATACTGCTCATTTGCAAGGTTAGGCCAGCATCATTTCCCCTGTTCCCTTGAGTGGTACTTGTTATTATGAGATGTCATTGCTCCTGGGCCTTCTCAGAACAAGAAAATGTATTTATGTACGCCAATCTATATTTGTATACCAATTAATATGTATATCTAATTATGTATATCAATTTAAATATGTATATATTTTATATCACCTATATAGTAGAGTTGGATTAATTTGTTACAATCTATATTTCATCCTGAGAGTCTCTAAACCTCCTTGATTTTTAGTATTTACATAAATACAATTCATATTTTTCTATGGCAATGTATTGTGGGGTTTGCCATATGTATTGTATCTTGTATTACCACTTATCCTATGGTCTTGTCAATACTTCCATTTTATAAATAAATAAATTTTAAAAAAGAAAATTATACAGAATAATTTCATCACTAAAAAAAATCATCTGGGAGGCCAGATGGTGGCACACCTGGTTAAGTGCACACATTACAGTGCACAAGAACCCAGATTCAAGCCCCTGGGGCCCCCACCTACAAGGGGTAAGCTTCATAAGTGGTCCAGGTGTCTCTGTCTCTATCTCCCTCTTCCCTCTCAATTTCTCTCTGCCTCTATCCAGTAATAAATAAGTAAATAAAAATATTTAAGATTTTTTTAATTACCTGCATTTCAACTATTTAATTGGTATCCATCTTCTAAAAGTAATGATACTACATTTGTTTTTCAAAAGCTGAATATTTAATTCATTATAGTGAGTTACTACTTTATTCCTATTTCCTTAAGGTGACTCTGGAGGAA
This sequence comes from Erinaceus europaeus, assembly GCF_950295315.1. Classification (NCBI taxonomy): domain Eukaryota; kingdom Metazoa; phylum Chordata; class Mammalia; order Eulipotyphla; family Erinaceidae; genus Erinaceus; species Erinaceus europaeus. The sequence goes on along the minus strand of NC_080174.1, from coordinate 71,008,555 downwards.
GAACTACGGGGGAGAGACTTATGTTATTGTTGGGGAAAATGAAATGAAAATAAATGGTGTAACTATAAAATCTAAAAAGACTGTGTGATGGTTGGTGAGGTAGCTCATCTGTTAGGGTGCCTGCCATTCCATGTTCATGACCCAGGTTCAAGCCTCTATACCACATGCGAGTTGCCATGACATTAGGAGAAGCTCTAGTGCTATGGTCTTTCTCTCTGTGTCTCTCTCCCTCTCTGAATGAAAGAGTGACCTGAGAACTGTAAGATCATACATGTACAAAGCCTCTGCTACACACACACAGACACACACACACACACACACACGTGTACACATAAGTACATGTGCACACACACACCAGTGTGAATTAAACTGGCAAGCCATTTGAAAAGCTAAAGAAAATACATTAGGGAGAGAAAGCCTGGTTGGACTCAGTAGCTTATAAGGGAGTATGAATCTTGATCAGGCATTTGAGGGAATTATTAGATCAGAATGGGCCATATGCCTGATGCAATAATACAAATTATGTGCATGGAAGAGAGTAGAAGATCTGACAGAAACAGTGAGTAGTGATAGTAGATATATTTTGTAGACATAATGGAAAATCATTGTGAAAGTTAATAGATCTATTAAAATTATATTTCTGCTTTCCCTCTGTATCTTTGCTCTCCAGTATAACATGATTTTAAAGTCAGAGAAGTCAACAGTTAAGGAATTTTTAGCTTTTAGAGTATAAAAAAATTGAAGACAATTCCAGATTCTACTTTGCTTACTTTGTTCTCTCTCTCTTTTTTTTTTTTAAACTTAGATGAGTTATCACCACCTTTCTCTGAGCAACACAACAGGGAACAAATTTTAATTGGCTTGGAAAAGTTTATTCAAAAAGAATATGATGGTATGTCATGTTAAAATGCTTTTATTATTTTAGTCGGTCTGGGTTTTATTTATACCAAAATGTTTAATGTTTTATACAGTTATTCTGGATGATGAAGATATAGTGCTTAATAAAAGATTGAATATGCTTTCATGAAGCTTGTAGAGGAGACAGATTGTCAACTAAAAGTATGTAATGTAACACCAGGAAATAATATGTGCTGTTAAATTACAAGTCTTCACAGAAAATTGATGGGGGTATTATGCTTGTCCTCCCTGCTAAGTTGACCTATTTGATCAGGATTATGAATAATATGAGGGGAAAAGTTATATGAATATTTAAGGAAAGAACATTCTAGAGAGGAAGGGTAACAAGCACAACCACTCCATGCCTGGATTATGTTTGGCATATTTGAAGGTCAGCTAGGATATCAGTTGGACTTCAGTGGATTGTTAGAAGTAGATAGGTCAGAGAGGTATCCTAAAGATTGTGTGATTAGTGTCTTACAAATGTTGGTGATGGGGCTGGGCAGTAGTGCACCGGGTTAAGCTCACATAGTACAAATGTTGGTAGAAGGACTTTGCATTTTATTTTGAGTGTCTAATGAGCTTCTGGGGGCCTTTAATACTCAAGTGACTTATTCTGAGAGAAAATACTGGAATTTCTTAAGCAGGGCTAAGGAAACAGCATAATGGTTTATGCAACAGACTACCATGCCTGAGGTATCAGAGGTCTCAGGTTCAATCCTTTACACCCCCATAAGTCAGAGCTGAGCAGTGCTTTGGTGAAAAAAGAAGAAATAAGCAACACATTTAGAAGATTGTTGAGTAAGTTAATATGAGACACAATAGTAATTTGGAATAGGTTAATAATAAGTGGTCATATTTGGAATATTTGTATTTTATTTTTTAGATGGAGACAAAAAGAATTTGAAAGACAAGAGGGAGACAGACACACATACACATACATACAGTCCTATTTCACTGCTTGTCAAGCTTCCCCACTGTAGGGGTGACCAGGGGCTTGAATCCATCTCCTTGTGCATTATAAACTTATGTGCTCAACCAGGTGTGCTACTACCCAACCTCATAGGATATATGTTGAGAGTAGAGTCAGCAGGATTTTCTGATGCATTACATGTTAAATCTGAGAAAAAGAAAGAATCAGGGAGGGCCAGGCAGTGGTAAACGTGGTTAAGCACAGGTTACAGTGCGCAAGGACCAATGTTCAAAACTGTCTCCACCTGCAGGGGAGATGCTTCATGAGCAGTGAATCAGTGCTTCTCTTTCTCTCTGCTACTCTATCTTCCTCTTCCCTCTCAGTCTCTCTCTGCCTCTATCCAACAGATAAATAACAAATAAAAAAATGTCTAAAAATAGAAAAAGTTTTTTAAAAGAATTAAGGATGGTGTAACATTTTTATTTCAATAATTGGGTAATACCGTTCAGCTGAGATGACAAAAGTAGCAGGTTAGTGGCATAGAGTTAAATCTAGAGTTCTGTGGTCAATTCTTCATGAATTTATATTTTTACAAATAATAATTGTTGTGGTTGTTGTTATTTTACCAGAGCACTACTGAGCTCTGGCTTATGGTGGTGCTGGGGATTGAACCTGAAACTTCAGGACTTTTGAATAATCACTGAGCCCATCACTATGAATTTTAACTCTATTTTTTAAAGATAGTACAGATGTGAATTGTTGGTGTTTATTTTAAAGATTTGTTGTGAAGAGACCCAGGATGTGACAGAAGGAACAGCACAACTAGGACAGCATCAAATTTTCATGCCTGAGATTCCTGATTTGTTTCCCAGTACTGCACATACTAGACTGATGCTCTGGTTTATCATCTATCATCTGTCTGTCTGTGTCTCAGATGAAACTCCTCTCCTTATCCCCATGTAATATACAAGATATATATATATATATATATATATATATAATTATATATAAAATTATATATACATATATATAATTTTAAATTAATTATTGGACAGAGAGAAATTGAGAGGGGAGAGGGAGATAGGTGGGGGCCCAGGGCTTGAACCTGGGTCCTTGTGCACTGTAATGTGTGTACCTAACCAGATGTGCCACTACCTGCCCCCTAACAAGATCAGTCTTTACAAGAAAGGAAGAAAGAACCAGAGCATCACTGTGGCATATGCAATGCCAGAGAACAGTGTTGGAACCTTATGGATAAAAGTTTTGCACTCTACCACCTGAACCATTTCCCTGGCCAATGATTTTTACATGTATATAGTACTGACAGAGAGGGCTTCACTCCCAGTCACATACACTACCAGGGATCCAAGTTGGTACTTAATACTTTTTTAATACAGTGCTCTAGCCACTGCGCCACCTCCTGGCCACACTGATTTTTACTTTTAAAAGATGATCTGGGTAGTAGGTGGGTAAGTGAGAATAGCTCCCCAGATAGAACACATGTCTTACTATGTGAGAAAATCTGGATTTGGGCCCTAATACCACATGGAACCATGACGGATGCAACAAGAGATCCATGGACAGTAGAACAGTGCCATGGTACCTCTACTCTCTGGCTTCCTGTCTTATCTCACTCCTGTTCTCTATGTAAAAAATGATTTTAAAAAGGGGGGTGGTGAAGGAGGCAGCTCAGCAGTGTGGTGCATGCTCAATACCCTGTTTCCACATTTTGAAAAAGTAAATAACAGCGTGGTAGGTAGTGTGATCCCTAGCATTGTGCGGCTCATCCCCACCACCGCCCTTAATAGATATATACGTCTCTTAAAAGTAAGGAATAAAATATCATGTATATATGTTATGAGTCTGCTTGAGAAATTGTTTGTGCAAGATTTAAAATACTGTATTTAAAGTGTGGCCAAATGTTTCTATCCCTCTTACATTAAACTCATGCAGATTTGTATTTTCTCAGTTACCACTGCAATTTCAGCTAAAGCATTAGAACTGAATGAGGGAAGGGACCAGCTGGTTGTGCACCAGGTTGAGTACATACATTATATTGTGCAAGGACCTTGGTTCAAGCCTCCAGTCCCACACACAGGGAGGAAGCTTCATGAAAGCAGTAGAACATTGCAGCAGGTGTCTGTCTCCCTTCCTTTTCTTTCTCCCTCTTTATCTCCCCCTTCCTTCTCAATTCCTTTCTCTATCCTTAATAAACAAGTATTTTTTAAAAAGAACTGAATCAGGGAATTGTGTCTGAAAGTAGAGAATTTGTTATTTAAGCGTGCAGTTACAAATATATTATTGGAAGAAAAATCTCTAATTTTACTTAATTAGCTCTTTTCTGAAGTGAGACCTACTATTAATTGGTACTAAGTATGGAGGGATAACCCTACCACAGTTCATATCAAATGGACTGGTCACTCTTTGTGAAAACAGAGTATTTGTAAGTTCTGATATTTGTAAATCAGCTTGAAGTCTCCAAGAGCAATATCTCTATTGATCTTAACTCTTGGTAGTAATATTAGGAATCATTAAAAGTAGATAAATTTATGATTATTGGGATGTGGGAGTTGACACATATTAAGGGCAGTCCATCCCGTATTTTTACTTTGACAGCTGAGTATACGGTGATGCTACTTGCTGGTGCTAAGAATGATAGGAATTGTGGAGCGTTGGAGATAAAGACAGTTGTTTTGCTTTTAATTGCAAAGTTTATGATGTTTGGGAAGTTGGAGGGGAAAAACAATTAGATGTGAGCATTGGAGCTTGGCTAAAAGCTTGGACTTTAGCATTTTATAGTTTCCCAAAATATCTGCCTATGGTAGAAAGTCATAAGCCTTCAGAATTTGTTTGATGAGATCATGTTGCATTAGGTCATTAGTAGGTAATATAAAATTATTCTTCCCTTCTAATTATAAAGACTTATCTTCCTCTCCTCTATTTGCTTAGAAAAGGCAAGGTTGTGCTTATTTGGCTCTTCTAAGAATGGATTTGGATTTCGTGATAGTGATCTGGACATTTGTATGACTTTGGAAGGCCATGAAAATGCAGAGGTAAAAGTGTTTAAAAAGGAATGTGGAAATTTATTTTCTTCCAATGATTAATCTACTTTTTATTTAGTATGTAGTATTAAAAGTATATGGTACCTTTTTTGTATAGCTACACTAGAAATAGTATTTCAAATGTAAAAATATTAGCATTGCTAATTTAGAGGAAATATAAGTGAATTTACTGTTTCAGTTTTTTATAATGTAAAAATCACATTGCTGACTCAGTGTTGCAAGTGCTTTCTAATGAATTTTTTTCCCTTTGGAAAGTTAATATACAGTTGCATTGGAATTTCTTCATTAGAACTCATGTTTCATTTTTGTAGTGAACATTGATTTCATTCTGTCTTTTCATAACTTCTACTATGTAATTTCTCTGTATCAATACAGGTCCACATCTAATCTATAAATAGGTTGTTTTCTACAAACTGACTTCCGTGTCTGGGCATTCAAAACGCATATTTTTCATTAGTTGTAATGTTATAACTGATATGCCCTAAGATAGCTTCTAGAAACTCATTTTGGGTGGGAGTTGGGCGGTAGTGCAGCGGGTTAAATGCAGGTGCCGCAAAGCACAAGGACCGGTGTAAGGATCCCGGTTCAAGCCCCTGGCTCCCCACCTGCAGGGGAGTCACTGTATAAGCGGTGAAGCAGGTCTGTAGGTGTCTTATCTTTCTCTTCCCCTCTCTGTCTTCCCCTCCTCTCTCCATTTCTCTCTGTCCTATCCAACAACAACAACAAGGGCAACAAAAGGGAATAAATAAATAAATATAAAAAAAAAAAAAAAGAAGAAACTCATTTTGAGTGGGGAGGGTAACTGACATTTACTGCATCCCCAGTGTACACTTACATACATTATCTCTTCTCACTCTTAAAACCACCTTCGAGGTAGATATTATTGCCCCCATTTTACAGATGAGGAAACTGAGACTTTGAGAGATAAACTGACTTGCCCAAGTTCACACAGCTAGTAAATGTTGGAGCCAGGATGCATACCCAGGTGTGTCTGACTCCAGAGTTCATGCTCTTCCATTGTATATCATTTTTTCCTATAATCTACTTAACCCCTAATGTAGCTGAAATACACTACTAATAGTACTGAGGAACCTAACCACTACTTCCTGAAATTTAAAGCTTTCTGAGTCCCACTGTGAGATGCCAGGAGCAGACCTTCCCCAAGAGTAGTCTTAGCATTGAGCGTGGTACTTAGGATTCCCTCATTCCCAGTGGGAAAGAGATCATTGACGTTCTGGTAAAGAAGGGAACTGATTGAGCAGGGAAGAAATGTGCCAGGCCTTCCTAGCAGCAATTCAAAAGGATGGGATCGCTTTAGTTGCTCATTCCTTTAACATGGCATAGCTGTTGGTATTTATGTTTCAGAGTTAGGCCTGCTTACAAGATTGGGATGAGGCCAAGCTTCTGGCATCTGTGGTGGTGCCAGTGTAGCCTTTGTTGTATTTTTAAGATAATTCATCAGAATAGTTTACCTATAGTTCCTGAAATTATTTTTTCAAAAGTTGGTTTTAAAATTGTTAGAACTAGGGTAAAGGTGACAGTGACACTTGGGTCGATCTTTATTTCTGATCCTAAGAAATTGCTTCTGGTGTTAATTAACATCTTTTTGTTACATAAAGAAACAGAAATTGGGGCCAGTTGGTGGCACACCTGGTTAAGCGCACATCTTTCAGTGCTCAAGGTCTTAGGTTCAAGCTCCTCATCCCCACCTACGGGGGGGATGTTTCACAAGTGGTGAAGCAGGACTGTAGGTGTCTCTCCAGCTCTCTCCCTCCCTATCTCCCCCATCCCTCTCAATTTCTCTCTGTCCCTATCCAATAATAAAATAAATAAATAGATATATTAAAAGAAAGAAACAAATTGTTGGGGCTGGGTTGTGGCGCACCTGGTTGGGTACACGTCATAGTGCACAAGAACCCCCGGGGCCCCACCTGCAAGGGAAAAGCTTTGCAAGGGGCGAAGCAGTGTGGTCATGGCAGGTATCTTTCCGTCTCTCTCCCTTCTCTGTCATCACGTTCCTTCTTGATTTCTGGCTGTCCTACCCAATAAATAAATAAAATAAGAAATTAAGAAAAAATAAACTGAGAAATTGTAAATAATTTAGTTCTCTCAACTAACTTCTATACAGTACCATCTTCTTGGAAAGAGGCTGCCTCTCTCCATTTTGAACAAGAATTGAAGGAGTAGGAAAATTATTTTTAAACAGGACGGGAGTCTAGGATTTTTGTTTTTTGTTTTTTAATACCAGAGCACTGCTCAGCTCATGGTGGTGCAGGGGATTGAACCTGGGACTTTGGAGCCTCAGGCATGACAATCTCTTTTTATAACTAAACATTACTATCTACTCTGCCACTAGGGTTTTAGGTGCATATGTGTATATATATAATCTTTAATACAGTTAGTTGATAAAACCAATATCTTCCCTGCCCCTTGCATTTTAGTTATCTTTACCATATCAACTTTGCTGTCTCTGGCTTTTAAAAAAAAAAAAGTAATGCAGTAAATTGTTTTTCTTTCTCTTGTCAACATGTAGTAAATAGCTTACAGAATTAAAGAATGTACTTTGTGCCAAGCATGCTGCCGATATTTTCCATTCCTATTTTGTGTACCTTCCAAATACTCTAGCATAGGTGCTTAGAATTATCTTGATTATATATTTCAGCAGGAAGCTCAGCTGGATTAAGGATATGGTCAGAGTCACATAGCTAGTCAATACTTAGTTCAAGATTTGAATTCAGTTTTCCTAAATTCAGAGCTTAATGTCTTAATTGACTGTCATGTTTTGACTTCACCAAAATTGTTTATTAATGTATTTGAAAACATTTGTCTCCAGTCTTTGTGCTTCTCAAACTTTGTTGTGGGTATGAATTACTTTTGTTAAAGTTTAAATTATGGTTCAGTACACTGAGTTGGGGGCTGAGATTCTGTAATGTTGTTGTCTCCAGATGATGCTGATATTGCACGTTTATGAACACCATACTTTGAGTAGCAAGGCTATATAGTGCTTGTTGCTAGAGATTTTAAATGCTTAATGTGTTACAAACGTAGATTAAAGTAGACTTTTTAAGGACTATTTGAGCCAGACAAACTTAAATGCATTTTTTTGCACTTCTTTTTTGTTTTTTTAGAAATTAAATTGTAAGGAAATAATTGAAAATTTGGCGAAAATTCTTAAAAGACACCCAGGTATGAGTTTTATTCAATAGTTTAAAATATGTTTTTAGCTTTGAAAATGATTTAACTTAGTTACAACTTTTTTTAATCAGGTTTAAGAAACATTTTGCCTATAACTACTGCCAAAGTGCCTATAGTGAAATTTGAACACAGACGAAGCGGGTTAGAAGGTGATATCAGTTTATACAATACATTGGTAAGTTTCTCTTTATGTATAGACCTAGTTGTATTACACTAGTCATATAAAAAACTTAAAGATCACTGACTATATGTTTATGTTTATAATTTTCAAATAGGAGCAATATAAGAAAACAATTTTTATTGGGAGGTTAATGGTTTTTAGTACAGTTGTTAGCACATGAGTACAATTTCTCATCTCACTAAGATAGGTGTCTGCAATACACTCTTACCTCCAACTTAGGTCCTTTTTCACCTCATGTATTTGGACCCCAAAGCTCTGCCTCCTCCCACCCCTCTCCCTGCCCTCCTTCCCCAGAGTCCTTTGTTTTGGTGCAGTACACCAAACCAGTCCAAGTTTTACTTTGTGTTTCACTTTTCTGTTCTTGTTAAGTTCATGGGAAGAATTGAAGAAAAACATTTTATCAGTCATTCTCATATTTCAGATTAGAGATTATTTTTATATGATTCATTTATAGACATTTAAAATTTACATTTATATATCTGTTCTCTTTGGAGTATAGTATATCTTATTTATTTATTTATTTTTGCCACCAGGGTTATTGCTTGGGGCTCGGTGCTTGCACTACAAATCCACTGCTCCTGGGGGCCATTTTTTCCCATGTTGTTGCCCTTGTTAACCTTTGTTATTATTATTGTTGCTGTTGCTATTGTTGGAGAGGACAGAGAGAAATAGAGAGAGATGGGGAAGACAAAGAGGGAGAGAGAAAGATAGACACCTGCTGACCTGTTTCACCACCCATGAAGCGACCCTCCTGCAGGTGGGGAGCCAGGGGCTTGAGCCGGGATCTTTTCACCATTCTTTGCACTTCGTGCCATGTGTACTTAACCCACTGCGCTACTGCCCACCCCCCCCTTTTTTTTATTGCCACCAGGGTTATTGCTGGAGCTCGGTGCTGGCACTACAAATCCACCGCTCCTTGTGGTCATTTTTTTCCCTATTTGTTTCTTTTCTTTCTTTTTTTTTTTTTTTTTTCTTTTTGATAGGAAATTGAAACGGTAGGGAAGACTGAGACGGAGAGAGAAAGATAGATACTTGCAGACCTGCTTGTGAAGCATCTCCCCCTGCAGGTTGAGGGTGAGGGCTCGAATCTGGGTACTTTTGCATGGTATTAAGTACTTAACCCAGTTTGCTACCACCCTGTAGTACATCTTTTTATCCGATCTAAATGATTTATAAAAGTGAAATGCTTTTAAATGTGGAATTCTTTTTCAGGCTCAGCATAACACAAGAATGCTAGCTACGTATGCAGCTATTGATCCTAGAGTGCAGTACTTGGGGTATACCATGAAAGTGTTTGCTAAGGTATTTATGAAAAAGATAATAATGCATTATAATACTTACTGTAGCTAAAATGAAATGTACTATTGCCCAACTTGTGAAAAATATTGTCTCAGCTTTGTTTAGCTAAACTTTGAAAAGGAAACATTCATCACTAAATGAGCAGGGAGGTTTTTGGTGGTGGTAGTTTTTCATATGTGTCCTCTTTTCTTAGGCCTAGCACTCCAGTAAATTTCTGGGAGTAAAATTTCTCAATGTAACAATGATTTTCAACCTCAAACTGGGGAGTTAGCTTTCCATCCTAATTAAGACTCTCTGGGGGGGGGGGGGAAGAATCTCTGGATCTTGGGTCCATATTCCCAGAGGGATAAAGAATAGGAAGGGGATGGGACATGGAGCTCTGGGGGTAGGAATTGTGTGGACATGTACCCTTCTTATCCTGCAGTCTTGTCAATATTTCCATTTTGTTAATAAAAATTTTAAAAAGGGGGGCTGGGTTGTGGCTCACCTGGTTGAGAGCACATGTTACAGTGCACAAGGACCCAGGTTCAAGCCCCCGCTCCCCACCTGCAGGGGGAATGTTTTGTGAGTGATGAAACAGGGCTGCAGGTGTGTCTCTGTTTCTTCTTCGCTATTCCCCCTCCCCTCTCAATTTCTCTCTGTCTCTATCCAATAAATAAGTAAAGATAATAAAAAACTAAAAAGATATAAAAATTAAATAAAAGAATCTCTGGGTTAGGAAATCCTTTATTTGGGTTTAGTAGCAAAATTTTTGGACCAAGAAAACAAAACAAACAATACCAATAAAGCCTTGTATTTCTTCTACTATAACACACAACAGTGGAATTTTCTTTTTGCCAAGTGTATAAAGTCTAAAGGCTGGCACTTTTGTACCCCTTGCTTACTTAAGTGTCTGCTTAATCTTAGTTGTCTAATGTTTGTGAATGTGATGGAAGTGTTTTCTTTTAGTACATGAGTTGCCTGATTATATTTTCATATCAAAAAACCAACTCAATAAAGGGGAGTGAGTTTGTATGTGTGTGTGATTTACTTAACTATTTAGTGAGAAAGAACTAAAGCATTACTCTGACATTTCTGTATGCCATGTGTTTTGGTAATAAAAACTAGTGGTTCATATCAGAGTAGCAACTTCTCAACTTTTTTTTAAATATAATAACAGCTATAGTCTTGGTAAAGGGAGCTTTTTGGGGATTCTTTTAAAAATATTTTTATTACCTTTATTTATTTATTGGATAGAGACAGCCAGAAATCAACAGGGAAGGGGTTATAGAGAAGGAGACAGAGAGACACCTGCAACACTGCTTCACCACTTGCAAAGTTTTCCCCCTGCAGGTGGGGGCTGGGGACTCAAACCCAGGTCCTTGCACATTGTAACATATGTGCTCAACCAGGTGTGCCACCACCAGGCCATTTATTTACTTATTATTGTATAGAGACAGAGAAATTGAGAGAGGAGAGGTGGTAGAGACAGACAGAGACAACTGCAGCCCTTCTTCACCACTCATGAAGATTTCCCCTTGCAGGTAGGGACCGGGGCCCTAGATATAGTGAAGTGTGTGAATCTCCCAGCACAGTTTTGCTGTTGTTGTCATTTAAGATTTATTTATTGGGGGTCGGGGGGTAGTGCAGCGGGCTAAGCGCAAGGACCGGTGCAACCCACCTGCTGGGGAGTTAGTTGCTTCACAAGCGGTGAAGCAGGTCTGTAGGTATCTTTCTCTCCCCTTCTCTGTCATCCCCATCTTTCAATTTCTGAGAAAATTTTCTGGGGGAAAAGTTTTCTGGGAAAAAAATGACCTCCAGAAACAGTGGGCTCATAGTCAGGCAACAAGCTCCAGCAATAACCCTGGAGGCAAAAAAAATATTTATTAACTAATGAGGAAGAGAAGGGGAGAGAGAAAGAGAACCAGAGCATCACTGTGGTACATGCAAATGCTGGGCATTAAACTTGGGACCTCATGCTTCAGAATCCCAACATTTTTATTTACTATACCACCTTCTGAGCCATTATATTCTATTACTATGCAAAGAACCTTCTTGTTCTTTTCTAATAGTTACACACTATTTTATTGTAATGTGAACGTTTAACCAGGTTTGCCTCTGCCCAACGCCCAGCACACCTGCACACCTTTGTGTAGATACTTGTCACTGTACCTCAGTTAAGCCTATGCTTTACCAATGAGCCGTACCCTGTTTGTGAGCTTTTTTTTTTTTCCTTCAGGGTTATGACGGGGGCTTGGTGCCTGCACTTTGAATCCACTGCTCCTAGAAGCCATTTGTTCACTTTTGTTGCCCTTGTTGTTTATCGTTATTATTATCATTATTATTGTTGTTGCTAGATAAGACAAATCGCGAGAGAAGGGGAAGACAGAAGAGGGAGAGAAAGATAGATACCTGCAGACCTGCTTCACCACCTGTGAAGTGACCACCCCCCGCAGGTGGGGAGCCAGGGAGGGGGGTGCTGGAACTGGAACTGGGGTCTTTATACGGTCCTTGAGCTTTGCACCATGTGCACTTAACCCGCTGAGCTACTGCCCAGCCCCCGTTTCTGAGCTTTTGCTATTAAAATGGAACTTTATTTCATGTATTTTTGGAGATATTTGCAAGATAGGTTCTTAGAATAGAATTCCTAGGTTAAAGGAAGCATGCTTTTATAATGTTGATAGTGCCAAATTAATCTTCACAAAATGTGTGTCAATTTATATCCTATCTGTAATGTATAACTATGCCATTTACCTATACCACCTGTAGTAGTTTTTTATTACCTCTGGACCATTTGCTGCTTTAATGGGTTTAAAAGTGACATCTTTAATGTAGTCACTAGTTCTGCATGAAGTAAGATTCTGAAGTGTAGTGTGTATTTATATTTCTTCAGCGATGTGACATTGGAGATGCTTCTCGCGGAAGTTTATCTTCATATGCTTATATCCTCATGGTGCTGTACTTTCTGCAGCAGAGAAAACCGCCTGTTATCCCAGTTTTGCAAGAGGTAGGTGTTTAAGGAAACTGTAAAGGAGTTTCTCATGAAAACCATAAATCTGTACTCAGTAGATTTCACCATGGAGAACATTTCATATCATGGATGTTATATGATTTTCCCCTATGAGTGGTTTAATCAGTGAACCTTTTTATAAAATATATTATGGGAGAGTGTACCCCAGCAAAAGGGTACTAGAGGAACAGAACTATTGAATACCTTTTGTAACATTTTTGTTTTGTCACAGTATTGGAGAAGATTATGAATTTCTTATTTTAAGTATTTGATTTTTAGTTAAAATAAATTTAAAAAGATTAAATCTTAGTCACTCCCCACCTCATTTTGTCTTAAATGCAAATACATAAGTTTCTTTCCCTCAGATTATTTTTCCTCCTCCTGCCTGGCAAATGAAGTTTGATGTGTTCCTTTGTATATTTTGGTCAACTTTGAATTTGGGTTAGGAGAAAAACCCAAGGAAATTCGTCTTCATTTCTGTAAGGTCATGTGAATTGCAATAAGAATATACGTTAAAATATACAAATTATACTCATACTCACTTAGACTTGTTGACTCATAAAATCTCTTTAGCAAACTTATACTTTCTGTAATAGGTTCAAAGGAGTTCTTAATTATCCATCTGTTTCTCCTCATTCTGGCACAAAGTGGATTTGCAAGCACTAGGGAGGACCAGTTCTAATTTCTTAGAAAGGTGGGTTTTTTTTTTTTTTTTGAGGTGTAAGAAGATCATCAAAACTGTTGAGCAAAAGCAGGAATTACTTAGAAAAGCACATACTCTTATTTCATATAAACTTCCATAATCATGATAAAAAAATTAAAAATAACAAGCTATATGGTGGATGTCAGATGGCCATAGTAAACCTCAAAAAGTTCTAATGCTATCATGTGATTGTAGCAGCATTTCCTAGACTTTAATTTGCTATTTTTTAGTAATATACTTTTTAACAAAATTGTTCACTATGGGATATTTAACTTTAGCATGAATTAAGTCTACTCAATTCAGGTTATCCTGATAATTGTTAAGGCTTTAAAATTTAGGATTCTTTTGCACGATTGCTCTAGTAATACCATAGTAGCCATCATCACGCTGACAGAGTTACAGTGATAAGCACAGATGGAATACAGACTTCTTTTCATAGTGATTTTTGTTCTCATTCTGTCATTCATGGTTGAGACAGCATGATATAATAAAAAGAGAAGATCCTGATTTTGGAGCTAAGAGATATAGATTGTAATTCATTTAGATTGTAATTTCTGACATTTCTTAAACAAGCTACCAATCTCCACTTATCTTGAATGTTACCATCAATCAAAAATGTAGGAACATCGTTATTTCACTGTTTATATGATGAATAGAGACATCAGATACCTTTGAATTTGCTAAGTGCTAAAGTAGGTGTTTATAAATAAAGGTTGTTTTATTACTTTTATTGTAATTATTATTAGCAACTGCATTAACATTATTTCTCGGAAAGCGTAGGTAGAATTGCCATAGCCAACTTCAAGAACTTTTCCGTTATCTGCTTAACAGACAGTGAATGATGAAATGAGACAGTCCCTGGAATGTTTTCCATCATATTGAGCTATGATTGTGGGGGGATTTGTGATACATATGAACTGATGATATATGGATTTTTACTTCTGGCCTTTTTTGCTTGTCATATTTGACCCCATTGTCCATTGCTCTCGCATCATTTAAGTATTGGTCATTGGCATCGATCAACTTTTAAGGGTAAGGACATTTTCTAATGAAGCTGATGATCTTTGACTCAATTTGTAATTGAACCTAGACTTTGAGTGTTTTTCATGTTTCACAGTACAAAGTTTATTGGGTCAAAAGGAGCTTTCTGAGCAGAATGCATTTGTGTTCTGTGTAGCAAACTGCCATAAGTAAAAGTGATTTTTTTCATATAAAAATTAATATTAAAAGACAATCTAGGTTTATTAGTTACACTTGATACTATGAATTTGTATGTTTCTTAGCTCATACCAGCTAATTTTTTTTGCAGTTTAATGGATGAAATTTGAAGACACTGTGCTAAATGAAATAAGCCAATCACAAAAGGATAAATATTATATAATTTCCCTTATGTATACCTAGAGATACCTAGAGTAGTCAAGTTCATAGAGCTGGAAAGTAGAATGGTATTTGCCAGGCACTAGGGGACAGAGAAGTAGGGAATTACTGTTGAATAAATTTGGGGTTTCGTTTTTGCAAGTTGAAAATAATTGTGTAGATGATAGCGCGACTATGACTGCACTTTATTTTACTGAGCTGTACACTTAGACATTAAGATGGTAAATTTTTTAAGTAGAACTTATTTGAGTTAATACTAGTTTGCAACACTGTACAGATTTCAGATGCACAGTTTCTAACCTTAGCGACCATAAATATCACACCATACATACCTAGCACCAAGGAGTTGTTCTGTCACCACCTGCCACCAACCAGTTGGTTCCCTTGATCTGTTTCAGCCCATCTCCCTTGCTCTCTGGTAACCACTGTTCTGTTATTAGAGATTAGTAGCTTGCTTTATCTTTTCATTCAGTGAGATGGTGATTTTTATAAAACTAAAGTGTATTTTGCCACAAATTAAAAACTTCGATTTAAACATATCAGTAGGTCTTAAGGTATTATAGTAGAACAAAGTAAATTTGGGAATATATAGGACTACTTTTCCAAATAACTTGCTTGGCGAGGTTCGAGAAGATGGGCTTGAATATTTAAGTTGTAGATCGGTATTAAGAGGAAGAGAAAAGAGGGAAACAGAAAAATAAATGTGTGTGTGTCCAACAACAGATGAGTGGCTGAGCAAGTTGTGGTCTATATACACAATGGAATACTACTCAGCTGTAAAAAATGGTGACTTCACCGTTTTCAGCCGATCTTGGATGGACCTTGAAAAAATCATGTTGAGTGAAATAAGTCAGAAATTGAAAGATGAATATGGGATGATCTCACTCTCAGGTCGAAGTTGAAAAACAAGATTAGAAAAGAAAACACAAGTCGAACCTGAAATGGAATTGGAGTATTACACCAAAGTAAAAGACTCTGGGGTGGGTGGGTGGGGAGAATACAGGTCCATGAAGGATGATGAATGACATAGTGGGGGTTGTATTGTTAAATGGGAATCTGGGGAATGTTATGCATGTACAAACTATTGTATTTACTGTTGAATGTAAAATATTAATTCCCCAATAAAGAAATAAATTATTAAAAAAAAAGAATACAAAAAATAAAAAAAATGTGTGTGTAAGAGGAAGAAAATAGCATTGGTGTTTCTAAGGGCTGAAACAAATTGTAAACTTAGGCCCTGTTCATAAAAACAGACAACTCAGCGAAAAGATATGTTCCAAAGTTGATGGTTCCATTCCGTGTTTACCAGCCAGCATATGTGGGTTTGGATCATAGTGGTTAGTCAAAATTAAGAGTAGTTTTTAAAACATTAAAGTCTAAAGAATGAGCTTGGATTCATTCCATCTAATACCTATAACAGTATTCTAATATATGAAATATACTTTGGACTTTAAAAAACTTTTATTTCTTCTCTGGGGATATTGTGTCTGTTTTTTTTTTTTTTTTTTTCTTTTAAATGCTGTGTGGCACCACTGTATAGCACTCACGAAGCTTCTCCTTTGCATGGGTACTCCCATGTGGTGACAAGGGGCTTAAACTCGGTTCTCAATCATGGTAAAATTTGTGCTCTACCTGGTGAGCCAATGTCCCCCTAGTCCCTTTAGAACTAATACTTATAATTGTTAGGTTCCCCTTTTTTGTATTTATAAATATTTAAATCCATGCTGGCTTATTTACATGTCACATATTAATATAAAAATACCTTAAATAGCTTAAATCCCTGAAAACTTTATCTGTTTTTGAAACTTACATAAACATGCTTACACAATAAATACATTCATTCAACAAGCATTTCAAGTATTGTTTATATGGCAAGCTAGTCATATAATAGGGATTTTTGGGGGGGCTTGGGAGGGCTCCAGAGCTAAGTTCTTACCCATAAGTAAACCTGAGTGATGATCTGGGCATGTAGTTAATTTTGTAAATCACTATCCCATCTAAAATGGAAAGAGCTGTGTGAGCCTACTCATCTAGTGGTGTTAAAGTACATTCTTACTAACTTTTGGGAGTTCATTAGTGCATGTATGAGGAATGGAAGAAGAAGATGAGAGATTCATTATCTCCACTCAGAATCCAATCAGAGTATCCCTGCTTTCATCTGTGTTACGTATTGAACTTTTTGGAATGTTCAACATTAGGAAAGTAGAAAGTTTAAACTAAAGGGAATCGGGCAAGTTAAGCACACGTGGCGTGAAGCGCAAGGACCAGTGTAAGGATATCAGTTCGAGCTTTTGGCTCCCCACCTGCAGGGGAGTCACTTCACAGGTGGTGAAACAGGTCTGCAGGTGTCTGTCTTTCTCCCCCTCTCTGTCTTCCTCTCCTCTCTCCATTTCTCTCTGTCCTAACAACGACGACAGCAATAACAACAACAATAATAACTACAACAATAAAAAACAAGGGCAACAAAAGGGAAAAATAAATAAATATAAAAAGTAAAAAAAGAACGTTTAACTAAAAATAAAACTTGGAAACAACTGACCTAAAAAAATTTAATAACATTTTCATTGAGAAAACTGAGTATTTATGTGGTCTGGGAGGTGGTGCAGTGGATAAAATACTGCATTCTCAACCATGAGGTCCTGAGTTCAATCCCCGGCAGCACATGTACCAGAGTGATGTCTGGTTCTTTCTCTCTGCCTATCTTTCTCATAAATAAATTCGAAAGAGAAAGGAAGGAAGGAAGACAGGAAGACAACAGTATTTAGGAGGCTAATTGTCTTACCCAGGATCATTTTTAAGTATAACTGAGATCTGCAAACTACGAGTCAACTGTAATATTTACTTGACTTCATCTTTAATACTCTTATAGAAAGACCAAAAAGGTAACTCGTCTGGATAGTGAGCTTGCTTTGTCATATATGTAGCCACAGGTCAAGCCAAGCCACTACCATACTAGGGGAAGCTTTGGTGCTTTGGCGTCTTTCCCTCTGTCTCTATTTGTTTCTCTCATACTGTCTGAAAAAGTCAGCCCAGAGAGACAAAGCACTGGCAACAACAGTATTTTAAAAAAAAAAAAAAAAAAAAAAAGAAATGTCTCACTAAAAAAAAAAAAAAAATGTCTTAGAATTGCTTGTAGAAGTTACTTGTGTCTATACAATAATCTAACAAAATTAATAAAGTAAACATTACTGCTTCTACCCCACTCCTTCCTAAGGACAGTAAATTGTTATAATTCTGAAATATTTTAAAGTCTTCATAAGAATATCAGGGAAAATTACATAATTTTATCTCCTTAAAATCACTGATCCAGGGTGGGGCCAGTTGGTGGCACCTGATTGAATGTACACATTACTGTGTGCAAGGACCTAGGTTCTAGGCCCTTTCCCACCTAAAGGAGGAGAGCTTCACAAGCAGTGATGCCAGTGTCTCTCTTTCTCCCTCACCATCTCCCACTTCCCTCTTGATATCTCTATGTCGATAGCCAGTAATGATAATAATAATAATAGTAAATTAATCAGGAGCATTTTACCCCTTTTCTGTCACAAATAACTGAGTAAAAGGCACCAAATCCGTTTCCTAAAGCAGTTCTAATGATTCTCTTTGGATACCAAGCAATAGGCACTATATGTGATCCTTGATGACAATGCATTTTTAGTTTTTCTCTTGTATTTTACTCTTTATTGATCTGTATATGCTTTCATAAAGCAAATAGATTTATGAAATCATTTGTAGACTGTGGTGGTCTTAAGATACCACTTTCCACTTTTAGTTTTTCTGATATGTCTTATTTATTAATAACTTGAGATTAAATTAATACCATTCTGACATGCAACTTTGGGGGGGGAAATCTCGATGTCTGTTCTAGGCAAATTCTAAAATGATATGAGAGTATTTAGCTTTTTGGGTTGAGTGATCTGAAATAATAAAATCAATCTTTTATACAGATCTTTGATGGAAAACAGATTCCACAGAGAATGGTTGACGGATGGAATGCATTTTTCTTTGATAAAACAGAAGAACTGGTAATGTTTTCATAATCTATATTAAATAATATTCTTTGATTCCTGCATGATTTCCAAGCTTTAATAATTTCACCTGGACTCTGGGTCTATATTTTGAATAGGTATAATCATCTTTCACTGTCTGTGTATGTTATGTGTATTTTTTTATTTTGCCACCTGTAGAAAAAGCGTTTACCTTCACTTGGAAAGAACACAGAAACTTTAGGAGAGCTTTGGTTGGGACTACTTCGTTTCTATACTGAAGAATTTGATTTCAAGGAGTACGTAATTAGCATTCGCCAAAAAAAGCTGTTGACAACTTTTGAGAAACAGTGGACATCAAAATGCATTGCAATTGAAGGTAATCAGTAGCTGGTATTAATTCAGTTATAAACCCCCCCCCCCAAGAGAAAAGAGAAAGTTAGAGTTTTATTTGGCCAAGGAAATTGAAGGGAGAACTGAAGCATATTAGAAACAGAAAAGGTAGTCCAGAAAGTGGTACAGTAGGTAAAGCATTGGACTTTCAGGCATGAGGTCCTGAGTTCAGTCCCAGGCAGCACATGTACCAGAGCGATGTCTGGTTCTTTCCTCCTGTCTTTCTCATTAGTAAATAAAGTCTTTGTTTTGTTTTTGTTTTGTTTTTTTAAAGGAGGAGAGAAAGAACCAGACATCATTCTGGTACATGTGCTTTGGGGGATTGAACTCAGGACCTCATGCTTGAGAGTCCAATGCTTTAGCCACTGCACCACTTCCCGGACCACAATAAATAAAATATTTTTAAAAAAAAGAAAGAAAGGGAGGGTCAGGTGATAGCACAGCAGGTTTTAAGTATACATGGCACAAAGCCCAAAGACCAGCATAAGGATCCCGGTTCGAACCCCAGCTGCAGGGGGTCACTTCACAGTTGGTGAAGCAGGTCTGTAGGTGTCTGTCTTTCCTTCTCTTTTTCTTCCTCTCCTCTCTCGATTTCTCCCTGTCCTATCCAACAACAACAATGACAGCAATAACAACAACAATAGCAACAACAACAAAAAAACGAGGGCAACAACGGGGAAAAAAATGGCCTCCAGGAGCAGTGGATTCGTAGTGCAGGCACCAAGCCCCAGCAATAACCCTGGAGACAAAAAGAAAAGAAAGAAATTGAAAGGTACCCAAAAGCCACAGTTGAATAGTGCTTTACTTAAAAAAAGTAGGGCTGGAGAGACAGCATAATGGTTATGCAGATGGCTTTCATACTGGGGACGCCAAATTCCCAGGTTCAATTTCTAGTACCACCATTAGCCAGAGGTGAAAAGTGCTCGGTATTAAGTGGGTGCGTGTATGTGTATGTGTATATGTGTACATGCACACATAAATATCTAGTTTGTATATACATATTTGTAAGATTTTTCCCCCTGACTTTAAAAAATTATTTTATGTGGTATGGAACTATACATTGTAATCTTATAACATACTATTAAATTTTTTTATTAAAAACTAGATGGCTGTGGTATCTAGGTTTTCTTTTTTATTATTAACTTCACTTATTGGCTAGAAACAGCCAGAAATCAAGAGCAGCGGGGGAGACCGAGGGAAAGGGAGAGAGAGAGAGAGACACCTGCGGGACTGCTTTACCACTTGCAAAGCTTTCCCCCTCAGGTATGGACCAGGGGCTCAAACCTGGGTCCTTGCACATTGTAACATGCTCAGCCAGATGTGCCACCACCCCATCCCAGGTATCTAGATTTTAATTTTCATGTCTAAATAATGTAGTGATTATTCAAACATGAACTGTTACCATTGAAAATAAAAAATACAGAGAATTTATAATATATATAATTTTATTTGATAGAGACATAGAAATCAAGAGGGAAGCAGGACAGAGAGAGAGAGAGAGAGACAAAGGCAGCACTGCTTCCTCCTGCAGATAGAAACTGAGGAATAGAACCCAGGCCCTTGTGAATTATAATGTGTGCTTTTGCAGAGGGTGCCATCATGTGGCCCTTTTCTTGACTTTTTATTGCCTGCCTTTTTCCCTCCATCCCTTTCCTTTTCCCCTCCCTCCCCTTCTCTTTCTCCTCCTCCCCTCTTCCCCCTTCTTCTCCTCCCCATCTCTCCTCCCCTCCCCTCCCCTCTTCTCTCCTCTCCTCCCTCCCATCCTCCCTGACCTTCTTCCTTTTTTCCATGGAGAGGCAATGAGAGAAAGTAGTGAAAATGTCCACAGCACCAAAGCTTCTTTCAATGCAGTGGGCTCAAACCTGGGTCACAAACATGCCAAAGAAGTGCACTGTTTATTATTTAAATAATGAACTATTTTGCTAGCCCAATTTCTTAGCAGTTTTTGGCCTTTGTTATCTTAATAATTTGTTCACTTGAATGATCTAGATTATATAAATTTTTGTTTGTTTTGCTTTGTTTCTTGTGGAGCCATAACTTGCTCCTGGGCCAACACTTTTTTATTCAGAAAGAGAAGGGGGGTGGAGATATCATAGCACCAGCTCTCCCCCGGTACCTCCCATATGGTGCCGGGGCTTCAACCTGGACCACACACATGGAAAGACACGTGTGTGTCTTTGGCTTTAACTGATGATGCTTTGAATTCTGTAACTACTAAGTGTATTTTATGTTACAGTGAATATAATTCTCAATTTAAAAATAAAATATTTCTTTTCTAGATCCTTTTGACTTGAATCATAACCTTGGTGCTGGAGTTTCTAGAAAAAGTAAGTTTTGAGGGGTAGATAGCTTAATGGTTCTGCAAACAATTTCTCATTCCTGCGGCTCCAAAGTCCCAGGTTCAACCCCCCCACACCACCATAAGCCAGAGCTTAGCAGTGCTCTGGTTTAATAAAAAAAATAAAAGAAAGAAAAAGTAAGTTTTAAATACAGAGATTATGGGCAGGGGAGATAGCATAATGGTTATGCAAACAGACTCCCATACGTGGGTTTCAAAGGTCCTAGGTTCAATCCCCCACACCACCATAAGCCAGAGATGAGCCATTGCTCTGGGTAAAAAATAAATAAATAAATATAGAGATTACATCTAAAGCTTTGACAATTAAGACTTTTGATATTATTGTTTTCTTCCCTTTTCATCAGTGACCAATTTTATCATGAAAGCATTTATCAATGGAAGGAAACTTTTTGGAACTCCCTTTTATCCACTCATTGGCAGAGAAGCTGTAAGTTTACATGTTTGAATTTTTAGTCTTTTTTATAGTTTTCTTTTAATTGTTTTCATACTCCAGTAATCTTGTTGCCAAGTTGGTTTTAGGAATGGAGAAATCATTCTATTGTAGTTGTCTACTTTTTTTGTTTTAGCCCTTATGGTCCATAATGAGAAAACTGTTTCCTAAATGTTGTTCATATATTTTAAATTGGAATACAGCTCCATGAGTACAGGACCTCCTAGAGGTTCACCATCTGCTTGCTGTCTAGCGACTCTCATGTTGTTTGATACATAGGTTACACCTAAGTAAGCATTTATTGAGTAAATGAGGTGGGTACTCAAGACAGGTCTTTAATTTGAGATGGTACTGGCCCTCTTCAGATCGCTAAGCCCCTTGATGAAAACATGCAAAGAATTACTTCATTATTTGCTAAGATATCTGCTCTTGTGCATTTTGATGTTGCCCTGGTAAACTGAATTAGCTCACATGTAACTGCAAAGATTCCTTTTGCCTGAACTGTGTGGCATAATCATGTCCCTATATCCATGATCTCATGCTGGTTATCCCTTGTTTTCTGATGGGTGGAGGCTTGTTTCATAGAGAAATTTCTAAGAGAAGAATTCTGAAGAGAGAAGCCATTGCATATTGCATACTGAATGTCCTTAAACCTGTTCAGTCAAAGTTCAGTATTCGTTTTTTTAAACTTTTTCTAAGTATTCTTGAGGCTTTAATAAGTCTAGCTTTTCTTCCCTGGAGCAGGCTTTCCCCCGTGTTCTCAGGGGAGTTGTTGTTGGGGTTTGTTTGTTTGTTTTTGGTCCTTCCACGTAATGATGATAATAATTACAAAGAAGAAAAAATAACATTAAAATTTCAAAAAAAATTATGCAAAAACAAAATGCCTAACAAAAGGAAAATTAAAAACTTTTTTTTTTTAAAACCATACCACTGCTTAGTTCTGGGTTATGGTGGTGCAGGGGATTGAACTTGGGACTTTGGAACCTCAAGCATGAGAGTCTCTTTGCATAACCATTATGCTATTTACCCCCGCCTGGAAAATAATTTTATTAGTCTGACAATAAATTTTAAAAATTTAGATCAAAGCAAATCTGGTTTTATGGTAACAAAGCATTTCACTTGAAAATTGTGAGAATTCCAACTAACATATCTGTGGATGTTCAGTAGGAACTTAGTAGTTACATACAGTCTTTTTAGTAAATAACTAAAAAGACTCAGGGAGATGTTACAGCAGGTGGAACATCACACTTGCATGGAAGAGGTCCTAAGTGCAATTCCCAGCATCATATATACTAGAGTGATGCTTTGACTCTTTTTAATAAGAACAATTTTTTTAATGAAATCTTCACTGGAAATGAATTGACTTTAGTCTGAGTACAAAATTTTAGCACTTCTTAGTTAACTGCCACAAGCAGTCCTAACAGATGTCAAGGCCTTTGGATATGATTTAGTTTAGAAGCCAAACAGTAGTTTGCACTTTGTGAAGGCACCAATGCCTCTACCATTTTTTTTTTTTTTCCTTTTCCTTTCCCAGAAATGAAGTCTCACCCACATGTAACTTCACCACCTTGGGCTGCTTTTTCATGCAGATAACAAGGCAGAAAGAGTGAGGAAGAAGCACTTCAGCATTGGAGACTCTTCTAGTTCCATAACATCTGTCATGTGGTATTGGGCTCTAGGCTAGGTTGTTCACATGACAAGCTATGTGCCCTGCTGTTGATTTGTTCTGTTTCATTCAGTGAGACAGACAGAAATTGAGAGGGGAGAGGGAGATAGGGAGAAAGATAGACACCTGCATACCTACTTCACTGTGTCCCTGCCACAGGTAGGGAGCAGGGGCTCAAACTTGGATCAGGTCCTTGCGCATAGTGCTGTGTACACTTAACTGCTGTGCCACTGCTTGCCCCTCCCACCGTTTATTTTAATTTCTTTACTGGAGGATTAATGGTTTACAGTAAAATGCAATAGTTTGTACATGTGTAACATTTCCCAGTTTTCCACCTAACAATTCGGCCCCCACTAGATCCTCCTCTGCCATCATGTTCCAGGACCTGAACCCTCCCTCCCTCTCCAGAGTCTTTTACTTTTGTGCAATACACCAACTCTAGTCCAAGTTCTGCTTAGTGTTTTCCCTTCTGTTCTTGTTTTTCAACTTCTGCCTTTGAGTGAGATCATCCCATATTCATCCTTCTGTTTCTGACTTAATCTCACTTAACATGATTTCTTCAAACTCCATCCAAGATGGGGTGAAGAAGGTAAATTCACCATTTTTAATAGCTGAGTAGTATTCCATTGTGTATGCATACCATAACTTACTCAGCCACTCATCTGTTAATGGACAACTGGGTTGCTTCCAGGTTTTGGCTATTACAAATTGTGCTGCTAGGGGGTTGGGTGGTAGCGCAGCGGGTTAAGCGCACAAGGTGCAAAGCGCAACAGCCAGCCTAGGGATCCCAGATCGAGTCCCCGGCTCCCCACCTGCAAGGGAGGGGGTCTCTTCACAGGCAGTGAAACAGGTCTGCAGGTGTCTGTCTTTCTCTTTCCCTCTCTGTCTTCCCCTCCTCTCTCCATTTTTCTCTGTCCTATCCCAACAACGAAGACAGCAACAACATTAATAACTATTACTACAATTAAAAAAAGGTCAACAAAAGGGAAAATAAAAATAAGCAATAAAATATATATAAAAAATAAATTGTGCTGCTATGAGCATAGGTATACACAAATCTTTTCAGATGGGTGTGTTTGATTCGTTAGGATA
Organism: Erinaceus europaeus; assembly: GCF_950295315.1. Taxonomy (NCBI): domain Eukaryota; kingdom Metazoa; phylum Chordata; class Mammalia; order Eulipotyphla; family Erinaceidae; genus Erinaceus; species Erinaceus europaeus. The sequence continues at coordinate 70,984,016 of NC_080174.1, read as the reverse complement.
TATCCTGAGGAGAGGAATTGCAGGGTTATAGAGTAGGTCCACTTCTAGCCTTATAAGAGTTCTCCACAGAATTTGGACCAATTTACATTCCTGCCAGAAGGGTTCCTTTGTCCCCACAACCTCTCCAGCATTTGTTGTTGCTATCCTTTCTGATATATGACATTCTCACAGGAGTGAAGTGGTATCTCATTTTTGTCTTTACTAGCATTTCTCTGACAGTCAGTGATTTGTAGTGCAGTGGATTTGTAGTGCAGGTACCAAGCCCCAGGGATAACTCTGGAGGCAAAAAAAAAAAAAAAAAAAAAGATATTGATGTTAATCATTCTGAATCTTATTTTTCATATTATGGTTTCAGTGAAATCAAATATTTGTTGCTATTTCCATTTTAAAAGTCTACTGGTATCTTATTCTCCTTTCTATTTAGATCCAAAAGTATAGTTCTTTTGTTTTTTGTTTTTCTGTTGTGTCTTCAAGACTTGGGAGGCAGTGCAGTAGCTAACGTGCTAGGCTTGGAAGCTTGAGGTCTTGACTTTGAGCCCTAGCATTGCGTGTGCCAGAGTGATGCTCGGGCGCGTCTTCTCTTTCTCTCCTTCTGCCTCCCAGCCCCAGTCAATGAATATGCATAAAATCTTTTTTTAAAATTATGTTTTCTCAGGAGTCGGTCGGTAACGCATTGGGTTAAGCACAGGGAGCGCAGAGCAAAAGGACCGACGTAAGGATCCCGGTGCAAGCCCCCAGCTCTCCACCTGCGAGGGAGTCGCTTCACAGGCGGTGAAGCAGGTCTGCAGGTGTCTGTCTTTCTCTCCCCCTCTCTGTCTTCCCCTCCTCTCTCCATTTCTCTCTGTCCTAACAACAACAACATCAGTTACAACAACAACAACTACAACAATAAAACAACTAGTGCAACAAAAGGGAATAAATAAATAAATATTTTTTAAAATATATGTTTTCTCTTTAGGAATACTTCTTTGACTCCAGAGTATTAACAGATGGAGAACTTGCTCCCAATGATCGATGTTGCCGTGTGTGTGGAAAAATAGGCCACTACATGAAAGACTGCCCTAAGAGGAGAAGGTTGGCAACTGTCTGCTTATTGTCATTTCAGGGAAAATAATTGTAGCTTTTATCTGTGTTCAGAAATGTTTAAATGAGAAAAGCACAGTTTTAAATTGGACCTTAGTGAAATATTAGGTTAGAACTTTATGATTATGCAAGGTTTGTGTTACAGTATTATCTCACAAGATTCATTTATTCACATATTCATTAACTCATAGTTTTTAAAAAATACTTATTTGGGGAGTCGGGCTGTAGCGCAGCGGGTTAAGCGCAGATGGCGCAAAGCACAAGGACCGGCATGAGGATCCCGGTTTGAACCCCGGCTCCCCACCTGCAGGGGAGTCGCTTCACAGGCGGTGAAGCAGGTCTGCAGGTGTCTATCTTTCTCTCCTCCTCTCTGTCTTCCCCTCCTCTCTCCATTTCTCTCTGTCCTATCCAACAACAACAACAACAATAATAACTACAACAATAAAACGACAAGGATAACAAAAGGGAATAAATAAATAAAATAAATATAAAAAAATACTTATTTGATAAAGACAGAGAAATTGAGAGGGAAGTGGATGATAGAGAGGGGGAGGGAGAGAGAGAGAGCACTGCAGCACTGCTTCACCACTCATTAAGCTTCCTCCCTGTAGGTGGAGACCAGAGCCACAAACCTGGCTCCTTGAGTTGTAGCATGTGCACTCTGCTGGGTATACCACTGCCTGCTCCCAACCCCCTCCCTCTTTTTTTGTTGAAGAAGCACTTAAACCTACTGTGTGCTGAGGATTGTGCTAGGAATAAATTTTTAAAAAGTATCGGGAGAGGGAATTCTTGCTGAGTGCCTCACAATCATACAAACCAATAGTTAAAAACAAAGTGCATTTGTGAGGTATATGCTATGGGAAAAGAAAGAAAAAATATACACATGTATACCTACCTCTTAAATACTCTGAAAAAAATTTTTTTTCTGTGTTCTGTTATTAATAGGTGAGGAAAATCACTATCTACTTACTTACATTTTACTTGTAAAACCTTACCTAATATAAAGAACTTAAAACTGTTAAGACAAAACAACCTTTTAACATCCATTAGTACTTTTTACTAACTTAAAATACTTAACATTTGTGAGCGTTACTTTAATCTTTTTTTTTTTTTTTTTTTTTTTTTTTTTTTTTTTTTAATACTAGAGCACTGCTCAGCCCTGGCTTATGGTGGTATGGAGTTTGAACCTGGGACCACTGGTGCCTGAGGCACAAGAGTCTCTTTGCATAACCATTATGCTGTCTCCCCTTTACTCCTTTTAGAGTGAGATTATAAATACAAATAGCTAAGGATTGTTACAAGCTAGAGTTTGATATTAAAACATTGACACTTTTGATATAAAGTCATTGTAGTACCCGGTACTTGCCGTTTAAAAAGGTGTGCTCTAACTGTGCTTCCTCTTTGCTTCGAAAAGCTGCATCAAACAGTGGGCATGTTAGTTCCTTGGTTATTCAAGACACTCTTGTAAAGTTTAGTTTGTCTGTGACTCAAACTCAGTTGACAAGTCCCTAGCCCCACATTATTGGTATCAGCAGTTTACTGTTTAGACTAAAGAAGAAAGACAGTGAAGAAGAGAAGGAAGGAAATGAAGAGGAGAAAGATTCTCGAGACCTTGACCCCCGAGACCTCCATGATGGTCGAGACGTCAGAGACCCTAGAGACCTCAGATGTTTTATATGTGGAGATGCAGGGCATGTGCGAAGGGAGTGCCCAGAGGTCAAGCTGGCCCGTCAGAGGAATAGCAGTGTGGCAGGTAAATGGACAAGCTCAAAACCAGTTTTTAGTGGAAATAAAATAATTTATGTTTCTGTCATGTCACTATTTTTCTTTATTCTTATTTTGAACATTTTAATTATTTTTTTAAAAGATTTATTTAGTTATTATTGGATAGAGACAGAAATTGAGAGGAGAGGGAGAGGTAGAGAGGGAGAGAGACAGAGGAGACACCTGCAGCACTGCTTCACCACTTGTGAAGCTTCCCCCCTGCAGGTGGGGACCCAGGGCTTGAACCTGGTTCTTGTTCACTGTGATGTGTGCATTTAACCAGGTGCACCACCACCTGACCCCTGAGCATTTTAATTCTTAAGTGCAACGGGTTACGTGCACATGGCGCGAAGTGCAAAGGCCGTTATAAGGATCCCAGTTCAAGCCCCTGGCTCCCCACCTGCAGGGGAGTCGCTTCACAAACAGTGAAGCAGGTCTGTAGGTGTCTATCTTTTTCTCCCCATCTCTTGTCTTCCCCTCCTCTCTCCATTTCTCTCTGTCCTATCCAACAACAACGACATCAATAACAACAATAACTACAACAATAAAACAACAAGGGCAAAAAAAAGAAATAAATAAATATTTGAAAAAAAGAAAAAAACTACAGTTTAGGCAAGCAGGCTTTTGAGCATACATTGATATGTTCACTATCAAAGGTCTTAGCAAGTTATTGTATTTAACGAACTTCCTCTTTAACCCTTTGGATTTGAGACAATCTCTTTTCTCTTTCACTCACTGTTCTTGATGTTTTTCAAACATTCATGAGTTTTTCTCAAGAAACATACAGGGGAAATTATAGTTTTTTTCACTGCTTACTATGGAGGTGGGAGTCCTGTTCTATTATATTTGATATAATATTTTAATATTTTTATATTTATTTTCCTTTTTGTTGCCCTTGTTTTTTATTGTTGTAGTTATTATTGTCATTGTTAGATAGGACAGAGAGAAGTGGAGAGAAGAGAGGAAGACAAAAGAGGGGGAGAAAGATAGACACCTGCAGACCTGCTTCACCGCCTGTGAAGCGACTCCTCTGCAGATGGGGAGCCGGGGCTCGAATGGGATCCTTATGCTGGTCCTTGCGCTTCGCACCATGTGCGCACAACCCACTGTGCTACCACCCAACTCCCAAAATATCTTAATATTCAGTAACCCAAATTGAGATTTTATTGAATGAAATAAAGTATTTTAGAAATGATGAGGCTCAGTGCCAACACAATGAATCCACTACTCTCAGCAACCTTTTTTTTTTTTTTTTTTTTCTATTTTATTTTGTTTTACAGGGTAGAAAGAAATTGAGAAGGGAAGGGGGATGGAAAAGAGGTGAGAAAAATAGACCTGCAGGAGGGAAGCTTCATAAGTGTGAAGTGGTGCTGCACGTGTCTCTCTGCCCCACTTTTTTTTTTTAATAAAGATTATTTATTAGAAAGGTAGGAGGATACACAAAGAACCAGATATCATTCTGGTGTACGTGCTGCCAGGAATCAAACTCTGGACCTCATGCTTGAGAGTCTTAACGTTTTATCCATTGCATCACTTCCTGGATCAGTTTCTTTTCCTCTCTATCCCCCCTCCTCTCTTTAATTTCTCTCTGTCCTATCATATAAATAATTACAAATAAATAAAAAAATAATTGGCTGTGGGACAGAAGGGTTGAAGTGGATGGAGTGTTCTGAGTTTGATCCTCCCCAACATCTGGTGTGCTTGCTGCTCTCCTTTCTCTAATAAATATTTTCTTAATGAAAAACAATGTCATACATATTTCACTAAAATCATCGCTACCAAGTCCAAGCTTACAGTCACTGAGAGATTTAAAAGACTCTCACTCCCTTGGAGTTTATTGGTGGTCATTTCTATCTGTTGATTTTCTTTCTGATGTGTTCTCTTAGCAGCCCAGCTGGTCCGAAACCTTGTAAATGCCCAGCAGGTGGCTGGTTCAGCCCCGCCACAGGGAGATCAGACTGTAAGGACCCGACAGTCCTCAGAATGTGTAAGTACTATTAACTGCAGGCAAGTTGGTCTTAGCAGGTTAATGTACTGTCATTGGCAGGAATGAGAGGTGGGAGAGGGAACTTCTGGAGCAAAGACTAGAGGAGGAGTTTAGCAGAGCATTCATACACTCCAGCCCTACCCACAGGGATTCCCCTGCCCCATGATTTCTTTATCCAGTCATCAGTGGATGGGTATTTCAGTTGCTTCCTTGAAGTTATGAATAATGCAGCTGTGAACGTAAGAGCACATATAGCCCTTCAAGTTAGTATGTTCATGTCTTTGGTAATCCCTGCTCTCTTAGCAGACTGCATCTGTTTACTCTCCATTATATTATACTTCCTTTTCCTAAAATGGGTTTAGATGATCCTTCTTCAGGAGTTTCTTTCCCTTTTTTGCCTCCAGGGTTATCACTGGAGATGGTGCTGCCAGCAGTACAAGTCCGCTGCTCCTGGGGCCTTTTTTTTTTTTTTTTTTAACATTTTATTGTATAGGACAGAGAGAAATTGAGAATGGAGGGGAATATAGAGGGGGAGAGAAAGACACTTGCAGACCTGTTTCACCGCTTGCGAAGTGACCCCCTTGCAGGTGGGGGGCTGAGGGCTCAAACCGGGATACTTGGTGAATCTTTGCACTTTGTAATATATGCACTATGGCCCGCCCCCCTCAGGAGTTTCTTTATACCTTGTACATTCTTTATCATAGTAATAATGTACTTTGACTGTGTAGTTGTCACCTGCTCCTTCTCTCTTTCTCTCATAAACTTTAAACTCCACCAAGGCATACATAGTAGTATTGTATTTTTAGAACCTAGAACAGTGGCTAGTATACGATCGATATTCAGTAAATACTTGTTGAGTGATTAAATGAAAGTGACTGTGAGATACTTAGTACAAGTTTCTCTTTAGTACTGGGAATGTGGGTTCTGTGTGATGGTAATAATGTCTAGGCACTCTCTTTAGACAGTAAGATTATTTATGAGGTGTTATTTCCTCTGTGAGAGAGTGGTTGTGAGCCTTGGTAAAAATTCTGCCTTAATGTAAAATGAGGTTCTGTTATTATTTTTTACACTTGATCTTAGCCAAAAGGCCAAGAAGTGATCTGTTACCAGTTTTTATTTTATTATGTGCATTGTAGAATTCTTTTTACAGTGTTCTAAGGAAATAACTTCATGTTTTTATTTTGGTAAAGTTTTGCTTTTATAAAATTAAAATGTTTGTAAATTAATTTTAAAATATACTTTTTTTTCTTCTCTGCAGTCTGACTCACCATCTTACTCTCCTCAGCCTCAGACTCAGCCATTTCCACAAAACTCTTCCCAACCAACTGCCATTACCCAACCTCCATCTCAGCCAGGATCCCAGCCCAAGCTTGGCCCACCTCAGCAAGGAGCCCAGCCGCCCCATCAAGTCCAGATGCCTTTGTATAACTTTCCCCAGTCACCACCAGCTCAGTATTCTCCCATGCACAACATGGGGTTATTGCCAATGCACCCTCTTCAGATCCCTGCCCCATCGTGGCCTATCCATGGCCCGGTGATCCACTCAGCACCAGGCAGTGCCCCCAGCAATATTGGCCTGAACGATCCCAGCATTATTTTTGCGCAGCCTGCAGCCAGACCAGTGGCTATTCCTAGCTCCTCTCATGATGGACACTGGCCTCGTACTGTGGCTCCAAATTCCCTGGTCAACAATGGTACAGTAGGGAATTCAGGTAATTTTTCCTTTTATCCTTTTATAAAAAGGTAGAGTTATTGGTATTGCTGGTTGAATTTGGAAGAAATCAGAGGGAAAAAATGGCAAGCAATGTTTGGGGAAGAGGAAGTATCGGATTAAATAAAGAGAGTGAGCTGTGCATCTGAAGATACAGTCCAACTGGGAGAGCACAGGACTGTGGCACTCACTTCATTCTCTGCTGCTGCATGTACCAGAGTGTTGCTCTGATTTCTTTCTCTCACATAAAACACTTTTTGATATGAGATAGTTTTTTTAACTAAAAATTAAACTATAGCCTTAAATGGTGGATTTTATTATTAGCTCTACCATTTCTTTAATTTTGTGTTCATTGATAGTCATTAACATAATAGTGATATTATTAGCATCCAATTTACAGGGATGTTGTAATATTAGCATGTATAGAAATGTTAAAACGTATAGCAATATACATGAACTTGTCTTTTGTTTATTTTAAAATTTTCCTAGTGTGGTCCAGGAAATGGCGCAGTACATAAAGCATTGGACTCTCCAACATGAGGTCCTGAGTTCAGTCCCTGACAGCACATGTACCAGAGTGATGTCTGGTTCTTCCTCTCCTTCTATCTTTCTCATTAATAAATAAAATCTTTAAAAACTTTTTCCTGAAATATGCTTGTTGTAGGTAGCATTAACATTAATTTTATAGTTGAGGAAATTAAAGAGTTAAGTGAATCATCTTTCATGATTAATTATAGTTGTCTCAAGGCTATAAACAAATTCTTTGTTCAAAACCTATTCTGACTATATCTCAGTAAGGAACAATTCTATGAAAAGAGAAAGATTGGTTGCATTTCAAAAAAAGTTAATAGTTTTTTTCCTGTCATTTAATTACATATTCACTATAGATCATTTGAAAAAATTAATAACCTCAATTCCTAGGCATACCTTCTAGGAAATAATTTGTTGTACTACCATTGGATGGTTTTTTTATTTGCATATCAATATATTTAATAGTTGATATATGCCATAAATACGTCTGCTTTTATTTTTGTTTTAGTGCTATGGCTTTGCTCCTTCACATTTTTATTTGCTGCTAGAATACTTTTTTCTCTTTTAATTTCATATATAGAGAGGAATAAAAAGAATAAGGGCAGGGGTAGATAGCATACCGGTTATGCAAAAAGCCTTAGTGCCTGAGGCTCCAAAGTCCCAGATTCAATCCCCCACCCCACCATAAGCCAGAGTTGAGTAGTGCTCTGGTAAAGAAAAAAAAAAAAAAAAAAAAAAATGAGAGAAACACTAGCACTGCTTCACCACTCATGAAGCTTCCGTAGGATACACGTAGTACTCCCAGGTATTGCTGGGGGTTGAAATTTGTTTTCTCGTGCATGGTGAAGGATATGTTCTGCCAAGTGAGCTGTCTCCCAACCCCTCTAGTTTTTTTTCCATGTGCAGGTCCCAGCTCCACAAAAACCTCCATTACTGAAAATTTGAAATATATACAAAATGGTCTGGGAAGTAGCATGGTAGATAAAGTATTGGACCCTCAAGCATGAAGTTCAGAGTTCAGTTCCCAGCTTTGCATGTGCCAGAGTGATGCTCTGGTTCTCTCACATTTTCTCTGTCTCTTTCATTAATTAATTTAAAAAATAGAAATAACAAGTAAACTAGTAAAATAAATATGAAAAAGAATGGTATACAAAAAAGAGTAAAAAATAATGAATTTTGCCACTACCCAGCTTTAACAGTTACCATGCACAGTACTGTGTGCATAGCAGAGTGCACGCACCATACAGGTGAGCTGTTTTACCTGCCCTGCTTTTTGTCTTTTTAGGATGCTGGACCTTGTCTCAAGTTGTATTAGTTATTCTTTAAGTCGTATGAGTTCTCCAATTTTTTAATATTTATTTATTCCCTTTTGTTGCCCTTGTTTTATTGTTGTAGTTGTTGTTGTTATTGACATCATCATTGTTGGATAGGACAGAGAGAAATGGAGAGAGGAGGGCAAGACAGATGGGGGAGAGAAAGACAGACACCTGCAGACATGCTTCACCGCTTGTGAATTGACTCCCCTGAAGGTGGGAAGCCAGGGGCTCGATTGGGGATCCCTCTGCCAGTCCTTGCGCTTTGCGCCATGTGCACTTAACCCACTGTGCTACCGCCCGACACAGTATTCTTTATTTTTTGCAACTCAGTGGATCATCTTATTTTAGAAAAATCTCTATCCTCGAACCATCAGGCTTCCCCCTCTTTCAGACTCCATTTATCTGTTTGCTCTTGCAGTTATCAGCATTATTGCATATGGCTCCTTGGATGTCTCCTTTCTAAGTAATTTGAGCCCAGTTAGTGTTTGATTCCTTTTTTTTTTTTTTTTTTTTACATTTAGCAAAGTTCTTAATTACAGTGGTAAATATTGAATGAATCTAAAGAATAAAAACATACTTAAATGAACTAAATACATGTTTATTTTCTAACATTCTAAAATAAATGTTTTATTTTTCCTTGTTGAAATGCAGAGCCAGGATTTCCAGGACTAAATCCTCCAATTCCTTGGGAGCATGCACCACGTCCCCATTTTCCTCTTGTCCCAGCTTCGTGGCCTTATGGTTTGCATCAAAACTTCATGCATCAGGGAAATGCCAGATATCAGCCCAACAAACCTTTCTATACTCAAGGTACTATTGCTTATAAAAGTTTAATAGGTTGAGTGGTTTTAGTGTTGGGAAAAGGAGCCTTTTTCCGTGTGAAGATTCATATATTCAATTAACATTTATTAAGAGCACATACTGTTGTCAGGCTGTACAATGTGCTTCAAGCCATGAAGTAAATATAATGGACATTTCCTATTGTATTATAATATTTTACATATAAGTCTCCTAACGTATGTTAGTAGGAGACCTAGACAAATAAGAGAGATAAATAGGAGTTTAGAAGAATCTGTAGATATTTTCCTAGCAGTTATGGACATCAGGGATCAACTCATAAGATTTTGACATTTGTACTAGATTTTGAAACAGATTAAGAGGTTATTTTTTCTAGAGATTAAAGTAGTTCTATAGCTGAGAAGACATCAAAATCACTGAGTTTTCTCTGGCATAAAGAGCTTAAGAGAATAGAACTCCAAGATGAGGTAAATAAATGGGTAACATTTATAGACGAGCTAGAGAATAGAGAGGATAGATTGAAACAGTATAATGAAGAAGTTGAACTTGAGCAAGCAAACAGGGTTCTAGTCATATTTTTTCTAGTCAGATTAGTTTAGTACAAGAGACTTGAAAGACATTAGAATTCATTATATTCTATTGGTGCTGATATACCAATAATGACTTTTATTGAAGAATATTGTGAATTAAGAAGCATTCCAAGGACCTTTAAACATTTTGTGTATCCTGCTTGGCTTAATATTATCTCAGTAATATTAAGGAATGTATGAGTAGGGCCTTCAGTTCTTGGGTAACCTAGCTGTTGAGAAAAACTATAGCCAAAATCATTACAGTTAAGTTAGGAGTTTCAAGAAATTACAGAAAGGCACAATTTTAAGAAGACACTAGTTTTGAATCTCAGGCTTGGTATATTTAAGACTTCCTAAACTATGTTTTCTGCTGGGTCATCCCTTTAGTAAAAAGTGGCAGAATCTTGACTCTGGCTAGTTTCTTATGAGCAACGAATTAGGGCTGAGGAAAGTTACTGTTGCCCATATAGTTCTTTGGGGGCTGAGTGAGGGACCCGATATTCTCCCATAGTGGGTTTATTCCCCCTTGATTCCTCTCCTCCATTTCCTTTGTCTCTTCTTTCACGTACTCGCTTTCCTTCTTTCCCTTTCCCCTAAAAGTTTTGTGGAATAGCTCATTTCTTCTTTACTATATAAACAGACTATGTAAATAGTCTTTACTGTATGAACAAACACACACTCAAATATATACTTTTTATACTACAAATCTGTATACTATATAAATTCGTCTTTACTATATAAATAGAAAAAAAAAAAGAGCTGGTTATGTTAATTCTTAAGGGATTTTCAGATAAACAGGCACAAGCCTTTCAGTTTCCTGTCTGTGTTGTGTCCAACAGACAGATGTGCCACTCGTCGGTGTAGAGAGCGTTGTCCCCACCCACCAAGAGGAAACGTGTCGGAGTAATGCGAGTCCATTTTCTTTCAGCTGGTCTACCGATGCACAGCACCCAGCCAATCCTGCTGTCTCAAGGGTATCCGTACCTCAGTGTCAATTACATTCACCAGAAAAAGTGACATTTAATGGAAAGCAAAACAAATCAGGTTCTGGTTTAAAATTTTAACACGTTTAGATAGCTTCTTTAAATTCTAAGACTGTTTTTAAAGACTGTATTATTTGTATATAAATATGAACTATAGTTTTTACTAGTATCACCAAATTGAGTGATACAAATTTCATCTATTTTATTACCCTATTTTTAAGGGAATTTTACGTTTTGTTTAACCTCGATGAATTGTATAAAGAGAGAATTTAAAAAATTACATTCTTTATTTTCTATTAGCTGTATTCATACTTTGGTTGCTTCAGACTTTATATATATTGTTCTTAAGAATTAGGAAAGACTTTCATGTGTTTTAAATTTGTCACTTCTATTCTTTACAGAATCTTGTAGTGCCAAAAACTTTTTAAAGTGTAAAAAAAAAGAAGAAAACTACAACATGAATATTCAGAATTTTTCCTTTTACATACTTGTATATTGGAAATACTCAGACTTGAACAGGAAGTTGCTTTTGTCTGTATTTGAAGTAATTCTATTTTAAGTTAATAAATCTTTTTGACAAAACTCAGGTTTGGTTAATTTACCTGGTTCAGATGATGAAATACATTGTAACATTTGAGTTTTACTTTGTCAATAGAATAATTTAAATCAGACATAGCTTTAGATACCCAAGGATCTTTCCACAGTCTGTATTTTGTTATATGTTCATAATACACCCATATGAAGTTGCTATAAACAGATACTATCTCCATATTAGAATTAAGAAAATTGAAACAAAACAATAGATTGAATTTCACACATATTGAAAATAAAACATCATTTGGAGGAATATGTATTTATTTAGCCACTAGGGTTGTTGCTGGGCTTTGGTATCTTCACAAAGGAGACACCTGCAACACTGCGTGTGAAGCAAGTGTGGGGACCAGGGACTTGAACCCAGGTCCTTACATATGGTAATGTGTGTGTTCTACTGGGTGTGCCACTGCCTTTGAAGGAGCTTTTAAATAAAGACTGATACTATCAGGAGTCTAGAGAAAATTAAAAAAAAAAAATTGTGCTGGGGAGATAGTATAATTGCTATGCCAGTAACTTTCATGCCTGAGGTTCCAATGTCCCAGGTTTAATTCCTAGCACCACCATAAACCAGAGCTGAGCAGTGCTCTAGTTAAAATAATAAGTGAAAAATAATACATAATTATTTTATTAGGAAAATTATTTACAAAATAGTTGTTGTCACATGGTAGAATTTCTTATCTCCATTATGTCTGCACACCACTCTCACAGTTGTGCACTGGGATTCCCAGTGCCCACTCAAACCCTCTCCCAGAGTCCAGCAGATGAGTGGTTAAGAAGGTTGTGTTATATATATACAGTAGAACACCACTCGTCTGTAAGAAATGATGAGATCTCCTTTGCCTCATTCTGGATGGAACTTGTTGTAATCATGCTAAGTGAGGTAAGCCAGAAGGAAGAGTGATCTCAGTTACAGGTGGTACTTAAAGAAGCAAAGAAAGACAAAACACAGGATAAAACTTGGATTAGTCCTGGCATCCTGCAGCAAGGTTGTGGTGATTCTTTAAAAAACAAAACTATTAATGAGAGATAAAAAGAGCACCTCTCTGGTAAATGTGATGTCAAAATCAAATTTGGGATTTCATACCTGCCTGAGAGTCTCAATTCTTTATCCACTGTGTCACCTTCAGACCCTGGTACTACCTTACGGCAGAGCTGAACAGTGCTCTGGTTTTAAAAAAAAAAAAAGTGTGTGTGTGGGGTGGCACACTGGGTTAAGCACACATAGTACGAAACACAAGGATCCTGGCTTGAGCCACTGGCTTCCCACCTGCAGGGGGTTCGCTTCACAAGTGGTGAAGCAGGTCTGCAGGTATCTTAGCTTTCTCTCTATCTTCCCCATCCCTCTCAATTTCTCTGTCCTAGCCAATAAAATGGGGGTGGGGGGATAAACCTCCAGGAGCAGTGGATTTGTAATGTGGCACCAAGCCCCAGTAATAACCCTGGAGGCAAAAAAAAAAAAAAAAAAATACGGGGGTGTCATTTAATAGATTTTACATGGATTTAACGAAAAGAAAAATATAAAGTGAAGGGTTATTCAGCTTTATGATTTTTTTCCTTCAAGAAAATCTAGTTGTGAAAGTCAGGGACGATTATAAAGAACAAGAGGTTGGCGCTTTTTCTCCTACCAGAGCCTTCCTCCGTGCTGATACTGGGGGTTGAGCCTGGGACTTTTGGAGTCTCAGGCATGAAAGTCGTTTTGTTGTTGTTTTTAATGCAGTGATAGGGAATAAGCCCTAGAACCTGGTGCCTCACACAGGCGGCAGGCATACTGCTTAGCTATATCCCTGACCCACTTTTCATTTCTCTTTGTTGAGAGCTCCAGAGACTAAACATGGAACTCTCAAACGCTGCCAGTGACCCCATCCAGGGTCTGAGGCATGGTGAGTATAAGACATACACTTTAGCCCACCGAGCCATCTTTAGGGTCCCTTGAGTTTTTGGTTATGTTATTTCTACATTAATAATGTTCAAGTATTAATTTGAGTGTCATAATTTCCTATTATTTTCTGTTTATTACTTGAGAGCTTGTTTGTAGGTTCTAGCTGGGGAGTGCAGCTACTTATATACCCTCAACCAAAGAGTGGTCTGTCTCTATTTGGGCAAGTCATCCTCTTCAGTCAAGAACACAGCTGCGGGAGGGGCGCACATGGAGCAGTGAGGAAGGAAGGGGACACCCACCTAGCCTGTCAGATAATGAAGTCAACCCTGGTGATCAGTGGGGTGACATGTTGCAGCCAGATCGCCCTCACATCCAAAAATTTATTAGTATTATTTTAATATTTATTTATTCCCTTTTGTTATCCTTGTTTTTTATTGTTGTTGTTTTATGTTGTCGTCATTGGATAGGACAGAGAGAAATGGAGAGAGGAGGGGAAGACAGAGAGGGAGAGAAAGACAGACACCAGCAGACCTGCTTCATTGCCTATGAAGCAACTCCCTCGTAGGTGGGGAGCCGGGGGCTCGAACTGGGATCCTTAGGCTGGTCTCTGTGCTTTGTGCCACCTGCACTTAACCCGCCCAACTCCCCAAAAATTTACTTGATAGAAGACAGATTGAGAGGGAAGGGGCGGAGCAGAACACCCACAGCACTGCTTTATCCTGTGATGCCTTCCCTGCAGGTGGGGACTAGGGGCTTGGACCTGGGTTTTTGCACATGGTAATACTTAATTTTTTAAAGACTATTATTTATATTGTATTTATTTATTTATTTATTGGATAGAGACAGCCAGAAATTGAGAGGAGGAGGGAAGCTAGAAAGGGAGAGAGACAGAGAGACACCTGCAGACCTGCTTCACCACTTGCAAAGCTTTCCCCTGCAGGTGGGCATCAGGGGCTTGAACCCGGGTCCTTATGCACTGTAGCATGTACACTCAACCACGTGCGCCACCTCCCAGCCCCTTTAGGACTATTATTGAGGAGAGGACTAGAGTATTATTCATTTATATGGTATTGGGAACTGAATTGAGACCCTACACTTGCAAGCACTTAGCTTCACTGTCTCACAATCTCCTAGACGACCTCAAGATACCTTCTTCAGATAGAGGGCCTGGGAAACGGCTCACTTGGAGAGAGTGCTCCTTTACCGAGTGGTAGGTCAAGCCTAATCTTCACTGCACTGAAGGAAGCTTTGGTGTGTCATCTGTCAGAAAGGGAAGAGGGAGAGGGGGTAAAGCCAGCTAAAGACGGAGGAGAAATGCACTGCATTAGAATATCCACCAGTGCTATGGAATTCCCCACACGGTGCTGTGGAACTCTAACCTAGGTCATGCACAGTGTAAGACACCACCACACTCCTGGGTGAACCTTTCTACAACAGGTAAGATACAAACACACACACTTCCTATGGGGTGGGGGTAAAAGGAGGGAGGGAGGCAGGCATTTGAACCAGACGCCTCAGGCATTAGAGCCGTATTCTAAACCAGTTGGACTTACTCTCCAGCCTAATATTTCTTGATAACTTGTATTATCACAAGATTTTCACCTAAATATCTCTAGTATGATTTATTCAGTTTTCTATTAGAACTTCTTTTCATATATATTTTTCAAGATTTTATTTATTAATGAGAAAGATAGGAGAGAGAAAGAACCAGCTGTCACTCTGGTACACGTGTTGCCAGGGAATGAACTTGGGACCTCATGCTCGAAAACCCAGTACCCTATCCACTGCACCACCTCCTGGACCACTTCTTTTTATTATTATTATTATATTTATTTATTTATTGGATATAGACAGCCAGAAATTGAGAGGGAAGGGGAAATAGTGAGGGGGAGTGACAGACACCTGCAGCCCTGCTTCACTACTTGCAAAGCTTTCCCCCTGCAGGTGTGGACTGGGGGCTCATACCTGGGTCCTTGTGCATTGTAACGTGTGCTCCACCAGGTGCACTACCACCCAGCCCCCTGGACCACTTTTTTTTTTTTTCACCAGAGCACTGATCAGCTCTGGTTTATGGTGGCCAGGGGATTGAACCTGGGACTTCGAAGCCTCAAGCATGACAGTCTGTTTGCATAACCATTATGCTATCTACCTCTGCCCACCACTTCTTTTCATATATTTTATCTCTCGTTTCTCCAGCCTATTTTGGTTTAATATTTTGGGGCTTCTGATAAGTCTTTTTTTTTTTTTCCCTTTTATTGCCCTTGTTGTTTTTCGTTTTTACTGTTGTTGTTATTGCTGTCATTGATGTTGGATAGGACAGAGAAATAGAGAGAGGGGAAGACAGAGAGGGGAAGAGACAGACACCACAGACCTGCTTCACCGCCTGTGAAGCGAACCCCCTGCAGGTGGGGAGCTGGGGGCTCAAACTGGGATCCTTACGCTTCACGCCATGTGCACTTCACCCACTGTGCCACTGCCCTGCCCCCCAAATTTCTCAAGTCTTTATTCAAGTATGTGCCCCTGCATATGCCAAAGTGATGCTTTGGTTCTTTCATTATAAATCTTAAAGGAAAAATAAAATTGTACACTTGATTTTTTTTCCTTTAAGTAGAGCACCTTGCTGTAGGTAACTTCTATTATCTTAGTGTGGAGAGAAACAGCCTGCATCTATGATGGATGTACCCCATAGGACATCTTTTATGTGAACTGTCATAACACCCTGTATGAAATCTTTTAAGTACAGTTCGAATTTAGAACATGAGGTCAATTTAGCAGCCAGTTGTCTGTGAAAACCAGAATGTGTTTCTCCTGAAGCCTGTTTCAGTACAGAGTGTATACACACAAAACATGCTCCCTAAACGAGGCTGCATTCAAAAACAGCTACAGGACTCATGTAGTAGGCATGCACATGATAGAAAAGTCTCTAGAGCCTGGGAGGTGGGAGACTGGACAAAGTGTTGGACTTTCAAAGACAGGCCCTAGGTTCAGTTCCTGGCATCCCATATGCCAGAGTAATGGCCTGTATTTTTTTTTTTTTTTAAAAAAGCTCTTAGCAAGTTTTTCCTTAAACTTTGTCTGCAACTGTAATGTACCAAAACAAACTCCAGAGATATTCATTGTATCCTATTCACTTTTTTGACTAAACACATAGGAGACATCTGCTTCCTACTCTAGGCTGCCTGTTGTGTCCTAAATTTGGTCCAGATTTCATGATAGGCCTCAATAAGTTTCCTGTAGTTATCTTGGGGGAGGAGGTTTGTTTCTTGGTTAAGTATGACCCAAAAGTGTATTAATGTTGCTGCAGAAACCTTTTTGTCAATAGTAAATGACTGAATGTTTATCCCCATGAAATGATCCTGTGGGGCAACTGGTCTTTACAATTGCAGTCAATTTTTCCCTTTAAAATTTTATTTTTATTAGATACAGAAATTGAGAGGGAAAGGGGAGACGGAAAAAGGCAAGAGAAACACTTGCAGCACTGCTTCAGCCCTCATGAAGCTTCCCTTTTGCAGGTGGGGACTTGAACCTGGTGTTTTTTTTTTTTATATTTATTCTTTTTTGTTGCACTTGTTGTATTGTTGTTAGTTATTATTGTTGTTGATGATGATGTCATTGTTGTTGGATAGGACAGAGAGAAATGGAGAGAGGAGGGGAAGACAGAGGGGGTGAGAAAGACACCTGCAGACCTGCTTCACTGCCTGTGAAGCAACTCCCCTGCAGGTGGGGAGGCAGGGACTTGAACCAGGATCCTTAACGCTGGGTTTTTTTAAAATTTTTAAACCAGAGCACTGATCAGCTTTGGTTTATGGTGGTGCAGAGGATTGAACCTGGGACTTCAAAGCCTCATACACGACAGTATGTTTGCATAACCATTATGCTATCTAGCCCTGCCCTGAACCTGTATTTTTTGTTTTTAAAGATTTTATTTATTTATGAGAAAGAGAGGAGGAGAGAGAGAAAGAACCAGACATCACTCTGGTACATGTGCTGCTGGGGACCGAACTCAGGACCTCATGCTTGAGGGTCCAATGCTTTATCCACTGCGCCACCTCCCAGACCACTGAACCTGGGTTCTTAAGGATTGTAATGTATATTCGTTCTACTGGGTACACAAACACAACTGTTCTTAGATCTTTAGCTTCTTTGATCTACTCTTAGAAATTGAGTGGGGAGAGGAAGCAGGCAGACACAGAGGGGAGAAGTAGACACTGCAACCTGCTTCACCACCTGTAAAGTGAACCCCTTGCAGGTGGGGAGCCGGGGTCCTTGCACTTGCGCCATGTGCGCTTAACCCGATGCACCACCGCCCGGCTCCCCAAATTTCTCAAGTCTATTTATAGAGAGACACGTAGCACTGTTCCACTGCTTATGAATCTTTCCCTCCTTCAGGTGGGAACTGAGGACTTGAACTCTACCCAGTACTCCCTTTTTCCTACCTTTCTAAATTACTTATCTCAATTTTTAAAAATACTTTTTTATTGGATAGAGACAGAGAAATTGGGAGTGGGAGGGAGAGGAGAAAGACAAACACCTGCAGCCCCGCTTCACCATTCATGAAGGTTTCCCCTGCAGATGGGACCAGGGACTTGAACCTGGATCCTTGTGCACTGTTATGTGTGCACTTTACCAGGTGTGCCACCACCTGACACCCTCATTTCAGTTTTTAATTCGATGTACTTGTTGTTCTCACCAGTTTTCATTCCTTATGATCCAACTGCTAACTGCTTAAATATATACAAACTTGATGAGCAATTTCATTGAATTCTACATCGCCACACTTAATTAAATATTGGCAGCTTAAGCTTAGGTCACATTGTTCAATTCTAGTGCCTATTCCCAACTTTCTGGGCTTTATCTTGTCAAAAAAGCCATGATGCATTTTTTCATAGAAAAACAGAAAAATATGTCACAACTTTTCCAAGCCCAATACCTTATCTTTCTCAAATCAAATTTAACATTTCATTTTCACTGCAACCCCCAGTACTGGAGCCTTTAAAACCTGGTGGTCTTTCTGCCTTTTTTTTTTTTAACTTTCTGAATAGAACAATACTGTCCAGCAATTCATATAAAAACCATTAGAGGATTTTCTTTGTATCAAACCTTTTTAGTTTTACTGCCCTATTAAATTCAATGACTGAGCTTTTTTGCACGAGCCTCCTCAGGCAGTCAGTTTTTTGGATGACCATTATGCGAAGGCTGGACATCTTAACCTGGAATTAAAAGGTTCATGAGGAAAAAAAGCATTCCATGAGAGTATTGTAGAAAAAAGTATTGTTTACTATTTGTTGAAATGTTCAGTACAACTGGATTTAGATAAACCAGAAGTTTCATTTTGGCATTAACCTGTCCTTACAAAGATGCTACTAGTTTTTTCTCTCACTTTTATTGCTACTTGCTGCTGGAAGAAAAAAAAAAGCTAGTATACTTTACTAACTTGACCAGTAACAGCAGCAGCACGAATCTTAGGATTCTCAATATAGTCCCAAATACATTAAGACAAAAAAATAGAAACTACAGAAAAGTGGGAAATGGCTATGTCATTAATAATAAAAATGTCATCTGGTGGTCATAGCCTCTTATGACAGTCAGTCTAATCTTCCACATTCCAACCCTTTCTATCCCCATTAATTTGAGTAAAGTCAAGGTTGGTAGTACAAAACATGTGGATTATAATTCAAAGAGATACAAAACTCAGCACCTCTTACATTGAAAAACAAAAAGTGACTTGATTAAAAAAAAAACTACAATATTCTCATAGCTGCCCATGGTGTAGCTTCTCATCCTTCTTCAGAGATGCCTTCAAATCCTCAGGTCACCAGACTAAAACCAAAGTGAATCCACTATTCATTTCCTCTCCGGCTTTTCTTGTGGCTTTTCTTAGATCTGAAATGGCAACACAAAAACAGGTTAAATTTAACAGTTGTATCACTGACCCTAATTACCTAGGTCTGAATTTTGAAACGTATTCTCCCCTCCTGGAAGATACTGGCTCCAAGCTGGACTTTTGGGAGGAGCACATCTTTTCTGCTCTTGGCAACTCTTGAGCCTTCCTATGGGCAATTCAGGACAAGTTGTGAGGATTCGTGACTAACAGCCAGGGACACATCAGAAATCTCTCGTTGACTTCCGTATTAAGGACACATCCATGCTAGCCTCACGGTGGAATTTCTAGCCATCTCTCACCTGGGAAGCTCTTGTTTCAAGAGTTGTTGACCTCTCCATCCTCAACTTTTAGAGAATTATTATTGAGAACTCTGCAGTAGCCTCTGATTCGCTATAGTGTACACAAACCTTGCAATCACTGTCCCAGAGCAGAGTGAGGCAGCTCTGCAGGTCTGAGGGTCACCCTTCCACACTTTACGCCTGTCTCAAAGCCGACGCGCAAATTTTGGGACCAAGTGCTTACCTCCCACTTGCAAGGTATTTTGATGCCCTTCCTTTGTTCTAAAGGCTGAAATGTACTCTGATTTTTGTACCTGTTATTTCAATCACTTCAGTGACACCTTTAGCACTTGTTACTGTACTTCTGTGCAGCTCTAGTGGATTCTTAAATGTTTTCCACAAATGAAAAAAGACTATTTTTAACAACTGTCTAAATACCTGGGCAAGGACTTGTGAGGAAGACTGGCGTATGCTGACTATTAAAGGGGTGGAGATGACATCCAACACTTATTCAACATGCTTGGTGTTTTTATGTCTCAGCGACAATGGCTGAGGTGTTACTCTTCAAAACATACTATTGAGGGAATAGTCTGAAAGGTTAAAAGTGCACTTAATAGTATATAGTCTATAAAGGCATCTAATAAAAGCTTATCAAAGTGACCTATCCTAAGTGCCTCAACTATTAATGTTGCCATACCACAAGGAAAACCAAAACCAATTCCATTAATTTTCAGGGCAATAAGGCAAATTTTCTCTGAGAAGTATCTTCATGAAAACAAGAAAGTTTTAGGTATAACCTAGTTGTGTTTTGGACTTTTCTTTCTAAAATGAAATTCTTAAAATAGTGGGCAGACCATACCTTTCAGGAGACTTTGAATGGCTCCTATGTCTGTGACTTCGGTGATGAGCTGAAGAAGAAAAGGCCGTTAGATAAGTGAGCCTCTACCTTCCTGCTCCTCCACTGTCTTCCAGCCCTTCCCCTGACTCTGTCTTTAAAAAATAATAATAATAATAATAAAGCATATGGTGGTACTGGGAACTGAACCTGGGACCTTTGAATCTTGGGCATGAAAAGCTTTTCTTCATAATCATTATGCTGTCTCCCCAGCCCTCCACTGCTATTTTACCTGTGTGTGTATTTGCCAATAGTCCTTGCACACCACACCACTCCTGGTAATCATCCCATTAACCTCCCCCCACAACCCACTCTTTTTAAGATAGTGACAGAAAGGTAGAGAAGATACTACACCACTGCTCACAAAGCTTTTCATCTGCAGACACTGTAATCAGCCCCCTAACTTTCAAACCTTTTGGGGGGCTATGCTAGGAACACCTCTTGCTGTGTTCAATATCTGAAACCATGTGCATTTGGGGCTAACTGCACAACTGTCAAGTTGGGTATGTACTGCTATTTCATTAGCTCTTATGCCTGTGATTTTAGAGGAAAACATAAGCTCATCCAATTAGCAAAGTTTATTTTTTTTTTTTTAAATTTTATTTATTGGGAGTCGGGTGGTAGCGCAGCGGGTTAAACGCACGTGGCGCAAAGCACAAGGACCAGCGAAACGATCCTGGTTCAAGCCCCTGGCTCTCCACCTGCAGGGGTGAAACTTCACAGGCAGTGAAGCTGGTCTGCAGGTGTCTCTCTTTCTTTCCTCCTGTCTTCTCCATTTCTCTCTGTCCTATCCAACAGCAATGACATCAATAACAACAATAACTACAACAATAAAACAACAAGGTCAACAAAAGGGAATAAGTAAATAATAAAAATAATATTAAAAAAAATTATTTATCAATGAGATAAAAGAGAGAGAAAGAACCAGACATCACTCTGATACATGTGCTGCCGGGGACTGAACTCAGGACCTCATGCTTGAGAGTCTGATGCCCTATCCACTGCGCCACCTCCTGGACCAAAGTTTCTTTCTTTCTTTTTTTTTTAAGCAAAGTTTCTAAGTGAAAGTTAAGTGCACTACCAAATGGGAATGCCACAGTACTGGTGGAATTTCTGGGGCTGTGGTATTTCTGTCTTCATCTGAATGAAAAATATGTACCAGCCAAGGAGTGATGAAATGGTGTATGTGCAAAACCCTAGGTCTTTACTGTCAACTATAAAACATTAACCCCCCAATAAAGGGAAGAAAAAAAAAAAACCCTAGGTCCACAAACAAGGTGAGAATCAAGATGTGAATTCTTTTTTTAAATATTTATTTCCCCTTTTGTTGTCCTTGTTGTTCTTTATTGTGGTTATAGTTATTGTTATAGATGTCGTTGGATAGGACAGAAGAGAAATGGAAAGAGGAGAGGAAGACAAGAGAGGAGAAAAAGACACCTGCAGACCTGCTTCACCGGCTGTGAAGTGACTCCCCTGCAGGTAGGGAGCCGGGGGCTGAACAGGGATCCTGAAGCTGGTCCTTGTGCTTGACGCCACGTGCACTCAACCTGTTGTGCTACCACTCAACTTACAAGATGTGAATTCTTTTTTTTTACCACAGCACTGCTCAGCTCTGGCTTATGGTGGTGCAGGGGATTGAACCTGGGACTTCAGAGCTTCAGGCATGGGAGTCTTTTTACATAACCATTATGCTATCTACCCCCACCCAAGATGTGGGTTCTTCATTTGTAAATTCTAGGTTCACTTCTTTTCCCTTTAGGCAATAATATACATAGCCAGCTGCTCCTGCACTATAGGAAACAAACTATTCCTATTACATTTCTTTAAGACAACCAATAGCAAAAGGCCCAAATACTACACCTGGTGACTTGGAGCGAGATCTGTGCCTTCTATCTCGGGATCTGCTTCGATGTCGTCTTGGACTCTTACTCCTGTGCCTTTCTCGGCGAGGGGAAGGGCTACGGAAATGATTTGTGAGACTTTCAGATGAGTTTTACACAATAATAGTAACACCAACCCTCCTCCCACAATCTCTATCCTTCACTGCAAATCACTGAAGGCTTACCTCCTTCTCTTCGGAGACCGACTCCGCCTATATGGAAGGGGGAAAAAAAAAGAAGTAAAAGCCTTATTCAGCAGGCACTGAACACTGGAGATTACAGGATCCATCCACATTCTTCATTCATTTATTTATTTTGTTGCCCTTGTTGTTTTATTGTTGTGGTTATTATTGTTGTTATTGATGTGGTCATTGTTGGATAGGATAGAGAAAAGTGGGGAGAGGAGGGGAGACAGAGGGGAGGAGAGAAAGACACCTGCAGACCTGCTTCACCACTTGTGAAGCGACTCCCCTGCAGGTGGGGAGTCAGGGGCTCAAACTGGGATCTTTATGTCAGTCCTTGAGCTTTGCGCCACCTGCGCTTAACCCGCTGCGCTACTGCCTGACTCCCTCAAGTAACTTTTTAACACCCTCCCATTCTAAGTCAGGGAGTAATCATTTCATCGGGGAGATATAGCAGCTAAGATACAAAAGGACCCTAAGAAATATACTTTTATGGGGCTGGGGAGGTAGCATGATTATACAAAAGACTTGTGCCTGATGCTCTGAGGTTTTAGGGTTTTTTAAAAAAAAATTTAAAAATATTTACTTATTTATTCCCTTTTGTTGCCCTTGTAGTTATTATTGTTGCTGTTATTGATGTCGTTGTTGATAACATTGTTGGATAGGATCGAGAGAAATGGAAAGAGGAGGGGAAGACAGAGAGGGAGAGAAAGACAGACACCCGTAGACCTGCTTCACCTCCTGTGAAGCGACTCCCCTGCAGGTGGGGAGCGGGGGGCTCGAACCTTATACCGGTCTTTGCGCTTTGCGCCACCTGCACTTAACCTGCTGCGCTACGCCCGACTCCCGAAGTTTTAGGTGTAATCCTGGGTACCACAAAGAGCCACAATTAAACACGGCTTTGAGAAATGGAAGGAAGGAAGGAAGGAAGGAAGGAAGGAAGGAAGGAAGGAAGGAAGGAAGGAAGGAAGGAAGGAAGGGAAAGAAGGAATTTGTACGATTGGGCTTGTTTAATATGGCCATAAGAACATGCCTAACCTAGCCTACACAGACAAGAAATTAGCTGCCTAGTCACCCAAATAAAGGCCATACTATGTTGGCCAGTGACGTCCAATGAATAACCCCCAGTGAATAAAGAAAACACATACTCAAAAAACCACTCAGCCGATCTTGGATGGACCTTGAAAAAATCATGTTGAGTGAAATAAGTCAGAAACAGAAGGATGAATATGGGATGATCTCACTCTCAGGCCGAAGTTGAAAAACAAGATTAGAAAAGAAAACACAAGTCGAACCTGAAATGGAATTGGAGTATTACACCAAAGTAAAAGACTCTGGGGTGGGTGGGGTGGGTGGGTGGGTGGGTGGGGAGAATACAGGTCCATGAAAAATGATGAATGAAATAGTGGGGGTTGTATTGCTAAATGGGAATCTGGGGAATGTTATGCATGTAAAAAAAAAAAAAAAAAAAGTAGAAACGCAAAGCAGAAATTGACTGAGTTTGGAGTATGGCACCAAAGTAAGAAAGCAGAAGTATACTAGAGTTTGCAGTGAGTACCTCCCTAATACTTCCTCTCCACTTTTCCAAGCTTTGGGTCCATGATTGCTCAACAATTTGTTTGGCTTTGTATGTTAACTCTCTTTTCAGTCACCAGGTTCCAGGTGTCATCAGGATGCCGGCCAGACTTCCCTGGATTGAAGACACCACCAATGTGTCCTGGAGCTCAGCTTCCCCAGGGACCCATCCTACTAGGGAAAGAGAGAGGCAGACTGGGAGTATGGACCGACCAGTCAACGCCCATGTTCAGCGAGGAAGCAATTACAGAAGCCAGACCTTCTACCTTCTGCAACCCTCAATGACCCTGGGTCCATGCTCCCAGAGGGATAGAGAATGGGAAAGCTATCGGGGGAGGGGGTGGGATATGGAGATTGGGCGGTGGGAATTGTGTGGAGTTGTACCCCTCCTACCCTATGGTTTTGTTAATTAATCCTTTCTTAAATAAAAAAAAAAAAAAAAAAAAAAACCACTCAGATGGCTTGGCAGGTTGTGTGCTGATTAAAGCACTGAACCTGCCAGCAGGATGTCCTGACAGACTTGAGCCCTAACATACACCACATATGCCAGAGCTTGCTCTAGCTTTCTCTCCTCTGTCTCATCAACAGATTCTTGGAAAACAAAAACTATGGACCAGTTTAAATAGCTAACCAAAGACTTGTGACCTACCTTTATTTTTAAGCAGAGAACTGCTCGCTTCTGGCTTTTGTTAGTGCTGGGGGCATTGAACCCGGGACCTCTGAGTCTCAGGCATGGAAGTTTTTGCATAGCCATTATGCTAGCTCCCCAGCCCTTATGAACTATTTTATTCTATTTTTTCTTAATTTTATTTATTTTAATGAGAAAATAAAGGACACCAGAGCACTGCTCAGCTCTGGCTTATGGTGGTACTAGGGATTGAACCTGAGACTGCAGAACCTCAGGCATGAAGTCTTTTGCATAACCCATTACGCTATCTCTAGCCGTGAACTAATTAATTAGATTGTCATAATCTGCTATTGAGGTTTTGTGGGTGGTAGTTTTGCAGTAACTAACATGATGGAAAAGCAGATTTTCTCCAAAGGCTGGCACTTTTTCTTCCTAAAGCCCAAACTGTTAGGCACAGATCTTAGTCACCCTGGAACAGACCTGTAACTAGGGCCTTACCTTCTGGGAGACCGGCTCCGACTTCTCCTGTAGCGCAGTGTGGGAGAGCGGCGGGGCTTGTCCAAGTCTCTATAGCTTCTCCGGCGGTGGTCAGGGGATGGTACTCTCTCCAACTAGAAGTGACATGGGTGGGTCGGGTGAGGAGCACAGGAATAAGGAGAGCTGTGTAAGAACACTGGTGGCATCATGGACAAAGTGTTTGACACACGAGGTTCCAAGTTGGATCCCTGGCACCACACATGCCAGACTGATGTGTTGGTGTCATCCCTACCCCACCCCCATTAACAAAACTTAAAAAGCATTGTTTTATATTATTTTAAAAAAACAGCAGTGAGCAGGAGTTGGGCAGTAGCACAGTGGGTTAAGCACATGTGGCACAAATTGCAAGGACCGGCGTAAGGATCCCAGTGCGCACTCCGGGCTCCCCACCTGCAGGGGAGTCGCTTTATAAGCGGTGAAGCAGGTCTGCAGGTGTCTGTCTCTCTCTCCCCGTCTTCCCCTTTCTCTCCATTTCTCTCTGTCCTATCCAACAATAGCATCAATAACAACAACAATAATTACAACAACAATTAAAAAAATAGACAAGGGCAACAAAAGGAAAAATAAATTTAAAAAAAATAGCAGTGAGCATTTACAGTGCCTGACTGTAGTTATCTACCACACCAATCCCTATAATTTTTTTTTTTTTTTTAGAGAAAGGCTCCTTGGAATAAGTGGATAATTTCGGGCAGAAGACTGATGCAAACAAAACACGGTTAAAACTTATCCCTGGCATCATCTGTGCCAGAATCACACATTTTTTCCTACCATGATGCCATCCTGACTTCCCTGGGCAGATAACCTCACCAATGTGTCCTGGAACCCCACCTCTCCAGAGCCCAACCCCACTAGGGAAAGACAAAAACAGGCTGTGGGTATGTATCCACTTGTTAATGCCCATGTCTAGCAGAGAAACAATTGCAGATCTGCACCCTATAAAAATCTTAAGTCCAGGAGCTGGGCAGTAATGCAGCAGGTTGAGAACACTTGGTGCAAAGCGCAAGGACTGGTGTAAGGATCCCGGTTCGAGACCCTGGCTCCCCACCTGCAGCGGAGTCGCTTCATAGGCAGTGAAGCAGGTCTGCAGGTGTCTATCTTTCTCTCCCGTCTTCCCCTCCTCTCTCCATTTCTCTCTGTCCTATCCAGCAACAACGACATCAATAACAACTACAACAATAAAACAAGGGCAACAAATAGGAATGAATAAATATTAAAAAAAAAAAAATCTATGGTCCATACTTCCAGAGGGATAAAGAATAGGGCAGCTTCCACTGCAGGGGAGGGGATATGGAAATCTGGTGATGGGAATTCTATGGAACTATGCCCCTCTTATCCTACAACCTTGTTATCATTATTAAATCACTAATAATAATAATAATAAAAACTCGGGGCCAGGTGGTGGCACACCTAGTTGAGCACACGCTACAGTGCGCAAGGACCCAGGTTCAAGCCCCAGTCCCCACCTGCAGGGGGAAAGCTTTGCGAGTGTTTCTCTGCCTCTCTATCTTTCCCTACTCTCAATTTCTGGCTGTTTCTATCCAATAAATATAATTGAAACAATTTAAAACAAAACTCCAAATCACCAGAAAAAAAGAAAGGAAAAAGAATGGGACCTCAGGCATATAGGTTCTGCACTCTGCCTTCTGAGTCTCTTTGCTAGCTGTCTCCTACAGTTTTGATGGTTGCCTAGTTGTCTGCTAAGTAGACTGAAATTTGATAACAAAAAAAAATGTCACTCCCACCCCACCTTCAAACCCTTAAGCTCTCAGGTGCCTGACCTTTTCATCCTCCTCTTCCTCTTCTTCACTGGACTCCACGTCATCCATGTCTTCTTCTAGAGCACTAACCCGAGGCTCCAGCTGTTCAGCTTCCTCTAACACATAGCGTTTCTATAGTGAAGATGAGGAAAGTGAAGAGGTCTTATAAGAGTCTGTCCTAAAGCCCCAACACAAGGCTTTTTCTTTAAACTACCTACTGTCTGTTTTCCCTTTGTGGTCTACAATAGTTACTAACATATGTTAAAAACTTTGTTCCTGAAAGGTGTGTCGTGGGCATGAAAACTACTTAAGGGGAGTCGGGCAGTGGCGCAGCAGGTTAAGCGCAGGTGGCACAAAGCCCAAGGACGGGCGTAAGGACCCCGGCTCCCCACCTGCAGGGGAGGTTGATTCACAGGCGGTGAAGCAGGTCTGCAGATGTCTATCTTTCTTTCCCCATCTCTGTCTTCCCCTCCTCTTTCCATTTATCTCTGTCCTATCTTTAAAAAAAAAGAAAGAAAGAAAGAAAAGAAAATGAAAGAAAAAAGAAAAACTACTTAAGGAGGTGTCCCATGGAGGATTTAGTGCCTCGATATGTATATGTATTTGTTTGACTGTCTTGGCATGAAAGAGGGTGACTGAGGTGTGAGATCTTTATCTCTTACCTGTAGTCGGGGCAGAATAATGTCACAGACTCTCTCACTGTGTAGGAGATCATCAATGAACTCATCTACATGCATCAGTTCAAACTCTGAAAGAAAAGTTTTAAGATCAAACAACTTGGAAATGAATTTGGGTAACCAAAAAGTTCAAGAGGCACAGAGTCTCTCTCTGTAATATCTTTAACAGTATACCGAAGGCACTGTGAACCCTGGGCATGAACTACAGCCTTTCTTCAAGCCTTGGCATCACCAGCGTCCTATTTTATTCAGTTAATCTTTATTAAGTTGGTTAAAATGTGTCCGCTTCCTCTAAGATCTGGGGAATAAAGGAGGGGCTGTCCTAATAAGCATTAAAGACATGCACAAAAACAAGCAGAAACAATCCTAAACAGCAGCAACTTTCCGAACAGATCGCATAAAGTGTGCGGCTTCTCATGTAGACCCACTGTGTTTGAGTGTAGAACATGCATTTTATATAATAAATGGAGCAACAGTTTTTCACACTTTCCATAGTAAACACCAAGTTAAGTTGTTCTCAACTGGAGTGAATTTGCGAGTCCAACCCGTCCCCCTCGGGATGCTACTGCTATCTAGAAGGTGGAGGCCAAGGGTGCTCCTTAGCATTCTATCTACGAGTTGTGGAAACAGCACCTTACAGCAAAGAATCAGCTGGCCCAAACTGTCAACAGGTGAGAGATCCAGTCTCATTACAATATAATACAATGATAAGGAATTCCAAGATGGCCAAGACCATATACCGTAGTATTTGGCATGAGCATTAGCAAAATCCTATACTTAGTCAACAAATGAATTCAGAAAATAACCATCGCTTAAAGTGTAACACCAAATTCTCAACCTTCTACTGATGATGGATTAAGCACACACATTACCATGCTCAAGGACTTGGGTTCAAGCCCCAGCTCCCTGCCTGCAGGGGGGTGCTTCACCAGCGGTGAAGCAGATCTGCAGGTGTGTCTCTTTCTCTCCTCCTTCCCCTCCCATCTCAATTTTCATTCTTTTTTTCTTTAAACTTTATTTACTTATTTATTCCCTTTTGTTGCCCTTGTTGTTTATTATTATTGTTGTTATTATTGTTGTCAGTGATGTCATCATTGGATAGGACAGAGAGAACTGGAGAGAGGAGGGGAAGACAGAGAAGGGGAGAGAAAGATAGACACCAGTAGACCTGCTTCACCAACTGTAAAGTGACTCCCCTGCAGGTGGGGAGCCGGGGGCTCAAACCAGGATCCTTAAGCCCGCCGGTCCTTGCGCTTTGTGCCACGTGCGCTTAACCCACTGCACCACCACCTGGCTCCCAATTTTTATCATTCTTATCTACTAAAAATAGAAATAATTTAAAAAATTGAGGAGGCTGAGAGACAGCATAAAGGTTATCCAAACAGACTCTGAGACCCCCAGGTTCAATCCCCCACACCACCAAAGCCAGAGCTGAACACTGCTCTGAATAAATAAATAAATAAATAAATAAATAAATAAATGTGACTTTGGGGGATCTAGGGAAGGCATTTATGGAAAAAGTCATTGTGCTGCCAAATCACATGGAATGGAACATACACAGTGAGAGCACATCATGCAAGGCAAAGGCTAACATAACATGTAAACGAAAAGGTAGGTCAACTGGTCTGACTGGCTAAGGCCAATGAAAAGCCAGTAGACAGGTAGACCAATCCCCAACAGGGAGAGGGAAGGTCCAGACGAAGACAATGACAATACTGAACACTCAATGTATGTGGAAAATTGAGGGCAGAGATACTAGAGAAATAAAGACTGGCTCAGGGAGGAAGGCACAGGCATCTGACAACACACTCACCCCCATTACGGTTCTGGCTCTTGATTTTCCTATAGTCATTGTACAGAGGCTCCAAGTACTTGTAGCAATCAATTGCAGTGCCTGTTAGTCTCATGTAAAGAGCTCCCAGCATGCGGACATACCTAGCAGAGAGAAGACAGTGAAACATACATCCTAAGTCTCCTAAGCCTTAAAATTGCCTTTTCTTATGACCTTGGTAGTAAACAAGTTTTTTCTTCTTGACAAATGGCATAAGAAAAAGCTGCTATTTATTTACTATGTCACTGTTGGGGCCTAACCACTATGGGGTGACTTTTCAGATAAAGACACAAAGAGGCAGAGTGAAAGAAATCACAGCACCAAAGCTTCCTCAGTGTGGTGGGGGCTGGGCTCTAACCTGGGTGATGTGCATGGCAAAGCACTGACTGCACTGTCCAAGTGAGCTATTTTGCTGGCCAGAGACATTAAGGCACAATAAAAAGATAGCTAAAATATTGACTTCTGGGTTCAACTTCCTAGTCTACTGTCTACTTGTTGTGGATCCAGTACATACTGCTCAGCTTTGTCATATGTAAAACTAAAAGTTTACTAACTCCACAGGATTACAGTAAGAGTCAACTGAGAAACTTCACAATAGCTAAGCATAGAACAAGGTTACTAACAATATACAAAAACATGTTGAACGGGGCTGGGTGGTCGTGTACTTGGGAGAGCACAAGTATTACACTGTATAAGGACCCAGGGTTAAGTACCTGGTCCCACTTGCACAGGAAAAACTTCATGGATGGTGAAGCAGAGCTGCAGGTGTGTCTGTCTGTCTCTTCCCTCCCACCCCTCTCAATTTCTCTGTCTATCCAATGAATAAGTAAAAGCAAAAATACACATAAATATGAATATATACTGTTTCGAGGCAGCACCATGCTGATTCTGGAAAAACAATCATCTGGGTCCGAATCCTAATTCCATTATATACTAACTTTGTTACAATGGGAAAATTAATCTGTTTTTTCAATATACTAGTAATACCCAATTTGCTGGCTTGATGTACTAAGAAATGTGAAGTGCTAAGCATAGCACATAATAAGTGCCGAATGAACATCAGCTATCTTCTCAGCATCAGTGGTGTTTAAAATCTTTCCTTTCCCCTTTCTTCTATATCCAATGTGCCCAAATCTCCATTCAAATAATGGCAACTGAAACTGAAGGAGATTTATTTTAACATGAGAGGGAGAGAGAACTGGAACATCTATCTGGCACTTGAAGTTCAGGGATCAAACTTGGGACTTCAAACTCAAGTTCTGCGCTCTACCAGTGAGCTACTTCCCTGGTCACTCAACAGCTGATGCTACCTGCTGATAGTTTTGCTTAGCCAGAGTCTTACATGTGTGCAATTTCACCACTCTGGGTCATTTTCCATTCATGCAGGGGGGGGCCGGGGGGAGGGCGCTTGAGAGTGAGCCACCAAAGCTTCCTCAGGTATCACAGCACCTTCCATATGGTACCAGGGCCTAAAACATGCCACATATAGCAAGCATTTGTCTTACCTGGTGAAGAAAGTGATCTCTCCAGCCCTCAACAGCTTTTTTTAAAAAAATATTTTATTTATTTATTAACGAGAAAGATAGGAGGAGAGAGAAAGAACCAGACATCACTCTGGCACATGTGCTGCCGGGGATCGAACTCAAGACCTCCTGCTTGAGAGTCCAAAGCTTTTTCACTGCGCCACCTCCCGGACCACAAAGAAGTACCTCAACAGCTTTTTTTTTTTTTAAATTTATTTAATTAATTATTTTCCTTTTGTTGCCCTTGTTGTTTTATTGTTGTAGTTATTACTGTTATTGTTGTTGGATAGGACAGAGAGAAATGGAGAGAGGAGGGGAAGACAAAGAGGAGTAAAGGAAGACAGACACCTGCAGACCTGCTTCACCTCCTGTGAAGCGACTCCCCTGCAGGTGGGGAGCCAGCGCCTCAAACCGGGATCCTTTCGCCAGTCCTTGTGCTTTGCGCCACCTGCGTTTAACCCGCTGCGCTACAGGCCGGCTCCCCTCAACAGCTTTTTTAATGACAAAAATAACTGTGTAGCAAAGATTAAGGATCTTCAAATCAGCTTTGTGATTTACAAGTTGTTTGAGGAAGCTACTTAATCTCTGTGCCTACATTTTCCTTTTTGTATAATGGAGACGGCAATTTTACAGGTTTGTTAAGGCAAAAAAAAAAAAATTACTATATATAAATCCCTTAGAACAGAGAATAGTAAGGTATTTTTAGCGATATCATGTCTGTCTCCCCTATCTGTGTGATCTCTTTCAGAATGGATAATAAAATCAGAGCAGACATTCTGCCTGCAACACACACGTTACGAATTTTAAAGCAAATCTCCTTTAACACATCAACACTGAATAGTATTGTCCCATTTTTAAGAGACAGTTATTCATTTAAGAGAATGCAAAACACTGCTTTTAAAAAAATATTACTTATTTATTTCCTTTCTGCTGTCCTTGTTGTTTTATTATCATAGTTATTATTGTTGTCGGTCTTTGTTGTTGGATAGGACAGAGAGAAATGGAGAGGGATGGGGAAGACAGAGAGGAGGAGAGAGACCTGCAGACCTGCTTCCCCACTTGTGAAGCGACTCCCCTGAAGGTGGGGAGCCAGGGGCTGGAACCGGGATCCTTACACTGGTCCTTGCGCTTTGCACCACGTGCGCTTAACCCACTGCGCTACTTACTGCCCAACTCTTTTTTTTTTCTTTCCTTAACTGTTTGCAGCACAGTCAGGCAGAAAGGGAAAGAAAACACAGCACCACTGCATCCTTCAATGCAGAAGCCAGGCTTGAACATGGGTTGCACACATGGCAAAGCAGTACTCTATTCAAGAGAGCTAAGCTCACCCTGCTTTGCCATTTGAAAAAATATTTTTAGATAGAGACAAAGTGAAAGAGAACACAGCACTGAAACCTCTTTCAGTGTGGTGAGTGCTGGGCTCCAACTGAGGTCACACACACTGCAAAGCAGGACACTATGCAAGTGAGCTATCTTGCTCCCCCCACCATGCTTGTTCTATTTGTTTTTTTCTTATTTTTATGTGATGTTGGGGCTCAACTGGGGCTCAACCTCAGTGCCTGTCACATGCAAGGCATATGCTCTACTGCTGAGCCATCTCCGTGAACCCTAGTGTCTCCATCTTATAGGTAAACATAGAAAATCAAGTCACTGCAAGATCACAGTTAATTAGTAACAGGGTTTGGACACAAACCTAACTTGAACACCAAAGCTTAGCCTCTTATCACTACAATGCACTGTTTCCTTCATTACTGAGTGTCCACTGCCATTAACAAATTATACACTCTGCTTATATATGTTCAATGAGTTTATGAAACACTATTTGGGTAGCAGCAGTGGGATGGTGGTGGACCCACTAGCACATCTTGCTACTGTTCAAGCCTTTGGTTTCTGCCTGTAGGGGGAGCTTCACAAGCAGTGGAGCAGTGCTGCAGGTGTATCTCCTCTGTTTCTCCCACCACCCCACCCCCAGGTGTCTCGTCCTCTAAGGCAAAAAATCTTTTAATACTATTATTGGGATGCATTGGATCGACCTTCTTGTGGTGCATCCCGTGAGTACCCATTTATTGGGGAAACTGACGATCCTTCCTAGCCGACTGAATCCACATGGATCCCAGTCACTTTCAAAGCCAGCAACAAGCAGACATCAGGCTCAACCTGACGCTGTTGACTGGCTACGGAAGAAGGGCAAACGCTAGAAGAAGAAGAAGATTGGGGAGAGGCTTCCAAAAATGAGAAAATACCAGAGAATTTCAATTTGAACAGGCAACATACAAACTGAAGAACCAGAATAAAATGAAGTAAGTAATTATACTAGTATTGATCAAAGCCAAGTTTTGGATCACTGGAATTGAAGTTATTAGTCAATATTTTACTCACTTGAAATCTTCATTTTTTATAAATTCTACAATGATATCCTTTTCTGGCTGAATCTGAAGCATCTTCAAGGTCAAACAGAGAAATGGTGTTGGTTTTATGTTTCCACCATACACACCGCCCACAAACCTTAACTCCATTGCTTTGTCAACGACAAGTTCAGCTAGAAACAAGAAAGCAAACAGAATGGCATCTTAGATATATGAAGACTGTTTTTCCTGTTCTGATACATAGAGAAACTATCCCAACACTGAGTACTCTTCAAACCTTTAATATTCAAACAATTTAATATTAGGAGAACAAGTTTGGCTAGTACTGCTACTACTAATACTAACAGCAGTCAATACACATGGATCTTACTGTATGTCAGGTACTCTGCTACTTATTTCAAACTAGGAGCCACAGGCATGCAAGCTTCTTGCTCTATCAGCTGACTCACCTCCCCTGGATTTAAGTCTACGAAGTGTTAACCCCAGAATCCACACACAACTATCAGGGAAAGCACTGTCAGATTAGGAATGAATAAAAACAAAACAATCACTAAAATCGTAGTCTCATAACGCTGATCCAATCTTTTATTTATAGGATGGGGACAACTTTCCAGTGTTGGCAAAATCAAACACTAGTTTTGTGACCTAGACAAGTCATTTCACCTGTCTTTGAGCCTAAGGAGTCTAAATTTGAAGGGGCCGGGCAGTCGCCAGTGGCTGAGCGCACACGCAGGCCCGCAGCTCTCCCGGGCACTTGGAGCTGCAGCTCAGCCCCACTCCCTGGTGAGTCCCACAAGGCGCTCTACGTGGTCCGCGACATCCCACTCACCTGTAAGTCCAAAGCACTCCTCCTTCCAGTATTTCGATTCATAAATTCGAGTTCGAATAATCTTCTCAACTAGATACTGCGGGTTAGTGCCGTGTATGCTGTGGGCATCCTTCACTGTACGGTTCGCCATTTTAGAACGCTTTTAATTCTATTTCCGTCGGGCCTTTTAATACGTCACATCCAACCTGAAATTAAAAACTAATAATAACCTGAAAGGGATTTAAAAAAACAAACAAAAACAAAAACAAAAAAAACGGAGGGAACCTCTCTAAACAACTCAGGCGACCATCTTGAATCCGGAAACGCTGCCACATAAATTACTTCCTTCCGCGAACTGTGTCGCCCAAAGAATTCAAGAAACCGGACAACCACCCGCACTTCTGCTGCACGTCGGCGGACGTACGTGCGTCACGCGACTGGGGGCGGGGCCACTGGTGACGGAACGTGGAGCCTGCCTGGGGGCGGGGCTACGCCGTTTGGCGCGAAATTTTCTTTTCACCTTCCTCTCCCAGTTAAGTAGAGGTCTGCTTAGGCTCCTGCGCGCGGCGGGTTACTGTGAACGAAGTGCTGCTGGGGTCCACTGGAGTTGCTGCAATCCCGAGAGTTCTTGAAGCAGAGGCGTGGGAATCAGAGGGAACTTCGGCTCCGGGTGAGTGCGGCGGGCTGGAGGGGGGACGTGAGCCGCTGCAAGGAGCAGCTTCTCTGAGAGCCGCACAGGCATGGAGTCAATCATCCAGCGGGTGTTCACCCAGCTCTGATGAGGTGCCGGACACTCGATAGCGGAGCGGGCTTCTTTCTTTCATCCTGACTCGGGAAAGGTGCCCTGCCCCGCCTGGCATTGGGCTTTGCGGCGGGGAAATGTGAGCTTTCCTCCTGCCCTGGGCGCCGGGCTCTTCCGTCCCCTCCAGCTGCCATGGCCCCTGCTGACCTCTTTTTTTTTTTTTTTTAATACCAGAGCACTGCACAGTTCTGGTTTATGGTGGTGCGGGGGATTGAACCTGGGACTTTTGAACCTTAGGCATGAAAGTCTGTTTGCATAACCAGTACGCTATCTCCCACCGCCCTCCCTGCTGACCTTTTGCATTTTGCTCCTTCGAACCCTGGTGTGGCAACCACAGGGAAGGCGGGTCCGCAGAAGTCCGGAAAGAAATGCGTCTAGGTTGCTTTAAGTGACCAAGCAGCCTGATTTCTTACCCAGGTCTTATCCTCCTTCTTTTTCTCCCTCCTTCCCTTATTTCTTTCTTTCCTTCCATCCTAGTTCTATACTTCCACCTTTTAATTTTTGTCATCGCCGGGGGTATAGCCCCTCCGACTTGACTTTTTCAGATAGAGACAGGGAGAAAGGCAAAGACAACACCACCCAAGCTTCCTTCCGGTGCGGTGGGACCTGGGCTCCATCCTGGGTCCTGTGTATGGTGGCAAAGCAGGCGCTCTATCCCAGTGAGCTACTTTACCGGCCCCACCAGCTCTTTTCCAGATGACCTGCTCTTAAGTGCAGGGTTCTGGATTGCCATCTTTGCGAGAGAGTTGTCAAATTGGCACCTCTTCCATTTTAGTCTAATCCTGGAATAGTTTAGTCTAAACCTTTAATAGAAGGCCTACTGTTTTGACAGTTAAAAAAAAAAAAAAGCACTAGTCTTAAAAGGAATGAGACTCTAATGTTGGCCACAGTCTGTGAAAATGATGATTAAAGAGGTCAGTTTTCGATATTCATTCTCTAAAAATGGTGCGGTCTCCATACTGACCATAAAATATGTGGTCTTGGGGGGCCCGCTGGTGGCGCACCTGGTTGGCGCACATGTGAGAGTGTGCAAGGACCCAGGTTTGATCCCCCGGTCCCCACCTGCAGGGGAAAGCTTTGCGAGTGGTGAAGCAGGGCTGCAGGTGTCTCTTTGTATCACCCCCTCCCCTCTCGATTTCTGGTTGTCTCTAGCCAATAAACAAAGAAAAAAACATTTTTTTAAAATATATGGTCTTTAAGGTATATACATTTCCAGATGCAAAATTTAATGTGAATTGTCCCATAACACTCATCAAATTAATGACAAATTAGACCTATCCTCCCCTCTTTCAAAGAAATTAATAAATATTTGTTGAATAACAGGAAATTTAGGAGATTTCATATTATCCCCATCTTGTGAGTTGGAAAGCCTAACTTACTGTAATCGGCCAGAGGCAAGCTCACTTGGGTATTTATTAACACTGTCCACTTTCACACAGAGTGGTTGTAAAGTGAAGTGATTAAGAGCATAATTCATGGAGTCCAGCTGTTTCAGGTTTGGATTAAACCTGTGCTATCCAATATAATATTGGGAAAAATTATCATCTTGCAGTGATAATAATCATCTACCTTTCATTCAGCGAGTACTATGTTATTTGTGCATTTAGTGTGTACTAGCACTGCTCCACAATTATTATGAGGAGTATCTGTGATAAGTATATCAGAAGTTTGGTTTCATTTTGTCATATGACTAGTATCTGCTATCATTTTTACAGCCACTCCTTGGGTGTGGCCCCCTAGCCTGAGTAGTGTGTTTGTTCTAGATTTCTGGCATCTACAACATCAAGAGCCTATAATGGGTATCTTGTAGAAACCAAAGTCTCAGCCTGGGGAGACAACATAAGTGTTATATGCAAAAGACTTTCATGCCTGAGGCTTCAAAGTCCCAGGTTCAGTCCCCAACACCAACATATTCCAAAGCTGAGCAGGGCTCTGGTAGCTCTCTGTGTGTCTCCTTCTCTCAAATAAAATATTAAAAAAAGAAAAAGAGTAAAAAAACCTAAAGTCTTTTTTATTTTATTTATTTATTTTTTTTAGAGGGGGGACCTCTTGTATTTTTGGAACCTTGGAACCTTTGCCCTGGCCATTCTCCTGACAATGGAAGGATAGGTTCACCCAGAGCAGCCAGTTCTTTTTTTCTTTTTTCTTTTTCTTTTTTTTTTTTGAGAGAGAGAAACACCAGAGCACTGCTCAGCTTTGGCTTATGGTGGTGCAGGGGATTGAACCTGGGACTTAGAAGTCTCAGGCATGAGAGTCTGTTTGCATAACCATTATGCTGTTTCCCCTGCCCCAAAGTCTTTTTTTTTTCTAACTTTTTAATATTTATTTATTCCCTTTTGTTGCCTTTGTTGAGAAATCAAAGTCTTAAGTAGGCCTGTCTTTCAACCACAGTGAACACCTCTGTTGGGGGACTTCTTTGCTAATGGCAGATGAGATGAAATGTTTTGTTGAAGGACTCTTGACTCATGTTTTTGATTTTTTTTTTTTAATGGAAAATTACACATGCAGAAAAAGGGCATAGTCATATACAGTTCAATGAGTTTTCTTAAAAAAAAAAAAAAGTTGATTTCTATGCCATAGATGTTGATATGAAATGAGAAAGAGAGAAGCTAAAGCACTATGCATTCCATGTGGTCCCAAGGATTGAACAAGGACGGGGGTGGGGGGGTGGGAGGGAACCTTAGACAAGCAAGTCCAGTCCTCTGCCAGCTGAAATATTTGTCTCTGTCATCATTGAGGGTTTTGTTTTTTTTTAAGAGAGCATACTTATGTAACCAGTACCCAGATAAAGAAACAAAATGACATTATCCCCAAAGCACCTTATTCCCCTACCCAGTCTAATTTTAATGACCTTTCATTCTGACTTTAACACCTGTGTGTTAGCTGGTTTTTAACTGTGCCTGAATGGAATCGATATGTATTGTATGTACCTTTTTCTGTTGGGCATATTCTATTGGATATTGCTAGGCCATAGGATTTGCATCCTGTCAGCTTTAGTAGAGCTACTAGTTTTCCAAAGTAGTTTCACCGACTCTGTCCAATTACATGCCCTCCAGCCGTGTCTGACAGTCTACCTGCTTTAATGCTTGCCATATTTGGAAATGTAGTGGTGATTTTTCTTCCCCCTGCAGCTACTATCTCTCACATGTATGATAAATTGCTTCAGGCCACTTTTTTCATTCAAATGGAGAGATGCAGAGAGACACCACAGCACTTACATTTCTTCTGTTGCCACTGCACCTCCCACGTGGTACAAAGGCTCAAACTTGGGAAGTGTGCATGGCAAAGCAGGAACCTTGGTACCCTGATGAGAATCTCTCCAGTCTTAGTGATTTTTAAAACTGATTTATTTGTTTTGTTGCTCTCTTAGTATGTGCCAAATCCTGAACTATAGGCTCTGGGATTATGGTTGTGAATAAGATAAACAAGGCCCCCAAACTCATGATATTGAGAGTTTATATTCTGGTGTGGAAAACACAAGGTAATAAATAATACAGTGGTTATTGCTTTGCTAATAGGGCTATAAAAAGGGGATACAAACCTGAGCAGCAGGTAGTATAGGTGTCAGAAGACACAACCACTGTCTTCTAGCCTCAAGATGCTTCTACCTATTACTGTGTCTTGTACCTAGTAAGTGCTTCAAAGCATTTGTAGTTTCATGCATACTGACCCTCTGGTTTCTTTGGGTAGTGGGGAGGTAAAAAGAGCACAGTACAAGACATACACAGGTGACACTAAAATGTCTGTTAGATCGTCACAGAACTTGACTTTTCCCTCAAAATGTTTTCTCAGTATGGGAGTGTAGTTGAGACAGAAAAGAGACTAAACTGATTGAAGGGCCTGAACTGTATTCTGGAATCCATCAGATTTAACATTGTCTTCTTAACTAGAATCACTAACTTATTCAGGAGCCATGGCAAAATACTCCACAAGGCTGAAG
The DNA here is from genome assembly GCF_950295315.1 of Erinaceus europaeus. Lineage (NCBI taxonomy): Eukaryota > Metazoa > Chordata > Mammalia > Eulipotyphla > Erinaceidae > Erinaceus > Erinaceus europaeus. The sequence continues at coordinate 70,945,238 of NC_080174.1, read as the reverse complement.
AGCAGACAGATTTATTCATGGATTGGCAAGCCTTTGCTGGATCGAAAGCAACATTGTCAAACTTACAAGTGAGTGATGGGACACTTTGGTTGATTGGAACTATTAACACCTGATGGATAACCTATATTAGTTATTATTGACTGAGGATTAAAGAATGTCAATTGATTGTAAGGAAGAATTTTGATTCTAAAGACTGCATGAGGGAGTTGGGCGGTAGCACAACGGGTTAAGCACAGGCGGTGCAAAGTGCAAGAACCGGCATAAGGATCCTGGTTCGAGCCCCCAGCTCCCCACCTGCAGGGGAATCGCTTCACAGGCGGTGAAGCAGGTCTGCAGGTGTCTATCTTTCTCCCCTCCTCTCTGTCTTCCCCTCCTCTCTCCATTTCTCTCTGTCCTATCCAACTAATGACGACATCAATAACAACAACAGTAATAACTACAACAATAAAACAAGGGCAACAAAAGGGAATAAATAAATATTTAAAAAAATTTAAAAAGACTGCATGAATGATGCTTAATGATAGAGGAAGAAATTGTCAGGCTGTTGTCATATCTAGTTAAGGTAGGCTCTGTATAATACTACATAATAACAGGGTAGGATAAAATATTCTCTACCTAGCCCCAGAGATCTCAGAAAATCTTGTGTTATTGGATAGTTTTCATACCTTGGGAAGCCTTTGTTTGTCTTTCTTGAGAAGTTAGATTCATATTAAGATCTCCAGACTAATCATTTATGGTAAAGCAATTCATTGAACCCATCTCATTTGCCTTGTTTGCTTATTTAAGATAATGGCAGAGAGAGAGAGACTATAGCACAAAGCTTCCTTCAGTGCAGTGGGGACTGGGCTCAAACTGGGCTTGTGCATATGACCAAGCAGCGCACTATCCAAGTGAGCTATTTTTCCAGCCGTCTTTTTATCTGTTCTTACATATAATTGTGTGACTTGGTTTCCTTGTAGGATAACTGAATATCTTCTAACATGATTCTGTTGTCCTCATTCCTAGAGAAATGAGTGTGAAAATGACAGGTTGTTCAACTGAAATTCACATCCAAGTTGGGCAGTTTGTACTCATCAAAGGGGATGATGATGAAAATCCTTATGTTGCTAAATTGGTTTCGTTGTTTGAAGATGGTAAGTCTAGGCTGGATGGAATAAGAACCATACTTAACAGGAATGTGCTAGGTGGTGGCAGTAGGGATAGCTGCTGATTCCTCTGTTTATAGCAATATTTAAGGTATGCTCCCTAGGTTCTGAGATGGGATCTAACTTTGTACCTTCATCCATCTGGTGAACTTCTTTACGCAGTAGAGCTGTAATCAGTAAAGTGACTAAAGAATGTAACTTTCTATTATGTTTAAACGTGGGGAAGAAGGCAGAGTTCTTGGAATGGAGGGGAAAAAAAGGTAAATTCAGGTAGAAAGGAGAAAAAAAAATGGTAACTTGCACTATGATGGATAGAGACCCTTAATTTTGGCATGAAATTATTAGTCTGAAAATGCAGTTTATTTACAAATGAGGAGGTATAGTGGGATGGGAAGACATATCATTTGTTACTCACCTATGTTGGGTAGTATGCCAGCTCTCCCTGGCTTCTGCTTAACCAAGCACCGATATTGCCTATATAGAGATTGGTTTGATCCCATTCAAAGCGGTCTATTTAAATCACTTTTACATTTACATAAAGCACCACAATCCCTCCAGGGCATTAGTGGTTTAGTGGTAAAATTCTCACCTGCTCTGTCCCCTCTCCTTGTCACACCCTGATCCTCTCCTTGTCACACCCTGATCTTCCACCAGTCACTTCGCTCCACCCTCTCTATGTCACATCCTGTTTCCACCCTACTTGGAGAGTATAAAAACAGCGGCTCTTCTGATTAAAGACACTTGGAAATTGCTTTCCGGCTCCGAGAGTTCCAGAGTGTATCTCCTGCGAAGTTAGTGCAGCACGAGTTCCTGATCCCTCTCCCACTCAGCAGCCTAGATCGGCTCCAGTTGAGTTCTCTCCAACCCAGAGAGCACTAGCTCGGGAAGAAGCACCTTCAGGCTATCCCGGCACACCTAGGAAAGCAAAAGTACTTTGGGTATTTTACCCAGAGGGAATGTGTATATAAATACTGAGAATGCTAGAGGAACAGATTGTGATATTTCCCAGAAATCAGTAAGTCTGGAAGACCACTATTGGAGACTAGAGGAGCAGAAGGTGAGATAGTGTGAACCAGAACCTGCAAGTCTACACTTTCTTCTTCAGTAAAGTAGAGCAAGATGGGAATGGCCAGGAGTCTGTAAGGAAGCCATTTAAAACTTCCAAGAAGTGCTTTTTCCAAGAGCTAAGAGAATGGCACACTAAGTAGATAATACTGTGGCATTTTGTATGCCCCAAAGAAGGAACAGATAGACTGGGTAAATGTACAGAGGGAAACCTCATCACACTAATATCCATTAGGAGGAGCATATCACCATGTGCATGTGTGGCTTTTGTATCAAAACCACAGGGCTTAGGTGTACACATTTTAGAATCCTAATGTAGTTAGTATTCCTTTGGGTGAACTCCCAGTCTGGGAAGAAAAGAACCAATGACGATGAACTAGTGAATGTGTGTCCTTTTACTTGTAGCTAATGCTGGTATAGAGCTATAGTATTTGTATATCATAGTAATACTGAAGACTACAACCATTTGTTTGCCAGAAGTCTTCTGTGTAGCTGATCTTGATTCTTATAGAATTTGTTTTGCTGCTGTTTTGGCAGTTTCTTTATCAATCACTGACTTGTAAAAACCATTCGATACCTATGTTTAAAATGGATTATCTCAGAATACCAATTGTAATTTCTTTAACTAGTAGTACCGATAGAAAGCAGAACAAAGAGAAGGTAGGTGCTGAGTGGTGCTGGACTACTGCTGATTGACACTGGGCTTTAACAGATTATTTAAGGCTTCTTACTTGATTAATTCTCAAGATGAAAGGAAAATAGCCATCATGCCTGCTGTGTGGGGTGATTGTGAGAATTAAGGATAAAATGCTCATAGAGCAAAGCGCAAGGACCAGTATAAGGATCCCGGTTCTAGCCCTCGGTTCCCCACCTGCAGAGGTGTCGCTTCACAGGTGGTAAAGCAGGTCTACAGGTGTCTGTCTTTCTCTCCCCCTCTGTCTTCCCCTCCTCTCTCCGTTTCTCTCTATCCTAACAACGATGACATCAAAAACAATAATAACTAAACAACAATTAAAAAAGGAAAATAAATATGAAAAAAATGCTCATAGAGTATTATCAAGTGCTTAGCACCTTACCTGTCACATGGAAGTACTCAGTAAAATGTTTCTACATTTGCTTAACTTTTCCCTCTCTGCTGAATCCCTCCTAGATTCTGAACCTCATTTTAAGAAACATGCACAAGTACAGTGGTTTATCCGATTCTGTGAAGTTCCTGTCAATAAACAGCACTTGCTAGGCCGCAAGCCTGATGCACAGGAGATATTCTGGTATAATTGCCCTGACTGTCAGAGCAACATTAATGCCGAGACCATCATCAGCCCTGTGCAGGTAGGTGTTGTCTTGACCCTCAGGTCTATCTTGAAGCCTACTTCTCTCTCTGACTGCCTTCTAAGATGTATGAACTCAAAGATTATGTGTGGAGGGGGTGAAGGAGGTCACTGTTGCAGGCCAACTTTTTCAAATAAGGGAACAAGGGTACCCTTCCCACGGTGTCATGTACTCTCATGTGCTCTGCTAGGGGCTAACACCTATGTCACTCACTTGAAAAAGCTGATATCCTCTTAGCTAAGATATCACACCAGCTCCTCAAAGATACTGACTCAAACTTATCCTGTAGAAATGAACTTTTTATTTATTTATGTATTTATTTATTTTTGTGTGTAATGTCTGCTCGCCTGACTGCTTCTTCTCAAGAAATATTTATTGGAAGTACTTAGGTATTAGGAGTCTCGTAAAGGAAGTGACATTTAGATTGTGAACTTAGGGGACAGCAAGAATTAGCAAATATATCTCAGAAATTTATACTTAGCTAAGGCATAAAGTATTTGGAGGTTAAGCATGCTTTCTTTTTTCCTGTTTTTTTTTTTTTTTTTTAAGATTTTATTTATTTATTACTGAGAAAGATAGGAGGAGAGAAAGAAAGAACCAGGCATCACTCTGGCACATGTGCTGCTGGGGATCGAATTCAGGACCTCATGCTTGAGAGTCCAAAGCTTTATCCACTGTGCCACCTCCCAGACTACTGAACATGATTTCTTATATGAGGACTTTACCTTCAGAAATCAATACAGAGCACTAGTTGCTACAGTCATATTTGTAATTTGAGATTTTATGATAAACTTTAAGCTAAATGGAGACACAGCATTAGAGACAAAGATGCAGGTTATTCTTCAAGGTACCTCATGCCCCAAAATAAATTAGCTCATAATGTGAACTATGGTTACATGGTAATCGGATAACTGCTCTAACGTTAGGGTAGAGATCTTTTGGTCTGGTAGGTCTTTGGTGAGATTCTTCCAGTCTGTGTACCCAGCATAAGATAAGCCACAGAATAATTTCTTTCCGCGTTATATAAGTAGAAGGCAATAAAGTATTGGAAGCAGGAGAATCAATAGATTTCAAAGGTGGAGAAGGAGGTACTTAGTTAAGAGCATGATGGCAGAAATGAGCAGGACCAAATCTGATTTTGCTGTGGTCGGAAACTATAAGCTATTGATCAGGAGCTGGGGAGCATGCTTAGAAGAAATTTTGTAGGGTAATTTAGCATGGGTGAATAGAATGGACTGGAAAAGAAATTACTGAGGATATGGGTGTCAGTGAGGAGGAGTCTGGAAATACACTGTGCCATATATACCTCTGTAATTCAGTTCTATTCAGGTGAGGACACAGATTTAAAATTTTAAAAGAAGAAGAAGAAGAACTTGGTGTGTGTGTGCAGGCCTGCCTGCCTGCATTCAGGGTTTTTGTTGGGTTTTAATTGACTTATATAGAGGGTGAGAGACAGCACAACTCATGAAGCCTCCCATTTGCAGGGGGCTCACATATTGTGGCCAGAGGCATGAATGTGGATTCTTGTGCATAGTAAAATGTATGCTATACTGGGTTAGCCACTTTCTTTTTCTTAATTAGTGATTTAATATCAATTTACAAGATTATGAAATAACAAAGGTATCATTCCACACTGTTCCCACCACCAGAGTTCTGTGTCCCCTTTCCCTCTTTTGGAAACTGTAGTAGTTCTCCCAAGGTAACAGATATGGGTTGATTATTCTTCCTGTTACATACACACACACACACACACATATATATCCTATGGTCTTGTCAGGGTTTCCATTTTATAAATAAAGACTGTGTGTGTGTGTGTGTGTGTGTGTGTGTGTGTGTGTGTGTGTGTGTGTGTGTATGCCAATTTTATTCTATAGTATTGCCTTCTGTTCTTTTCTAAGTCACACCTATACCTGTTACTACTTCCAAATGTCCTTCCTTTTTTTTTTACCTCTTCTATCTCTGGATCTTATTGGAATTGACAGGGCTTCAGAGCCCCTCTCTCTAGTCATTTTCCCCTAACACTTCTTCCTGTCTGGGAGTATGAATCAGGATATATCCCAAGGAGAGGAATTGCAGGATCATAGGGTAGATCCATTTCTAGCCTTCTGAGAGTTCTCCAGACTGTTCTCCACAGAGGTTGGACCAATTGACATTCCCACCAGCAGTGCAGGAGGGTTCCTTTGACCCCACAACCTCTCCAGCATTTGCTGCTGTTACCTTTTCTGATGTATGACATTCTTACAGGAGTGAAGTGGTATCTCATTGCTGTCTTTATTTACATTTCTCTGACAGTCAAAGACTTGGGGCATTTTTTCATGTGCTTCTCGACCTTTTGGATCTCTTCTGTGGTGAATATGAATCAAAATTCTTTATGGGGTGCAGAAGGTGGGAGTTCTGGCTTCTATAATTGATTCTTTGCGGGACATGGATATTGGCAGGGCGATCCAGACCCACCCCAGCCTGTTTCTGTCTCTAGTGGGGTAGGGCTCTGGAGAAGTGGGGTACCAGGGCACATTGGAGAAGTCATCTGCCCAGGGAGTTCAGGATGGAATCAGAGTAGCATCTGCAAGTTGGTGGCTAAAAGGTGGAAGGTATAAAGCAAGGCAAAATACCTAGTAAACAGGAACCATAAAGTAAGAATAAAGCAGATAAGAATAGGGATCTTGGAGTGGATAGATGCCAGGAAGTCTAGTTTAGCTATGATCCCAGGGATCCATGACTTAAATAATCTTTGCATGAGCTTGGTAGCTAACATGCAGGAGGACTGAAAATATTGTCTGGGAAGATGGTGTCGGAGTTGAGAATAGGGCTAGAAAGCTGGATTAGGGCAGAGAGTAGCTACAAAATTCTATATATACAGACCCTGGGTGAGATTGATGGGATAAATATGTAACTATTTATCCCATCAATCTCACCCAGGGTCTGTATATATTCATATTGTACAGGAGCCTGTGTAGCATCTGAGTCACTGTCAGTCTGAGGTCACAGCTGGGAACATTCTAGGCTGCACTCATTCCAGGGCCAGTCTTCCTCAAGTGGCCTAGTAGGATGACCAGCCTCCCTTTGGAGAGTGGAGCAGTCCCTACCATTGTTAGCCACTTTTTTTTTTTCTTCCTCCAGGATTATTGCTGGGCTTGGTGCCTGCACCATGAATCCACTGCTCCTGGAGGCCATTTTTCCCCCCTTTTGTTGCCCTTGTTGTTATAGCGTCTCTGTGGCTACTATTATTGCCATTGTTGATGTTGTTCGTTGTTGGATAGGACAGAGAGAAATGGAGAGAGGAGCGGAAGACAGAAATGGGGAGAGAAAGACAGACACCAGCAGACCCGCTCCACCGCCTGTGAAGCGACTCCCCGCAGGTGGGGAGCCGGGGCTCAAACCGGGATCCTTATGCCAGTCCTTGCGCTTTGTGCCACATGCGCCTAACCCTCTGCGCCACCGCCCGACCCCCGCCACTTTTTTTTTAAGTATTTATTTATTTATTTCCTTTTGATGCCCTTATTGTTTTTATTGTTGTAGTTATTATTGTTGTTGGTGTCGTCGTTGTTGGATAGGACAGAGAGAAATGGAGAGAAGAGGGGAATACAGAGAGGGGGAGAGAAAGATAGACACCTGCAGACCTGCTTCACCGCCTGTGAAGTGACAGATGGGGATCTGGGGGCTCGAACAGGGATCCTTAGGCCGGTCCTTGAGCTTTGCGCCACATGCGCTTAACCTGCTGCGCTACCGCCCAACTCCCTCTTTTTTTTTTTTTTAATTATCTTTTTATATTTATTTCCCTTTTGTTGCCCTTGTTTTTTACTGTTGTAGTTATTATTGTTGTTATTGATGTCATTGTTAGATAGGATAGAGAGAAATACAGAGAGGAGGGGAAGACAGAGAGGGGAAGAGAAAGACACCTGCAGACCTGCTTCACCGCCTGTGAAGCGACTCCCCTGCAGGTGGGGAGCCAGGGGCTAGAACCAGGATCCTTATGCCGGTCCTTGGCACTTTATGACACCTGCGTTTAACCCGCTGCGCTACCCCCCCCACTCCCTCTAGTCTTTCTTCATCTCTTACCCCTTCTTCCACTTCTCCAGATAAACCCACCAAACTTCAAGTTCAACTCTGGTGACACCTCTTTCTAGTGGGCTCTCTAGATGGTTCAGTTTCCTCCTTCTCCCTTCACTATCTGAGTCTCAGCCACAAGTTAGTACCATACAGCTCAGTACTCAGTACTGCTTTCAGACTGTTTCAGGGCATCAATGTTGTCTTCCCAAATAGAAGGTAAGTAAGTCCCCCTTTTTTTTTTTTTAAATAAAATTTAAAAAGTATTGACAAGACCATAGGATAAAAGTGGTGCAGTTCCCACTACTGGTAGTATCACATCCCCTCCCTTGAAAGCTTTCCTATTCTTTATTCCTCTGGGAACATGGACACAGGGTTATTATGGGGTACAGAAGGTAGAGGGTCTGGCTTCTTTATTTGCTTCTCCACTGGACCTGGGCATTGGCAGGTCAGTCCATACTATCAGCCTGTCTCTCTCTTCCCTTAGTGGGACTGGGCTCTGGAGAGGTGAGGCTCCAGGACACATTGGTAAGGTCATCTGCCCAAGGTAGTCGGGTTGGCATCATGGTAGCATCTGAAACTTGGTGGCTGAGAAAGAGTTAAGATATAAAGCAGAACAAATTGTTGAAAAATCAGGAGCCTAAAGGCAAGAAGATAGCAGATGAAATTTGAGGTCTCCACTTTGGAAAAAGCTAATAGGTTTATTTTAGGTATGTTCCAAAGGGCCCATGACTTTACTAGTTTTTGCCTGAGCATGACAGCTAACATGCAGGTGGACCAAACGTATTGTCTGGGGGAGATGGTGTCAGAGTTGGAAAAAGGACTAGAAAGTTGGATCAGGGAAGAGAGTAGCTCTCAAATATGGGGAAATTATGTAAATATTAATAACTATAAACCCCATCAATTTGATCTGGACCCATGTTCAGTGGTAGAGCCTGTGTAAACTCTGCATCCCTGTGGGTCTGAGCTCGTGTTATGTGGTCATAGCTAGGAACATTCTAGGCTGCACTCATTTCAGGACCCATCTTCTTCCAGTGGTAGAGTATGTTGGCCCAACCTCCCTTTAGAAAATGGGGCAGTCCCTACCATTGTTGATCCACATTGAGGGTAAGGTCCTGTAGGGGTCCACAAAGGAGTCCATTATGTTGTTGCTGCTGGAGATGACCGGTGACAGTGGAGAGAGGGATTTGTTAGAGGTCTTGTTAGCCACTTTCTGACTCCTAAAAATATTTTTTTTTAATTTTTTTTTTTTTATTTAAGAAAGGATTAATTAACAAAACCATAGGGTAGGAGGGGTACAACTCCACACAATTCCCACTGCCCAATCTCCATATCCCACCCCCTCCCCCGATAGCTTTCCCATTCTCTATCCCTCTGGGAGCATGGACCCAGGGTCATTGAGGGTTGCAGAAGGTAGAAGGTCTGGCTTCTGTAATTGCTTCCTCGCTGAACATGGGCATTGACTGGTTGGTCCATACTCCCAGTCTGCCTCTCTCTTTCCCTAGTAGGGTGGGTCTCTGGGGAAGCTGAGCTCCAGGACATATTGGTGGGGTCTTCAATCCAGGGAAGTCTGGCCGGCATCCTGATGACACCTGGGACCTGGTGACTGAAAAGAGAGTTAACATACAAAGCCAAACAAATTGTTGAGCAATCATGGACCCAAAGCTTGGAAAGTGGAGAGGAAGTATTAGGGAGGTACTCACTGCAAACTCTAGTGTACTTCTGCTTTCTTACTTTGGTGCCATACTCCAAACTCAGTCAATTTCTGCTTTGCGTTTCTACTTCTTTTTTTTTTTTTTTACATGCATAACATTTCCCAGATTCCCATTTAACAATACAAGCCCCACTATTTCATTCATCATTTTTCATGGACCTGTATTCTCCCCACCCACCCACCCACCCCAGAGTCTTTTACTTTGGTGTAATACTCCAATTCCATTTCAGGTTCGACTTGTGTTTTCTTTTCTAATCTTGTTTTTCAACTTCGGCCTGAGAGTGAGATCATCCCGTATTCATCCTTCTGTTTCTGACTTATTTCACTCAACATGATCCTAAAAATATTTTTAATCAGAACTCTTGTGGAGCATTCAGTGGCTCTTTTGATTATAACTTTTTCTAATCTATTCTTCCTAAATTCAGGTAGTAGCTTTAGCCCCTGATGAAGTGATACCTAAGAGTCTGAAAAACGAGAAGACTCTCTTTGTCAAACTCTCTTGGAATGAGAAGAAATTCACACCACTATCTCCTGAACTATTTGCAAAGCTGGATAATCTACAGGAATACCACAGTAAATGTCAGAAGTCTGTGGAAACCAAGACTAATGGCATAGAAAGCCCTTCCTGGACCACAACAGAGCATGTGGCTAAAAGGATTGAATCAAAACATTCTACCTCCAAATCCCGCCATGCTCCTACTCATGGAATAACCCCAAGGGCAAGGAAGAAGCTGGAGCTAGACAGTAAGTATAAACTGAGTTACTATAAACTGAGTTACTATAAACTGAGTTACTATAAACAATATGGAGGCTAAATGAATATGATCAAATACTAATTCATACTATAGTGTTGAATCAGTGCACCAGTGAATCAGATACTGGCTTATAACATGGAACTTACCAACTACATCCCTTTTCTATGTACTGTTTATCAGCATTGAGTATATTTGCATTGATGTACAGCCATCACCAAAATCTGAAACTGACACTCTTCAACTATTGGACAACTTCCTGTCCTCCACCCCAGTCCCTCCCTCATCCTCTGGCAACTACTTTCTGTCTCAAAATTTTGACACCTGTAGATAAATTACTTAACTGCAACAGCATTAGTCCTTTTCTGAAAGACTTAGGTTAGCTAGCATGATGTCATCAAGGCTTGCCCATGTTGTAGTAGTATGTGTCAAAATTTCCTTTCTTTTTCTCTGGCGGAAATTGAACCCAGGACCTCCATGCATGCAAAGCATGTGTTTGCTCTATTACTGAGCTATTTCACCAGTCTCACAAATTACCTTGTAAGGTTGAGTAATATACTTTTATGTGCATATTCCATGTTTTCTTTATTAACTCATCTGTTAACGGTCACTTGAGTTGCCGCCATCTTTTGACTGTTGTGACTGATGATGCTGTGAGCATCAATATGTTCAAAGTAAAAATAGCTGCTCAGTTCCCTGATTTTACATTCCCAGACACGGAGTTGTGGGATCATATGGTAATTGTATTTAAAATATCCTTTAAGAACCACCATGCTGTTTTCCATAAAAACATAGTTTTGCATAGTTTGATACTCCCACCACCATTGTCCAATGTTACAGTTTCTGCACAACTTCTCCAACAGTTGTCATTTTCTGTGCTTTTGATGGTAGCCGGCATAATATGTAGGAGCTGGTATGTCATGATCACTTTTTTTTTTTTTTGTATTTCCCTAATGATTAATGATATTGAGGCAACCCGAGTATTGCTCAGCTGTGACTTATGGTGGTGCTGGGGGTTGAACCTGGAACCTTTGGTGCCACAGGCATGAAAGTCTTTTTATGTAACCATTATGCTGTCTCTCCAGCTTCAGCCCTGTACTTTCTGACTAGTGGTAGAACTATGAAATATATCTTTAAATTCTTGAATTCATACTGGTTTTAGTAATCTGTACCACAAGGTTTTCCGACTCTTTCCCATATTCAAGTTGTAGCTCCCTTCTTCTGGGAGATCCCTGGTTTTCAGGAACAATCCTGAATTTAGTTATAGTTCTTTATAAAGATCTGAGTTCAAGCCCCCTGCCCCTATCTTCATGAGCTATGAATCAGTGCTGTACCTCCCTCCATATATATTCCCCAGGTGGCGCACCTGGCACACACTATATTCCCCTTCCCACGCAATCTCTTTTGTCCTATGAAATAAGAGAACACAGGAACAAAAGGAAAATATGGCTGCCAAGAGTGGTGGATTCGTTTGGCAAGCACTGAACCCTGGTGGCAATAAAATTTTTTTTTACTCCCTTTTGTTGCCCTTGTTATATTGTTGTAGTTATTATTGTTGTCGTCATTGTTGGATAGGACAGAGAGAAATGGAGAGAGGAGGGGAAGACGGGGGAGAGAAAGATAGACACCTGATAGACACCTGCAGACCTTCTTCACCGATTGTGAAGCGACTCCCCTGCAGATGGGGAGCCAGGGGCTCGAACAGGGATTCTTAAGCCAGTACTTGTGCTTTGCGCCACCTGCGCTTAACCTGCTGCACTACCGCCTGATTCCCGGCAATTAAAATTTTAAAAAATGATTCCTCTAAGAGAAGTTACTTAATTTTTCAATCTGATGAATTATTTAGTTGATAATATATTGTGAGGTCCTTTTTATTTGTTTAATTTTAGACTTTACTCACCTTTGATTTAATTTTTTAAAAATTCTATTTATTGGATAGAAACAGAAATTGAGTTGGATGGAGAAGATAGAAGGGAAGGGTGGGGGAGCCACCTGCAGTGCTGTCTCACCACTTAGGAGACTTCCCCTCTCCTCTCCAGAGGGAGACTGGGAACTTGAACCTGGATCCTTGCAGCACACTCCACTGAGTGCACCACCACAAGAGAAAAGAAAGGCAGAATGAGAGCATGATTCTGGCACAAGTAATACTAGGGATCAGACTTAGGACCCACTGCACCACCTCCTGAGCCACAGATTAAAAAAAAAAAAACATTTTATTCTTTTTTTCAGAGCGCTGCTCAGCTGGTGTGTGGTTGTGCTAGGGACTGATCCTGGGAGCTTCAGGCATGAAGGTCTTTGCATAACCATTGTGCTATATCCCCAACTATTGCTCCTAATTTAAGAATATTTTGTGTTAAGGGCAGGGTAGATAGCATAATGGTTATGCAAAGAGACTCATGCCTGAGGACCCAAAGTCCCAGATTCAGTCGCCCATACCACGATAAACTAAAGCTAAGCAGTGCTCTGGTAAAAGAAAAAAGAGAGAGAGAGGGAGAGAATATTCTGTGTTGTTTCGGGTGGTGATGAATAAAGCAACCATAAGCAGTACCAGGTGGCAAATGACTTTTCTGTCCTTACCTGTAACTGTTCCCCACACACAGCCATGTGCTGTGGTCAGAGTGAATTCTTTTTTGCTTAGTCTTTGTCAGTTATGTTGCCTTAGCACACACTGGTCTGCACTTTTGTTTGTTTAGATTTTATTAACGAGAAAGACAGACTCTGGCATCACTCTGGTATACATGCTGCTGGGATTGACCCCCTGGCCTCAGGCTTGACAGTCCAGTGCTTTATCCACTGCACCACCCCCTGGACCTTTTGTTCTCCTGTTTTCCCTCCCTTCCCTATTTAAATTCTCCTTAAATTTTCTCTTCCTTCCCCATTTATTTCACTGAAATTCTTTCAATGCATTGTCTAAAGCCTTACTTAAATGCTTTGGGATTATTGCTTTATGATAAAGTTTTATGTATATTGTCTCCCAGTTAGACTAGAATATCTTGTGGCTGAAAATCAGGATTGAGTTTCATTTAACTTTGTTTCTTCCCATCATATGACATGAACTTTGCTGTTCTAAGAGTTCAGTTGGTATCTATAAATGCATGACTAATGTTCTTGGTGCCTCTGGTCAGGTTGAAAGAAGCAAATCTAACTGATTTTGACTGAAACTCATCTTCTCTCCTCAGGAACTACCTTCCCTCTATTGGAAGATAGATAAAAATTTGGGTTAAAATTTTCGGCCAGGGCTAGGGAATCATTATAATGGTTCTGGAGACGACTTTCATGACTGAGGCACTGAAGTCCCAAGTTCAGTTCCCAGCACCACAAAAAGCCATAGCTGAACAGTACTCTGGAACTTCTCTCTGTTATCTCTTGATCATTAAAAAATAAAATATTGGGAGTCGGATAATAGCGCAGTGGGTTAAGCGCAGGTGGCGCAAGGACCGGTGTAAGGATCCTGGTTCAAGCCCCCAGCTCCCAACCTGCAGGGGAGTTACTTCACAAGTGGTGAAGCAGGTCTGCAGGTGTCTGTCTATCTTTCTCTCCCCCTCTTTCCATTTCTCTCTGTCCTATCCAACAATAACAGTAATAACTACAACAATAAAACAACAAGGGCAACAAAAGGGAATAAATAAATTTAAAAAAATATCTTAAAAAATAAAATATCAAAAGAAAAATTTAGGTCTTGGTGTTAATCAACTAGAACTTAATTTGTTCTACCAGAACATTACTCAGCTTTGGCTTATGGTAGTACAGGTTAATAAGCCTAGGACCTTGGAGCCTCAGGCATGATAGTGTGTTTTCGTAACCAGTATACTACCTCCCCTATCTCTAGGTTTTTTTCAAATGATGTTGAATGGGAGTTGAAGGCATGTGGTATCACTCCTGGTTGAAGCTACTCGTATGGTAGATTACTGAAGGAAAATCTTAATGAGCATCTATCCATAAGAGCTGACTTAACAGGAGTCGGGCAGTAGCGCACGTGGCGCGAATCTCTACTACCGGTGTTAGCATCCTGGTTTGAGCCCCCTGGCTTCCCACCTGCAGGGGAGTCGCTTCACAGGCAGTGAAGCAGGTCTGCAGGTGTCTGTCTTTCTCTCCTCCCCCTCCTCTCTCCATTTCTCTCTGTCCTAACGGTTGTAGTTATTACAACAATAAGAAAAAAAGAGCAACAAAAGGGAAAATAAATATAAAAAAACTTTTTAAAAAGCTGATTTAACAGTTAATGTCTAGTTCTAAGTAGGAAAATCATGTGTTGGTATTTAGGAGAAAGGAAAAAAGTGATTAGAACTATTTCGCTTGGCTTGCTTGTGGGTATTAGGTATGTGGATATAGATAGGTTGTGTCCTTGTATAACTTCAGTGGGTAAAGGTATTTATAAAGAGATTAGAGATGCCATAAAAAGCAGTTTGCTTATGAAATTAAGACTATGCAGATTATAATTTACTGAAAAGGAGAAAACCACCCACACTGACTTGACAGACAACTCTGACATCTGATGAGTTCCTGATTTGAGAGTAATTTTTGGCTGGAGGTACAATTCCAGTATACTCACACAAAGGAAGATGAGTGACAAAATTTATCACTTACAGAGTCTAGAAGCAATGAGGAAGGGTAAACAAAGTACAGTGAGCCAGGAAAAACACAAGCCTTAGTCCCAAATTATGAGCCACCATGAGGCAGAGGGCAGGTTTCCAGGTACCTGCTTTCAAGGTGGTTGGGGCTAACTCTGCGTGGTTATTTTGAAAGGTGCACTGGCAAGAGCAGAACATATACTTACATTGGGCATCCTAGCTGAAGTCCTTTTCTAAATGTCTTGGACTGTAGCAGGATTATCATACTGGAAAATACCTAGGCAGCAGCTCAGAAAAACTAGTTATTTTTCTTATCACGAGGTATGTGTAGTGCTGTTTATAAAATCAATCTATCTGTGGTGATTTCTCTTGGACTTAGGTTGCCCTAGGACACCCAACACTAGGAATTCCCATCAGACTTCACAGATTTCACTGGAGTCTCCAGGACGAACTAAACGGAAAGTGAACTGCTCTGAGGTGACTTCACCTTCTAAGAGATGTCAACCTGACGAACACCTGGCTTTGTCTCCACTTCCGAAAGACTCACAAAAACCTGGAGGCATTGAACACTCTTGTACGGAGGATGACAAGAATGCTTCATCTGAGTGTCACAGGGCTCTGAGAACTCGAGTTCCAGCTTTGACAGCTACAGACATTGTTAAGGAAACAACAATTACTCCTGTCAGGGGACAACAGAAATCCTCAGTGGTGCCTTCTGTGACTCTGACACCAGAAATCATCAAAAAGAGGTGACCAGGGACATTGCCCTGTCTCCCACAGAATTTATTTATTTGCAAGAGCACTGTTCAGTCCTGGTTTATGGGGGGGGGGGACCTGGGGGGGTGAACCTGGGAGCCTCAGGCATGAAAGTCTGTTTACATAGTCATTGTGCTATCTCCCGTGCTCCTGCCTCCCACAGAATAAATCAAGCTTATCATAGCTGATAAAGTTGTAGAAGTGAGATGCATATCTGTGTCACAGAATTACTGGGAGATTTTTTTCAGAATAAAGATTTCTGAGCGTTTTCTCAGGCATAATGAATTGATCAAGATATGGAACCAGAGACCAGCATATTTGAAATGCTTTCTTTTTTTTGTAAATTTGAGTCAAAGGTTTATTTGTGGGACCAGAGAAGGTGTGGGAGTGGCAGGGATAGATAGAATAATGGTTAATGATGGTTATACAAAGAGACTCTTATGCCTGAGGCTGCAAAGTCCCAGGAGCTGAGCAGTGCTCTAGTAAAAAAAGCTAAAATACAAATAAAATATTTAAAGAGAGAACTAGGACATCACTGTGGCTTATAGTGATGCCAGGGATCAGACTTAGGGCCTCATGCTTGAGAGTTCCAACATTTTATCCACTGAACTACCTCCTGGGCTGCCTTTTGGATGATTCTGATATATCTATAACTATCCGTTTAGACTTGGAGAAATAGAAAATTGACCAAAACCAACTTCTGATTTCAAGGTCTAGATTTTATTACTTGCTGTGACTCTTCATCACATTCTAAGTAATTTGTTAGTGTTTTATTTTTAAATACATAAATAAACAATAAAATAAACCATATTCAAGCATGTAGCATGAGAAGACAGTGGATTTAGAAAACCTACCATAAGCACCAGGCAATGTCTGTAAGTGATGGGGTGTACAAATGAGGTGGCATGCTTGGAAATTATACTTTGCAGTGTTCCTTGATCAGAAACTCCAGTACATGGCTCACAGTAGGTTTCTTCATAAGATGATTTATGTTAAATGTATAGCTACATGTTGATAATCTTGAGTCAGACTAGACAATAAACTCATATCTCAGAAACAAACAAAAAGACAAAGTGGAGGGTGGTGAGTCTGATTTAAATGGTAAACTTTAGAGAAACTTAAATCAACTAGTTGTCCCTAGGCAACAAAAGGCAACAAAAGGGAATAAATAAATAAATAAATATTTAAAAAAAAATTAAAAAAAAAAAAAAAAAAACCAAAAATGTACACTATGTACTTCTGCCTGCACTGAGCATATATAGAATTTTGCCACTATTTTCTAAAACAAGAGACAGTGGATTTACACTATACTAGATACTGGGGCCTGGAAGAGGCGAACCTGGCAGAATGCACATATTACCATGCACCCAGGTTCAAGGCTCTGGTTTCCACCTTAAATTTTTTTAATTTTTTTTTTAAATATTTATTTATTTATTTATTCCCTTTTGTTGCCCTTGTTGAATCAATCTGCTAGAGATTGATTCTAGAACCCCTCAGATATCTAAGTTCAAATGTACTTGTCACTGATGTAAAATGGTGTAGTATGGGCTTATAACTTATGCATTTTCCCATGTACTTCAGCTAATCTAAGTTACTTAAAATAACTAACACACACACAGAGACAAATTTAAGAGGAATCAGGGGGAGGGATAGAGAGCAAGAGGGGTGGTCTGGGTAGTGGTGGCACAGTGAATAGATAAAGCATTGGACTCTCAGGCATGAGGTCTTAGGTTCAATACCTGGCAGCACATGTACCAGAGTGATGTTTGGTAATTTCTCTCCTATCTTTCATATTAATAAATAAATAAAATCTTTTAAAGAGAGAGAGAGAGGTGGGGAAAGACACCTGTAGTACTGCTTCACCATGCCCCAAGTTTCCCCTTGCAGGTGGAGGTGGAAACCAGAGCCTTGAACCTGGGTGCATGGTAATATGTGCATTCTGCCAGGTTCGCCTCTTCCAGGCCCCAGTATCTAGTATAGTGTAAATCCACTGTCTCTTGTTTTAGAAAATAGTGGCAAAATTCTATATATGCTCAGTGCAGGCAGAACTACATAGTGTACATTTTTGGTTTTTTTTTTTTTTTTTAATTTTTTTTTTTAAATATTTATTTATTTATTTATTCCCTTTTGTTGCCCTTGTTGTTTTATTGTTGTAGCTATTATTGTTGTTGTCATTTTTGGATAGGACAGAGAGAAATGGAGAGAGGAGGGGAAGACAGAGAGGAGGAGAGAAAGATAGACACCTGCAGACCTGCTTCACCGCCCGTGAAGCCATCCTCCTACAGGTGGGGAGCCGGGGTTCGAACCGGGATCCTTATGCCGGTCCTTGTGCTTTGCGCCACCTGCGCTTAACCCGCTGCGCTACAGCCAGACTCCCCATAGTGTACATTTTTGTACGACAGCAGTTGAATCCAGGAATGCAGAACCCAGGGATATGTGTTGATTATCTAGGCTTTTTTTTTTTTTTTCAAGCCGAGTGTGATTAGGTTTTTCCAAAGTAATTATAAAAGCAATAGGAACTAGTTAGGCTACCTCACTGTCTTCTAGTGCTCAAACTGTTCGTGTAACCTTACTTTGTGTGATGTCTTGCAGGGAAACAAAAGAAACTGAAGCTCAGAATGATGCTACCCCTACTCCCCACCGCACCCACCGAAAGACTTCTCTCTTGACTTTGAGTCGGATTAGGCAACAGCTTAGGTATGACTGTTTCTTAGCTTGCAGAAAAACACTTAACCACGGCCATCTATGACACCTAATCGTATTTATTAAAGCCTCTTAAATTGTTTGTTATGTGCTAATCTTAAAATTGACCTTTTACCTTGTTCTGTATGAAATTGTGTTAGTTTCACATGGCTGTCATAGTTTCAAAGGAACAAGAAAACTGCGGTGGGCTTGGATGACCTGTAATCATACCCAGCAGGACTGTTCATGGGCACTGAAGAGCATAAACTTTGATTCTGACAGACTTGAACTGGAACTGAGTTTTCTCTTTTGTATATATAAGTTATAAAACTATCATAAGGGCTTATGAGCTAATATTACTAATTAATTAATATTACCCTTACTAGAATGTGTATAGAATGTGCCAAAGAGCACCAAAGTAAAAGTCTCTGGGGTGGGCTGAGGGGGGGAGCGTATAGGTCCTGGAAAAGGATGACAGAGGACCTAGTGGGGGTTGTATTGCTGTGTGGAAAACTGAGAAATGTT
Organism: Erinaceus europaeus; assembly: GCF_950295315.1. Classification (NCBI taxonomy): domain Eukaryota; kingdom Metazoa; phylum Chordata; class Mammalia; order Eulipotyphla; family Erinaceidae; genus Erinaceus; species Erinaceus europaeus. The sequence goes on along the minus strand of NC_080174.1, from coordinate 70,926,655 downwards.
AAGCATGTACAAACTACTATATTCACTGTCAAATGTATAACATTAATCCCCGAATAAAGGGGGTTGGGAAGTGCCAAAGATAAAGAAACAAAAATTAAAAAAAAAAAAAAAAAAAAAGGCGCCAAACAAAATGGCCACACAGCCTTATTTTTTGATCATCAGAATGTGGTGCCTCTCATCTATGCTGGTCTGGTAAGGATCTTCTTGTTTAAACATCAAACAGTGAATATCAGATAATAATTTGCCTTATCATTTAGGTTTTTAGGTAATGCAAAAGATGACCAAAAAGAGCAAGATTTCCTGCCTACTGCAGAGATCTCAGACTCTGACAGTGAGGAGGAGGAGGCGTCGGTGTCCACACCACCCCTTCGTAGGAGGACTGCAAGTAGTGTGTCCAGGAATCTCCATTCTTCCTTAAAGTCGTCCTTGCAGACCCCTTCCAAAACACCGAAGAAAACTGTAAGGTTCTTTCAGGTTATTTTTCAGTGAAGCATTTTTTTTTTTTTAATATTTGATTTATTTTTAATGAAACAGATACAGAGAGAGACCAGAACACTGCTCAGTTCTGGCTTATGATTGTGCAAATTGTTTTCCGTGGGGCCAGAAAAGTGGCTTGTCCTTGCATGAGGCTTTGTGTGTGAAGCCCAGCACCATATGGAACTCTGTGGATGGAGGAATGGTGCTTTGGTCCCTCCCTCTCAAAATACATAATTAGAAAAGTTCTAGAGGGGGAGTCGTTGGATTAAGCGCACATGGTGCAAAGCTTAAGGACCAGCATAAGGGTCCCGGTTAGAGCCCCTAGCTCCCCACCTGCAGGGGAGTCGCTTCACAAGTGGTGAAGCGGGTCTGCAGGTGTCTTTCTCTCCCCCTGTCTTCCTCTTCTCTCTCCATTTCTCTCTGTCCTATCCAACAACTACAACAAGAAAACAACAAGGGCAACAAAAAGGGAATAAATTAAATATATAAAAAAAAAAAAACTTCTGGAGGGAATTCTGTGATACCACAAATGCACAAGGTCCTGTGGGGGGAAAAAATGTGTGATGGCTGGGTCACACAGTTACAGTGACTGGATTCTCAGTATGAGTCTGCTCCGTGCAAAGCTATTCCTAATAGCATATTTGTGGTGGGAAAAGCCTACGTGCATATTAGAACTAAAATCATTCCAACAGCCGGTACTTTGATTAGGTCAAGTTCAGAGTCTCATGAGTCAGATTTGTTCCAGATGTTGCTTTCCTTTCGTTTTTCCCTCTGAAATATGTTCTCTTTTTTAATTGCAGCGCAATCCTAGAACACCACGTCAGGCCACGCCCCAGATTCGCAGCCGAAACCTGGCTGCCCAGGAGCCAACCAATGTGCTGGAGGAGGCTCGGTTGAGGTAATGCCCTTTCCAAACAGGCAAAAATGGGCTCTGCCTTCGTTCGCATAAAGTGGAAGTATTTCTCAGTTACTTGTACATCTTAAAGATAGAGAGTAGGGTCCGGGGGCGCAGCTCATCAGTGGACCACATGCCTCCCACGCGTAAGGCGCTGAGTTTGATACACAGCACCTTGGGTGATGGACCAGTGCTTGGGTGTCTCTTTCTCTCTGTAAAGTGCGTGCCTGGGAGGTGGCTCGGCAGTGTTGCTCATGTGCTACAAAGCCCTGGGCTCGTTCCTCAGCACTGTATAAGAAGATAAAATTGAACATAAATATAAGATAGAGGGTAAAACGGATTCACTTTAGAAAGAAGAAACCTGGGAGCTGGGTGGAAGCGCAGGAGGTTAAGCGCAGGTGGCGCTTAAGGATCCCGGTTCGAGCCCCTGGCTCCCCACCTGCAGGGAAGTCGCTTCACAGGCGGTGAAGCAGGTCTGCAGATATCTTTCTCTCGTCCTGTCTTCCTCTCCTCTCTCCAGTTCTCTCTGTCCTATCCAACAACAATGACATCAGTAACAATAACTACAACAATAAAACAAGGGCAACAAAAGGGAATAAATAATAAAATATTTAAAAAAAAAGACAAGAAGAAACCCCTCAATTAGTACCTGGATGTGTCAACATGGGCAGTACCTGGAAGGAGTACCCTCTAGTGTATTGCCCTAATAATCTCAGAGATAGCAGATGATTAGTTGGACCGGGCGGTGGCGCAGTGGGTTAAGCACAGGTGGTGCAAAGCTCAAGGACCAGTAGAAGGATCCCAGTTCAAGCCCCTGGCTCCTCACCTAAAGGGAAGTCGCTTTATAGGCAGTGAAGCAGGTCTGCAGGTGTCTTATCTTTCTCTTCCCCTCTCTCCTATTTCTGTCCTATCCAACAACGACAACATTAGTAACAACAATAGTAACTACAATAAAAAACAAGGGCAACAAAAGGGAATAAATAAATAAATAAATAAATAGAAATTTGTTAAAAAAGAAAGAAATGCTTCTAATGCCCCACTTTCTTTCATTTATCACCAACTATAGGCTGCATGTTTCTGTTGTGCCTGAGTCTCTTCCCTGTCGGGAACAGGAATTTCAAGACATCTACAATTTTGTGGAAAGCAAACTCCTTGACCATACTGGAGGGTGAGTCATACTGAGGCATGCAGAATGTCTTAGCTATTTATAATAACCACCTCAGGTATTAAAATTCAGCCACAGTCTTTCCCCAGTGTCACGAGCACACACAAAATCATTGCTAAAACCTAAAGCTTCTGAAGTAGCTTTTGTCAAAATTATTTTATAGGAATAAAAATTCCTTTAGGGAAAAAAATGAAACTATATTTCTTTGGGTAGGCAGTTTTCACAAGCATTGTTGTGGAAATGATCGATTCAGCATAGGTAGTCCCTGCTCTGACCGCCTAAGAATGGTCCACCTTCCCATTTTGGGGAGCTCATCCTTCCGCACGTACCCCCCCCACACACACACACACACACTTAGAAGGAAACACTGGCACAGACCTAGTTCACAAGTCTTCCCTTCTGGCTCTAGGTGCATGTACATCTCAGGGGTCCCTGGGACAGGGAAAACTGCTACTGTACACGAGGTGATACACTGCCTGCAGCAGGCGGCCCAAACAAATGACGTACCTCCCTTTCAGTACATTGAGGTCAATGGAATGAAGCTGACAGAGCCCCACCAAGTTTATGTGCAAATATTGCAGGTAAGCAAAGCTTTCGGGGGCACCTTAGAATATACATTTTTGGAGTCAGGTGATGGCCACTTGGTAGAGTGAGTATACCATGTATAAGGACATGGGTTCTGCCCCTGATCCTTATCTGCAGGAAGGAAGCTTCATGAGTGGCTGCTTGGTGCTACAGAAATCTCTATCTATGACCCTTTACTTTAAAAGGAAAAATGTTTCCAGGAATAGTGGGGTCATATTATCTTAGAAAGTTTCTTTTTCTTTATTAGATAGAGACAGCCAGAAATTGAGAGGGTAGAGGAGGAGACAGAGAGGGAAAGAGAAAGAGAGATGCCTGCAGCCCTGCTCCACCACTTGCAAAGCTTCCCCTCTGCAAGTGGGGACTGGGGGGCTTGAACCCAGGTCCTTGAGCACTGTAACATGTGCGCTCAACCAGGTGCACCACCACCCGGTCCTTGAAAGTTGTAAATCTAGTTCTAAAGAATCATGTAATCCAGTCCCACTCATAGTGGAACTTAATAAACAAGGACAGAGATGGAAGACAGGGTGTAAAATGTGGACTGGGCTTGGCATATCATATGAAAGCAGAATGGGAGAGTGGAAGGCTCTTGGGATCCTGGTGCATGATGGTAGAAAAGGATCTAAGTTGGAGTTAAGAGTGTTTTCATAGACACCTCTAATGGGGAGAGGAGAAATGGTACCCACAACTCTGAGGCCAGCCTGTGGCTCCTTTGCATCTCAAACATCTACTCTTCTCTTCTTCCAGGAAATCCTCAGGAAAAAAAAAATAGCTTCCTCTACTTAAGTCTAGGAAAACCCTTATTTTACCATTTTTGTTTTCCCCACATTACAGAAGTTAACAGGCCAAAAGGCAACAGCTAACCATGCTGCAGAATTGCTGGCAAAGAGATTCCGTACCAGGGGGTCCTCTCAGGAAACCACTGTATTGCTCGTGGATGAGGTAAGGAGTTTCGCGTGGGAAAAACTAGAGCCATGGAGTGTTCCAGGAGCAAATACCGTGTGGGAGGAAAATCATGGCTCCTTTTTTCATTCGCCTGAGCCTGTTCTCTAGTGAGAGATGTCTCACGGTGTTGAGGGGGAGCGAACAGCTAACTGGGGCCACTTTCCTCCCGTAGAGTTCTAGACTGGTTCTTTTGTGATTCCATGTAGGAATCACGAGACAGTCATGTTTCAGGGAAATGGGCATTTATTGGGGAAAAGTAAGGACTGAAAAGAAGAAAGTATAAGCCACGTAGGATTGCAGACACCCGAGACACAGACACGCACATGCGCACAGACCCAAAGCTTCCTGGTCTTCCAAGTTTTATAACCCCTTCTGGGGAAGGGCAGGATCCTCAGGGGGAGATGCTTCAGCTTTGCCTTCAGGTGCTCACATCTGCCTCCATCTGCATGTTACATTATAGTCTTGGCAGTTGGGTAGGGAGGAAGTGCCGGGGCAGGATATATGGATACACTGGTGTTTCTGGCCCCTTCTCCCAGCTACCTGCAGGGTGCCAAGGGGAGGGGTGCTGCTTTCCGTAAGCTGACCTCCAGCAACACTGCGTATTCATTGATTTCCTTCCCGCTTAGTGGGATCTGGGAAACACCTAAAGCAATGTAACTAAAGTAACTGAAGCGATGATAGTGGGGGGTCCGGCCTGGTCTCTGGTTGTCCCTGCATCGTTTTCTACTTCCCCGACAGCTTGACCTTCTCTGGACTCAGAAACAAGACGTAATGTACAATCTCTTTGATTGGCCTACACACAAGGAGGCCCGACTTGTGGTCCTGACCATTGCCAACACCATGGACCTGCCAGAACGCATCATGATGAACCGGGTGTCAAGCCGACTGGTAGGTCCTAGGGCTGTTCTCAAACTGTTCTCACAGATTAGTAAGTTTGGCCAAAGAATGTGTGAACATAAGCGCGTAGAAAACGAAAATCAGCTGCTGGGTCAGTTTGGAAGCTGGCGGAGAATCCGACTTGCATAACTACGGATCCCGGTTCAGCCCCTGGTGCTACATATACTGGAGTGCTGCTGTGGGCCTCACCCGCTCGCTGAACTAAGATGATCGCGTGTGAAATTAAATGCTGTCTTTTTGGAAAAGTCATGGCCTATTTTGGCATAGAAAAGTACATCATAGGGGTTGGGTGGTAGCGCAGCAGGTTCAGTGCACATGGCACAATGAGCAAGGACCGGCATAAGGACCCCGGTTCGAGCCCCCGGTGGGGGGAATAGTTTTCTTTGACAAATAAAAAATAATGTGACAGGGAGTCAGGCGGTAGTGCGGCGGGTTAAGTGCATGCAAGGACTAGTGTAAGGATCCCTGTTTGAGCCCCCAGCTCCCCACCTGCAGGGGAGTCGCTTCATAGGCGGTGAAGCAGGTCTGCAGGTGTCTATCTCTCTCTCCCCTTCTCTGTCTTCCCCTCCTTTCTCCATTTCTCTCTCTCCTATCCAACAACAACGACATCAACAACAACAGTTATAACTACCACAATAAAAACAAGGGCAACAAAAGGGAAAATAAATAACTAAAAATAATAATTAAAAAAGTACATCACGGCATTTTAGACAACCCAATAATCAGACTGGGGAGATAGAGATAGCATAATGCTTATGCAGGGAGGGGAAAAAAAAAAACCTTTCATGCCTCAGGCTCCAAAGTCTCAAGTTCATTCCGTAGCACCACTACTATCAGTAAGAGCTAAGCAGTGTTCTGGTTAAAATAAGTAAATACATAATATATTTAAAAACTAAAATTAACGAGGAGAGATTTAATTTCTGAAATTCTTAGAATTTCTGTGTTGGAATTAAACGTGCCACCACTGCATGATTTTCTGTAAACATATCCCCATCTGTTGCTGCTTTGCACCTTAAATTGCACAGCGCAATTATTCTAATTTAAGCACCTTGCCAAGCACTGTGAATTGTGTCCATAGACAAAGGAGAGGTGCTCTCCACTTGTGTGAGCCTTGGAATTCAGCAGGAAATAGAGCATCAAGTACCTATAAATGTGGGATATGAAACCAGAAATGATGCCTGTACACATTGTAGGGCCAAAGAGCTTTACACCCATGCTAGTTATTAGGTTGGCAGGAAAGTCATGACTCAGTTTTACATAGAAAAATACATCCTGACTTTCCCAAGAATCCAGTAGAATACTTTTTGCCTCTACCTGGCTCTGGATGATTCTGACAGAATAAAAGCCTCTTTAAAAAGAAAATTTAAAATAGTTGGCAGCTACTACTCTCCAAAACACCACACTGAGCACTGTATTTAGCAGAAGTTGCTGAAAGCATTGGGGGTGGGGAGTGAGGGGACTGTGTACCTTGCTATATAGGACTTGGAAATCAGATTCGGGGACTTGTGATCGGCTGACTTTCAGTCAAAGTGGGCAGTCAGTGAATTCTTCCTCTCTGTCATCTCCCTAGGGTCTTACCAGGATGTCCTTCCAGCCTTATACTCATAGCCAATTGCAGCAGATCCTATTGTCTCGACTGAAAAATTTAAAGGCCTTTGAGAGTGATGCCATCCAGTTGGTAGCCAGGAAGGTAAGTCACTTTCAAGGAACTCTCAACTGAGCTTACAGACAACTTTACTGAGAGCTTGCTGAGTGACGTCCTAGGAGAACAAATAAAGAAAAGTAGAAACAAAATTGCTCATTGTTTTTAGTGCATAATTCATTTCCAGGCTATGACTGCGGTAGGCTTAGATACATTCCTTCATTCCTACCAGGATATGCACTAGGGCTTGCTACCTATACAACTTCACCATTTTTTTGTGGCTAATTTTAAATCATTTTCTTTTGATAGAGGGTGAGAAATTGAGACAGAGAGAAGGAAACTTACAACACTGCCCCACCTGCCTATAAAGCCTGCTCACTGAGGGTATCGGCCAGGGCCGTAAATCCTCATCCTTACAAATGTTGACATCTGCATTCTGCCAGGTGAACCCCCACCTGGCCTGGTTTATATACAAATTAAATTAATTGCTTTACAGGGCAGGCAACTTTCTGTGATGCAATAGACTAGTCAGACAGACAAACCTGCTTTCAGTTCTGGTTCTGACTCTCAGTAGGCATATTACAGAAAACAGAATGAGGGCCAGGACCTGGGTTCAAACCCCCAGTGGCTACCTGAGGGAGGGGGGGAGCTTTATGCGCAGTGAAGCAGTACTGCAGGCTTCACCCCACCCTCACTGTCTATCAAAACAAAAAAGGGAAGGGAGGTGGGGTGGGAGGTTGCCACCAGAAACAGTGGAGGACTCATGTAGGCACGAAGCCCCACTGATAACCCTGGTGCCAGAAAACAACAACAGGCTGTAGGAAAGTTACTTAGAACTTCCGAAGCCTGAATTTTCTTCTGGAAGATGGGAATAATAATAGCTACCTCATAGGGTCATTGGAAGAATTAAAGGAGATCATGCATATGATGTGCCAGCATGGTGTGTGCTCTATGGTAAATATGACTTACTGGATGCCTAGTAACATCTTCCAAACTCACTGGGAGAATATCATCAAAGATTTCCAGAATTCTGAGGAACAAAGTAGACATCTTATTACCTTTAGTTCTAGTACCACTAACTCTCACGCATATTGAGCATTTTTAGTAGAACAATTTGTGCTTGGATTCCTTTCTGTTGACTTAGCTATGGCTTTCTTTAACCTGCTAATAATAAACCACTAATTCTATCTCTTTCCAGCATACCAGATTATATTACTCTTCTTTCTTTTTTTAATCTTTTAAAATTTTTTTTTTAATTATCGTTATTGGACATAGACCATCAGAAAAGGGAGAGGGAGAGAAATACCTGCATCCCTGCTTCACCACTTGCAGAGCTTTACCCCTGCAGGTGGGAACCTGGGACTCATACCTGGGTCCTTGCACATCATAACATGTATGGTCAACCAGGTGTGCCACCACCCAGCCCCTTATTTACTCTTCTGTTGTTTTTCTCTTCTGAGGTTTCTTGGTCTTGTTTGGTTTCAGAGGGCATCGAATTTGGATTCTACCAAACTTCTACCTAAATTTCTTGCTGTGATTTAATTGCTTCTACCTAAACTTCTTGCTGTAATTTAATTCAAGCCTCTTGTTTCTATGACCTCTTATTTACTGTAAAGAAACAACCTGTTTATATCCTGTCTTGTAATTATGATATCTAAAGTCATTTTGGGTCTGAGTCTGCTGTTTTTGTGCCTTGACCTTTTTTTGGGGGGTGGGGGGATTGTTTTTCTTTTTACTGTATGTTAATGTCCTTAGAAGTTTATCTTAGAATTGAAGCTCAAGTTAAAATTGACTTCACTTAGACTTTGTTTTGCTTCTGTCGGTTATCTAAGAGTACTACTAACTGTTCATGTTAAAATATTTTCCACTTGGGAGTCTCTTTCCCTCTCTTATCTTCCCTCCCCTCTCAATTTCTCTGTGTCCTGTCAAATACAATGGACAGAGAAAAATAATAAACAAAATGGAGAAAAAATGGTCCCTGGGACAACTGGATTGGCAGTGCTAGCACCAAGCCCCAGCAATAACCTTGGTGGCATTAAAATTAACTCCAAGGGCTGGGGAGATAGCATAATGGCTATGTAAAAGACTCTCAGGCCTGAGGCTCTGAACTCCCAGGTTCAATCCCCATAAGCCTTCTATACCAGTATTTTTCTTTTTAGATGAACATAGAATCTGTTGGTTTTTCTTCTAGACTCAAGTGGCAAGGGAAGGGGAGCCTCAACAAATAAAATGTTCTCTCTCCTAGGTAGCAGCCCTCTCTGGAGATGCACGACGCTGCCTAGACATTTGTAGGCGTGCCACAGAGATCTGTGAATTCTGCGAGAAACCCAACTCCTCTGGCCTAGTCACTGTAGCCCACTTACTGGAAGCAGTTGATGAGATGTTTTCATCTTCATACATCACTGCCATCAAGTAAGATCCTTGAGCTGCATATCCCTAACTAACTTTCCTGGGAAAACCAGGGGAGTGGTTCATAGTCTGGGATAACTATGAGCTATGTTTCCCTTCCTAAACTTTTGCTGAATCTGCCTTTATTGAACACACTGTCTTTCTTTTTGAGGTTGTAATCTAGTCAGGGAGACAGAAATGTAGCCCTACTATAGTAAAAGAATAATTACTCACTGCTGAGTTATCCTGTCGGTGTTTAGTGATACACGGAGAACATGAATAAGGAAGCAGCTGCTTTTTTTCACACTGATAAATCATGTCATGAAATAGCCGTGCTAGTATATTTCCAGATAAAGTAACTGTATTCCTGTGACATTTTCCGTGCAATCTTTTAAGACTTTGAAGAGTGGGGGGGGGGGGGGGGCATTTTTGCCTTCTCTGAAGACACAGAAAAAGTTTGACTCCTCTGGGCTTCTGGTATAGCCGCTTGTGACAACTTTCATCTTGTCTTCTTTAAGAAATTGCTCTGTCCTGGAACAGAACTTCCTGAGAGCCATCCTTGCAGAGTTTCGTAGATCAGGACTGGAAGAAGCAACATTTCAACAGGTAACACTTTTTTTTTTTTTTTTTTAATACTGGTCTCGGTATTTTAAAATATTTCTAGATTTTGATCTAGAGTGTGATTATAGTTTGAACTATTTTGAGCAGAAGTAATCATGACTTCTGCCACAGTGATCTACTTAACTCTTCACAGACTGTTTTAGAACAGGAATTTTTAAAAGTACTTGAGTATATATTTGACAGTATGACTGTGTGCATAGGTAGGTATGTTTTAGACCTCCATATAGCGTCAAGTAAACATTACGTTGTCAACACTTCCTTTTGACTTTTCCTCTTTAAATTCTTCTTTAAACTTTTAGTTGCTGGTTGTATTATTTGTGGGTTTGTTTGTTTGTTTGTTTGTTTTGCCCCCAGGGTTATTGCTGGGGCTCGGTGCCTGCACTATGAATCCACTGCTCCTGGAGGCCATTTTCCCCATTTTGTTGCCCTTGTTATTGTCATTATTATTGTCTTTGCTGTTGATGTTGTTGGTTAGGACAGAGAGAAATCGAGAGGGGGAAGAAAAAGACACTTGCAGACCTGCTTCACCGCTTGTGAAGCGACCCCTACCAGGGACTCGAACTAGTATCTTTGTGCCGCTTCTTGCCCTTGGTGCTATGTGCACTTAACCTGCTGCGCTACCGCCCAACCCCCTATTTTTCCTATTATTATTTAGCTTTAGACTTTAGTGCTTTTCCTTAGGTCATACATAAACTATATCTAATATGTATATAAAACTTTAACTAATCTCTTGAGGGATGTGGCAGTACATTTATTAAGTAAAGTGCACTGAAAAGTTACTATGTAGATGGAGAAATTGCCCACCTTGGTGGAGTGCAGGACTTGCATGGCTGAGGCTCTTCCCTAGATCACTCCCAGTACCACATGTAACAAAGTGGTTCTCTGACTACTCTTTCGCCACTTTTCTTTTCTTATGTGAATATAACTCATATGAAATAACTAGAATAATTTTTTTTAATTTTCCCTTTTGTTGCCCTTTTTTATTGTTGTTGTAGTTATTCTTGTTGTCATTGTAAGATAAGACAGAGAAATGGAGAGGGGGAGAGAAAGACACCTGCAGACCTGCATCACTGCCTGTGAAGCGAACTCCCTGCAGGTGGGGAGCCAGGGGCCTGAACAGGGATTCTTATGCCCGACTCCCAACTAGAATAAATCTTTTAAAAAATATTCTTAAAAATAAATAAATCTTTAAAAAAATATGGCCTGGCAGGTGGCTCAATGGAGAAGGTGCTAGACTTGCGGATATGAGTTCTTGCGTTTGATCCCCATGGCCACATATGCTGGAATGACACTGTATTTCTCTCCCTCTCATTATTAGTTAATTTAATTATTTTTGCCTCCAGGGTTATTGCTGAGGCTTGGTGCCAGCACTATGACTCCACTGCTCCTGGTGACCATTTTTCCCATTTTATTGAATTAGAAAGAAATTGAGAGGGGGTGGGGGGAGATAGAGAGGGAGAGAAGGACAGACACCTGTAGACCCGCTTCACTATTTGTAAATAAATGATTTTTTTATAATCACATTACTTTTTTTTTTCTGCCTCCAGGGTTATTGCTCGGGCTTGGTGCTTGCAATAAAAAACTCCTGGGAGCTTTTATTTTTTTGTACTTTTTGCCTTTTGTTGCCCTTGTTTCATCGTTGTTGTGGTTATTATTGTTGTTATTGATGTTGTTGTTGGATAGGACAGAGGAGGGGAAGACAGAGAGAAAGACAGACACCTGCAGACCTGCTGCACCACTTGTGAAGCGACCCCCTTGCAGGTGGGAAGCCGGGGGCTCGAACCAGGATCCTTATGCTGGTCCTTGTGCTTTCTTCCATATGCCTTTGACCTGCTGTACTACCGCCCACCCCAATCATACTACTTTTTAAGAAAATACTGATTTACAAGCTTATGGTTATCACAGAGATACTTTTTCACATCTCCCCAAAATAGGTATCTATAGTGATGTATGTTGACATTGTGATGAACATATTAAAAACAAACTTCTGAAATTCAAAAGATGAAATCATTTGCCTGTGCATGTTTACTATAACTAATAAAACTAGGCTTCAGATTTCTCTTCTGTGACTCTGAGGCTAGTCTTAGGGTTTGATAGCTTCTGGGATAGTACCATGGACAAGTGTCTGATTTTTTTCCTAAATGTAGAATTATTTCCATATAAAACCAAGACCAACTTTTTTTTTTACCCTTTCTGGCAGCTGATCTTGAATTTGTTTTTTGTGTTTAGATTTACACTCAACATGTGGCCTTATGCAGAATGGAGGGACTGCCATACCCCACCATGTCTGAGACCATGGCTGTGTGTTCTCATCTGGGTGCCTGCCGCCTGCTGCTTGTAGAGCCCAGTAGGAACGACCTGCTTCTTCGTGTGCGCCTCAATGTCAGCCAGGATGACGTTCTGTACGCGCTCAGAGAGTGAAGGACTTCACACAGAAGGCTGGTGGCCTGCTGTTTGTCAAGAGCACATGGGACTGTTGGAGAAGAGGAGCCTGAATAGAAGTGAATGTCATGTTTTGTGCTGTCTATTCAATAACTGACTTTCCCTGGGTGTTTATAAAATTCATAAAGACAAACTATCCTGTACCAGATGCCCTCTCACTTTTGTTTGTAACCTTGTTTTGGGGGATTTTTGATTATTATTATTATTTATTTATTATTCACCCCACCACTAGGTGGGGCCTCTTGCATGTAGTTTCACCTCTCCAGACTCTTGTCACTCAGATAGTGGAGAAACTACCCCTCCCCCCAGGGTCATTTCTAACATCGTTTGTGGGCTATGCAAAGCTATCAACTTAGAAACTAGCACTTAGGGCCTGGTTGTGGCACACCTGGTTGAGCACACGTTACAGTGCACAAGGACCCAGGTTGGAGCCCCCAGACCCCACCTGCAGGGGGAATGCTTTGCAAGAGGTGAAGCAGTGTTGCAGGTGTCTCTCTGTCTCCCTCTCTATCACCCCTTTCCCTCTCGATTTCTGGCTGTCTCTAAAAAAAAGAAAGAAAGAAACTAGCACTTAGGGAGTTGGGCGGTAGTGCAGCAGGTTAAGTGCAGGTGGGTGGTGCAAAGCACAAGGACCAGTGTCAAGATCCTAGTTTGAGCCCCCAGCTCCCCACCTGCAGGCGAGTCACTTCACAAGCGGTGAAGCAGGTCTGCAGGTGTCTTTCTCTCCCCTCTCTGTCTTCCCCTCCTCTCTCCATTTCTCTCTGTCCTACCCAACAAAGATGACATCAATAACTACAATAAAACAAGGACAACAAAAGGGAATACTTTTTTAAAAAAGGAACTAGCACTTAATGTTGCTATGGAAAAAAAAAAGCTACAGGCATTAAACAGTGGTGCACCTGGATTCAAATCCCCATCTCCACCTTCAGGGGGAAGCTCCACAGGCAGAGAAGCAAGTCTGCAGGTGTCTCTCTGTATACCCCTTCCCTCTTAATTTCTCTGTCTTGTATCCAATAAATAAATAACTTTAAGTGGGAGAACAAAGCAAAAGCTCCTACATTGAAGTTTGAGTCCTTCCTGTGGTTGGTTATCTTAGCAAGGTCAGACAAATTGATTCTGCCGACTGTATACTGTCAGTGAAATGTTTCTGATTCCTGAGATGACACTACAGCACCAGAGCTTTTTCTGGTAACCTTTCTTGTGGGATTTGAACGTACACTTCATGCTCCTAGCAAGATACACACCCTCCCCAGTTAGCTAGCTCTCTGGCTCCCTATTATGTAACATACTATGTTTTTAAATGTGTACCGTTTCTCATCCATAGATAGATGATGGTATATAAGATTTATCAACAGTTGGAAACTCCAATAAAACTAGGAAGATCAGGGAGTCGGGCTGTAGCACAGTGGGTTAAGCGCAGGTGGCGCAAAGCGCAAGGACTGGTGTAAGGATCCCAGTTGGAGCCCCAGGCTCCCCACCACCTGTAGGGGAGTCACTTCACAAGCGGTGAAGCAGGTCTACTGGTGTCTGTCTTTCTCTCCCCCTCTGCCTTCCCCTCCTCTCTCCATTTCTCTGTCCTATCCAACAAGGAAGACATCAGTAACAACAATAATAACTAGAACAATAAAACAAAGGGCAACAAAAAGGAATAAATAAATATTTAAAAAATAATTAAAAAAACTGGGAAGATCTTTGAAATTGCAAACCATGAAACAGAACTAAGAACGTTAAGGAAATCAACAGATGCAAGTTGCTGGGTTTTGTTTGTGCCAAGCAGTGTTCTCCAGGTCTAACATTTGCATGAGGGACTTCCCTTTTTACATATACCTTCTACACACACAAACACGTGAAGATTTGTTAAAATAATTATGGGGAAAGTTTATTTAGGAAATAGTGATAGTTTTTAAATATATTTTTTATATTTATTTTCCCTTTTGTTGCCCTTGTTTTTTATTGTTATAGTTATTATTGTTATTGATGTCGTTTTTGGATAGGATGGAGAGAGATGGGGAAGACAGAGGGGGAGAGAAAGATAGACACCTGCAGACCTGCTTCACCGCCTGTGAAGCCACTCCCCTGCAGGTGGGGAGCCGGGGGCTCAAACCCTGATCCTTAGGCCAGTTCTTGCGCTTCGTTCCACGTGCACTTAACCCACTGTACTACCGACGGACTCAGGGAAATAATTATAGTTATAACCACCAATTCCACAATGGGATGTAAAAAGGGGGAAAAAAGCTTATTTTTAGATAGCTAGACTACACACCAAAAGCACCATTATGCCAGATACCAGGATCAGAGCCATGGTCCAGCATGAGCTGGAACTGCTTTTTTTTTTTTTTCTTTTTGCCTCCAGGATTATTGCTGGTGCTCAGTGCCTGCACTAAGAATCCACTGCTGCTGGAGACCATTTTTCCCCCATTTTGTTGCCCTTGTTACCCTTGTCATTATTGTCATTGCTATTGTTGGATAGGACAAATATGGAGGGGGTGAGAGTTGGGCGATAGCACAGCGGGTTAGGCGCAGGACAAAACTCAAGGACTGGCATAAGGATCCCGGTTCGAGCCCCCAGCTCCTTACCTACAGGGGAGTCACTTCAGAAGCGATGAAGCAAGTCTGCAGGTGTCTTTCTCTCCCCCTCTCTGCCTTCCCCTCTCTCCATTTCTCTCTGTCCTATCCAACAACAATGACATCAATAACAAGGGCTACAAAAGGGATTAAATAAATAAATATATATTTTTTAATATATTTATTTATTCCCTTTTGTTGCCCTTGTTGTTTTATTTTTGTAGTTGTTGTTGATCCTTACACTGGTCCTCGTGCTTAGCGCCACCTGCGCTTAACCCGCTGTGCTACCGCCCGACTCCCATAAATATTTTTTAAAAATCAAGATGGGGAGAGAAAGACCTGCTTCACCGTTTGTGAGGCAAACCCCCCCCCCCCAGTAGGTGGGGAGCCAGGGTTCGAACCGGGATCCTAATGCTGGTCCTTGTGCTTCGCCTTCGCACCACGTGCCCTTAACCCACACGCTTAACCCCCTGCGCTACCGCGGATCCCAAGAACCACTTTTTAAAAAGCATTTTATTTGTTTTATTTTGAGAGAGATGCAGAGAGAGAAACACCAGAGCACCGCACAGCTCTTGCTTTTGGTGGTGCGGGGAATTATTATTTTTATTTATTTTTTACCAGAGCATTGCTCAGCTCTAGTTTATGGTAGTGCGGCGATTGAACCTGGGACTTGGGAACCTCAGGCATAGGAGTCTCTGCACAACCATTATGCCATCTACCCCCACCCTGGACCGCGTTTTTATTGCACTACATTGATGCCTGTGGGGTTAGGGAGGAACTTCGGGTTATAATGATTTCAGAAAGAGGTGCCATGGGCACTGAGTGTTGTACTGTCCTCTAGTTGCAGAGCTTGTTTGGAGGTTCTAGCAGGGGGCGCAGCTACCCGACCAGCGCGCAGCTTCAGGAGGGCCGCACATGGGCAGGTGAGGAAGGGGCCACCCGCCGCCAGCCAGGTCAGCCTAATCAACCCTGGTGATCAGTGGGGTGACAGGTCGCCCTCACATCCCTGTCTTCTAATTTAAAAAAAAAAAAAAAAAAAAAAAAAAGATCCACTGCTCAAGTTTGGAAAAACACTCCCACTTCCCCCGAGACTCAATTATAAATGACCTATGCAGATAGATGTTCCTCTCTCCAAGAGGTCCAGAAGTCAGGCCCGGGGCGCATGCGTCAAAGTCTGGGCAAGAGGGAGGGGGCCTTAGCACAGAGATTAAACCCGTCCCGGGCCGTGGCGTATCTACTGCGTCTGCGTGAGCCACGCGGAGACATCCAAAAACCCTCCGCCAGCCTCAAGCTACCTGGCTCAAAGCGCCTGCGCACCGAGTACCCCACCCTTCGAGTCACCAGCTGGGGCTCTACACCCGCTTCGCTTTGCGCATGCGCCTGGCGGCCGTAAGGGCCGTAAAGTCACGTGTTGAGGCTTTAGGCATCTCCTGAAGGGGGGGGGCGTCCTGTCACTGCTGGGTGGCCTGGGGCCGCGGAATCCCTGGGCGGTGGCAGGCTAGAGAAGGCCCGGTTTGGCCTCGGATCCGCCGCGATATGCCGCGTGCCCGCTCTCCCACCGTGAGGAGACCTGGGGACAGCAAGAAAATGGAGGTGGCGTGCCTGGGCGTCCCCGGCTTCGCCTCGTCGGCACAGCCCGCCACCCTTCCCGGCCCTGAGCCGAGGCCTGGGCTCCGCACGGCCGCCCCGGAGACGCAGACGCAGACTCGGCGTGTCTGGCCGGTTCATCTTCTGTGTCTGAGGCGGGGTTGCGCGCCCACAGTTCCCCGACCAGCCGCCCGCGTGCAGTGCACCTGGCCGCCCTGCTGGCTGCGCCCCGCAGGAGTCCCCTCACCCCTGCCCGTGCCAGAGCCGCCCCAAGTCCCCGGACATTTTTGCAAAAAAAAAAAAAAAAACCGAGTGCTGCAGACGCTGCCTTGCGAGCTGCTTGACAGGGTACCAGCTTCGCAGGAAGTTCAGCACGGCTGCACTCTCCAGGCCAAACTGAAACCATCTTGCCTTTCGCCATGTATAGGGCTTGGGATTAAGCTCTGTGTGGTCTGAATCATCTTTACCTGTGGCCAGGCTCAGAGCCTGATCAATACCAAAAGTAATGACAAAACCTGCACTACACTCTAAGAATGATCATAATGGAACAAGCAATATCAGTAATGCAGAATTTTTCAGGAGACTCCAAGAGGAAGAAATGTTTTCCCCTTTATCTACACCACTTCCTTTAGTATTCGCCCTAAAATATAGAGAAAGGTTGGTGCTTCCCACAGTGGAGGGGCCACCTTACATCGCATAGTTAATTAATGGACAGTTATGGTACCTGCCTAGACACAATGGGCCTTTTAATCTACCATCCACCACTATGCTCCCGCTTCTTATGCAGGAATAGTGCACAAGAACATAGCATACACAGAAGATGGATTCCAGCTAGAGAGCTTAACTTAATGGAGAGGCTGGCCAGGTGAGCACCACCTTGGTACCTTCTCAGTAAGCAACAAAAGTCCTTGATCAAGCAATGTGTCAGGAACAGGAAAATTCAGGCATTCAGTCAGGTGTGCCCTGTATATACCAGAAGAAAACAAGGTACCCTCAAGACAGAGGCTGAGACCTCAAATCCCTGAACAGATATGTTATGACCAATGCCCAGATCTGGAGTAGCATTAGAATGACTGAATATTTAAAATGTTAAAATACTTAGTTAAGTGACAAAATAATAAGAAGTGTGTACTTATATATAAGAAGTGTGAACTTAGAATGATATTTGTGTGCCTAGGAGTAAAAAGTTTTTGTAATGAAATGTGTGAAAAATATCTGTGAAACTACTGGTAAATATTTGTGAGACGTTGGTGGTAAATATTTGTCAAAATATTTTGGAGAATGAGAAAATTATTTTCCTCACAAACAGCAACCAGCAGCTCAAACCTGAGATAACAGATGCGCCTGTTTGGGTTGATAAGTTTAGTCTGATGTGTTAAACAAGCCCGAACCGAATTGGTTGGGAGGTTGTGTAACTGTAACCCCACACCCCCAGCCGGGGAAGCATAGGATAAAAAGTCAGTGAAAGACACTGGACAGACTGAAGCAGAGCAATCCTTGATGTCACTCCCCTGTGCCCATCCGCTTGTCACACAACCACTTCAGCTCAACCCTTGGGTGGTCGTGGTTTACTGATTCCTAAGCTGCACCCAGGCGGACTGTTCTTCAGGCTGACCACATCCAGACCTGCTAGAGAGACCAGGCTGCCTGCTATCTAGACTGACCACAGACTGCCGGACCTGCTCTAGGCTGACCACCAGCATCCGGACCTGCCAGAGACCAGACTGACCAACCTGTTTAAGAGGACATCACTCGTGAGACTGTACCTGCGCTGTGATAGTTCATAGGAGAGGTACTGGGGAATTGGGATTGTATGTGTATTGAATAAAGTGTTGTAACAGCATCATAAACAGCCTCGGTCTCATTAAAAGGGGGAGGGTCCTTTCCCCCTGTCCACCGGCCTAATTTAACTCTCCAAACCTTTAATGTTCTCGTCACAATGGAACAGATCTTATGAAAAATGCTCAATTTGTTTAAGGCCCCTAGAAACATAACAAGCTTGAACTTTCTATGACGCATTGGCTTCTGATGCATAGGGGCAAGAGAATGGCATAAACATACAGGTAGAATATGAATCTTAATCAGTAGGACATCTGCCTAGCACACAGGTACAGAAATAACAAAAGACATAGAAACTGTGATGTGATCTCTAGGGAGAAAAGTGCCCCTGGAATGTGAATGTTCCACAAAGCAGGAGGTGTTCCCTACCTGTGCTGTTCTTACTTGGTGATTTTTGTTTCAATAATCAAAGCCTTGGTGATTTTTGTTTTAATAATCAATACCTTGGTGATTTTTGCTTGAATGATCTAAGCCTTATGAGACTATACAAATAAAGTTCTGCTTAAGTAAGACAGAGATGTCTGCTTGAGCTTGATTCAGCATCAATTCACTCGTCTTTCATTCTTCATTTTTCGCCGACGCCCCTCCTCCTCCAGGTTACCCTAATAACCTGCTGGGGCTGGCCCCTAGCAGCAGAGCCGGCTCCCAGCCTCTACTTCTCCCTCCCAGCTCCCATCTCCTTCCCATTTGCAGCCAGAAGGCAGTTAATTTCTGCATCTCTCGCTTACCCGCTCCCCATCTGCCAGACTGGTGTCCCGTGGCCGGAAGGATTTAACACACACACACATACACACACACACACACACACACACACACACACACACACACACTTCAGCTTGACTACCTGCTGACGTCTTCTGCGTCTCTCTTCTGGGCCCAGGTCCTGAGTGCCCGGGTGGAGACCAAACATATTCCACCTCGGGACACTGAGCAGCTGATTCCCCCTGTTTGGAATCAGTTCCCACCCTCCCTGCCCAGCGGCTTTATGGCTCAGCACTGGCATAGCCTTCTCCAAGAAGGCTTCTTTGTGCCTGATAAGGAGCAGCCCCCCCCCCCCCCCCACGACCCCGTAAGGTTTTTCCCCTTTGATGAGGCTGCCTTCAGCACGGAAATACCCCTGGAGGGCCTGAGACATGTCGTTGCTGCGCTCCCAGTGTCCAGCAATGGCTCTGACACATAGTAGGTCCCATGAATGAAGAGCTCGAGGGGACAGAATGCTGAGTCAGGTTTCTCTATTTATTATTGGATAGAGACAGAAGTTTAAGGAGGAGGAATGAAGATACGGAAAGGGGCAGGCACGCCTGCAGCCCTGCTTCACCACTCATGAAAGTTTCCCCCATGCAGGTGGGGATCAGGGACTCGAACCTGGGTCCTTGTGCTCTGTAATATGTGTGAGCTTAACCAGGCGCGTCACCGCCTGGCCCCCTCAGAACTTTACTGATGAAAAGGCTTGACATTTGTGCAGACCAGACTGCATGTGGCCACTGGGCATTTGAAATGTGTGGAGCTTGCCTCAGTAACTGGATTCTTAAGTTCAACTTAAACTTAAGTAGTTACAAATGGCTACCTATCTGATTTTGTTTTCAAAGACTTTCTGAATCCTGCCACCCATGCCTAGTGTTACTTGCTTAAATCTGCCTTTCACAGCCTCACCATACTTGGCCTCTTTTTTATTTTAATCCAGATCTATCATCAGCTCCATAACTTTTGAATGTGTATCTGCACTTCCCACTTAAACCATTAACAAGTGGTCCCTGTCTCTTCCAATTCCCACATTTCCAATTCCTTTGCTGCTGGATTTCCTTGGTTAGTTGTTGTTTTCTCCGGGCTATGTTGTTTTTGCCGGGCTGGCTTCACGGGCGGGTAACAGACGACCAGGGACTTATGGTTAAGCTGTAGGCAGTATCTCTTTATTCATGCAGGACGCAGCACAATCTAAGATGAGCTAAGCTAAACTCAAGGTAAAGTAAAACTCACAATGCTGTCTTTATATATACTTGCCAAGTAGGGTGGAAACAGGATGTGACATAGAGAGGGTGGAGAGAAAAGTGGTAAAAATCAGAGTGTGACAAGGAGGGGGCAGATTAGGCGAGAATCCTATCACTGAACCACAAATGCCCTGGAGGGAGGGTGGAACTTGTTAACAGTGGTTATGTAAATAGAATGAAGTGGTTATGTAAATAGAATAGTGTTAAGCAGGGGGGATTTAAACCAAATGAAACAGAAAGGGTCTCATGCATACCAACAGTTAGTGTTTTTTTTTTTTTTATTTTTTAAATCATTTTTATTTATTGGATAGAGACAGCCAGAAATTGAGAGCGTAAAGTTTTGTTTCTGACCATACCCATTACAAACTAAGACAAACTGAGGCCACACAGGACATAGAGGAAGATGTGTAAGCACACTTCTGATCTGAATCCCACACAAACTGACACAATTCCCGTATATAAGTGAAGTATAAGGAATTTATTCTTAAGTTTGAAAGAGTGAAAATAAGGCCAGTCCACAGACTTACACAGAGACAACACCAAGAGGCAAGACAAATCTCAACTGAGAGATCCCAGGCCAGTGCACCAAATTTGGTCCTGTTGCTCTGAGATATTGAGGCTTGAAATTCGTCCTCCTTTAAAGGGAAAAGTGAGTGGGGGGTCTACATGATGAATATGTCCTTGCTAATTTTGGGGGTTAAAGTTTCAAGGAAAACACTCCATTTCTTATCTTCTGGGGAGGAAGCCAGCAGTGTTTACCGAAGCCAAATGGACAAGTTAGCAGATAGCTGGGGGTGGGGGTGGTTGCAGGGTATGCAGCTTCAAGGCAAACATTTGTATCTGCCAGGTGCAAAGCTGAAGCAATTAGTGCATTTGTGTAATTTCATCTTATCTAGTTTCTTTTTTTAAAAGTTTTATTTATTTACTTATTCCCTTTTGTTGCCCTTGTTGTTTTATTGTTGTAGATATTATTGATGTCGTTGTTGTTGGATAGGACAGAGAGAATGGAGAGAGGAGGGGAAGACAGAGGGGGAGAGAAAGATAGACACCTGCAGACCTGCTTCACTGCTTGTGAAGCGACTCCCCCTGCAGGTGGAGAACCAGGGGATCGAACCCGGATCCTTATGCTGGCCCTTGCGCTTTGTGCCATGGTCCTTGTGCTTTGTGCCACATGCACTTAACCCGCTAGTTTCTAAGAGATCTTCTCTTAAATGAACTTAAATGAACTAATCCAACTGGGGAATTCCATTCTTTCACAGAGAGGGAAGGAGGTGATAGAGGGAGAGAGACAGAGAGACACCTGCAATCCTGCTTCACCACTTGAAAAGCTTTCTCCCCATAAGTGGGGACCAGGGACTCGAACCCAGGCCTTTGTGCATTGTCATACACTCTCTCAACCATGTGTGCCACCACTTGGCCCCCCTGCTTAGAGTTTTGCCCCTTGATGTTAAGCTTTGACTTCTTTCTCCAGGTAGGGAGTTTTAGTAACAACTAGCTTCCAGGGGAGCATTGTTGGGGATGAGGCTTGTAGGCTGCTCCAGTCTGAGTCTCTTCTCTCCCTACCAGACAGGCTCCAGAGTTCCAGGTTCAATGCACCACCATAAGCCAGAGCTAAGCAGTGCTCTGGTTAAAGGAAAGAAAGGTGGTCTGGGAGGTGGTGCAGTGGATAAAGCGCTTGACTCTCAAGCGTGAGTTCCTGAGTTCAAGCCCCAGCCGCACATGTACCAGAGTGATGTCTGGTTCTTTCTCTCTCTCTCATAAATAAATAAATAACATCTTTTAAAAAGGGGGGAGTCGGGCGGTAGCGCAGTGGGTTAAGTGCGGGTGGCACAAAGTGCAAAGACTGGTTAGGATTCCAGTTGGAGCCCCCGGCTCCCCACCCGCAGGGGAGTTGCTTCACAGGTGGTGAAGCAGGTCTGCAGGCGTCTCTCTGTATCTCTTCCTCTCCCCCTTCTCTCTCAATTTCTGTCTCTATCCAATAACAAATAAATAAGTAAATAAAATTTTTAAATCTTTTTAAAAAAAAAAAAGGAAAGACACATTTAGTGTGGTTAATGTGGTTACCTGCATTTGATAGGTTCAATAGAAGAATGTTTGTTTTAAGGTTTATTATTTACTTGTGGTATAGAGAGAACACCAGAGCATCGCTCTCACACTTGCCAGGGATCAAACTCAGAACCTGGCTTTCATGAGTCCAGTGCTTCATCTACCTCCCGGGCCACTCACTAGAGCAATTATCTGCTTCTTGGGGCCCCCTGAGGGACTTTGTGACTTGATCAGGTACCTTCCTCATTCACCTGTGAAGACCTGTGACTTTCCCAGAAAGCTTAGGAGGTATATGCCCAGCTGCAAAAGATGTTTCTGGAACAACATGAGGTCAGTAGACTGCTGATCTTGTCAGTTCTACCTCCCCCCTTCATTGCCTACAGACTCTGTGTCTCAGACCAGACCTGAATTCACATTCTTTTTATATATATAAATCTTTTTATATATTTATTTATTTTCTCTTTTGTTGCCCTTGTTGTTTTTTGTTGTTGTAGTTATTATTGTTGTTGTTATTGATGTCATCGTTGTTAGATAGGACAGAGAGAAATAGAGAGAAGGTGCAGACAGAGAGGGGGAGAGAAAGACACCTGCAGACCTGCTTCACCACTTGTGAAGTGACTCCCCTGCAGGTGGGGAGCCGGGGGCTTGAACCGAGATCCTTATGCCGGTTCTTGCGCTTTGTGCCACAAGCACTTAACCCGCTGAGCTACCGCCCGACTCCCCTGAATTCACATTCTAACTCCTCTACTTACTGTGTGATCTTGGGCAGCTTACTTTTCTCTCTGAATTATTTCCGTCATCTGTAAAATAGGATAATTAATCAGTATCTCTCTCAGAGGGGTTATGGAGTCCAAACAAAAGAGTGAAAGTGAAGGTACTACTGTTGATTTGTGCGCTCAGCCAGGTGCGCTGCCACCTGGCCCCGGTAGTACTGTTAGTACTGTCCTCACTATGTGAGGATAGACTGTTAGTAGAGACAGAGTCTCTCTCTCTCTCTCTCTCTCTCTCTCTCTGTGTGTGTGTGTGTGTGTGTGGTGTGTAAGTCTATGTGGATATGGGCTGGCAACATAGCTCACCTTGATATAGTGCACTTGTGTTGTCATGTACATGATCCAGGTTAGAACTCAGCCCTCACAACCCCCAGCCTCCATTGTTCTCCTTCCTTCCCATTCCTCCCTTCTTTTTGAGGCAAGAGAGGCAGAGTATGAAAGAAACTATACCACCAAATCTTCCTCCAATGCTAGGCTTGGACCTGAGTTGTGCACATGAAGTTGTAGTTGTTTATTTATTTATCTTTATTTTTAAAATTTTTTATTATATTTATTTATTCCCTTTTGTTGCCCTTGCTGTTTTATTGTTGTTGTAATTATTATTGAAGTTGTTATTGTTGGGTAGGACAGAGAGAAATGGAGAGAGGAGGGGAAGACAGAGAGGGAGAGAGAGAGACACCTGCAGACCTGCTTCACCACTTGTGAAGCGACTCCCCTGCAGGTGGGGAGCCGGGGGCTCGAACCGAGATCCTTATGCCGGTCCTTGTGCTTTGCGCCACCTGTGTTTACTGCTGCGCTACCACCTGGCTCCCTATTTTTTAAATTTTTTTAAAAAATTATCTTTATTTTATTTACTGGCCAGAGACAGCCAGAAATTGAGAGTGAAGGGGGTGATGGAGAAGGAGAGAGACACCTGCAACACTGCTTCACCTCTGGCAAAGTATGCCCCTGCAGGTGGGGGCTGGGGGCTCCATTTATTTATTTATTTATTTATTTATTTTTCCAACAGAGCACTGCAGTTTGATTTATGGTGGTGCAGGGGGTTGAATCTGGGATTTTGGAGTCCTGGCACAAGCCTTTTTACTTAACCATTACCTCCCCTGCCTGAAATTGTTCATTATTTTTACAGTTTGTTTATTTTAAAGAACAATTAAAAAAATTTTTTTTAATAAATTAAAATTTTTAATTTATTTATAAAAGAAAGATAGGAAGAGAGAGAGAGAGTGAGTGAGAGAGAGAGAGAGAGAAAGAGCTAGACATCACTCTGATACATGTGCTGCCAGGGATTGAACTTGGGACCTCCTGCTTGAGAGCCCAGTGTTTTATCCACTGCACCACTTCCTGGACCACTATAGTTCTTTAATTTAGTGATAGGACAGAGAGAAATTGAGAGAAGAAAGTAAGACAAGGAGAGAGGCACCTGCTGCTTTCTTCCTGCAGTGGAGACCAGGGGCCTGAATCCAGTTCCTCACACATGGTAATGTGTGTGCTCAACCAGCTGCACCACTGCCTGGCCGATGTGTTTGCTTTGTGATTACTTATTCACGAGAAACGGGGAGGGAGAACAAGAACTAAAGAACTGGCATGTGTTCTTCTGGGGATTGAACTTGGACCCTTATGCTTGAGGGTCTAACTCTTTATTCACCGTGCCACCTCCTGGGATGCACGGTCTCTGTCTTTGAATAAGTTGGCCCTGAGCAGTGAGACCCTGGTGATAACCAAATTCCCCTGCCTCCATTCCCACATACATTTCTGTGTATAATATATATATGCATCTGTCTGTGTGAACCTCTGTCTGTACATCTGAAGTGATACTTCTGTTTGGCTTTGAAGGAACAGTATTTGCTAAGTAAATTTTAGAGAATGACCATTCTTAAGATAGTCAAAACTTAATAGCAAAAGCTTGGGGAACTTGGAGATTATGGACTTATGGTATGAGCTGGGAAAACTGAGGGGTGAGACTGCAGGGGAGAAGTCCAAAAGTCCAAAAAAGGGCTTGAGTGCCAGTCAAGGCAGGTTCGGCTGTAGTCTCTGAAGTCACTGGAGGCTCCTCTTTCCAGAAGTGTCTGCTGTTCTCCAAGCAGTCCATGCACCAGGGCAACGTGGCTGAAACTACCCGGTGAGTGTGTAAGACTGAGGCTTGTAGGGCAGGGAGCAGAAAACCAGCCTTGCTGTGTTGACATTTGTACCTGCTCCTGTCAGGTTTGAAAAGCTTGCTTGGGATCACAAGAAACAGCTTGAGGTCCTGCAGCTGGTCAGGGCCTTGACTTGAGGTCCTGCAGCTGCTCAGGGCCTTGACCCTCCTAACCACCACTTTGAGCTGAAGACATTCCAGACTGTGAGGTACCAAAGCCTAATGGAGACAATGGCTTCCTGCAGGAATGGAGCACAAGGCTGGGAGCCATAGTTGTAGGAGGACATACCTACTTACGAGAACTCTTAGCTATGTGGTGGCGGGGAAGGAACTTGACCTTTCCTGGCCTGTCCAATCTTTGCCTTCCTGGCCGACTCTCCTATTATCCCGCTGGGCAGGTGCCGGGGGGGCCAGCCCCAGCAGGTTATTAGGGTTAGCCTGAAGGAGGAGGGGCGTAGGCGAAGAATGAGGAATGAGAGACGAGTGAGTTGATGCTGAATCAAGCTCAAGCAGACATCTCTGTCTTACTTAAGCAGAACTTTATTTGTATAGTCTCATAAGGCTTAGATCATTCAAGCAAAAATCACCAAGGAATTGATTATTAAAACAAAAATCACCAAGGCTTTGATTACTGAAACAAAAATCACCAAGTAAGAACAGCACAGGTAGAGAACACCTCCTGCTTTGCGGAACATTTACATTCCAGGGGCACTTTCCGCCCTAGAGGTCACATCACCGTTTCTGTGTCTTTTGTTTTTCCTGTACCTGTGTGCTAGGCAAATGTCCTATTGATTAAGATTCATATTCTACCTTTTATGCCATTCTCTTGCCCCTATGCATCAGAAGACAATGGTTTATAGAAAATTCAAGCTTGTTATGTTTTCAGGGGCCTTAAAAAATTGAGCAGCCCATTTTTCACAAAATCTGTTCCAAGGGGCCGGGTGGTGGCGCACCTGGTTAAGCACATGTGTTATAGTGTGCAAGGACCCAGGTCCAAGCCCCCGGTCCCCACCTGCAGGGGAGAAGCTTCAGGAGTGGTGAAGCAGTGTTGCAGGTGTCTCTCTATCTCTCTCCCTGCCTATCACCCCCTTCCCTCTCAATTTCTGGCTGTCTCTATCTAATACATAAATAAAGATAATAAAAAAAAATCTTTTAAAAAAATCTGTTCCATTGTCTGATTAAGGAGTTTTGTTTTGTTCTGTTCCAAGTTAAACTCTCTAGCTAGAATCCATCTTCTGTGTATGTTCACTATGTGACGTAGGTTCTTGTGCACTATTCTTGCATAAGGAAGTGGGAGCATAGTGGTGGATGGTAGATTAAAAGGCCCACTGTATCTAGGCAGGTACCATAACTGTCCATTAATTATTTATGTTACGTAAGGTGGCCCCTCCACTGTGGGAAGCACCAACCTTTCTCTATATTTTAGGGCGAATACTAAAGGAAGTGGTGTAGATAAAGGGGAAAACATTTCTTCCTATTGGGGCCTCCTGAAAAATTCTGCATTACTGATACTGCTTATTCCATTATGATCATTCTTACAGAGTGCAGTGCAGGTTTTGTTACTGGTCAGGCTCTGAGCCTGGCCACAGGTAAAGATGATTCAGACCACACAGAGCTTAATCCCAAGCCCTATACATGGCAAAAGGCAAGATGGTTTCAGTTTGGCCTGGAGAGTGCAGCCGTGCTGAACTTCCTGCGAAGCTGGTACCGTGTCAAGCAGCTCACATGGCAGCGCCTGCGCCAGGCAGGCAAGCAGGCTCTGGGAGAGGGGAACCTTTCTCTACTATTGGCTTGTGTTTTGACCCCTTTCTTAATGCTTTTGGTTATAGGATCTCTTCAGAACTCAACAGAACAGAAATGCATCTGATCGTTGTCTGGGGAATGAACCTCCTAGCCCCTCTAGGTAGCCCTACGGTCACCTCAATTTCTGAAGACTGTTTCCCAGACATTCCTCCCCTGGCTGCTCCCTCTGACACTGAGTCACATTCTTTCTTCATAGGGTAACTTGGATGCTTTTGTGCGGTTTGAGTTCCACTACCCTAACTCGGTGAGATTCAGGTAGAGGTAGGTAGGTTCCTCTGAAGTTCATTTTCATTCCAGGATCCTGTGCTCCTTTGTCCCCACTGGGATCTGTGGGAGGTCTGGTGATAGTGAGGGCTTTGAAGGTCCTAGGGCCCATTCCCTTAGGGTTCTTTACTCAACACTCAGCCCTGTCCTAGCGATCCCACCCCTGGCTATTGTTTTTTTTAAGCTGATTTCTTACTACTTTAGGACCAAGCTCAAAAAAGAAGAGAGTTGTGGTAAAGAACACAAATTCTCCAGGTAAGGGTTCACACGAGGGCTACTTTTCCCTTTCTCTGAAATCTCTGTGCAGCAGTTGCTTCTAGAGTGTTTTCAGATGTGTTGACTTCCTTGGTGAACTCAACTCAGGATATAAAGACAGGTATCATTCCTTTTACACTTCTCAGTTGAGGAAAATTGACGCTTAAAGAGGAAATGGGACTTGCCCATGGTCTCATCACAAAGGAGGTGGTGGGACTTAAATCCAGGAATCCTCACTGTAAATTCCACATCTTTCCCACTTTGGTAAAAGTAGTGGTCTTCTCTGACCGGAATCTGCTCTTCCACAGGTAGCAGTCACTCTACGCTGCAGGCAGAGAGAGAAGAGAAGCCAGCCGGACCTGATACTCCTTTTCACTTTCCTCTGAAAACTCACCTTCTCCCCTTCTTGCAGAATTTGATCAGCTCTTCAAACTAATCATCAACCGAAACCACCGTGGTTTTAGGAGGGTGATCTAAAGCAAAGGGATGAAATTTGTAATCTTCCACAAAGGGTGAGGTTCCTGACTGTCACACTGCTTGGGTGGGCTGGAAGGAAAGCATGGCTTCTGGTGCCTCACTGCTCTGTGCCCCTGCCCAGTGCTGGCTGCCCTACCCAGTCCAATGCTCTTATTCTTCATCCCCCAGATCCTTCTTCAGAAGTGACAAGCTGGTTGGCACAGCCCATCTGAAACTAGAGCGGCTGGAGAATGAGTGTAAGATCCGAGAAATTATGGAAGTAGGGTAGAAAAAGAACTTGATAAGAGCAACATCCATCCATGGGATGTCAGTCTCTAATGTAGGTTTTTGTGTGCTTTATTTAAAAACATCCTTAAGTGTGGTGATCAGTGCCATTAAGTGTACTTTATTTCACAAATGAAGAAACCCAGAGGACCTAAAGGGATTCAGAGGCTTCTTCTTCTTCTAGCGTTTGCCCTTCTTCCGTAGCCAGTCAACAGCGTCAGGTTGAAAGCTGTCAGGAGCTGCTTGTTGCTGGCTTTGAAAGTGACTGGGATCCATGTGGATTCAGTCGGCTAGGAAGGATCGGGATGCACCACGAGAAGGTCTATACAATGCATCCATTCAGAGGCTGAAAGGCTAGCTTACAGGGGCTCAGATTCCATCCCTTGATGCCACACGGGGGTGCCATAGCATGGGGGAAGTGTCAGCGCCATGGTGTCTCCCTCTCTCTTTCTCAGAATAAAAAAGCAGACAGGGAGTGGTAAAATTGTGTGAGACCACAACTCTCCCCAGAGAAGCACAGGTAACATCACCCAGAAGCTACATTTCCTCTACAACACTCTGGGCCACTCAGTCTTACAATGATAGCAGATTAGAAGACTATGATCAGGGAGTCTGGCTAGGGGCTGGTCCTTGTGCTTTGTGCCACCTGCGCTTAACCTGTTGTGCTACCACCAGACTCCCCCACCCACGCCTCACACACACTCTAAAACAATGCCTGGCAAGTTAGCTCACTTCAATAGTTTTCTTCCTTTGCCAATGCACAACCCAGATTTGAGTCCAACCACACTACACTAAAGGAAGCTTTTGATGCTGTGATTCTTTGTCTCTCTGTCTCTGTCCTTCTATCAGACAAAAACAACAACAACAACAACAAAGATTTCATCAATATATCTCAGAACCATACCTCTCCAGAGAAGTATAAGCATAGAAACAGTTTGGGGATATGGATTGACCTGCCAACACCCATTCCCAGAAAAGAAGCAGTTATAGAAGTCAGACTCCCACCTTCTGCAACCCATAAAGAATTTTGGTTGGAGCCAGCTGGTGGCACACCTGGTTGAGTGCACATGTTACAATGCACAAGGACCTGGGTTTCAGCTCCCGGTCTTCACCTGCAGAGGGAAAGCTTCACAAGTGGTGAGGCAGTGTTGCAGGTACCTCTCTCTCCCTCTCTATCACCCTCTTCCCTCTTGATTTCTGGCTGTTCAATAAAGATGATAAAAAATTTTTTAAAAATTCAGTTTGTATTCACAGAAGGGGAGAAATGATAGGGGAAGGTGACGAGAGGGCTCTGAACTCCAATGACATCAGGACCTAGAGAGAGAAGAGGAAAAAAAGAAGGACATTTGGAGGTAGTATCAGGTGTGGGTGTGACTTAGAAAGGAAGAGCCTTGCGCTCACTGCCGAGCAGCAATGGTAAGGACACACATGCCTCCATTGTCACCTTCTTTCTTGCAGAGTCGATTGCTCTCTCAGCTGTGTAAATGTTCTCTAGTACCTCCCATCTTTTTAACTTAAAGTTATATATATAAGCTCCAGGACTATCGCTGGGGATCAGTGCACTATGAATCCACTGCTCCTGGAGGCCATGTTCTCCATTTGTTGTTGTTGTCATTGGGTAAGACAGAGAAATCCAGAGAGGAGGGGAAGACAGAGAGGTGGAGAGAAAGATACACACCTGCATGCAAGGAGTCAAAAGGCAGACAAAATAGTACCTTGCTGAGATGTAATTTTTTTTTCATTATTATTATTAATTTTTTGCTTCCAGGGTTATCACTGGGGCTCGGTGCCTACACTCAAATCCACTGCCCCTGGAGGCCATTTTTTCCCTTTTGTTGTCCTTGTTGTTTATCACTGTTGTTATTGTCATTGTTGGATAGGACAGAAAGACATAGAGAGAGGAGGGGAAGATAGAGGGAGAGAGAAAGAAACCTGCAGACCTGCTTTACCGCTTGTGAAGCGACTCCCCTGCAGGTGTGGAGCCAGGTGCTTGAACCCCCAATCTTTAAGCTGGTCCCTGTGCTTTGTGCCATATGCGCTTAACACGCCACCGCCCGCCCCCCCTAGTATTATTATTGTATAATGGTTATTATTTTTTCTTTTTCCTGTTTTTTTTAATAATTCCTTTTGGATTTGTAATTTTTTAATATTTATTTATTCCCTTTTGTTGCCCTTGTTGTTTTTTGTTATAGTCATTATTATTATTTATGTCATCATTGTTGTTGTATAGGACAGAGAGAAATGGAGAGAGGAGGGGAAGACAGAGAAGGGGAGAGAAAGATAAATACCTGCAGACCAACTTCACTGCCTGCGAAGCGACTCCCCTGCAGGTGGGGAGCTGGGGCCTCAAACGGGGATCCTTACACTGATCCTTGAGCTTTGTGCCACGTGCACTTAACCCGCTGCGCTACAGCCCAACTCCTTTCTTTTTTTTTTTTAAATATATTTATTCCCTTTTTGCTGCCCTTTTTTCCTTTTATTGTTGTTGTTATTGATGTCAGCGTTGTTGGATAGGACAGAGAGAAATGGAGAGAGGAGGGGAAGACAGAGAGGGGGAGAGAAAGACACCTGCAGACCTGCTTCACCGACTGTGAAGTGACTCCCCTGCAGGTGGGGAGCCAGGGGCTCGAACCAGGATCCTAACGCTGGTCCTTGTGCTTTGCGCCACCTGCGCTTAACCCATTGCGCTACCACTTAACTCCCCCCAGTATTATTTTTTAACGAAAGCACTACTCAGCTCTGATTTATGGTTCTTCTTCTTCTAGCGTTTGCCCTTCTTCTGTAGCCAGTCAACAGCGTCAGGTTGAGCCTGATGTAAAGTTTTGAGACCTCCTTTGAATCTGGAGAGGTGGCAGTCATTGACTATGTGGGTCATAGTCTGTCTGTAGCCGCAGGGGCAGTTTGGGTCATCTCTGGCCCCCCAGCGATGGAACATAGCGGCGCACTGGCCATGGCCAGTTCGATAGCGATTGAGGAGGGCCCAATCATAACGTGCTAGGTCAAAGCCGGGTTGACGCTTGCAGGGGTCTGTGATGAGGTGTTTGTTCTTTACCTCAGCTGACTGCCAACTCTGTTTCCAAGAGTCTGGAACAGAGAAGTTCAGTGTAGGCATAGGGGACTGTTAGCGAGCATAAATCAAACCACCATCCACTGTAAGGAAGCAAAGATGTTTATTGACGAATTGCAATCCAGGCCGAGATGGTGACTGGTGTTAGTCTACCAAGCTCGACCCCGAACAGGGCTCAAACCATACAATTTATAGGAATTCAGACTACACTCAGGGAGGGGGAGCACATCACCTTATCAACCTACATCCAATAACAGGCTATAGCAAACACAAGATCCAATCATTTCAAACTTAGCAAAAGCATGATCCATTCAAAGCAAAGCGCGGGCTAGTTTCAAATATAGTAAGATCACACAACCAATAGAATTCAACCAGGCAGGGTCGCCACATCCTCCTGCCATCGGCTATGACCACCCATCCGGCAGACAGCACACCACAAAGTCTGTGCAAAGGTCCTGATAAGGCTTGTCCCCCTGCAGGGTCCTTCAAACAACTTACAAGACAATGGGTGGCCTTCACTGATTGGGTCCTGATAAGGCTTGTCCCCAGGCAGGGTCCTTCGAACAATGGGTGGCCTTCACTGATTAGGTCCTGCTTATTCAAGGGGGAAGGGGCAAGGAATTTTCCACCTCATACTACAAGCAACTCATACTAAAAGCACTTAACAAACAACGGCATAAAAAGGGAATTTCAAGGCTACTGCCTTTTACATTCCCCACTTGTCTTAGCCGAGAATCAAATCTTTGATTCATTTTCATCTTTTTTTTCTTTTGGGTCAGTGGGATCAGCAACTGTCCTCTTCAAAGGAGTGTGATGAATCTAGTGGCACTTTCCGGCAACCTTTGCAGCAGTTGGTGTACTCAGGATCACAATATAAGGTCTTTCTCACTGGGTGTGCCTTGTGGAGCAGGCAGCAGGTGACAGGGTCCTTCCCAAAGGCTTGTAGCACAGCATTCTAATTGTCCTGCAATATAGGCTGGAGATCTGTAAGAACTTGGTATAACAGTTGTGGAATGGATCAGAGACAAGAGCATCACAGATCATGACAGCAGCAGTCTGCCAAAAACCATTTCAAAGGGAGACAGTTTGTTTACAATGGGAGACAGTGTACTCTCAGAAGGGCCTGAGCCAGGAGCGATACCCATCCCCTGCCAGTTTCAAGGGTTAATTTAGTTAAAATCTCCTTTAAGGTCTAATTTATCTCTCTACCTGCCCAGGGATATGGGGCTCGTTAGCATAATGAAATTTCCAATTTGTTCCCATTTCTCGGGCCACTAACTGAGACACAAAAACAGTGAATGTCTTCTTACCAGAACCAATGGTGAGAGGGAACTCTCCACCTGGGCACTGTTTTATCTAAAATTTTCTTGCTCACCATCTATGCCCCCTCAGACTTTATTGGTTAAACCTCTACCCAACTTGAAAATGTGTCTATAAATATCAGCAAGTACTTATACCCAAAAGTCTCTGATTTTACTTCTGTAAAATCTATTTAGTCTCTAGTCCTAATCTCTTGCCCATCTTATTTCTCCTTACTGTATCCAGGGTCCTTTGGAAGCAGGGAGCCTAATAGAATCAATGTCAAGGCTGGCTCTGCTTGTTGTGTAGCTGCACAAGTGGCTTCATCTGCCCTCTAGTTTCTTTTCTGATGTCCGGAACAATGGGTCACGGCTGCTTCTTGCAGCCTCCAGTAGGTTCTTTTGCTGGATCATCTTCCCGGTGGGAGTCAGGAATCTTCTCTCCCCACATGCTCCATGCACACGCCATGTAGCAAAGGCATACCTCTTGGCAGTCATGCTTTTGTAGGGAGCCTCAGGATCCGTCTCCAACATCAGGGTGGCAGGGTTCAGGCTGGTGGCAGCACTGAATTTCACTCATGGCTGGTCTAGGAACAGAACTTGGTAGCAGGTTAGGTGGGCATTGGACTTGCCCCAGTGATGGCTTGTCTGCTTTCCTTACCAGCTGTGCCACAGGTGCTATTGTCCTCAGGCATTTTGTCCATCCAGCAGCTACAGGGTCCAATATTTGACAAATAGGCAACGGGTCTGTGCCATGGCCTACGTTTTTGGGTCAGCACTTCCCGGCTTATGCCTTTAAGTTCATCCACAAGCAGTCTAAATGGCTTGTTGATAAAACAGCCTTTCTTCCAGTGTCCTTTTTCTTTGCAGCAACATCACTGACCTTTCTCTTCCCTTAGCCCCAATTTTCTGACTTTCCTTTTCCCTCTGGGCACTGCCCCAACTTTCTCTTTCTTTCTTTCTTTCTTTCTTCCTTTCTTTCTTTCCAAAGTCTAATGTCAAAACATTTACCAACTTCTTAAAAACCCTCTGAGCAATCTCTCAGCTTTTCTTTAAAATCTTTCTGTCTTCTGTAACTTTTTTTTAACACCTGGGGCAGATTTGAGCAACAAAACACATCTCTATGTAATTTTAGAAGGTCTTTTTAACAAACAGATATACCAGTATAGTATATAAAGTCAATATCTAATGTGTTGACATAATAAAATGATCACCATTTTTTAGCATTATTTTAAACTGCTTGGACAATTTAAGCACAATATCAAAACAGTTTTTGTTAAGATCTTTACTCATCACAAAGCTATCATGAATAAATGTAGATATAAAACTCTTAATAGATTTTACCCCTTAGAACTCTAATATGGCAACTTAAAAGGCTAAAATAAACCTCATAACTTAAATATTCAAAATAATAATTTTGTTAAATCAGGATTTGCCAAAACAAATCTTCTATCAGACCAAAAATACCATTTGTCAAGAATAAATCTCTGACAGTGTCTTAAAACAAACCAGATAATTTTTAAAAGCAGAAAGATATAAAGAGGAAAACCAGAGCAAAAGTCTCAGGCTAGAAAATCATTAATATAACCACTGTGTTATTTTTCACTCACCTAAGCCAGTTCTACTTCTCTAGTTGAGAAGGTATTTTAAAACGTTTACATGTCAATAACCTTCCTGCCATTTTTCACACAAGAGATAGAGACACATCTTCAGTATGTGATACCTAACTTGAGAGACTCTGTTTGAATTTTAAAGAGCATACATTTAAAAGTTATTTTTTTAACCTCCTGTAGCAATTTCTATAACCAGGATCTCTAAACCAAATTCAGTTTAACTAAATTTTTCCTTAAACTTTAAGCAAACTCTAATTACTTAGAGAGTTAACACATACTAGTGACTTCTCAAAGCATTTTCAATGTCAGACAAATGCCAAATTTGCTGTGGACCAATATCTATAAAATAGATAATTTGCATATCAATTTGGAGAAGATGAATTGTCACATTAAATACTTAAGACTTTAAATCTTTAGCTGTCTTAGCAAATGAATTTTTACCCTTATATTACCACATAAGAACTGTATTGAAAACTCTTTTTTTAAAGAACTTTGATAAGAATGCAGCTTTAAAGTTACTTACACTTTTAATGTTAAGATTAACATTTTTAGGCCACAAAAACAAACCTAAAACACACATATAAACATGTAAGACATCTCATAGCCACCTTTTAATCATTTATATATCTGGGCTGATTGCTTAGGGGAAAAGAGCAGCTTTTAACCAGTACAGACACATCTTAGCAACATACCTGGTCAAACACAAATTTAGATCTGCACTCACACAGTTTTTCAAGATGAAACATCTCACATTTATATACTAAGATTTTTCTTTTATCCAATAGCTCCTAGGACAACCTTAACTAGCCCTAAATAAACAAAGAGGAAGAAACAAATTCTTTCAGCTTCTCTCCACGAGGAGCCCAAGAGGACCAAGGACAGTTTTTAGACAGTTCCAGTCAGCTCCGGGGGCATGGGTAAAGCCACACACATGCCTAGCACTATCACCCATCTGCACCCATGGGCCCGTCCCAGGTCACAGCCACACCAGCCACACCGAGGCAGGGCGGGGTGTCGCCCCTGCACTAGAGCTGCTGCCTGGCCCGGCTCCAGGCCCCTGCTGTGACCAGCCAGCCTGACTCCTGTGAGGGCGGGGTGGCACCCTCAGGGTCCTGCCTGGACTAGCCTGAGGACATGATTCTGCTACTCAGGCTTAAAAGAGAGACAAAGACAAGGCAAAATTCAGCTGGCAACTTCAGGCCGGAACCAAATCTGGTCCCGTCGCTCTGAGATGATTTCTTAATGTTGACCAAAAAGACACAGGGACACAAAAAAGCACAGAAACACATCTTACATCGAAGGTGAGCCTCTCTGAGGAACAAAAAGTCATGAGTTTATATTTATGCACTCCTACCCCCAAACTATGAGTAACCAGGTCCAGTGGGGTAGATGCCACCTGGCCCATTCCTGCAAAGTGGAAGTAAGTGAACACGAAACACAGACTGACAAACAGACAAGACACACACAGACAGACAAGCGCGCTTAACAAATGTCCAGACAATACCTAACACCCCAGATTTCACGGGTTCTTTTTATACTCTTTCTTACAGCCAGCTGGCACACCGTTTTCTCAGTCTTGCAATGATGTGATTCCTCGCGCCCACCTTTGCTGCAGTTTTTATGAGATGTTTGTGAAATGACAGGGTGCGATCGAGAGTAACACCAAGATAGACTGGCTGGGCTTCATGCCGGATTCTTGTATCGCCAAGCTGCACATTAAGCTCATGCGAGGCCGAGGCATGGTGTAGATGGAAAACAGATGATACCGTTTTTGCAGAGCTAGGGATTAGTCGCCATTTTTTACAGTAATCAGATATCAGAGACATGTCTTTCGTGAGTGTTTCCTCGAGGATTTATGGTGATGCAAGGGATTGAACCTGGGACTTTGGTGCCTCAGGCATGAGAGTCTCTTTGCATAACCATTATGTCATCTACCCCCACCTCTGAAATGTAATTGTTCACACTAGCAAAGATAAAAATGCCTGTTCAACGGTGGCCCAGGAGGCAACTCACTGGATGAGGCTTTGAACTCACAAACATGAGGTCCCCAAAACTGTTTAGCATCACAATTGAAAGAGTGATGCTCTGGTTCTCTCTCCTTCCCTTTTACTCTCATGAATAAATAGTAAATAAATGAACAAACTGGGGCAGGGGGTGAGGGGAATAGCATAATGCTTATGAAAAAAACTTGTATGGGGCCAGGTGGTGGCGCACCAAAGTGCAAGGTCCCACACAAGGATCCCAGGGAGGTCGCTTCACTAGTTGGTCCCCTCCCCTCTCAATTTCCCTCTGTCTTATCAAAAAAAAAAAAAAAAAAATAGCCACCAGGAGCAGTGGATTCGTAGTGCAGGCTCCGAGCTCCAGCGATAACCCTGGAGGCAAAAAAATGAAAGAAAAAAAGAGAAAGACTTTCATGCCTGAGGCTCCAAAACCTGAGGTTCAATCCCCAGCACCATCATAAACCACAGCTAGCAATTTTTTTTTTTTTTTTTTTACTCAGCTCTGGTGGGAGGTAGGGATTGAATTTGGGACTTTGGAACCTCCGACAGGAAAAGTTCCTTTGTATAATATCCATTATGATACCTATCTAGCTGGCCCCAACCCCATGCCTATTCAAGTTAATCCCCCTCACGGACTCAGAGCCCCCACGGACCCAGGGGCTGCTGGTTTTACCACCGTCCGTTGGAATTAGCAGTAAAACCTGTGGCCAGAAGCCAGCCTGACTAGGGCCTGGGCCTAAGACACCCATCAGTGGAATTGGAAGAAGAAAAACCTGTGGCCAGAGGCCAAAAGGAGTCATCCTTAAGTAGTAGAGAGTTGGTGTAGCTATAGCTAGCGCTCCAAATACCAATACCCATACAGGTCAAGAAGTAAAGAAAGAAGGGTGCCTGTGTCCTCATAAGAGCCCTCCAGGCATTTGGGGTGTCTTTTAAAAAAATTTTAAAAATTTATTTATTTTCCCTTTGGTTGCCCTTGTTTTTTTTTTATTGTTGCAGTTATTGTTGTTGTTGTTAGATAGGACAGAGAGAAATGGAGAGAGGAGGGGAAGACAGAGAGGGGAAGAGAAAGATAGACACCTGCAGACCTGCTTCACCGCCTGTGAAGTGACTCCCCTGTAGGTGGGGAGCCGGGGGCTCGAACCAGGACCCTTACGCCAGCCCTTGCGCTTGGCACCACGTGCGCTTAACCCGCTGCACTACCGCTGA
Organism: Erinaceus europaeus; assembly: GCF_950295315.1. NCBI lineage: Eukaryota > Metazoa > Chordata > Mammalia > Eulipotyphla > Erinaceidae > Erinaceus > Erinaceus europaeus. The sequence continues at coordinate 70,889,425 of NC_080174.1, read as the reverse complement.
CTCCCCCTTTTTCTTTTTTTTTTTTAACCAGAGCACTGCTCATTTTTGGCTTATGGTGGTGCAGGGGATTGAACCTGGGACTTTGGAGCCTCAGGCATGAGCGTCTCTTTACAAACCATTATGCTATCTACCTGTGCCCATTTGGGGTGTCTTGTCTGGCTTCCCTGCTTGAGAGGTACCTGACCTGGACTGGCAGTCAGGAAGGGCTTCCTGCAGGAGAGGACAGCTGAGCTGAGCCTTAAAGAGTAGCTGGGTGGTCCAGGGGAACTTGATGGAAGGTGGAGTGGTGCAGTGGTGCATCTCCTTCCTGTCTGTCTCCTCTCCCTTTCTCACTCTCTCTGTATTTCACTCTAAAGAATAGAGCTGGAGAGCTAGAATAATGGCTCTGCAAAATCTCATGCCTGAGGCTCCAAGTACCCAGGTTGAATCTCCCACACCACCAGAACCACAGCTGAGCAGTGCTCTGGTAAAAGGGTGAAAGGAAGGAAGGAAGGTGGTCCGGGAGGTGGCGCAGTGATAAGGCTTTGGACTCTCAAGCATGAGGTCTTGAGTTCGATCCCCGGCAGCACATGTGCCAGAGTGATGTCTGGTTCTTTCTCTCTCCTGCTGTCTTTCTCATTAATAAATAAAATCTTTAAAAAAAGAAAAAAAAAAGGAAGGAAGGACGGATAGACAAACTGGGTTGTCTTCCTCTATTTGTCTCAAATACCAAGGAACCAGAAACCCCCAGTACATCTGCCTGTAGACCAGTGACTGAAGATGTTCCTGATTCAGAGGCAGGGGGAAGGGTTCACTGGGCAGAGCACCAGGCTTATGTAGGTGAGGCTCCAGGTTCCATGGCCTTGTGGGGTGGCATGAGACAGAAGAAGGGCCCTGGAAATCTGCCTTTGTCTCCCCCCCCCCCCCCGTCTCGCCTTCTGGGAAAAATGATTGGAGCACCTGTGCTGGGCTGCTGGGTGGTGAGGAACCCGCTGGAATTCCCAGACTTCTGTGCATAAGGACCAGGGTTGGAGCCCTGTTCGTTCCCCACCTGCATGGGGAGGAGAGGTAAGACAGGTCTGTGGGGGTCTCTCTTTCTCTCCACGCCTCTATCTCACCCCTTCCTCTCAATTTCGCATTGAACTTTAAAGTCAGAGAGAAATAACAAATGGGAGGTTGTTAGGTGGCGGGAGGGGGGTGAGCCATCAGCATCACTGGCTTCCCCCACCCCACACACACCACCATAAACCAGAGCTGAATAGTACTCTGATCTCTATCTCTCTCATTAAAACAAAATCTTTTTAAAAAAAGATATGTGGTCCTGGGAGGTGGGGCACCTGGTTGAGTGCACACATTACAGTGCACGGGGACCCAGTTTCAGTCCCCTGGTCCCCACCTACAGGAGGAAAGCTTCCCAAGTGATGAATCAGGGCTGCAGGTGTCTCTCTCCCTCTCTATCTCCCCCCTCCTCTCAATTTTTATGCCTTTATCTAGTAATAAATAAAAATAAAAATGTTTACTTGCTAATGTGAGAGAAACAGGATGGAGGGAGGAGAGAGAGAGAAACAGCCTGGCATCACTCTGGCACATGCAATGTCACGGTTCAAACTTGAGACTTCATGTTTGGGAGCCCAACAATTAATCAGTCCACTGTTCCGTCTCTCAAGCTACAGTGATTTGTTTTGTTTTTATAGAAAGGAGCAGGTAGAGTCAGACAGTGCTGCCTGCACCCAGTGGAGTACACACATTACTGTGCACAAGGACACAGGTCTGAGTCTCTGCTCCCCACCTGCAAGTGGGAAGCTTCATGAGTGGTGAAGCCAGGCCTCAGGTCTCTCTCTCTCTGGGTCTATCTCCTTATCTCCCCCTCTCCTCTCAGTTTATCTCTGCCCTAAATAGAAAGAAGAAAAAAAAAAGGGGGGAAGGGGAAGTAATGAACTCTGGGAGTGGTAGATTCATAGTTTCATAACCAAGCCCCAGTACTAACCCTGATAGCATATATATATATATATATATATATATATATATATATATATATTAAAATAATAAAAAGTAAGTAAATAAATAAATAAATAGGATCAGGTGTCAGCATGGCATAGAGGGAGAGAAATATATCCCAGACAAGAGGAAGAGCACATATGAAGGCCAGGAAGTGAGAGAAAGAGCTTGATGTTCACAGCAGGTACTGGGAGCCAGCCCCTCTATGTAAACAAGGATGGGAGAGTCCCCAGTGGAAGGGTGTGGACAGCTTCACACAGAAGAGCACCCACACGGACACACCTGCTAAGGATGCCACACAACAACCCCATGGTGCACACAAGTAATGCTGCTTCCACTTCAGAGAGGAGTAAACTGAGGCATGTTTGTCCAAAGTCACATGATGGTGGGGAAACTGGGCCTGAGAAGGGGTGAACCATACAGGTTTCCTATTAGGTGGGACAGTCCCACCCTCCCCAGATGTCCTGGTACAAAATGATCCTCGTTCCTAGGAAAACCCACACTTGAGCCCAAGCAAGAATATGTGGGTGGGAATGAGAAGAAATGCTCAAGGACTGGATTATTGGGAGGGGGTAGATAGCATAGTGGTTATTCAAAGAGATTCTTGTGCCTAAGGTTCAAAGTCCCAGGTTCAGTCCCCTACACTACCATTAGCCAGGGCTGAGCAGTGCTCTTGTTAAAAAAGAAACAAAAAAAGAAAGAAAGAAAGAAAGAAAGGAAGGAAGGGAAGAAGGAAGGAAGGAAGGAAGAAATAACTGGGTTGTCTTTCTCTATTTGTTACAAATACCAAGGAACCAGGAAACTGGCTCTGTCAGGAAAAGCAAATGAAGAAAATATTGGGAGAAACACAGGAGCCCTTTGGTTGGGTCGTCTCCAGTAAGGTGCATTCTTCTCCGTGTCCACAAGGCGGCGACATAACACAGCAGGGCCCGCTGCACTGCTGGATGGATGTGGGGGCTGGATGCTATCACCCACGATGCTTCATACAGTCACCACACAACCAAAAAAAAAAAAAAAAGGCCTGAGAAGAGAGCATAATGGTGATGCAAAAAGACTTCCATGACTGAGACACCAAAGGTCTTAGGGTCAATCCCCAGAACCACCATAAGCCAGAGTTGAGCAGTGATCTGGTAAAAACCAAACCAAACCGGGAGTGCAAAGCGCAAGGACCGGTGTAAGGATCCCGGTTCGAGCCCCCAGCTCCCCACCTGCAGGGGAGTCGCTTCACAGGCAGTGAAGCAGGTCTGCAGGTGTCTATCTTTCTCTCCCCCTCTCTGTCTTCCCCTCCTCTCTCCATTTCTCTCTGTCCTATGCAACAACGAACAACATCAACAATGGCAATAATAATAACCACAAGGAAGCTACAACAACAACAGCAACAAAAGGGGGAAAAATGGCCTCCAGGAGCGGTGGATTCATGGTGCAGGCACCGAGCCCAGAAATAACCCTGGAGGGAAAAAAAAAAAAGAAAAAAAAGCAAGAAATCAAACCAAACTAAAACAAAACAATATGGGCAAGCCCTATTCAAATGCCAGGATACATTGTGCAGAGAATCTATGTATGCAGGTGCCTCCCAGAGAACACACCCTGGAGGCGGAACTGCACACTTCTTACCGCTGGTACAAGAGTGAGGTAATGGTTTTTATTCAGTACAAAACTAGCAGCATCAAGTTGGGACTTTGGGGAGCTCCCTAGGGGCAGAGGTGTCTCTTGCAGGCACAGTTATAACTCATCCATCATGGCCAACAAAGCATCCCCCTTGCTGGTGCTCCTCCTGGGCTGGTCTGTGATCTCAAACTCCCCCATGATCTGAGCCAGCTCTTTGCTCCTTTGCTGGTCCTGTTGGAGAAACGAGAAGGGAAGGGGCATCAGGATGTGTCAGCACGATTGTATCCTGGCACAGAAGGCACATTCTCACCCCACCATAAGAGCTCTGTAGCTCTCCACCTTTCAGTCAGAATCCCATGCTGATCAGAGAGTGGGAGGGTGGGCTGTGGATTTCAAGGTGATTACAAGATGAGGAGAGGAATAAGATTTGACTTGTGGCAGCAAGGAGGTGGCTCAGCAGGTAGAGTGCACTGTTTGCATGCCTGTGGCCCCAGCACAGAGCAGTGCTCTGGTCTCTCTCACACACAAAATAAGTAAATCAGTTTTTTTAAAATATTTATTTATTTTCCCTTTTGTTGCCCTTGTTTGTTTTTTTTATCATTGTTGTAGTTATTATTGTTGTTGTTATTGATGTCATTGTTGTTGGATAGGACAGAGAGAAATGGAGAGAGGAGGGGAAGACAGAGAGGGGGAGAGAAAGACACCTGCAGACCTGCTTCACCGCTTGTGAAGCGACTCCCTTGCAGGTAGGGAGCTGGGGCTCAAACCGGGTCCTTCTGCCAGTCCTTAGTAAGTCAGTTTTAAAGATACATATTTGACTAGTACAATCCCCTGTACATACCTGGGTAGCTTGTATGTTGATCACTTCATAGGACAACTCTTCTGGCCTGCTGAGAGCTGCTTGTCTGCATGAGAGGGTAAAGAAAGGGGCCAGAGGTCAGAGGTTTCACCCTACCATCCTGGCTGGCTGGCACTTGGTCATCTGGCCACTTATATTTTCTGCTTCAGCTTCTGTCATTCCCTTCAACATTCTATCCCACCCACACCCCACCCCACCCCCAATACACACCGCATCCCAGAAAACCAAGTCCTTTGAAATCTGTGTGCCTTTGCACACACTAAACTCTGCCAACAACATCACCACCACCCCCACCCCCCCAGCTTGGCAAACTTCAGGTTCTTGCTCAGACACTAACTCCTTTAGCCAGCCAATGTGACCTCCATTACAGCAGTTGTGACACAGTGCTGTGGTAACTTATCTGTAGGTCTGCTCTCTGATGATGCTGGGGGCTCCTGAGTATAGGCTTTGCCCTCCAGTTTTGTGGCTCCAGTACTTAAACTAGTACCATCACCCACAAACCACTCAGTGGCTAGGAGGATAAACGTCAACCTCCAAGCCAAGTATTTGCTGTGAGGAGAATAAGAATAACACTGGGGGTCAGGCGGTATCGCAGTGGGTTAAGCACACATGGAGCACAAAGTGCAAGGACCGGCATAAGGATCCCGGTTTGAGCCCCTGGCTCCCCACCTGCAGGGGACTCCCTTTACAAGCAGTGAAACAGGTCTGCAGGTGTCTTTCTCTTCCCCTCTCTGTCTTCTCTCTCCATTTCTGTCTGTCCTATCCAACAATGACAGCAATAACAACAATGATAAACAACAAAGGCAACAAAAGGGAAAAAATGGCCTCCAGGAGCAGTGGATTTGTAGTTCAGGCGCTGAGCCCCAGCAATAACCCTGGAGGGGAAAAAAAAAATTAACATGAGATAAGGGAATAGAAGTGCTCTGGGAATTGTAAAGCACTGTCATCTTGGTGAATCACTACCAGTATTGGTTTTGGGGGAGACTTTAAAAAAAATTTTCTTTATTGGGGAATTAATGTTTTACAGTCGACAGTAAATATAATAGTTTGTACATGCATAACATTCTCAGTTTTCCACACAACAATACAATACCCACTAGGTCTTCTGCCATCCTGTGGGGGAGACTGTTTAATCTCAAAAAAATCTTGCCTTTATCTCTTCTCTGACTGCTTGACAGACTGTCTTACCATGAGTGTCTTGATCACCAATACTTTTGTCAGCTGCACCCTGCTAAGCCAAGCATGAGAACTATTTTACACCTTTACATCTGTATCTATGTGTCACCGGTTTAGAATTGTAATTTATCACACGTAGAGTTTGCATGTACATATATATGACAGATTTAGAACATACTCCTCCTCTTCATCAGTGGTAAAGAGATTCAACTGGAATCCTGGCTCAGGGCCACTGGATTTCTTAATCTCCATTCCTCCTATCAGCCTGGCCAAGAAATTCAGCTCTTCTTTAGCAAGCGGATTTGGAGAAATGCTTTCCTGTAGAGACAGCGTCAAGAGCTTTAGCCACGTCAAGGTGATCACACTTCCTGCCGAGACCCCAGAGACTCAGGGTGGCATTAGAAAACACCGCAAAACAAGAACTGTTGAAATGATTTCTGGCAAGAACGGGGGCCAAATAAAGCACAGAGAATAAGGGTAACCGAAAGAGAAGACGATTTGTGTCAGAAACTGACAACTCATTTGCAAGGCAGCAAACTGGAGGTCTTTGCACTTTCAAGATAAGTGGAAGGCCCCAGGGATCCTCCTCAAATTATCTTCCTTCTCAGAGGAGAAGCCCATAGCTTCCTCTTCTGTCAGTCTAGTTCCCCCAGTAAAGACTCCAGGCCCAAGGGCACCACTCACTCATCCTGTGAGAGCTACCACAGCGCCCCCTGGTGGTCATTGTTTGGAAACACACCTGAACCCATTCCTTCACTGTCTTGCCTCTCGTCTAGTCCCCTCTTCCCCTGCTCTCCTATTTTCCCTCACTCTGCTGCCAGTTATCTAAGATGTACATCTCAACTTATTTATTCTTACTTGAGATAAATCCTTCTGCCTCCTGCCTAGGACAAAAATCCAAATTGTGTGCGCCCCTTCTGATTCAGACCCCTGAGTCCTTGTCTGGTGGGACCTCTCACCACTGCTTCAGTTAGGCGGTGACAGCCACGTGGCGGAGATTCACCTCCTTGCTTCCCCCCACCCCAATCTTTCGCTCCCTGTGCCTTTGCTCGCACGCTTCTCTCTGCTACATGCCTGCCCAATGCCTCCTCTGCTATTTGGCATCTCACTCCACTTAGCCCCGCTTGAATGTCACCTCCCCTGCCAGCCCTTCCTGATCCCTGCCCACTGCCCTCCCTACCCCTAGCCCAATAGGACTTGTGCCATTCTGGAACAGCACTTTGCTCAGAACGCCCAGTGAGCTCTTTTCACGCTGCATCAGAGTGATTTGTTTCTATCACTGTCTCCCAGGGCACCTGAAAGTCCTTCCAGATGGAGCCAGTTCTGGTCTAAGACTAAGCCCGCTTTGTGCCTCTGGGTAACCAGCCCATAGAAATAGTACAAGGGTGGAGCTGGGTGGTAGCACACCTGGTTGAGTGCACATGTTACAGTGTGCAAGGACCTGGGTTTGAGCCTCTGGTCCCCACCTGCCAGGGGAAAGCTTTGCAAGTGGTGAATCCGGTCAGTCTCAGTCTCTCTCTCTCGCTCTCTCTCCCCCTCTCCCTCGCCCTCTCTCTCTCTCTCCCTTTCTCTCTTGCTTTCTGGCTGTCTGTATCCAATAAATAAAGAAAAAAAGAAAAGAAAAGAAATAGTGCAAGGGGCTAGGCCATGGCACAACTGGTAAAGCCCAAACATCATATGTAAAGATCCAAGTCCCCACCTGCAGGGAAGAAACTTCACAAGTGGTGGAGCAGGCTGTTCCTCTCTCTCTCTCTCTCTCTTACACACACACACCCTATTTCTCATAATAAAAAATAAAGTTAAAAAATAAATAGTACGTGGTCCAGGAGGTGGCACAGTGATAAAGCTTTGGATTCTCAAGCATGAGGTCCTGAGTTCGATCCCCGGCGGCACATGTGCCAGAGTGATGTCTGGTTCTTTCTCTCTCCTCCTATCTTTCTCATAAATAAATAAAATATTTTAAAAATAAAATAAATAGTACAATAAATGTTTGTTGAATATCTGCATAGTCCTGATGTTCTCTCTAGCTAGCTAGTTTTGAGAAAAAATGTAAAGATAGAATTCAGTAGCCTGGGAGGTGGCATATCAGTAAAGTGCTGGGCTTTCAAGTTTAAGGTCCTAAATTCAATCCCTGGTTCCTCTGCATATGCCAGGATGATGCTTGGCCTCTATGCTTCTCTTGTTAAATAAAAAAAAATAATAATAAAGTGGTCCGGGATGTGGCGCAGTGGATAAAGCACTGGACTCTCAAGCATGAGGTCCTGAGTTCAATCCCTGGCAACACATGTACCAGAGTGATGTCTGGCTCTTTCTCTCTCCTCCTATGTTTCTCATAAATAAATAAATAAATAAATAAATAAATATCTAAAAAAATTAAAAAGATGAAATTCAAATCTCACTGTATAGGGAGCATTAACAAGGGCTATTTTTATTAATTAATTTTGAAAATGTGGCTCTGCGGGCATGAACTCAGGACCTTGTACACATGTGATACTGCTGAGGAGCCATCCGTATCCAAGTTTTTAGTAAGAGAGCCGAGGAGAGAAATCACAGACCATCTTCACCGTCCATGGGACTCCTCTGGTGCTGACTGTGGTGCTCCCATCTGGTGCTGAGGCTCGAACCCAGAGCCTTGTGCACAGTAAGAGCATGCTCTCCCAGCCAGGCTATCTCCTGGCCTCAGAAAAGGGATGTTCTAGTGACTGAACCCACACCAGTGCTGGTCTCAGTAATGATCCGACTTCACAGCACTGGTACAGTGCTATTTTCACATGTCCTGGTGTGTGGTTCCCACTTAGTTATGGTGGTTGAGCCAAGCCTAAAATTACCTAATCAGTCAGATCACTGGAAGTCTCCATGAGAAGCTACAATTAAGAACCTTTGTACTTGTGAGGTTGAATCAAGCAGATTGCAAGCAGTGAGGAAAATGTTGACTCGCTTTGAGATCTGAAGAGTTCCCACCCTTCGCCCCATCCACATGTCTGCATCTAGCAATATGTTCTGGAGGTGAACAAGGAAGTCAGATGCTCACCTGCGTTCGTGACACTAAGTTCTTTGATGTGCCAGAAATGTGGGTTTCCACAGGGTGATTCACACTGTACCTGATATCAATAGACAATGGTGAGAAAGACTGTCCAGGCTTTCACCCTGACTTTCTCCTAACCCACACATATCATTTGACTTTCTACTGTCCCCTCCCCCTTTTTAATTTCAGAAAGTGATAGAGGTGAAGAGAGACACCATGCCACTGGATCCAGTGTTGGTCATCTTTCCTTAGTGTCCACAGGTGGTGCTAGGGGTTCAAACCCAGATTCTTGCTCATGGCATATATGTGCTCTACCAGGTGAGCTATTCCCTGTCCCGCTCATATGTGTGTGTGTGTATATATATATATATATATATTTAAAGATTTATTTATTTGTTATGTGTGTGAGAGAGAGGGGGAGAGAGAAGCACTTCTCAGCTCTGTCACAAGGTGATTCTGGGGACTGAATCTGCAGCCTCTGGGGCCTCAGGTATGCAAGTTTGGAGCTCTAACAGGATGAGCTCTTGCCCTGACCCTAACTTGTAGCTCTTATTTACTTATTTAAAAGTTTTCTCTTGGGAGTCGGGTGGTAGTGCAGTGGGTTAAGTGCACGTGGCGCGAAGCACAAACTGCGTAAGGATCCCGGTTGGAGCCCACAGCTCCCCACCTGCAGGGGAGTCGCTTCACAGGCGGTGAAGCAGGTCTGCAGGTGTCTGTCTCTCTCCCCTCTCTGTCTTCCCCTCCTCTCTCTTTTTCTCTCCATCCTTTCTAACAATGACGACATCAATAACAACAACAATAATGACTATGACAACAATAAAAGAAAAGACAACAAGGGCAACAAAAAGAGAAAATAAATAAATAAAAAATAAAAATAAAAAGTTTTCCTGGGAGTCAGGCGGTAGCGCAGCGGGTTAAGCGCATGTGGTGCAAAGCGCAAGGACTGGCATAAAGATCCTGGTTCAAGCCCCAGCTCCCCACCTGCAGGGGAGTCGCTTCACAGGCAGTGAAGCAGGTCTGCAGGTGTCTATCTTTCTCTCCCCCTCTCTGTCTTCCCCTCCTCTCTCCATTTCTCTCTGTCCTATCCAACAACAACGACAACAATAATAACTACAACAATAAAACAACAAGGGCAACACAAGGGTATAAATAAATATTAAAGAAAAGGTTTTCACTCACAGCCCCATAGTTTTTGAGACATTTAAAAGCATCCCAAAAGGTCCTGGGTGTATAGGGTACAACTAAGTTGGTGTCAAAGAAAAATACCTGGGGAAGTTATGTGGAAATGTGGCCTTTTACAAAGCAGTGTGCTCAGCACTGAAATAAACAAACAACAACAACAAAACAAAACAGTGAACAGTATACAAAAAGGCCATGCCTTTATGGGTCACCATCACAACAAAAGTTTTGGCTAGTTCTTTTTCATGACATATAAAATCATTTGTCTTTTTTAAAGTTTTCTTTATGATAGGTAGACTGGCGGGGAAGGGGGAAGAGGACAGAGCAGCATTGTGGCGTATGTGGTACCAGGGATCAAACCTGGGACCTCGGGATCTCCCGCTTGTAAGTCCAGAGCTCTACTGCTGCACAACAACCCCCACCCCCTGTAGTGACACATTCTTTCTCTCTTAAGCCAGCTGAGTTACCACATATGTCTACATTTCAGGTGTCCGTCTGCATTGTGTCAGGAATGTTCATAGCAGAAATCAGGCTAGTTCCCCCTCCCATCTTGAAAACAAAGTGACCTGGGGCCGGGGAATAGGCCAGCCTGTATAGTGCATACTTTCCCATACACAGGGCCAGGGAATAGGCCAGCCTGTATAGTGCATACTTTCCCATACACAGGGACCTGGGGAATAGGCCATCCTGTATAGTGCATACTTTCCCATACACAGGGCCAGGGAATAGGCCAGCCTGTATAGTGCATACTTTCCCATACACAGGGAACTGGGGAATAGGCCATCCTGTATAGTGCATACTTTCCCATACACAGGGACCTGGGGAATAGGCCATCCTGTATAGTGCATACTTTCCCATACACAGGGCCGGGGAATAGGCCATCCTGTATAGTGCATACTTTCCCATACACAGGGCCGGGGAATAGACCATCCTGTATAGTGCATACTTTCCCATACACAGGGCCGGGGAATAGACCATCCTGTATAGTGCATACTTTCCCATACACAGGGACCTGGGGAATAGGCCATCCTGTATAGTGCATACTTTCCCATACACAGAGACCTGGGGAATAGGCCATCCTGTATAGTGCATACTTTCCCATACACAGGGACCCGGGGAATAATAGGCCATCCTGTATAGTGCATACTTTCCCATACACAGGGACCTGGGGAATAGGCCATCCTGTATAGTGCATACTTTCCCATACACAGGGACCTGGGGAATAGGCCATCCTGTATAGTGCATACTTTCCCATACACAGAGACCTGGGGAATAGGCCATCCTGTATAGTGCATACTTTCCCATACACAGGGACCTGGGGAATAGGCCATCCTGTATAGTACATACTTTCCCATACACAGGGCCGGGGAATAGACCATCCTGTATAGTGCATACTTTCCCATACACAGGGACCTGGGGAATAGGCCATCCTGTATAGTGCATACTTTCCCATACACAGGGCCGGGGAATAGGCCATCCTGTATAGTGCATACTTTCCCATACACAGGTACCTGGGGAATAGGCCATCCTGTATAGTGCATACTTTCCCATACACAGGGCCGGGGAATAGACCATCCTGTATAGTGCATACTTTCCCATACACAGGGACCTGGGGAATAGGCCATCCTGTATAGTGCATACTTTCCCATACACAGGGCCTTGGGTTTGAGCCCCTGACATCACACAGGAGCACCACGAAAGGGAGATGTTGTGGTATCTCTCCCTTTCTCTAAGATTATTAACAGGAAAAAGAGAATGAAGGGAGAGAGAGAGAAAGTGAACGAACGGGAACCAGAGCATCATTCTGGCACATGTGATGCTGGGGACTGAACTTGGAAAAAGCCTCATGCTCCCGAGTTCAGTGCTCTAACCACTGTGCAACCTTATTGGCCATTGTCTTGATCTATTTTAATAGAGTCCACTAGGGGTGGTGGAGTTGTGCAGGTATGAAATCCCAGTGTAAAAAAATGTTAAAAATGTAAAAGAAAAAAAAAGGGGGAGTCAGGCGGCAGCGCAGCGTGTTAAGTGCACGTGGCACAAAGCACAAGGACCAGTGTAAGGATCCCGGCTCAAGACCCCGGCTCCCCACCTGCAGGGAGTCATTTCAGGGAGTTGCTTTCTCTCCCCCTCTCTGTCTTCCCTTCCTCTCTCCCTTTCTATCTGTCCTACCCAACAATGACATCATAACAACAACAACAACAAAAAGTGGATGGGAAACAGCATAATGGTTATTCCAAAAGACATTCATGCCTAAGGCTCTGAGGACCCAGGTTCAACCCCCCTGCACTATTGTAAGCCAGAGCTGAGCAGTGCTCTGGTGAAAATAAAATAAAACCTCCCTTGGGCTTGACAGCATTCAGGGAAGGAGAATTTTGCTTACATATTTGTTCCCAGTTTCAGGACTCGGTCTCCATCAAATTCAAAAGAGCCTTCTTTTGGTGCAGTGACATAGCTGCCACCATGCTTGAATTCTACTTGCTTCACTTCTTCACCTTTGCTGTTGAACACTCTACAATACAAAGGATGACATCATGGAATGTTCTCCAAGCCTGGGGAGTCCTGGAGGCTTCTTTATTCTTTGTACTATGGGACAAAAAGGAATTGATGCACTTCTTCCAGATAAAGATGCTGGTCATGGTATAATATAATGACACAGTACTGATAATCATACATTGTCAGGAGTCGGGCAGTAATGCAGTGGGTTAAGCACACGTGGTGCCAAGTGCAAGGATCGGTATAAAGATCCCGGTTCAAGCCCCTGGCTCCCCACCTGTAGGGGAGTCGCTTCACAAGTGGTAAAGCAGGTCTTCAGGTGTCTATCTTTTTCTTCCCCTCTCTGTCTTCTCCTCCTCTCTCCATTTCTCTGTCCTATCTAACAACAACGACAACAACAATAAAAGAACAAGGGCAACAAAAAGGAATAAATAAATATTTTTAAAAAATCATATATTGTGATGAGATTTAGTGAGTATGGGTTGTTGGTACTAGGTATTGTGTCAACAGTTTGGAGCAATATTCTCTGATACAGTCTCACAGAAACTACTTAATAGACAAGGACATGAGTACTGGAGAATTGGGTGGTTTGCTTTGGGGGTCTGCTAAGTGCCAGAGCTGGGGTTAGAACCCGAGCTCCTAACTACTGTATTTTACTTGGCCAGAGGTGGGAGGCTTGGGGCAGGCTGGCAGAGTTGCACTCTAGATGGTGGCCCACAGAGTGCTTTCCCATACCCCAACACTAGGCTGATGATCACTGTTGAGGATTCACCTGATGAGTCCAGGAACTTCAGTCCCCCAGGGAACAGGCCCAGATACCGGCAACACAAAGCGACCGTTGGAATTCTGAACCTTGTCCTTTAGGAATATGGATACCTGGAGAAAAATACACTGATGGTCATTTCTCCCATTATGTTTATTTTATTTATTTATTTATTTATTTATTTATTTTGCCTCCAGATTATCTCTGGGGCTCTGTGCCTACACTACTAATCTACTGCTCCTGGAGGCCATCTTTTCCCATTTTGTTGCCCTTGTTGTTGTTATTATTGTTATTGTTGGATAGGACAGAGAGAGATGGAGAGAAGAGGGGAAGACAGGGAGGGGAAGAGAAAGATAGACACCTGCAGACCTGCTTCACAGCCTGTGGAGTGACCTTCCTGCAGGTGGGGAGCCAGGGCTTGAACCTGGATCCTTATGCTGTTCCTTGCGCTTTGTGTGCCATGTGTGCTTAACCCACTGTGCTATTGCCAGGGCCCCTTATTTTATTTTATTTTATTTTATTTTATTTTATTTTATTTCTACAAGGGTTATCACTGGGGTGGTGCCAGAGCTATAAATTCACCATTTCCAGTGGTCATTTTTTCCTTCACACCTCCCCACCCTTTATATTTTATTTGGTAGGACAGAGAGAAATTGAGAGGAGAGGGAAAGACAGAAAGGGAGAAAGATAAGACACCTGCAGATCTGCTTTACTACTCATGAAGTGTGCCACCTGCAGGTGGGGAGTGAGCTTAGACTGATGACCTGGAGAGGAGAGGGGAGAAGCCTATTTATTTATTTACTTACTTATTTATTTGTGTATTTATGAGAGGGGTAGGAAGAAAGAATCAGAGCATCACTCTGGTATATGAGATGTTGGGGATCAAACTTGGGACCTCATACTTGAGTCTAACTCTTTATCTACTCTGCCCCCTCCTGAGTCTATTTCTAACTACAGCACTTCTCAGCTCTGTCTTATGGTGGTGCTGGGTATTGAATCTAGGACCTTGGAGCCTCAGGCACAAAAAAAATCTTGCATAACCACATATATATATATATATATATAAATTTTTATTTTTTATTGGGAGGTTAGTGGTTTATAGTACAGTTGGTACACTGGGACTCAGCTGTCTTGCTATGACAGGTGTCTGCAAAACACTTTCACCCCAACTGTAGGTCCTTTTCACCATCATGCACCATGACCTCAAAGCCTCCCCTCCTCCCACCCCTCTACCTGTCCTTCTTTCCCAGAGTCCTTTGCTTTAGTGCAATACATCAAACAAGTCCAAGTTTTACTTTATGTTTCCCCTTTCTGTTCTTATTTCTTAAATTCTGTCCATGAGTGAGATCATCCCCTATTAATCCTTTTCTTTCTGGCTTATCTCACTTCACATGATTCCTTCAAGCTCTATCCAAGATAGATGAAGAAGGTGAATTTTAATAGCAGAGTAGTATTCCATTGTGTATATAGACCACAATTTTCTTTCTCAGCCACTCATCTGCTGTTGGACACCTAGGTTGCTTCCAAGTTTGGTCTAATACAAATTGTGCTGCTATGAACATATGTGTACACAGATCTTTTTGGATGATGTGTTTGGCTCCTTTGGATATATCCCCAGGAGAGGAATTGTAGGGTCACAGGGTAGGTACATTTCAAGCCTTCTGAGAATTCTCCAGACTGCTCTCCACAGGGGTTGGACCAATTTACATTCCCATCAGCAGTTCAGGAGGGTTCCTTTGTCCCTACAACCTCTAAATATATATGGTAACTGGGGATGAACAAAGAAGACATCCTTGTCTTCCTTGGTCCATTTAAAAATTACGAAGATTTGTTATCAGAAGGTTGAAACACCATCACTAAGTGGGGGATCTGATTCTTTTCTACCTGTCTTGCTAGAATAGCTGCAGTGGGGAGCTTCTAGGGCTGCCGGTGCACTCACCCGGATGTGCAGGTCTTGGAAGAAGATGAGGAGTCTTTGCCTGATCAGTTGGAATTCGCCATCAGACAGATTCCCATATGTCTGTCAGAAGCAAAGCAGAAAGAAGCATTTCACTTTTAGAAGTGAGATGAGGGAGTCAGGCCGTAGTGCCCTGGTTGTTTTATTGCTATAGTCATTATTATTGTTGTTCTTGATGTCATTGTTGTTGGATACAACAGAGAGAAATGGAGAGAGGAGTGGAAAACAGAAGGGGAGAGAAAGACAGACACCTGCAGACCTGCTTCACTGCTTGTGAAGCGACTCCCCTGTGGGTGGGGAGCCAGGGGGCTTGAACCATAATCCTGTGCTTTGTGTCACCTGCACTTAACCTGCTGCGCTACCGCCCGACTCCTGAATCTGCCTGTTCTTATCCGAGGGGTGAGAACAAGGACCGGAGCGAGAGGTAATGAATTGATGGTTGTCTTACTTCAACCAGCTGCCGGAAAGCCTCATCCACTTGGTGCAGGATGGCTGGGGAGTCTTGGATGAAGCCCTTGATGGCATCTAAGTGGTTGAAAGTGATCAGCAGCACATCCTTGGGGCGGGGACACAGCAGTACTTGATATTTGAAAGCCATGGTCATCAGGTCATAGAGCTGCCAACCCACCATGAACAGAAGAAACAGGATAGTAAGTACAGACACTGGCATTTCCTTCTCTTGTTGATCTATAAATATACCTTCCAGATTTATTACATGCAAGAAAGAGAGATTTTCACATGAGACAGGGTGGAGACAAACCAGAGCACCACTCCAGCACTGGGCTGTAAACCAGGAGCCTCAGGCACACAAGTCTGATGCTCTACCAGTTGAGTATCTCCCCAGCTGTATGAATACACAAATCTTAAAAAAAAAAAAAGTGAAGCCAAGACTATAGGAATAAAGAGGACATTCCTGGGTGAGCCAGATTTCTGGTCACTTTATATGTACTGCTGACAGAACACATATGAAACCATACTGCCAGCTGGGGGGCCTGGAGGGCGAAAACTCCATCATATCAGGACACCTGCTACCCACACGACTGGCACTGCTGTTAACCTCAGTCACCGAGCTGAGCTTGTGTTTGTTAGGCTTCTCCCCTGCCAAGTGGGTTCCTTCCCCTCTTTGCTGTACTGCCCCGTTTGGAAGGAAGTTACTCAATCTATCCTCCTTGAGAGTCGAGTATTTACATAAAATATTCTTCTGGACAGAAGGTCACCCTTATCAGCATGCGGTTTGAAGTTTGGTGCCTGGCATCAGTCATGCTCTGATTCTCAGTAATAAATAAATTAAAAAAAATAGATTACCCTAACCATTTTTTTCTGGCCAAAGAAATAGATCAGTCTACGTTGTAAGACCAGAATAGTTCTGAATTTCTTAGAATATCACCTAGTTTTCAGAGCTGAGATTTGTTAAGAATGAGCCAGAATTAAATATAGACATGAAGACCAGCATTCTCTTTGGGTGACTGTAGTGAAATAACAAGAGGAGTTGATATTGAGGACTTCATAGATCCTTCCTAACTGTAGCTCTGTAAGAACAACCAGTATGGTGGCCCAGGAGGTGGTCCAGTGGATAAGTACTGGACTCTTAACATGAGATCCCGAGTTCAGTTCCCAGCATTGCATCTGCTAAAGTGATGCTCTGGTTCTTTCTCTCTCTCATCTCTCTAGTGTTAATAAATACTTAAAAAAAGAAGAACTAATATTTACAAATGCTCACATAAGCCGTGTCACTAAACTCCTGACTACACATCGCTACAAAAGGAATACATGCAGCACAAGGGACACACCTTATCCATGCTGGCCTGGTTCAGTCTCATGATGGAGGCATGAGCCAAGCGGTCATAGACAGTCCTCAGGGCCTTCTTAGAGTACAGCTCTTGGGGTTTGAACAGTTCTTCCATAAACTTTCGATTAAACATGGTTGAAACAATGTCATTCAGAACTGCAGAATGAAGAGAGAATATAGTTGAGCTAGGTGTGGAGGGGATTTTACTCAGAAATGCTTTCTCTGCACAAGTGGAATGGCGGTAGGGAGTCGGGTGGTAGCGCAGTGGGTTAAGCGCACATGGCGCAAATCGCAAGGACCCTTAGAGCCTCTGGCTCCCCACCTGCAGGGGAGTCTCTTCACAGGCGGTGAAGCAGGGTTTCAGTGTCTATCTCTCTTTACCTCTCTCTGTCTTCCCCTCCTCTCTCCATTTCTCCCTGTCCTGTCCAACAATGACAACATCAATAACAACAATAATAACTACAACAACAATAATAAAAAAGACAACAAGTGGAATGGAGGCTCTGGGCCTGCGCAGTGGTGGTGCTGATGAGCTTGGTGAGATCTGCTCCCAGGGAGAAACTGCACAGGCGTCTCAGAAGAAAGCAGGCTCCAGGGTGTTATTTCTGAGACCAGCACAGGACAGACACAAGGTGGCACCAATGAGCTGGAGGTTAGAAACCACTTTTACAGACATTATGTCAATTTATGATAGAGGAAAGGTTTCTTTTCTCTTTAAAGGATTCCTATGTTAGATTTTCACCTGGAAAAGAGAAGCACCACTCATTTCTGTTTTGTTTGTACAACAATACCATTTTTTTTTATTAAAAAAGTATTTATTTTATTTTTGAGAGAGATGCAGACACACACACACACACACACACACACACACACACACACACACACACACACACAGAGAAACACCAGAGCACTGCTCAGCTCTGGCTAATGGTGGTGTGGTGGACTGAACCTGGGACTTAGAAGCCTCAGGCATAAGAATATGTTTGCATAACCATTTTGCTATCTCCCTTGCCCACCATTTGTTTTTACTTAAAATATACAGTACCAATAATGGCTATTGACTTTTTTTTTCATAAAACATTGTATGGAAATAGAAAAGCTTATCCACTTGTTAGATTTTCTGGGCTAGTGAAATAGGTCACTTGTGTATTTGCTTTATTATGTGTATGACCCAGGTAGGAGCCTGGTCCTCACTACAATGAAGAAGCTTCAGTGTTGTGGTATGTTTATTTCTGTCTTTGTGACTCTCTATTTTTTATCACCAAACTATTATTCTACTCTGGTTTATGGTGGTGCAGGGGATTGACCCTGGGACTTTGGACCCTCAGGCATGAGAATCTGCATAATCATTATGCTGTCTTCCCAGTCCAAACACAGGTTATGAATCTCTGAATAACCATGTTATCTACCCCCACCCATTAATTAATTAATTTGCCTCCAGGGTTATTGCTGGGGGCTCCATGGCTGCACTATGAATTCACTGCTCCTGAAGGCCATCCCTTTTCCAATGTTGTTGTTGCTGCTGGACAACAGAAAGAAATTGAGAGAGGAAGGGAAGACAGAGGAGAAAAGAAAGATAGACACCTGGAGACCTGCTTCCCCGCTTGCGAAGCGACCCCCTTGCTGGGGAGCCAGTGGCTTGAACCAGCATCCCTTCAGCGGTCCTTGCACTTCACACTATGTGCGTTTAACCTGGTGTGTTATCACCCAGCCCCGATCTATTTATTTTAATGAGAGATACAGAGAGAGAGACAGAGAGACAAACAGATACATCAGAGAAATGCTCAGCTCTGGCTTACTGTGGGTGCTGGGCATTGAACCTGGGACCTCAGAGCCTTAGGCAAAAATGTTTTTTTTACATAATCATTATGCTACCTCCCCAGCCCAACACAGATTATTAAAAATGAGTATATTTTGGTCAAAAGATGAGAGCATATAGAAGCTGAGACCATATGTTCATAGTAATTACATTTAAAAAGGAAAGTGGTTATTTGACATAATTCTATAAAATCAATGGCTAAGCATGAGTGATCATTACTTAATGATGAAAAAGGACCTACTTTGCTTTGCTTACTAAAGCCATGTCCAGTGAGGGATTGTGGCCATATGCCTTGAGAGAGTAGAGACACGTAGAGTCAATGGGGTCATGATTTCAGGTAATCTCTTTTTCTTTAAGTAATTGGTGGAAATCCTCTTGGGCTCAGGCCAACATTTTAAAGTGTTTTCAAAGAGCATTTTTGGAGTGGAAGAGTGAGCTGAGGGTTGGCTGCATGCAAATCTTAAATGGGAAGTCTCAGAGATGGGGGCTGGGGAGAGAGGAAACATCATTTCCCCCTGTGACTCCTTATAAAAGTATTAAGTTCACACTCAACCTTTGGATCTTACTCTAGACTATATTAGTGAGGAAGAATGAAATCCATTACCAACACAGGCTCTTCCTCACATCTGACGATTTTAACCCACTTTACTTGTCCATAACATGCACTGACAATTCTGTAATGTGGACAGCATGGAGGTATGTTTACTCTTGCCTGCTCCCCCCCACCCCGCCCCGGCACCCTCCAGTTGTATTTTTCTTTGACCTAAACAAGCAAGGACCTGGCTTTTTGAACATATTTCTACTTTCAGGCTATAGAAAATGAAGAAGTTGTAAGGGAAAAGGCTCGGCAGAAACAAACAAACAAAAAACCACAAGAGGCTTCCAAAGAGAATCTGAAGAATATTCCACAGATTTATGTGGGCCAGGGAGGAAGAATGGAGGTGAAGTGTCACAGGAGCTCTGATTATGCTAACGCTCACAAATAGCTACAATTTGTCTTGGTACTGAGCCATTTCTCTAGGGTCTTTGAGCCCTCTTTTAGCAGGAAAATAATTTAGGCCCAAATAAGTCAGTTCTAAAAGGAAGAAAAACCCCAAGGTGATTGTTAGCAAAGTAAAAAGCAAAATGAAGTCTTCCCCCTGGGAAGTAATAAGCTATGTATCACCATGGCTCCTTGTGTAAGAGCAGACAGAAAAGTCCCCTTATTATGGAGGGAACACAGGAGGCTCTGTCCCTGCACACAGATGCCCTCAGAAAAGAAATAGCAGTTGTAGCTTGGGCCCCGGCACCCATGGTTCCCACCTCCGACTTAATTCTTTGGGAAGATCATAGGAGCATAAATATGCTTACATCTTACTATGTGCTTCCTAGAGCACCTGGTTGAGGTAGGCCTACTATGTGCCAGGCACAGTGGGAAACACCAAGGCACAGATAGGTCAATGTTCTTATCCTAGTGAAGCAGCCTTTGTTGTATTTAAGGCAAACTTAAGAAATACAGCTTTAGCCAGACCTGCCAGTCTACAGTTTTGGCTCTCACGTGAACTCTGCACACTCTTGAGTTGCAGAACTGGTAGAGGGGCACGCTCTGGTCAAGAAGAGACTCAGGCCAGGAGGGAATGGGCACAGGCTCACCAGAAGAGTCAGCAACTGAGTGCTCGGTGTATCCGGCTTCTAGTCCTCTGTTTAAATATGCAGTCAGTGTCTGCTCATTATTTCTGAGTGCTTAAGTAAGATACATTGGGCCGGGTGGCGGCCCACCTGGTTGAGTGCTCATATTGCAATGTGCAAGGACCTGGGTTCAAGACCCCAGTCCCCACCACAGTAGGAAAGCATCATAAGTGGTAGTGTTGCAGGTGTCTCTCTTTCTCTCTGTATGCCCCTTCCTCTCAATTTCTGGCTATCTCTATCAAATAAATAAAAATAATAAAAATACAATAAAAATAAATTCCAGGTATTTGATGATGTACTTAAAAAGGGAATCAATACTATTTTTAAAAATTTTTTAAAAATATTTATTCCCTCTTATTGCCCTTGTTTTATTGTTGTAGTTGTTGTTGGATAGGACAGAGAAATGGAGAGAGGAGGGGAAGACAGAGAGGGGGAGAGAAAGACAGACACCTGCAGACCTGCTTCACCGCTTGTGAAGCGACTCCCCTGCAGGTGGGGAGCTGGGGGCTGGAACCAGGATCCTTAGGCTGGTCCTTGCGCTTTGTGCCATGTGCGCTTAACCCGCTGCGCTACCGCCTGCCTCTCTCTCTTTTAATTTGATGATACAGAGGTAGAGGGAGTGAGAGAGATCACAGTGCCAATACTTTCTTCAGTGCAGTGGGGGCCAGGTTTGAACTGGCTGCATATGTGGCAGAGCAGTATACCATCCAAGGGAGCTTTTCCGCCAGCTCTCCACACTCTTCCAGAGCCACACTTCTAGCCTGAAATTCTGCCATATGTCAAGGGGTGGGTCAAAAATGGTTCAAGAGTAGTGACGACAGACAGCTGTGAAATATAATAATAAAGCATATCAAGCAAGCGCTTCAGGTGGGCTTTTCTTTGAGCTTGGCCTGATGAAATCATTCTGGGGTGGGGGAAAGCAACTGAGATTTTACCCATCACCTCTGCTGTAAATTCAATTGTTTATAGTAAAATGCAATCTAGAACCAAGGGTAAATGGGGTATCATTTACTGAGGGGTTACTTTATTTGGAATCCTTACTGTTCTATGCACTGTACCCAGAACTGTCTACCCATGATCTCTGAGACAGCTCTGAGTTATTACCCTCACTCCATCAAGGAATAAAACTGAGTCTTAGAGAGGAAGCAGTCCAAGGTCGCACAGCTGATGGTATAGTTGAAACTATTGCTAGGATGGGGCTTTTTAGATAGCTAAGCAGATAGGGTGCCTGACTAGTGCACAGCCCAGGTTTGAGCTTCACACTCTAGGGGAGGTGCTCTGGCACCAGAGGCAGCACCAGTACTGTGGTGTCTCATGTCTCAGTCTCTCTCGACCTGAATGAAACTGGCCTGGAGCAATGAAACTATGAATGTACAAGGTCTTGGTTTCTGTCTCCATGTCTTTGTCTCTGTATCTCTCTCACATACAAGGGGGGTGTTTCTTTTTAATATCTATGCTCTTAAACATTATATGCGTTAGCTCTTCAGTACAGTGGGTGTGCTAAGAATATTTAAAATATTGAAGACAATGGCTGTGATACGCATAAGCTGTATCCAAGTGTCAACTGATGGAACAGACTTGCGGCACCTAAGGTTTTCTGAGAAAAGCTCTGCTGTTTTGAGGACTTGGAAACTTTTCAGGTTTGCTGCTTTTCAGGTCTGTAAGGGAGAGACTTAAGATGTGGCATGATAAGGCCGCACTGCATGCAGATCTCATGCCTTCTGCTCACTGTCCAGGCAGCCATGCAGTCAGTCACATGCTTCATTTTTCTGTGCGCTGAGGAAAATGGCTCAGGGAAGTCACTTGTGTTGAAGCACGATTCTTTGGTTACCCAGTGCTAGCACAGGCTTGTTTTAAGGACTACTGAACAGAACAACCTACCCAGACGTATTGCAGTTGCCCTCAAGGTCTCTGAAAAGCCTGGAACTGATGGAAAGAGGCAAGTATCTCAGGGGTAAGCATGGTCCTTTGGACAAGATTTGCTTGCTTTTCATCTGATGCACTGAATTTATGTAAGTGAGAGAGTCAAATAGAAACTCATGCCTGCGCTTTCACTTGAAATATTTAGCGTGGTCCCACATTAAGCCCTGCTGAGAAAGGACTGAGGGAACCTGTGGATGCAAACTAAATACATGCAGCCCCGAGATAGCATACCTCGTTTTCTGTCCACCTCTGTCCATTCATCTACATGAAGCATATAAAAAGAAAATACCAGTTCATGAAGAAAGAACATGATTTTCAAGGAGACTTTTAAAAATACCAACGCCAGTGATCTGGTCTGTGAAACTGTATGTTTCATGTTTGCATTTATGTCTAACATGAATACTTTGCCTGTTTTTTTTTTTAAGATTTATTTTATTTATTTATTCCCTTTTGTTGCTCTTGTTGTTATTGATGTCATCGTGGTTGGATAGGACAGAGAGAAATGGAGAGAGGAAGGGAAGACAGAGAGGGGGAGAGAAAGACAGACACTTGCAGACCTGCTTCACCATCTGTGAAGCGACTCCCCTGCATGTGGGGAGCCGGGGGCTCTGACCGGGATCCTCATGCTGGTCCTTGTGCTTTGTGCCATGTGCGCTTAGCCCGCTGCACTAACGCCCGACTCCCTTGTTTTGTTTTTTAACTCCTAAAAGTACAGTGGGTGAATAACAAGGTCTAACAAAATGGCTAAAAGAAACTATCTAAAAGAGCATTACATAGGAGGAGAGGAAAAGGTTCTAATGCTAGGAGAATAAGCACCACTCAGGTGCTTAAGGCTGGGGACGTAGCATAAACTGATTTTCATGCTTGAGGCTCTGAGGTCTCAGATTCAATCCCCAGCACCACCATAAGCCAGAGCTGAGCAGTACTCTGGTGCCTCTGTCTCTCAAAGTAAAATAAACATTAGAAAAACATACCACTCAAAACAAGACTTTCAAAAGCATTAACTTCTACAAGAAAGGGTCATTACAAGAACTCTTTTTTTTTTTCTCTTTTCTTTCTTGTTGGCATGTGAGCTACCACACTGGGTAAAGCACTGAATTCTCAAACAGGAGGCCCTGAGCTCAGTCCTGGGCATCCATGTGCTAGGGTGATGCTCAGGTTCTCATTCTCTCTCTAGTCCTCTCTCTCATAAACAGGTAAAGTTTTTAAAATGTTCTTTTTGTACGATCTGATTTTTTTTTTTTTAACAGGGTAAGATTTCTCTTTTTAGAGGACAGGTGGAACTGTTCAAATTAGAAAACTTGAAAGATGAATTAAAAGGAAAAATGTCCATCTCTGTGTGGTTTAATCTTTAACATACAGACAAGTAACTTCTGTGTCAAAAGAGGGAAGTCATGATGGAGCCACTGTGAACAAGGTCCTGAGGGTGAAGGCAGTCAAGGAGATGTCAAGAGGAGATCAAATAAGGAAAAATATGCTAGCTTGAGAAATCTGTGAAAATCAAGGCCTTTTATGGGTTGAGATCTGGCCTTACCATTAACTTAATATACAATTTCAAGGAACTTGTTTTTAGCCTCATTTCTTCACCTGTAAAATGGGGATCAAAACTACCTGACATGGTCATCATGGATGATAGACAGACAGACATCAAACACCTAATTAGCTTCTTGTCTAGTTACATTCATCTCTACTGTGGGACATTGGCCACCATGCATGAAAGATGAAAAAGTGACTTTTCTTAACTTCCTTTAATTTTTTTCTTTTTTTTGGTGGGGAGGAGGTGTGTATTTCAATCAAGAAAAAAGACTCCCAGATAAGGACCAGTGCCATCGCTCACCTGGATAGTGCGCTGCTCTGCCATGTGCATGACCTAGGCTTGAGCCTGGCCCCCACTGCACTGAAGGAAGCTTTGGTGCTGTGGTCTCTTCCACTCTCTATCTCTGCCTCTCTTTAAAATAGAGAGATTTCCAGATAAGCGTATTTTTATATACACATTAAAAATTATCTTTTGTGGGGGCCAGCCGGTAGTGCACAGGGTTAAGTGCATATAGTGCGAAGTGCAAGGACCTGTGCAAGGATCCTGCCTCCCGTCTAGTTGCAAGCAGTGAAGCAGGTCTACAGGTGTCTATCTTTTTTTCCCTCTTCCTGTCTTCCCCATCTCTCTCTTGATTTCTCTGTCCTATATAACAGCAGCAGCTGTAGCAACAATAACAACAACAAGAAAAACAACAGGGGACCAAGTGCTGGTTAAATGCTCACATTACTTATAGTTAACAATATTTAGACACCTTTCCCATATTTGGGAGCTACTCTCATCCCTGATGCAGCTTTCTGATCCTTTTTCCAGCCAGGACATCATCTCCCCAGACAATAACTTGGATCCACCTGCATATCAGATTTCAGGCTCAGGGAAAAAAACAAAACAAAACAACAACAACTAATATAGTCATGGGCCCTTTGGAATATAACTAAAATAGGCCTACTAGCTATCTACAAAACAGAGACCCCCCCTGAACTGCACTACTCCAGCCTTTAGGTTCATGATTAGTCAACAACTTGTTTGGCTTTATATGTTAACTCTCTTTTCAGACAGAAGGTTCCAGATGCTACCATGATGCCAACCAGACTTCCCTGGACAGACAACCCCACCAATGTGTCCTGGAGCTCTGATTCCCCAGGGCCCCATCCCACTAAGGAAAGAGAGAGGCAGGCTGGGAGTATGAATCGACCTGTCAACGCCCATGTTCAGCGAGGAAGCAATTACAGAAGCCAGACCTTCCACCTTCTGCATCCCACAATGACCTTGGGTCCATACTCCCAGAGGGATAAAGAATAGCAAAGCTATCAGGGGAGGGGATATGTAGTTCTGATGGTGGGAATTGTGTGGAGTTGTGCCCCCCCTTATCCTATGGCTTTGTCAATGTTTCCTTTTTATAAATAAATTTTAAAAGTACAAAAAAAATTATGAAATTAAAAAAAATGCTCACATTACAGTGCACAAGGTCCCAAGTTCAAGCCCCTGGTCCCCACCTGCAGGGGGAAAGCTCATCAGTGGTGAAGCAGGGCTGCACATGTCTCTGTTTCTTTCCCTCTCCCTCTCTTTCTCCTCTCTCAATTTCTCTCTGTCTCTATCCAATAATAAATAAATACAAGGTTAAAAAATATAAAAAAAAAAAAAACCAGCAACAACAACAACAGAAAAAAGGTGGCTGCCAGCAGTGGATTCATAGTACAGACACTGAGCCCCAGTGATAACCCTGGAGGCAACAACAACAACATATATATATATATATATATATATTTCGAGAGAGAGAGAGAGAGAGCTTGGTAGCAGTTTACTGGGTTGAGCACGTTACAGTGCAAAAGGACCTGGTTCAAGTCCCCGGTCCCCACCTGCAGGGGAAAGCTTCAAAAGCAGTGAAGCAGTGTGGCAGGGTTGTTTCGATTTCTTTCTTCCTTCCTTCCTTCCTTCCTTTCCTTCCTTCCTTCCTTCCTTCCTTCCTTCCTTCCTTCCTTCCTTCCTTCCTTCCTTCCTTCCTTTCTTTCCTTCTTTCTTTTTCTTTCTCTCTCTCTCTCCCTTCCTCCCTCTCCCTCTCTCTCTTTCTTTCTTTTCTTGCCTCCAGGGTTATTGCTGGGGCTCAGAGCCTACACTACAAATCCACTGCTCCTAGAGGCCATATCTCTCCCCCACCCCCGCCCCGAAAGTTGTTGTTGCTGCTGTTGGATTGGACAAAGAGAAACTGAGAGAGGCGAGGAAAATAGAGAGGGGGAGAGAAAGACAGACACCTGCAGACCTGCTTCACTGCTTGTGAAGCGACTCCTTTGCAGGTGGGGAGCTAGGGGCTCAAACCCGGACCTTTATGCTGGTCTTTGTGTTTTGCACCATGTGTGCTTAACCTGGTGTGCCACCGTCCAGCTCAGGTTGTTTCTATTTTGCCCTATGTCTCTCTTCCCTCTCAATTTATCTGTCCAATAAATAAATTTAAAAAATAACAAAGAACTGACTATAGTTTAAAAAAATATTTTATAATTAGTGAGCTGTCTTGGATATATTTTCCATTAGAATGTTTCAGAGGTGATTTCTGAAGTTATAACTGGGCCTTAAATACACATCACCAATAGCTCCTGGAGACCTGCCTGAAAGCATTGCTACTCCTGTGCCCTCACTCTGAAGGATTCTCACTTTCTGTTGAATGCTAAACTAGAGACTGCATTGTGGGAAAAACTGCAAGATCTGCACTGGTCTTATGGGAGCCAGATGGCCTCCAAGAGACCAATTAGATGGGAAAGACAATGAAAACATCAAGAAGAAATACGATTTCCATTCAGAACTTCAACGAAGGTTACTTTATGTGTCTGGTATTTTGCAAGCCACGATACACAGGCATTCATCATAAAGGACCCTGTTCTTGCACTTACGACAATTTTAAATAGCGAAATGAGTATTTCTTAACTTTTTGAAGTTTATGTTTGTATTTTTTTCTTTGGGATGGAGCTGGGGCCTCATGTATGTGCAATTTCACCATTCCTGCGATGACTTGCATTGAAGTACAGAGAACACAGAGAGGGAGAATCACCAGGGTACTAAAGCTTTCCATGACATTCCCATGTAGTGCTGGGGTTTGAACCTGGGCCATGTACAAAGCAAGGCACACCTCCTGGTGAACTGTCTCTCTGGCCTGAAGGCCATGTTCTATGCCCTACATTCTTATTCAGTCTTCTACAAATCCCCAGTGACCAGTCATTTCTTTAAATAAAAGCAGTGGGTATATGGCTAATTTTTCAAACTTCTTCTCCTTCCCACCATTCAAACCCCTCAGAGAGTTGGATATAGTCCTATCCAGAAAAACAATGAAGTACAGGAGATAAGAGCACGCTGGTGCAGAGTATGAAGCTTGGAGCCTGATGTTTGAATCCTTTTACTCTCTCTCTTACCAGCTATGCAGCTCTGGACACACGACCCCACCAGTAACACGAAGATACTCATATTACCTACATAACAGGATAGTGATGGGAGTAAGGGGTTTAAAGAAATCCTGTGGTCTGGGAGGTGGCACAGTGAATAAGACTTTGGACTCTCAAGCATGAGGTCCTGAGTTCAATCCCCAGCAGCACATGTACCAGAGTGATGTCTGCTTCTTTCTCTCTCTCCTGTCATTTCTCATAAATAAATAAGTAAAATCATTAAAAAAAAAAAGTCCTTAACACACAGGAAGTTCTTAGTAAATGCCTGTTCTTAGTAAATGTCCCCCACCCTTTTTAAAATCACTGCTTTACTAGACTGATCAAAAGTCCTATGTCTAGTGAGTGTACATAAAGTTTCCTATATGGCAACTGACCCTCACCTAAAGTGTGGGAGGAATGAGTGTATAAATGTGAATCACTAAAAGATGGCTGAGCCAGGCAGTGGTGCACCTGGTTAAGCACGCACACTAAAAGATGGCTCAAACTCCCTAAGGCTGTAGCTCCTGAAGTAAAGGAAGCCAGTCCTCTAGTATTCACAGGGTCTTGCTTAGACCTCCTCTTGACAGACAGCACCTAGCAGCTGGGGAAATGGCTCAGCTGGCAGAGTGCTGGACTTGTATGCCTGAGGTTGCCAGCTCCACCCCTGGCATGGCATGTACAAGAGTGGTGCTCTGGATTTTCTCTCTCTCCCTTCCATTCTCTCTGTGCCTCATGTGAAACTCTCTCAGTGTCATAAATAAAATATAATCTCAAAAAAAGAAAGACTGGGAGTCGGGCGGTAGCACAGTGGGTAAAGCACAGGTGGTACAAAGTGCATGGACCGGCGTAAGGATCCCAGTTTGAGCCCCTGGCTCCCCACTTGCAGATGGGTCGCTTCACAGGCAGTGAAGCAGGTCTGCAGGTGTCTATCTTTCTCTCCCCCTCTCTGTCTTCTCCTCCTCTCTCAATTTCTTTCTGTCCTATCCAACAATGACAACAATAATAACTACAACAATAAAACAAGGGTAAAAAAGGAGAAAATAAATACTAAAAAAAAGAAAGACAGCATCTATTCTCATTATGCTAAACACGTTAAACACAGTGTCCTATTCAACCCTTATAACCTTGCAGGAAGGCATATACTATTATCATTTCCATTTTACAGAAAAAGAAACAGGCTTACAGAAGTTAATACAAGCAGGTCAACTGCAATGCTGAAATTAGGACCCATGTGTATGACTTCAGAGAATATCCTCATAATTGTTAATTGATACTGCCTTCCAAAAGGCACTACCAGTTCAAGAACTACCTGCTAGCTCCACTGGTATGCCTAGAATAATTATATTTATTTATTTTTGTTGGTATGCATGAGACCCCTTCTGTTTCATTTGGTTTAAATCCCCCCTGCTTAACACTATTCTATTTACATAACCACTGTTAACAAGCACCACCCTCCCTCCAGGGCATTGGTGGTTCAGTGATAGGATTCTTGCCTGCTCCGCCCCCTCCTTGTCACACCCTGATCCTCTCCTTGTCACACTCTGATTTTCACCAGTCACTTTTCTCTCCACCCTCTGTCACATCCTGTTTCCACCCTACTTGGCAAGTATATATAAAGACAGCATTGTGAGTTTTACAGTACTTGAGTTTAGCTTAGCTCGTCTTAGATTGCGCTGCGTCCTGCATGAATAAAGAGATACTGCCTACAGCTCAACCATGAGTCCCTGGTCGTCTGTTACCCGCCCGTGAAGCCAGCCGGGTGAAAACAACATAGCCCGCACAAAACAACATATTTTTATAGTAAATTTTTAAATATTTTCCCTTTTGCTGCCCTTGTTTTATTGTTGTTGTGGTTATTATTGTTCTTGTTGTTGATGTCATTGTTGCTGGATAGGACAGAGAGAAATGGAGAGAGGAGGGGAAGACAGAGAGGGGGAGAGAAAGAAAGACACCTGCAGACCTGCTTTACCGCCTGTGACGCGACTCCCCTGCAGGTGGGGAGCCGGGGGCTTGAACTGGGATTCTTACACTGGTCATTGCGCTTTGCGCCATGTGCGCTTAACCCGCTGCACTATCGCCGGACTCCTCGAATAATTATATTTATTTATAATTAATGGCTCAGCTCTGGCTTATGGTGGTGCAGGGGAATGAACCTGGGTCTTTGGAGCCTAAGTATTATGATATCTACCCCCACCCTAGAATAACAACAGAGGTGCCAAGGAAAACAGAACCCGCTTGAGGAATAAACAACAGCAGCATCATATGTAACAGGTAATTTAGTTCTTCAACTAAACATTTACTGAGCTCAAATTTAGACTTTTCCCCCCCTAGCATTATCCTAGGGGTTGCAGTACAAAGATGAGTAAGACGACGTTGGGGGAGATAGACAACATACACAGATCTCCATGGAAATGGGGATAGGATGAGAACATAACTAAAGACTTTAAAACAACACCTACAAGCAGTTTGGTACTATTGAAATACAAAGCAGGAGACAGGCAGTGGTAGGAGACTGACTACAAAGGTAAGACAGGGGTCAGTCTGAATATTAAGACTATCTGAATATGTGTGGCTAGCAGCATCGAATGTATATTTAACATCAGCTGAGTATGCTGAGATCACTGGAGAGAAAAAAAGTTAACCAGTGGCCACTTCAGTTACTTTATATTTTCTACACAGTTACTTTATATTTTCAAACACAGAATTTCTTTCCTATTGAATCCCAGTTTTCTGGTGAAAGTAATGTTGTTTGAGAAGAGAGGAAAAGTGTGCAAAGACTTTTGAGTGGTTATTTCTTTTATTTATTTCTTTTCCATTTTTGTTGCCCTTGTTTTTGTAGTCATTATTATTGTTACTGGTGTCGTCGTTGTTGGATAGGACAGAAAGAAATGGAGAGAGGTGGGAAAGACAAAGAGGTGGAGAGAAAGACACCTGCAGACCTGCTTCACCGCCTGTGAAGCGACTCCCCTGCAGGTGGGGAGCCGGGGGCTCGAACCCGGATCCCTTCGCTGGTCCTTGCACTTTGCGCCACTTGCGCTTAACCCGCTGCACTGCCGCCCGACTCCCATTGAGTGGTTATTTCTTTGGGGAATAAATGTGGTGTAAATGAGAGACAGTTTATGTTTTTAGAAACTCTCATATAACTATTTCCATAATTGCACTCTTTTCCAGTAATTGTGAGGGGAATGACATAACTTTATTACATGTGTATATATCCTCCCCCCTCCAGAGCCCCACTTCTCTAAAACTACCTCCTGAATTGAGCAAGACTTGTCTCCAGCCTATGAAGCCACTACACAGAGGAATGCTGAATCAGAACCCTTATTCTGCGGGGAGAGGGTGCTTGCACGAGCAAAGAGTATGTTGGCAGGTGGTGAGCTGCTGGAAACCTTACATTTGGAAGGCACCTACTGTCAACTGGGATTTCGAGATCTCTCCTGTTTGAGAGGCCGAGGAAACTCAGGAGTGGGAAGTGTCAGGCACCCCAGTAATATCCGATATTGGTATTAAGTCCCTTTGCTGTGAAAAGGTTCTTTGCGGAGGGTAGGGGTGGGGTGGGCATCTGATCCCTGGGGCTGAACCTGGGACTTATGATATTTCCCCCACCCTAGAATAAAATTCTGTAACAGAGGTGCCAAGGAAAACAGGACCCTCTTGAGGAATAAACAACAGCAGCATCATATGTCACAGGTAATTTAGTTCAACTAAACGTTTACTGAGCTCAAATTTAGGCTTTTCCCCCAGCATTATCCTAGGTGTTGCAGTACAAAGATGACCGGGTGGATGAGGCTGCGGCTTTGTGACAAAGGTTCCGGGTTCCAGGGGCGCGGGGTGCAGGGGTGCAGGCGGGCTGTGAAGGGCCCCGCGGTGGGGGCGGCGGCTGCGGTCTGGCTGTGGGTGTTCGCGGGCTTGGGGTCGGCAGTGGGAGCAGGGAGCCTCTCACCTTTGCGGGCCTTGTCTCCAGGGATGTTCTGGGCCCGCAGCCGTTGATCCAGGATGTACAGCATTTCCCCGCCCAAGTTCAAGAAGAGCAGCGGTAGCGTGCGCAGCGACATGGTGCCGGAAGTAATGAGGAAGATGAATCCCCCGACACTCGATAGCCTGGGGGGGGGGGGAACCGGCCGCAGCGTCCCCGCAGCCTAGTTGCTAAGGCAACGCGGAGGACGGCAAAAGTAGCCAATCAGAAGGCTGCTTGTTGGGATGCTCTGAGGGAAGGACCTTTATTGCGTAGCTGGAGATCGGGTGAGACCCGGGCGAGTAACGCGCTCTGGAAGCCGGCGGGGTGTCTGGCGTCCTCACTCGCTCGGATATCCTCATGCGATCGAGGAAAACGCGATCAAAATACTTTTTTAGCCGAGCAATGTCTCTGAGCCAGGCGGCCCTGGCTTTGATTCTCGACTCTGTTTCCTGTTAGTGAGACTTGGGCGGGTGTTTTGAGCCAGGACTCCGTAGAAGTGAATCAGGGGGTCGGGCGGTAGCGCCGCGGGTTAAGCGCACGTGGCGCAAAGCGCGAGGACCGGCGTAAGGATCCCGGTTCGAGCCCCCCCCCCCACTCCCCACCTGCAGGGGGGTCACTTCACAAGCAGTGAAGCAGGTCTGTCTCTCCCCCTCTCTCTCCATTTCTCTGTCCTATCCCACTATCCCACAACGACGACATCAACAGTAATAACTACAACAATAAAAACAAGGGCAACAAAAAGGAAATAAATATAAATAGAACTGAATCAATGTTGTAGTGTAAAGTGCCACGACAGCACTTATAAGATGTTATAAATTTGCTGTATTATTCACAGTACCAATAGTAGGAGCAACCTGAATGCCCATCAGGGGATGACAGGATAAAGAAGTTACGGGATAGGGGCCGGGTGATGGCGCCCCTGGCTGAGCACAGGTTATAGTGCGCAAGGAGCTGGGTTCAAGCCCCTGGTCCCCATCTATGGGGGGGGAGCAGGAGGGGGAAAGCTTTGCGAGTGGTGAAGCGGGGCTGCAGGTGTCTCTATCTCCTCCCCTTCCCTCTATATCTCTGGCTGTCTCTATCCAATAAAGATAATACAATTTTTAAAATAATAAAGTTACGGGATAGGGCTGGGGAGATAGCATAATGGCTATGCAAAAAGTCTTCAAGACTGAGGCACCCAAGGTCCCAGGTTCAACCCCCCAGTAACACTTAAGCCAGAGCTGAAGAGTGTGCTGGTAATAAAGTTAAATAAGGCTTATAAAAGTTATAAGGTGGAGGGCCGGGTGGTGGCACACCTGGTTAAGTGCACGCGTTACAGTGCACAAGGACCCAGGTTCAAGACCCTGGTCCCCACCTGCAGGGGAGAAGCTTCACAAGTGGTGAAGCAGGACTGCAGATGTCTGTCTCCCTCTTACTTCCCCTTCCCCTCTCAATTTGTCTCTATCCAATAATAAATAAATAAGAATATTTTTAAAAGTTCTGGGATATACATTCCATGGAAATACTACTATACAATAAAAAAAAAAGATATGGTATTCTTTACTGGAGATGATTATACTTAGCAAAATAAAAGCTAACTACTGGGATAGTTTCACTTGTATGTGGAATCTAAACAACAGAAACACACAAACTTGCAAACAAAAACTGAAGTAAATCAACTGATGAAGACTTTGTACCATGTGCCCTCAACCAGGTGCACCACCACCTGGCTCCGCCCCACTGACTCAGACTTTTTGAGAACTATGGGGGAGCTGGGTGGCAGCGCACATGGTTAAGTGCACATACTACTAAGCGTAAGGGCCCTCACAAGAATCTGGGTTCAAGCAACCGGCTCACCACCTGCAGTGGAAATGTTCCACAAGTGGTGAAACAAGTCTGCAGGTGTCTCCCCCTATCTCACTTTCTCTCTGTCCTATCCAATAAAATGGAAAAAATGGCCACAAGGAGCAGTGGATTCAGTGGCAGCACTGAGCCCCAATAATAAGCCTGGAAGGGGAAAAAAAAACCTATGGTGGTTTTGATTGGGGGGGGTATGGAGGCATAAAGCTTTTGGTAACTACATCCTGTAATGTTACAATCTTGTAACCCACTATTAATCACAATCATTTTTAATGGCTTAAAAATGCTATGACTAGTTACCTTTTTAGTTTTTTTAAAATAATATTTATTCCCTTTTGTTGCCCTTGTTTTATTGTTAGTTATTATTGATGTTGTTGTTGGGTAGGACAGAGAGAAATGGAGAGAGGAGGGGAAGATGGGGGGTGAGGGAGAGAAAGATAAGACACCTGCTGACCTGTTTCATTCACTTGTCTTGTAGGACTCAGTCTAGAAGGCAATTCCTACAGCTGGCCTTCACCAGCAAACATGTGCTACATTTTCTCTGCTGCTGTGTACTGTCTCGGCACCAGAGATACCCCTCACATAGCAACAGATCTGTTTATGCAAGTGTGCGTGAGATGCGTGTGAGCTGTGTCACCAGAGTCCTCTGGGATGTGAGGGCGTGAGACCTGCCTCAAGTAACTTGGGACCCCAGAACCCAAAGGGATGAATTTTCACTCTCCTCAGGCCACAGAGCCCCACTTGCTCACCTATTAAGACACAAAGGCACATTCTAACCAGCTGCTTATTTCTGCCCCTTTGTGCCAGGGCCCTCACAATTCATTGTGCTGGGGCTGATTTTTCCCATTCTTTTTATTTCAAATAGGCAGAGAGAGACAAAGAAGGAGACATATCTGTATCAACACGGAGCTCCCTCTGGTGTGATAGTGCTGCTACTGTGCCAGAGCTCAGCACCAGGCTCTTGCACATGGTAAAGTACATGCTTTACTGGGTAAGCTGCCTCCTGGTTCACTTTAACAGAATTTATTGGCTTGCTTGCTTTCTTTAACTAATTTATTTATAAAGTGGAAACACTGATAGAACCATAGGATAAGAGGGTCACAATTCCCACCACCAGAGCTCCGTATCCCGTCCCCTCCCGATAGCTTTTCTATTATTTAACCCTGTGGGAGTATGGACCCAGGGTCACTATGGGGTGCAGAAGGTAGAAGGTCTGGCTTCTGTGATTGCTCCCCCACTGTACATGGGCATTTATTGGTTTTCTTTGATCATTTCTGGTTCTGTTTTAGAAGGGCTTTCTGGGTTCGTCTGGTCTGCTGCTGCTGCTGCTGCTTTCTGGTCTGTTCGTCTGGGCTGCTGCTGCTGCTGCAGCTTTTAAGGCTTTTTGCTTCTTCAACTTCTGAGCCTCCTGGTAAACCTGGGGATAGAAGTAGAGCATGAGCAGCTTTGTAATTCTATGTAAAACCTAACTTGGGGGCAGGGGTAGATAGCATAATGGTTATGCGAAGAGACTCTCATGTCTGAGGCTTCAAAGTCCCATGTTCAATCCCCTGAACCACCTTAAGCCAGAGCTGAGCAGTGCTCTGGTAAAAAAACAAACAAAAAAACAAAAAAACCTAACTTGGACAGATAGGGTGGGAACTGTTTACCCTGACGCAGCCCACCCTTTCTCTATAGAGCTGGTGGCTTATGATCTCCCTGGCTCCATTCAAGATCCTGGGACTAATCATGCCTCTATCAGAAACCCCTCCCCTTTGCATTCTCCATTATAGTCCAGAGTGGGGCCAAGGAGAACAGCAATTCTGACTCATACCTGAATGCACAGAGTCTTCTTGGCCAACGAGCGGCGGTGGGGCTTTCGACAGTACAGAGGGGGTATGGTGTACTCAATCCCCAGCTCCTTGCACGTCTTGTCAAAGACATCATAATTGGTTTTACGGAGATTTTTGAGCAACTTTTTCCTCTGGTCAATAGTCATCAGCAGATAGCGCTTATGAGCTTTGTCCTAGAAGATAATGTCATTTTAGTACTTTACAAATAAGTGGAGTGCCACTTCATGACACACAGGATGGTTATTATCATGCCACTAAGCTGCCTATCTTATATGAATATTAGTATAACGCAGAAGTATTGCTGGTACTCCCATTTCACAAATGAGAACAGGCTCAAAGACGTTATCTGATTAGCAAAGGGTCCTTTGCTAATGTCTTTGGGACCTAGTATGAGGTCATGCTTTGAATTTGAGTCTGGCTTCAAATTTTACGCTTTCCTATATGCCCACTTAGCCTCCCCATAGTCATGTCAACTGTCAGCTGGGATGGAGAGGAGGGAAGTCTCTGTTATCCTCCTAATGGCTTCCAACCACAGCCAGATGCTGCCCTGAGGGACTTGTGCAGTGGACTCTCTACTCTAAATGAACAAAACTCAGACCTTCAAAGAGAAGGCTCAGTCAGCTCCAGGAACAATGAGGTATCAGTCATGAACCAGACCAGTGTATATTCACAACCATGTGCATATTTTTTTTAAAAGGTTTATTTACTTATGAGAGAGAGGAGAGAGGGAGAGTAGAGAAGAGGGAGGGAGAGAAGGGAAGGGGGGGAGAGAGGAGATATACCAATATATCAGAGCATCATCATGGCACATGTGATTCCAGGGGGTTTTGCCAGACACCATGCCTATGTGCTGAATTGAAGTGTGTGCTTGAGTACTTTGTGGCCACTCGGCATGGTCCTGTAAGATTCCATTTCTCCGTAAGAGATAGAAAGCCTCCTGCCTTGTTAAGCTGCCTTTCTGGACCCAGAGACCTTTGCCTCCCACATTCCTTTCCTCTGGCAGCTGTGAATAATGCCTAATGTTTACCTTTCGATGTTTCTGCATGTGTTCTTCATAACTTTGGATCTTGACAGTCAAGGCAATAACTGAAACCACAAACCACAGAGGATGAGAACTGGGCACAGAGGAACGAAGGGCCCAGGTCTGGGTTATGTTTAAGAATGCAAGGAATAACAATTACTAATGCTCTTGATTGGCTTCTGAGTTTTAAGATCTGAAATGACTGGATTATTTCTCCTTTACAAGACAAAATCCAAGGAAGGGATGCTCTCTCATCTAGTAGGGGCAACACCCCTCAAACACAGCAAACAGTATTCTAAGATTTATTTTAAATATTTTGTTTATTTGAAAGAGACAGAAATTGCGAGGGGAGACAAAGACAACTGCAGCGTTACTGGAATCTTCCCTCCTATAGGTGGGGTGTGGGGACTTGAACTTGATTCCTTGTGCATTGTAACATGTTTGCTCAACTGAGTGCACCACCGCCTATGGTAACATTCAAGCACATTCCTATTGAATTTAGGAATTAGTTAAAGACATAAGCACTCATGGTTAAAAATCTGACACTTGGGAGTCGGGCTGTAGTGCAGTGGGTTAAGCGCAGGTGGCGCAAAGTACAAGGACCGGCATAAGGATCCCGGTTCGAACCCCGGCTCCCCCCACCTGCAGGGGAGTCGCTTCACAGGTGGTGAAGCAGGTCTGCAGGTGTCTATCTTTCTCTCCTCCTCTCTGTCTTCTCCTCCTCTCTCCATTTCTCTCTGTCCTATCCAACAATGACAACAACAATAATAACTACAACAATAAAACAAGGGCAACAAAAGGGAATAAATAAATAAAATAAATATTTAAAAAAATATATGACACTTGCTGGAGTTTCTAATCAATGAAGGAAGGTAAGATTCTAAAACTGCCAAGGGTCTACTTGGCTTCCCTCTTCCAGTTGCTACCTTTATCTCTGTGCGTTCACTAATGAGTTTTCAGAATTAGCAGCTCCTATTCATCTCCAAGTAGCTTTCCTTCAGGTATTCTCTTGATTCTCATCCATGTTGTAAAGGGGAGAGGGGAAGGCAAAAAGGTGGTTGCAAGGACAGGCTGTCGCTTCAGTAGGCCTTCCTGTATCCACACTTAAGTTTTGGAGCGTTGCAGACAGAACAGTGGAAACCTTGGCCTTGATCACATGGCCCTTTCACACTGACTCAGCAACAGGATAGTGAGAGATATGACATGGGTTTTGGTTTCAGAGGAATGCTGTGTGAGTTCACATAGGTGCGAGGTAGGGCCTGCGTGCTGACTCTAGCACCATAAAGCTCAGGGTAGAGTCAAGTTTTTATTTCTCTTAGTATGCATTCTCTCTCTTTCTGTCTCTTCTGCCGCCAGGATTATTGCTGGGCAATATCACAGTTGCAGCACTGTGAATCCATTGATCTTGACAGCCACTTTTTTCCCCTTTCTAATATTTTGATAGGACAGAGAGAGATTGAGAGGTGAGGAGTAGATAGAGAGGGCAAGTGACACCTGCAGAGCATATCCCCTGAAGGTAGGGAACAGGGGCTCAAATCTGGGTCGTTGTGCATGGCAATGTGTGAACTCAACTGGGTACATCACTGCTTGGTTCTGTCAAGCCAAATCCAGGCTCCAACTCCTAGTGCATATTAGAACCCTAAATAAAGTAGCAGACCCCACCCCCTTCCACCCCATTTCTCCCCAGGGGCCCCCTGACCAACTTCGAGCCTCCAGGGACCTGGTGTCCTCAGGGTTTGCCACGATCTTGTTCATCAACAAGTCTTTCTGGATTTTTAGCTTCTCCTTCTGTTGAAGGCAGAGAGAAAGAATATGTGAAGCCTGTATCCCTATAAGAACCCTCATACCTTAAAAGCCATGTCATCACACTGGCTTAGGGCCTGCTTTTACTCTGCTCACTAGAATGTGGTCTCTAGTCAATCAAAAGGTATTCACATGTAGGTGAGCTCAGGGTCAGTGCCACTGACAGGAGAAATGACTTCTTGGATGAATGGGCCTTAAGTTTATTAATTCTTTTGGGCATTAGATCTTTATTGAGCATGTACTGTTTGTTAGGTTCTAGGAGTGCAATGGAGGAACAGACTGTCCTTGTTACTGAAATGTTTAATTTGGGGATATTGGGTGGAGGAGAGAACATAAGGACTATGTAGAAGACTTTCATCCCTGAGGCTCTGAAGTCCTATGTTCAACTCTTGCCCTGCCTGTGGCTATTGACAGATGGAAGTAGAACAGCAGTGGGAAAGTGCTGTGACTTATCCCTTGAATGGAAGGTATTACTAGGGTAGGATAGGGTCCTAGAGGATTGAGAGAAGCTAAAGTTTGACATAGGTGACTCACCTTGCTGGCCATTTCCAAAGACAAGAGTCTTCTTACAACATCATCAACCCTGTGGAAAAACCATAGCAATGAGAGGGTGGTGTTGGGGTAGGGTGGCAAGGGGAACCATGCTGTTTTCATTTAGTTTGAAAAGAGAAGGCAACTGAAGATTTCTTTTTACAACAAATGATTCTCTCTCTAGGTGAGGGTTAATTCCCACAAAATTAAAGTTAGTGTGGATCTGATGTGCTGGATGGAGAACATGAAACAATGTGATAATCAGAAAATTGAGACTGCTACCCAATGAGTATTCATTCCACAGGAAAGGCAAAGAGTGAGTTTCAATTTATAGCTATGGTTCTTTTTTTTCAAGTCACTGCACTGTGTGAGGGACTACCCAATTCCAACTGTACAGAACAGGGGTTGACCAGTATTCTGGGTTTCAGGGTTATTCAGTTGGGATTCAAACAAACCCCAGCCCCACCC
This sequence comes from Erinaceus europaeus, assembly GCF_950295315.1. NCBI lineage: Eukaryota > Metazoa > Chordata > Mammalia > Eulipotyphla > Erinaceidae > Erinaceus > Erinaceus europaeus. The sequence continues at coordinate 70,850,793 of NC_080174.1, read as the reverse complement.
CCTGTATGATCGATCCAATGCCTGTATGACATTGGGTAGCTTGATAATCTATAACACGGGACACAATTTCTTCCCTCATAGGCCTTAATTTATGTACATGCAGTGAAGTCTACCAGTGCCTAGCCCTTGCATGGATTTTTTTGAGAATCAAGAGATATTTTTTTCTTTTTTAAAACCTTTAAATTTTTGAAAACAAAATTACTATTTTATAGAGGTAGAGAGAAATTTGAGACAGAGAGGGGGAGAGAGAGACACAGAAAGACACCTGTGGCTCTACTTCACCACTCCTGAAGCTTTCCCACTGCAGGAAGGTACCAGGGGCTTGAACCCTGGCACTTGTACACTGTAGTATATACACTTAACCAGGTGTGCTACCACCTGGCATCGAAATGAGATATTTCTATAAAGATCTGTGATGCATATTGCTCCTATGGTGTCTCATGGTGCAGGGTTTTCACTTACAGGAAATAAAAGTAGTAGCTGAGTTCTATGAACTCCTCTGTCCCACTATCTACTCACCCTCACCATGCGAAGACTTATACAGTTCTCTACCCTATACTATACTCAAATTCAAGCATCACTGACTTTCCCCCTCTCCTTGCTAATCCTCCCAGGGTTAATTCCCCAGAGATTTCTTCCTGCTTACTTCTCAACTGCAGGGATGTTCTGGTAGTCTTTGATCAGTGTGGAAAGGGGAATGTCTTCTTCACTGAATTTTACTGTCAAGTGCAGAGATGAAAACACCAAGAGTTAAAACAAACAAGCAAAACAAAAAACAAACAACTCCTCAAGAGTTAAAAAAGTGGTGTACCCTCCCAGATGTGGTTCTTCCCATCCATTCCCCAGGTTTGTCAAAGACATCCAGTGTGTCATACAAGCCACTGGGCTCAATTTCTTCTCTGCAAACCCTAGGGCACTCACTCACCTTTGTATTTCATGCTGAGAATATGAATGTGGAGAATGCCTTTACCTCTTATGAACTTGTTTAATAGCTATCAGATTACCTACTAGGATAGGTACATCTGTGGATGGACTGTGCTTGACTCCTTTTGAATCTCCCAGTCTGGCCCATGGTCCAACATAGAGCACCAAATAGAGACTACAGAAAACTCTCTGCCATGATGGATGTGGTCGTTTGGTTGTGAGAGGCATGGGAGCAATCCCGTTGTCCTCTACAATGAGAAGCTACTCTGCCAGTAAGCACAACAACAGATACAAATATGTACTCCACTTGCTTGCATACAGTTCGAGGGTTACTTTTCATATGTTGATATTGATCCTTGTAACGACCTTCACAATACATACCTTCAGAGACTCAAGACAGGAAGTAACTTGCCCAATTTACCTAGTAAGTAACCCTATGCGAACTGCTCGAGTGAGGAACCAAGCCCTCCACCTCACAAGAGCAGAGGCCCAGTGCTATATTCTAGGTGGTACCTGGGTAGTACCAAGCACACGCTCCCTCTGGCGAGTTAATTTTCTCTCCTAAACGATTCGAACCCCCCCGCACAGGCTTCTACAGTTCTGACTGACAATCCCCGTCCCTTTGGCCACCCCAAGTTTTCAGGCGGTCTGCCTCCCGCCCCCCACGAGCCCCCACCTGGTTTCTGGGTGGCACATCCGCGGGCAACCTGGAGGATGAGACCTACAAAGGAGAGAGCGGGCGAGGCTCAGCTTCTTCAAACAGTCCAGCCCCTTTCTCCCACAGTCTTTGCACCTCTGAGCCATCTGCTCCCTGAGCCTCCTGTCCTGTGTCCCTGTCCTCTGAGCCATCTGCTCCCTGAGCCTCCTGTCCTGTGTCCCTGTCCTTACTCACCTCCCACCCTCCCTCACTTGTCTTGACGCTGCACATTCCTGCCCCTTCCCGCCACCCAGTCCCCCCAGGTCCCCTGTCTCCGCTGAACGCCATCGATGCTCTCGCAGTTGGGAGCGCTTCACCTCCAGTTGGAGAGGGAAGGCCCTGCAGGTGGGAGGGAAGTCCGCCGCATCCCCCGCCAGGCAGCCTCAGCACTGGAGCCGGAGTCGGCGCAGGGGCGCGAATGAAGCTCAGCGCCCTCCACGCCGTCCTCAGCATGGTGCCTTTTAACTCGCGAGACCAGCGACCCTCGATGCCACAGTCTTTGGACACGGACTGAGTCACAAGGGCGCCGCCATGCTGGCTCAGACTGGACCAATCGAGTGCAGTTTGAGAGACCTGAGCTGATGAGCACCGAGAGACTGGATTGGAAGGCGGGGTCACCTCCAGGGAGTTGTCTGGTTATATTGAGGGCATGCTATTCCACTGCAGAATACTGTGCCCCAGTATGATTCCGTAGCCCCCATGTCCACTTGGTCGATTCCAAATTATATTCCTCCATGAGGATAATTTCTGGAACCATCCGTTCCACCCCGGTTCCATGGCTGCCAGTTCTTGGCAACATCGCCCCGCCAGATATTCGTCGGGATGCGGCATCATCTAAGTTCATTTCCCACGTCTACGCTCGACTGGACCTGCCAATATACGCGGATATCTTCGCCCACCCTGTCCAACGCTTGACGTCTCGTCACCCAATCTGGTCCCCTATGCCTACACTGAACTTCTCTGTTCCAGTCTCTTGGAAACAGAGTTGGCAGTCAGCTGAGGTCAAGAACAAACACCTCATCACAGACCCCTGCAAGCGTCAACCCAGCTTTGACCTAGCACGTTATGACTGGGCCCTCCTCAATCGCTATGGAACAGGCCATGGCCGGTGCGCCGCTATGTTCCATCGCTGGGGAGCCAGAGCGACCGAACTGCCCCTGCGGCTCCAGACAGACTATGACCCACATAGTCAACGACTGCCACCTCTCCAGATTCAAAGGAGGTCTCGAAACTTTACATCAGGCTCAACCTGACGCTGTTGACTGGCTACGGAAGAAGGGCAAACGCTAGAAGAAGATTAAGGGCTGGTGATTCTCCCACCTCCTTAATGTTGTGCGGTGCTGTATAAATCTAAAGGCACCATTTACTTTCAAAAAAATATTTATTTATTTTCCCTTTTGTTTCCCTTGTTGTTATTATTGTTGTGTTGTTGATGTCGTCGTTGTTAGATATGACAGAGAGAAATGGAGAGAGGAGGGGAAGACAGAGAGGAGAGAGAAGGACAGACACCTGCAGACCTGCTTCACCGCCTGTGAAGCGACTCCCCTGCAGGTAGGGAGCCGGGAGCTCGAACCAGGATCCTTACATCGGTCCTTGCGCTTCCCCCGCCATGTGCGCTTAATCCACTGAGCTACCACCGGACTCCCTAAAGGCACCATTTTTTTCTTGCACAGGCATCTTTCCCTTAATCCCTCTGGTCTCAATTATTTGGGGGATTTCTTGGGAGGCAGGGTTGGAGGTGGCTGTAACATTCTTCCTTTACCACACACATTTCACGGTTTACTCCAACTCCATACTTCCTTTTATCCAGGTCCTCGGAGTCCAGTACCTCTTGTAGACTAGATGTTAAAGTCAGTGGCTTTAGAATGGGAGGTCCCTGGGCTGTAATCCTGGCCCAGCCATGTATTTATTTATGCGTGATTCTGTGGGCAGGTTCCGGCCTTTTGCGCCACTGTGTGCTCATCTATCAAACAGTCAAGGTAATACTAATATCAGTCTTTTAGGCTGTGAGTGGATTAACTGAAACAGTTGTGTGCAAAATATCTGGTATATAGTGGTATATAGTGAGAATCCAAGAAATATGAGCTGTGATGGGCTGGGGTAGATAGCAAAGGAACCGTCATGCCTGAGGCTAGTCTAAAGTCCCAGGTTCAATCCCCGCCCCCATAACCAGAGCTGAGCAGTGCTCTGGTAAAAACAGAAAAACAAAAAACAAACCAAAAAATATGAGCTGTGACAATATTTGTGAAACGAAGAGAACAAATATGAATTAAAGGTAGGAAAAATTAATTAAAATTCTCCTTGGTGCAAGAATAATTTGGAAAAGACTCCACCCCCCTCACATTTTTAAAGTATTTGTGCTTGCCAAATGTAATGGTGAATTCTTCTCTGTCCTTTTGAGATGCATGTAGTTAAATAAGCCTCTGGCTAGCTTTTGAATCCAGGAATGTTTTTTTTTTTTTCTTAAGGACGTGGGAGCCATCCCTTTGAAATTCATTAAGGATGATAGTGCCCCCATTTCCCAGGTTTTGTGGGAGAGTAGGACCATAGCTTCAGATGGTGCCTAGCTTCAGGTTGCAACTTACCTCCTCTCATAAAGATACGAGAAGTTTATTATTTGGATTAATGCAGTTGACAAAGATCAGATGGTTGTGCTACTTACTCTGTGAGTGTGGGTTTAAAGCTAACTGTGCTTCAAATGTTGTTGCCAAGCACTTTCTTGTTTTTTTTTTTTTTGTCTCCAGGGTTATTGCCGGGGCTCGGTGCCTGCAGCACGAATCCACTGCTCCTGGAGACCATTTTTCCCCCTTTTGTTACCCTTGTTTTATCATTGTTGTGGTTATTATTATTATTGTTGTTGTTGCTGTTGTTGGATAGGACAGAGAAAAATCGAGAGAGGAGGGGAGTCAGAGAGGGAGAGAGAAAGACACCTGCAGACCTGCTTCACTGCCCGTGAAGTGACTCTCCTGCAGGTGGGGAGCCGGGGATCGAACTTGTATGCTTACTCTGGTCCTTGCACTTTGCGCCACCTGTGCTTAACCCGCTGCGCTACTGCCCGACTCCCTCTTGTTTATGTTGAGGAAATGTGTGCAGTAAATTCTATCCAAGTAGCCAGTTTTGCAATGTAAACTTTTTTTTTCAGTGCTTTAATATTGATTTACAAAATTGCAAGTCAATAGGGGTATAACTCCACAACATTCCTACCACCAGAGTTCTGAATCCCGAGTCCCTCTGTTGTAAGGTACAGCAGTTTTCCTAAGGTGTAGATAAGGGTTAACTATTCTTTCTTTCTTTTTTTTTTTGAGGTTTTAGCTTTCATGTATTTATTTATTTATTTATTTATTTTCAATTTTTTAAAAAAGTTTTTTATTTAAGAAAAGAGACATTAACAAAACTATAGGATAAGAGGGGTACAACTCCACACAATTCCCACCACCAGATCTCCATATCCCATCCCCTCCCCTGATAGCTTTGCTATTCTTTATCCCTCTGGGAGTATGGACCCAAGGTCATTGTGGGATGCAGAAGGTGCAAGGTCTGACTTCTGTAATTGCTTCCCCTCTGAACATGCCCCTCTGAACATGGGCCTTGACAGGTCCATCCATAGTCCCAGTCTGCCTCTCTCTTTCCCTAGTAGGGTGGGGCTCTGGGGAAGTGGAGCTCCAGGACATAATGGTGGGGTTGTCTGTCCAGAGAAGTCTGGTCGGCATCATGGTAGCATCTGGATGGCTGAAAAGAGAGTTAACATACAAAGCCAAGGGAGTTGGGCTGTAGCGCAGGTGGCGTTAAGCACAAGGACCCGCATAAGGATCCTGGTTTAAGCCCTGGCTCCCCACCTGCAGGGGTGTCGCTTCACAAACGGTGAAACAGGTCTGCAGGTGTCTATCTTTCTCTCCCTCTCTCTGTCTTCCCCCTCCCCTCTCCATTTCTCTCTGTCCTATCCAACAACAATGACAACAATAATAACTACAACAATAAAACAACAAGGGCAACAAAAGGGAATAAATAAATAAAAATAAATATTTAAAAAAAACATACAAAGCCAAACAAATTGTTGAACAATAATGGACCTAAAGGCTGGAATAGTGCAGATGAAGTGTTGGGAGGGGGGTCCTCCATTTTGTAGATAGCTAGTAGGCCTATTTTAGTTATATTCCAAAGGGCCTATAGCTGTACTAGTTTTTATTTTTTTTTCCCCCTCTGAGCCTGAAATCTGAAATGCAGGTGAATCCAAGTTATTGTCTGGGGAGGTGATGTCATAGCTGGAAAAGGGACAGAAAGCTGGATCAGGGAAGAGAGTAGCTCCCTAATATGGCAAAGGGTTATAAATATTGTTGACTGTAAACCCCATTGATTTGATTTGGTCTGGGGCCCATATTCAGCTTAGGAGCCTATGTGACCTCTGCATCACATAGATCTGAGCTCACATTCTGTGGTCATGAGTAGGAACATTCCAAGCTACTCCAATTTCAGGACCCATCTTCCCCAGGTGTAGCATAGAGTATGTTGTCTGTCCTCCCTTTGGAAGATGGAACATTCTCTACCATTGTTGATCCAAGTTGAGGGCAAGGTCCTATGGGGGACCCCACAAAGGGTCTTTTTTGTTGTTCCTGATAGAGAGGATCTATAACAATGGAGAGAGGGATTTATTTGAGGTCTAGGCCCATCATGTCTGTTTGGGAATCTCAGGACTCCCCAATTAGGGCCCCTGCTGATGGGGTGGCCTGATAGTGACTAAAGAGTCATCATTAAAGTATGCCAGTCTCTTGCCCTTATTCAACTTTTGCAGTCCTTGCTTTGATGAGGTTAGCTTTGGAGTGAGTGAGAGAACTGTAATAGGAAGTATGTGAGGAGGATATCTAAGTCTAATTAGATACTATTTCATTATGAACTTGATACTGACTCACTGCAGAGTATTGTGCACTTTTGCTTTCAGGTATATATTTTGACCTAGTTTATGGATATGTGTGAACATATGCTCTATCTCACGGGACCTGGTCTATATCTAGGTTTTGGGACTTTATTAGGAAGTGAACCGCCTGGAATGGAATTAGAGAATCCTATGAAAGGAGAAGTCTCACCAAAGTAATGAAGCTGAAGGGTTGGCATTCCATGCCTGAAGTCTCTGGACACAGTCTGAAGTGAAGCATGCTGAGGTGGTACTCATTGTGCTGATTAGGTTGGGATCAGCGGTTGCAATATTATTTGGTATGAATTGCGAGAAGCATGCAGGAAAGTGCGCCCCACCCTCAGGTTCCAGGACTGGGGGAAATATAGGCTCTATAGTGGATATGTGAGGTTCCTGCTGTCTTAGGGTTTAAGAAGACAATAGATACTTACTGTTATAATCACATTATTTAGTAATTGGGTTAACTTTGAAAAATCCCTTTGTTAGGATTTGCTGTATCATACACAACATCACCATAATTTATTTCCTTTGACATTATTTGTATATAGCTGTGCCACCAGTTGCTTCTGTTCTGCCTGGTCTAGGCTTTTGAGAGTCAGCATATCAAAGACTCAGCCTATGTATTAAAAAGACTCAGTCTGTCCTTTAAAAAGTTTGAGACATACAATCAATTTTTCCTCTCTCATATTAATTAAATAGTGATTTATATGACTACAAATTAATAGGAGTGTACATAAACACCATTCCCACCACCAAAAGACTGTGTCCCATCCCACCCACCCCCCCGCCCTCCCACTGCCTCGGGAAGCTGAATATCCACCCTCACCCTCACCCCAGGGTTTTTACTTTGGTGCCCTGCTCCTGACTGTCTGGCCCCTTAAGCTTCCAGAAACACCCAGCTTGTTCTATTCACTCCTCATTCACCCCCGATCCCCAGCCCCCCAGCCTACCCACTCTTCTTTCTATTCATCCTTTAACTCTCCCATTCCTCCATGCATCCTTCTACCCACACACTCTATCTGTTCACCCACTCATTTACCTACCACATATCTCCATTTCATCTGTTCATGTTATACAAACTCATTCACTTAAAATTTTTTTATTAGTGATCTAACATAATAATGGCCTGCAAGATTTAAAAATCACAGGAGTGTAACTTCACACTGCGCCTGCACTAAGGTCCTGCCGCAAACCCCACCCCTCACTACTTTAGTTCTTATGAAGTCTTGGAGACAGTTTAGTTTGGCTCCTTTTTTTATTTTTATTTTTTATTTATTATTATTATTATTTTTTACCAGAGCACTGCTCAGCTCTGGTTTAAGGTGGTGCAGGGGATTGAACCTGGGACTTTGGAACCTCAGGCATGGGAGTCTGTTTGCATAACCATTATGCTATCTACCCCTGCTGTTTGGCTCCTTTTTAGTTGCAAGTTCATGTGCTTCAATTTTCTTATGTTCCATATATGAATGAAACCACTCAGTAAATGATTTTCATCTCCTCATTCACTTGTTTAAAAGATTTATTTATTAATGATAAAGGGGTGGAGAAGAGAACCAGAACATCGCTTTGGCACATAAGGAGTCAGGGATTGAACCTACGACCTCATTCAACACAACGCTCTAGCCACTGCACTACCTTCCCAGAACACCCAATCATTCACTTATTCATTGATCTAGCAAATATTTTTGAGCACCTACTGAGAACCTCCACTTGGGCTTGAGGACAGCATGTGGATAAGACCCCAAGTTCTCATGGTCTTTGACAAGCAAGCTTCTCACACCCTTATACACTTTATGGAGCCTCTGGCTGCCTCCCACCTCTGTTGCCCCTAAGTATACTACATCACCTCCTAGAAGCCCTTAAGGCTGGAGAGCTGCTTCCTCCAAACTTCAGGTCCCAAGAGCTGGAAACTTAGCTGAACTTCCTCTCAGTTCCTGGTTGTTACCTCGTACCTGGGTCCCCATCTGAAGCCTTTGCCCATGAAGAAACAACACTCTCTCCCTTTCCCTGTCCCTCTCTCCTACTCATCTCTACTGACCTGGCCTCATGCTGTTGACCTGGATGCCTCACAGGTCATCCACTCTGCTCCCATTCTGTCACATTGGATGGGTGGAGCGTAATGGCCTCTGTTGTTAAAAATTCGGAAGGCTCTTGCCGGGCGGGCTAGCTTCACGGCGGGTAACAGAGACGCGGAGACAACGGCTGGGCAGGGCAGCTGTATTTCTTTATTCAGGAACAACGATTCATAAACTAAGACAAACTAATCACCAAACAGAACTCTGCTGTCTCTTTGCGGCGGCGCAAGCACTCTCCCTTACTCTGGAACTCTGAAACTCTAACTCTGTCACTCTGGAACTCTGGCGGGTTTCCTTAGGGCGGGGCCAAGCGGGCCCACGAAATTAGCAGGCCTGATCTAATTCTCTTGGTGGGGGAGAACTAGAACCCAATGTAAAGCATACAACAGGCCTCATAGATGATGCCCCCATACCCCAGTAGTTCAATTCCATAGTTCAACTCCAGTGACACCATAGTCACACTGTGCATCTCACCACCACCTGGAGTTCCTCAGCCTCTACACCTTGCAGTCCCACGCTCTTTGACCACAGCCTGCCTCCCTCCAGCTTTCAGAACATTTCATAGCCTCTGCTCTCTGAGCTCAGATAAGCCCCCAGATTACTCTAATTACTTGTGTATTTCCTCCCCCTTGTCTCTCTTTCTCCTTCTCACTCACTGATGCTTCCCCCACTGTGCCCTCATTAACTTTGCAATCTGGTCCCTCACCTCCCCGGCTAGAACAGCCTCATGGGTCAGTTGTCACTGGATGTCTCCTCCTCACCCGTCCCAGGCCTGGGCATTGAGACTCTCTTGAGAGATTGTTTGGAGGTCGTAGCAGGGGAGCACAGCTACTCATATACCCTCGATAACAAAAGGGAAAAAAATAGCCTCCAGGAGCTGTGGATTCATGGTGTAGGCACTGAGCCCCAGCAATAACCCTGGAGGCAAAAAAATTAAAAAAGAAAATATTGGTGGAACTCTTTCCCATCTAAATCTCAAGGGCATCTCTGATAATACAGACCCGACTGTAAGGAAGACTAAAACAAAATAAACCAATGGGACAACATCAAATTGAAAAGCTTCTCACAGCAAAAGAAACCACTACCCAAACAAAGAGACCTCTCACAGAATGGGAGAAGATCTTTACATGACAGACATCAGGCGAGAGGCTAACAGCCAAAATATATAAAGAACTCACCAAACTTAGCAACAAAAAAGCAAATAACCCAATTAAAAAATGGGGAGAGAATATGAACAGCATATGCACTACAGAAGAGGCAGAGGAGGCCAACAGACATATGAAAAATTACAAAGTAGTTTTGTGTTTATTCTGCTTGACCAGTTCTCTTGGGTCCTTCCTTTCTCTGGATACCAATTTTAAACCCTTAAAGTGATTATAAATGAAATGAAAAAAAAAAAAAAGAAGAAGCTACTAAAGTGACCACTATCCTCAGGACTCTGAAGCAATTGGGATAAAGTGGCAAGAGAAAAAGTTTAATGTATAATGCATTCCCAGATCTATTATTACTGTGACTATAGCTTCGCCGATTCTGCAGTGAAGCAAGGAAGGCAAACAATGAGAACTTACCAGGGGCTGTAGTATTTGCTAAATTAAGGTTGTCTGGTTTGGCTGGACTACCTTGTGGCAGAGCAAAGCCCCATCTGATTCCTCCCAAGAAAGACAGGAAACTAGCTCCATAAGCCATCTGAACAAAAGCTAACACAGGGATATAACTCTCTGTCATTACCATGACCAGAGGTGGAGCAACAAAGGGAATTAATCCTGCCAGAGTTATATATAATGCTGGCTTTGAGCTGTCAGGTAGGTGAGTAATGGTGCTTGGTCTTGGGTGGAAATAATACTTCCTTTTGCTTCTGCTTAAAGCTGGATGGGGGAAGTATGATACTACTGTGTCAGGCTCATGCACACTGGAAATGATAAGAAAAGCCAAGGCCTTGGAAACAGAGGGGAAAAGTTCTGCTGGAGGCATGTCTTGAGACTAAGTGTGTTTATTTATTTTTTTTTCCTTTTGTTGTGCATGTCTATTTCATGTCTATCGTTGCTGTTGTTAATATTATTGTTTTAGCCTTGTTGTGGTTATTACTATTGTTTTTGATGTCGTTGTTGTTGGATAGGACAGAGAAATGGAGAGAGGAGGGGAAAACAGAGAGGGGGAGAGAAAGATAGTCACCTGCAGATCTGTTTCACTGCCTGTGAAGCGACTCCCCTGCAGGTGGGGAGCCAGGGGCTCGAACCAGGATCCTTACGCCAGTCCTTGGGCTTTGTGCCACGTGCGCTTAACCCGCTGCACTACTGCCCGGCACCCAGTGTGTATTCTTTTTGCTGCTTTTTAATCTGACTGTGAATGGGGACGTCAGTGTCTTTGAAGATGATTGAGAAAATGTCTGGAGGAAATGAAGCATATTGTACCTTTTTTAAAGTCTGGATCAGGAAGATGTTAGGCAGTTTTTTTTCCCCCACACATAGTGGAATGTCTGAGTCAGAAGCTTGTTGCTGCACTTGATGCAGTAATCATGAAAGTTCCTTTGACTATGTTGTGCCTGGAGACAGCAAGCAGTTTCACGAACAACCAGATTCCTGTCTCAATTATTTTAGTAGTGATTTAACATTGATTTATAAAATATTAGATAATTGAGATAAAATTCCACATCTTTCCCACCACCAGAGTTCTGTGTCCCCATTTCCTCCATTGGAAACGGCACTGGTTCTCCCAAGGTGACAGATATGGGTTGACTGTAACCGTTATCTATAACCCATTTCTATAACTATCTGTATTTGCTCATTTTTTTTAAATGGTCCTGCTTTCTCTTCCTTTCTAAGTTGTTTTTGAGTGTCCTTCCTTTTTTTTTTTTTTTTCTTTTTTCTTTTCCCCTCTTCTCTTTCTGAGTCTTGATGGAATTGGAGTTCAGAGCCCTCTGGTCATCTTCCCCTAACATTTCCCCCCCTCTGAAAGTATGAACCAAAATTCTTTATGAGGTGCAGAAGGTGGGAGGTCTGGCTTCTGTAATTGCTTCTTAGCTGGCCATGGATGTTGGCAGGTTGATCCATATCCCCATCTGGTTTCTATCTTTCCCTAGTTGGGTAGGACTCTGGAGAGATGAGGTTCTGGGACACATTGGTGAGGTCATCTGGCCAGGGAGTTCAGGATGAAATCGTAGTAGCATCCACAACTTGGTGTCTGAAATGCAGTAAGATATAAAGCAGGATAAAATATTTAATGAACAGGAACCATAAAGTAGGAGTAGAACAGATGGGAGTAGGGATTTTAGGGTGGATAGAAGCTAGATAGCCTATTTTAGGTATGTTCTTAGGGGCCTATGACTGGTGATTTTTTTCTGGAGCTTGATAGCTAACCTGCACGTGGACTAAAAATATGGTCTGGGAAGATGGTCAGAGTTGAGAATAGTACTAGAAAGCTGGATCAGGGCACAGTATCTCCCAAACTTGAAGAAAATATGTAAGTAATAAAGAAAATCTATAAATACAATGAATTATTTACCATGTCTATCTGACTCAGGGCCTATATCTATTTGTATTTAGCACAAGAACCTGTATAATCTCCAAATCTCTGTCAGTCTGTGTTCAGAGTCTATGGTCACAGCTGGGAATATTCTAGGTTACATTCATTTCAGGACCCGTCTTCCTCAAGTGATAGAGTAAGATGACCCAGTCTCCCTTTGGAGAGTTATTTCATAGTGAAGATATGGTCCTGAAGAAGCCTACAAAAGGGCTTATAATGATGGACGTGACCAGTGATGGTGGAGAGAGGGATCGATTAGAGTTCTAGGCCCACTGAACCTATGGGGGAACCCAAGGATTCCCTGACTAGGGCCCCAGGTGATGGGGTGGCCTGGCAGTGACTATCATTAAATAAGCTAGTCTCTTGCCACTAGGGACTTTCTTATACATCTTTCTTGGTGCTTAAGTTCGTGAGTTTCTTTAGAGGAAGACTGGATGAACAAGTAGGGTATCTAAATACCCAGACTTACAAAGAGCACTATCTTATTTCCTAATGTTCTTACATTAATCGACAGCCTCATAAGCTGATGGTGAAAGTTCCCTTCAATCCAGATCCTTAGCAACCATCAGTGGTGTCAAACATCTTCATTTTTGCCAACATGGTATAAAATTATAGCTTATGTTGTCCCCATCTGTATTTTAATGATTAATAATGAGGTTGATCTTCCTCTCACAGGCTGACTGGTCTTTTATGTTCCACTTCTGAGAAATGCCTGCTCATGTCTCTTGCTCATATTTTCAACTGAGTTGTCAGTTGTGTGTGGTATGTGTGTCCAGTTGGTGGCTTGTCATTTATTCTTTTGTAATGACTTGATGGAGAAAAGTTCTTAAATTTAATGTAATTGAATCTATTAATATTTTCTTTTGTGGCTGGTGCTTTTGATCTTGCTGAAAAAAGCCTTGTCTGTTCTGAGGTCATAAAGATAATCTCTATTTTTTCCTATGATCTTAAAAGTTTTGCCTTTCATGTTTAAGGCTTTAATATACATGGGATTTTTTTTTCTTATAAAGATATCCAATTACTCATACTAAATAGCTCTTCCCTTCCCTAGTGATCTGCAGTGCTGTTTCCGTCTATCTCATATGTTAAATTACCATATATCTGTGGTTTGGTTTTTGAGATTCTCTGTTCTGTTCAATTGTTTTATTTGATTGTCTCTGTGGTAAAATCATACATCTATTATGTTTCCTAATGTACAGCAAATTCCCTCATATTACTTTTATTTGCCGGTAGTGTCTATTCTTGGACTTTTTTTTTTTTAGGTTCTTTAGAATTTGCTTGTTTTCTGTGGTGGTTATTACTTGGAGGCTGGGGGCACAAACTTTGGGGGTGGGTGCAGTGTGGAGTTATACCCTGTAATCTTACAATCTTGTAAACTACTGTTAATCACAAATAAAAAATTAAAAAAGACTTGATAAAACATAGAATTAGCTTGTCTTGATCTGCAAAATAATTTTTGTGGTGATTTTGATAGGAGTTGTATTGATTTAAAAAATAAAAAATATCAACAAAACCATAGGGTAAGAGGGGTAAAATTTCATACATTTCCTACCACCAGAATTCCAAAACTCATCCCCTCCACTGGAAGTTTTCCTATTCTTTAGCTCTCTGGGAATATGGGTCCAGAATTATTATGGGATGCAGAAGGTGGAAGGTCTGGCTTCTATAATTGCTTCTCTGATGAACGTGGGCATTGGCAGTTTGATCCATAGGGAGTTGTATTGATTTTAAATATTAATTTAAAAGAAACATCTTTAAGTTATGAAGAATTTTGTTTTGCATTTTATTTACTGTCTTTGATTTTTATGACTCTTTCCATTCTGGTCATAAGCATACTTTGTTAGATTATTCCTGGTTTTACTGTAGTTGTAAATAACACGTACTTAAAAATTACATATCTCGGAGCAGCAGCAGCTGTGTTTCTCTCCTCTCCTCTCCCGGGTCAACTAGGAATATCAAAGGAGACCACTTGGGACCATGACAAGGAAGGACTAGAACAACTTCAGGAACCTACCAAACCACTGGTGAGTGCAAACATGTGTGGCTTGTGGACAGGGAGGAGCCTAAGGAGAGATTGAGCGGCTAGTCACAGTCCAGTAGTTTACCAGTTGAGGAACCACCTCCAGTTTGCTTTACCAACAAAAAGATGGCTAAGGGGAGAAGAGGACTCCCCTAAGAATCACCAAATGCAACTGTGAGTCTCCATTGCTACTGCCCACAGAGGCTGGAGCAGCAGGTGGGAGGCCCTGTGCTGACAACTGGGAACAGAGAACTGACCAGGAAACTCAGGAGAAGAGCTACACCTCGGTGGCCTAGCAGTGAGGCTGCATAGTGGGAGCCTTTCCACATTGCTCTCCTGATGAGAACATGGTGAATGACTGCCTTAGAACCTACAGACTATAAACGGGCCTTGTTTAGAAACTTACAGGGTCCAACAGTGCTGCCCAGCTTGGCAGAGAAGCTGAATTGAGCCTGGAGCTCTGGATCCTTGGGGTGTGAGAGTCTCTTTGCACAGCCACTGTGCTATCCTCCTCCACCCTGTTTTATCTCTTGGTGAAGAGTAAGTGACTAAGCTAAGAAGCCTACTTATAATTTAAAAGCCCTTAGGCTCCCATAGCCTACAGGGAAGAAAAAGAACAAAAGAGCCTTTTAACAGCCTCTGTGCTCCAATTCAGGATCGAAATAATATTGAAACAACTGTTAATTTCCACAACTGTGAAGTCTTTAAGTACCTTACTTAGACACAAGTTAATCCAGGCAAGAGTAATCAATAATTTGAAAAGTACTGGAGAGGGACCTTATAATATACTATATGGAATGGTTAAACCAACAAGAAGAAATACTGGAGCAATGAACCAGGACAAGAGTCCAGCTAATGGGAGTCAGGTGGTAGTGTAGCAGGTTAAGCACATGCAAAAGAATGAAACTGAACCACTATAATTCACCAAACACAAAAGTAAATTCCAAGTGGATCAAGGACTTGGATGTTAGACCAGAAACTATCAGATACTTAGAGGAAAATATTGGCAGACTCTTTTCCGTCAATTTTAAAGACATCTTCAATGAAACAAATCCAATTACAAAGAAGGCTAAGGCAAGCATGAACCTATGGGATTCCATCAAATTAAAAACTGCACAGCAAAAGAAACCAATATGCAAACAAAGAGACACCCCCACAGAACGGGAGAAGATCTTTATATGCCATACATCAGACAAGAGTTTAATAACTAAAATATATAAAGAGCTTCCCAAACTCAACAACAAAAAAAACAAATGACCCCATCCAAAAATGGAGAGAGGACATGAACAGAATATTCACCATGGAAGAGATCCAAAAGGCTCAGAAACACACGAAAAAATGCTCCAAGTCTTTGTCAGAGAAATGCAAATCAAGACAACAATGAGATATCACTTCACTCCTGTGAGAACGTCATACATCAGAAAAGGTAGCAGCAGCAAATGCTGGAGAGGTTGTGGGGTCAAAGGAACCCTCCTACACTGCTGGTGGGAATGTCAATTGACCCAACCCCTGTGGAGAGCAGTCTGGAGAACTCTCAGAAGGATAGAAATGGACCTATCCTATGATCCTGAAATTCCTCTCCTGGGGATGTATCCTAAGGAACCCAACATACCCATCCAAAAAGATTTGTGTATACCTATGTTCATAGCAGCACAATTTGTAACAGCCAAAACCTGGAAGCAACCCAGATGTTCAACAACAGATGAGTGGCTGAGCAACTTGTGGTATATATACATAATGGAATACTACTCATCTATAAAAAAGGTTCCTTCACCAGTTTTAGCCAATCTTGGATAGTACTTGAAAAATTCATGTTAAGTGAAGTAAGTCAGAAACAGAAGGATGAATATGAGATGATATCACTCTCTGGCAGAAGTTGAAAAACAAGATCAGAAAAGAAAACACAAGTAGAACCTGAACTGGAATTGGCATGTTGCACCAAAGTAAAAGACTCTGGGGTGGGTAGGGGGGAGAATACAGGTCCAAGAAGGATGACAGAGGACTTAGTGGGGGTTATTTTGTTATATGGAAAACTGGGAAATGTTATTCATGTACAAACTATTGTATTTACTCTCAAATGTAAAACATTAATTCCCCAATAAAGAAATTAAAAAATTAAAATAAAAAAGAAAATATCTGATTAATGAATAAGTGTCATATGATAGGCACTCAGCATTTATTGAATAAGTAAAATTAAAAAAAGAAGATTGTGGGATGAGAGTGGTACAATTACATATAATTCCCATCACCATTCATTCTGTATCTCATCCCCTTCATTGGATGTTTCCCTATTTTTTTTCGTTCCTCTGGACTAAAATATGGACCAAAGATCTCTGTGGGGTGTAGGAGGTGTGAAGTCTGGCTTCTGTAATTGCTTCTCAGCTGGCCATGAATGTTGGCAGGTTGATCCATACTCCCAACCTGTCTCTATCTTTCCCTGGTGGGCTTGGGCTCTAGGGAAGTGGGGTTGTAGGACACATTGGTGAGGTCATTTGCCCAGGGAAGTCAGGTTGGCATCATGGTAGTATTTGCAATTTGGTGACTATAAAGCATTAAGATACAAAGCAGAACAAATTGTTTAATAATCAGGAACGTAAAGGGAAGAATAGGGCAGATGAGACACAGGGTCTTCCTGTTGGAAAAAGCTAGGAAGTCTATTTTAGGTATATTCTGAGGGGCCTTTTTTTCTTTGATAAGACAGAGAAAAATTGAGAGGGAAAAGGAGAGGCAGAGAGAAAGAGACACCTGCAGACCTGTTTCATCACTCATGAAGCTTCCCCCTGTTGGTAGGGGCTCGAACCCAGATCCTTGTGCATAGTGATATGTGTGCTTAAATGGGTGCACCATTGCCCAGCCCCCAGATTTTAGGTTTTCCTATGTAAATAAAGGTACATACAATCTTCGAATGATACCCATTTCTTTCATTTTGCCCTTTATATATTTTATTTCATTTTCTCATCCTGTTGTGCCAGGTAGAACTACTAGTTTGGTTTTGATGGGAAGGAGCAGGTTCATTATTTTAAGAGAAATGATAACATCTCCATTAAGAGTAACATTTTCTAAAGGTTGGGAGTAGATAATTTTTATTATTTAAAAAATTTTCCTTTCAGTCCTGGTTTGCTAAGAATTTAAAACTCACAGAATGTTTAATCATATCAAATGCTTCTGCTCCCTTTATTGAAAAGGTACTGCATTTTTCAATTAATTTCTTAAAGTAATGAATAATACATAGGTTTATTATATCAACACATTCTTATAATTCTATGATAAACCTAACTTAGCTATAATGTGTTATAATATTTTATGGAAAGCTGGGCTCAGCTTGTTATTTCTTTTTAAAAAATATTTATTTATTTATTTATTTATTTCCTTTTGTTGCCCTTGTTTCATTGTTGTGGTTATTATTATTGTTGTCATTGTTGTTGGATAGGACAGAGAGAAATGGAGACAGGAGGGGAAGACAGAGAGGGGGAGAGAAAGATAAGACACCTGCAGACCTGCTTCACCGCCTGTGAAGCGACTCCCCTGCAGGTGGGGAGTTAGGGCTCAAACCAGGATCCTTACTCCGGTCCTTGCGCTTTGCACCACCTGCGCTTAACCCCTGCGCTACAGTCTGACTCCCTCAGCTTGTTATTTTTTTGTTGAAGATTTTTTTTTTTTGCACCTGTGCTTTTGAGTGAAATTGGTCTATAATTTTTCTTTCTCATACTTTCTGTGTTAATTATTTTTGTGTGTTGTAGTACCAGGACCTTGTTCATGTATTATTGCACTGCTCTAGGGCGTGTGTGTGTGTGTGTGTGTGTGTGTGTGTGTGTGCACATTAAAAATGAGAGGAGGAAGAGAGACAGAGACACAAAGAGAGGGAGAGAAACCACAATACTAAGTTTCCTCTGGTGCCTGTAAGTATGTTCCTTTAAAAGAAAAAGATGTTGGGAGTCGGGCGGTAGCGCAGCGGGTTAAGCGCAGGTGGCGCTAAGTGCAAGGGCCGACTAAGGATCCCGGTTCGAGCCCCCGGCTCCCTACCTGCAGGGGAGTCGCTTCACAGGTGTTGAAGCAGATCTGCAGGTGTCTATCTTTCTCTTCCCCTCTCTGAATTCCCCTCCTCTCTCCATTTCTGTCTGTCCTATCCAACAACGACGACATCAATTACAACAAAAATAAAAAAAGGGGGAAAATAAATAAATATGAAAAAAAAAATTTTTAGGGGCATAGTGGTGGCACTCTCAGTAGAGTGTACATGTTATCATGTACAAGGACCTGGGTTCAAGTCCTTGGTCCCCACCTACATGGGGGAAGCTTCACAAGCTGTGGAACAGTGCTAGTTATTTTTCTTTCTATTTCCCACTTCACTCTCTAATTCTGTCTCTAGCAAATGAAAAATAAAGGAATGGAAATCTTGGAGGCCAAGTGATGGTTCACTCTATTAAGTGCACATCTTACAATATTCAAGGATCTGGGTTCAAGACCTCAGTTCCCCATTTAGGGGTGGAAACTGCCAGGGGTGAAGCAATACTGCAGGTGTCTCTCTTTCCTTCTCCCACTTTGTCTTTCCTTTCCTCTCGACTTTTCTCTATCCAATAAATAAGAGAGAACATTAAAAAAATTTCTATATTGGGGAATTAATGTTTTACATTCGACAGTAAATACAATAGTTTGTACATGCATAAAATTTCCCAGTTTTCCATATAACTATACAACCCCCACTAGTTCCTCTGTCATCCTTCTTGGATCTGTATTCTCCCCACCCAGCCACCCCAGGGTCTTTAACTTTGGTGCAATACATCAATTCCAGTTCAGGTTCTACTTGTGTTTTCAGGAAAGAAAAATTTTAACTAATCAATTTATTTTTATTAGTAATTTAGTAATGATTAACAAGATTGCAATATCACATGAGTACAATTACACAGAATCCCCACCACCAGAGTTCCGTGTCCCAACCCTTCCATTGGAAGCTTCTCTATTCTTCATCTCTCTCTGGGAGTATGGCTCAACATTCTTTTTTTTTTTGTCTCCAGGGTTATCAATGAGGCTCGGTGCCTGTGCTATGAATCTACTGCTCCTGGTGGCCATTTTTTCCATTTTGTTGTTGTTGTTGTTATTGTTGTTATTATTGTATTGTTCTTGGATAGAACAGAGAGAAATCATGAGAGCAGGAGTAGACAGATGGGGAGAGAAAGATAGACACCTGTACATCTGCTTCATCACTTGAGATAGACACCTGGGGGCTGGAACTGGAAGCCTTGCGTTGGTCCTTGCACTTTGTACTGTATGTGCTTAACTCAGTGCACTACCGCCTGGCCCCCTGGACCAGCATTCTTTTTTTAAAAAATTTATTTATTCATTGGGGAATTAATGTTTTACATTCAACAGTAAATACAATAGTTTGTACATGCATAACATTCCCCAGTTTCCCATTTAACATTACAACCCCCACTATGTCATTTATCATCCTTCATGGACCTGTATTCTCCCCACCCACCCACCCCAGAGTCTTTTACGTTGGTGCAATACGCCAATTCCATTTCAGGATCTACTTGTGTTTTCTTTTCTGATCTTGTTTTTCAACTTCTGCCTGAGAGTGAGATCATCCCATATTCATCCTTCTGTTTCTGACTTATTTCACTCAACATGATTTTTTTCAAGGTCCATCCAAGATCGGCTGAAAACGGTGAAGTCACCATTTTTTACAGCTGAGTAGTATTCCATTATGTATATATACCTCAACTTGCTCAGCCACTCATCTGTTGTAGGACACCTGGGTTGCTTCCAGGTTTTGGCTATTACAGATTGTGCTGCCAAGAACATATGTGTACACAGATCTTTTTGGATGGATGTGTTGGGTTCCTTAGGATATAGCCCCAGGAGAGGAATTGCAGGGTCGTAGGGTAGGTCCATTTCTAGCCTTCTGAGAGTTCTCCAGACTGTTCTCCACAGAGGTTGGACCAATTGACATTCCCACCAGCAGTGCAGGAGGGTTCTTTTGACCCCACATCCTCTCCAGCATTTGCTGCTGTTACCTTTTCTGATGTATGACATTCTCACAGGAGTGAAGTGATATCTCATTGTTGTCTTTATTTGCTTTTCTCTGACAATCAGAGACTTGGAGAATTTTTTCATTTGTTTCTCGGTCTTTTGGATCTCTTCTGTGTTGAATATTCTGTCCAAGTCCTCCCCCCATTTTTGGATGGGGTTATTTGTTGTCTTGTTGTTGAGTGTGGCAAGCTCTTTATATATATTGGTTATTAAACTCTTTTTTTTCTTTCTTTCTTTTCTTTTATTTATTTATTCCCTTTTGTTGCCCTTGTTGTTTTATTGTTGTAGTTATTGCTGTTGTTGTTGTTGGATAGGACAGAGAGAAATGGAGAGAGGAGGGGAAGACAGAGAGGAGGAGAGAAAGATAGACACCTGCAGACCTGCTTCACCACCTGTGAAGCGACTCCCCTGCAGGTGGGGAGCCGGGGTTCGAACCGGGATCCTTATGCCGGTCCTTGTGCTTTGCGCCACCTGTGCCTAACCCGCTGCGCTACAGCCTGACTCCCCGGTTATTAAACTCTTATCTGATGTATGACATGTAAAGATCTTCTCCCATTCTGTGAGGGGTCTCTTGGTTTGGGTAGTGGTTTCTTTTGCTGTGAAGAATCTTTTTAATTTGATGTAGTCCCATAGGTTTATACTTGCCTTAGTCTTCTTTGTAATTGGATTCGTTTCATTGAAAATGTCTTTAAAATTTATGCAGAAAAGAGTTCTGCCAATATTTTCCTCTAAGTATTTGATAGTTTGTGGTCTAACATTCAAGTCTTTGATCCACTTGGAATTTACTTTTGTATTTGGTGAAATACAGTGATTCAGTTTCATTCTTCTGCATGTTTCAACCCATTGTTTCCAACACCGTTTGTTGAAGAGACTCTGCTTTCCCCATGTAATAGTCTGGGCCCCTTTGTCAAAGATTAATTGTCCATAGATGTGGGGCCTCATTTCTGGGCACTCAATTCTATTCCACTGGTCAGTGTGTCTATTCATGTTCCAGTACCAAGCAGTTTTGATGACAATGGCCCTATAATACAGTTTAAGATCGGGGAGTGTGATGCCTCCAGTTCTGTTCTTTTTTCTCAAGATTGTTTTGGCAATTCTAGGTCTTTTCTGGTTCCAGATAAACATTTGTAGCATATTTTCTATTCTCCTAAAAAATGTGCTTGGGATCTTGATGGGGATAACATTAAATTTGTAGATGGCTCTGTGTAATATATTCATTTTGATGATTTTAATTCTTCCAACCCATGAACATGGAATATCTTTCCACTTCTTTGTGTCTTTTTCAATTTCTTTGAGTAGTGACTCATAATTTTCAGTATACAAGTCTTTCACTTCTTTGGTTAGGTTTATTCCTAGATATTTTATTGTTTTTGTTGCTATAGTAAAAGGAACTGATTTCTGGATTTCAATTTCTTCTAACTTAGTGTTTGCATAGAGGAATGCCACTCACTTTTGAATGTTAATTTTGTAGCCTGACACCTTACTGTATTGCCTGATGATTTCCAAAAGCTTCTTGATGGATTCCTTAGGTTTTTCCATGTATACTATCATGTCATCTGCAAATAAGGAGAGTTTGACTTCTTCTCTTCCAATCTGTATCCCTTTAATTCCTTGCTCCTGCCTGATTGCTATGGCAAGAACTTCCAACACTATGTTGAATAGTAATGGTGATAGTGGGCAGCCCTGTCTAGTACCTGATCTGAGTGGAAATGCTTCCAGTTTTTCACCATTGAGTATAATGTTGGCTGTAGGTTTGCTATATATAGACTCCACTATCTTCAGGAATTTTCCATCTATTCCCATTTTTTGTAGTGTTTTGATCATAAAGGGATGTTGTATTTTGTCAAAGGCTTTCTCTGCATCTATTGATATGACCATGTGGTTTTTGGTCTTGCTTTTGTTGATGTGGTGGATCACATTGATTGATTTACGTATATTAAACCAACCTTGCATGCCTGGGATAAACCCCACTTGGTCATGATGAACAATCTTTTTGATATACTGCTGTATCTGGTTGGCTAGAATTTTGTTCAATATTTTAGCATCTATGTTCATCAGAGATATTGGTCTGTAGTTTTCTTTTTTGGTTGTGTCCCTGTCTGCTTTTGGTATCAGGGTGATGTTGGCTTCATAGAAGCTGGCAGGGAGTATTCCAGTGTCTTCAATCTTCTGGAAGATTTTTAAAAGTAGAGGTATTAGTTCTTCTTTGAAGGTTTTGTAGAATTCATTTGTAAAACCATCTGGTCCAGGACTTTTATTTTTGGGGAGATTTTTGATAACTGTTTCAATTTCATTAGTTGTGATGGGCCTGTTCATGTTATCCACTTCCTCTTTACTTAGTTTTGGAAGTTGGTAGGTATCTAGGAAATCGTCCATTTCTTCCAGGTTCTCTAGCTTGGTGGCATATAGTTGTTCATAGAAGCCTCACATGATATGTTGAATTTCTGCAGTGTCTGTTGTGATATCTCCTCTTTCATTTACTATCCGATTAATTTGGGTCTTCTCCCTTTTCTTGTTTTGTGAGTCTGGCTAAAGGTTTGTCGATTTTGTTTACTCTTTCGAAGAACCAACATTTACTTTCATTGATCTTTTGTATGGTTTTCCTATTCTCAATGTTATTTATTTCTGCCCTAACTTTAGTGATTTCTGTCCTTCTTGTTGCTTTAGGGTTCCTTTGGTGTTCTTCTTCTAGGTCTTTAAGATGTGCAATCAGGCTGTTTATTTGTGCTTTTTCTTGTTTCCCAATGTGTGCTTGTATAGCTATGAACTTCCCTCTTAGGACTGCTTTAGCTGTGTCCCAAATATTTTGATAGCTTGTGTCTTCATTTTCATTGAACTCTCGAAACACTTTGATTTCTTCCTTGATTTCCTCTTTGACCCAGAAGTTGTTAAGAAGTGTACTGTTGAGCTTCCACATTTTGGGACTGTTACTAATCTTTTGTTGATTGTTAAGTGTTAGTTTAATTCCACTGTGGTCTGAGAAGATGCTTGGGATGATTTCAGTGCTCTTGAATTGGCTGATGCTGTCTTTGTGGCCTAATATATGGTCTATCCTTGAGAATGACCCATGTGGATTTGAGTAAAATGTGTATTCCAGTTTCTTGGGATGAATGACTCTGAAAATGTCCAATATTTCTAGTTTATCTATCTCTTCATTTATCTCCCTTATGTCTTTATTGATTTTCTTCCTGGATGATCTGTCAAGTTGAGAGAGTGGGGTGTTGAAGTCCCCTACTATGATTGTGTTACTGTTAATATATTGCTGTAGCTCTTTCAGTAGAAGTTTGATGTATTTAGATGGCTTCTCATTGGGTGCATAGATGTTAATAATTGTTAAGTCCTCTTGATTGACTGATCCTCTGAGCATTAAGTAGTGTCCATTCCTATCTTTTTAAATCTTATCTATTTTAAAGTCT
Organism: Erinaceus europaeus; assembly: GCF_950295315.1. NCBI lineage: Eukaryota > Metazoa > Chordata > Mammalia > Eulipotyphla > Erinaceidae > Erinaceus > Erinaceus europaeus. The sequence goes on along the minus strand of NC_080174.1, from coordinate 70,827,197 downwards.
ATCATGTCAGATATGAGAATAGCTGCTCCTGCCCTTTTTTTGTGGGCCATTGGCTTGTATGATAGTTTTCCATCCTTTCACTTTAAGTCTTTGTTTGTCTTGTTGAGTTAGGTGGGTTTCCTGTAGACAGCATATTGTTGGGTTGTGTTTTCTGATCCATCTTCCTACTCTGTGTCTTTTAATAGGTGAATTCAGGCCATTGACATTTATTGATATCAAAGATTGAAGATATTTTAACGCCATTCTTGTAGAGTTTTAGAGTGTTTTGATATATGTCCTATTTGTGGTGGTCTGGTTGTTTATAGGAGACCTTTCAGAACTTCTTTCAGGGCAGGCTTGGTGATGGTTGATTCCTTCAACTGTTGCTTGTCTGAGAAGGTTTTGATGCCTCCATCTAGTCTGAATGACAGTCTAGCAGGATATTGTATTCTTGACTGAAAGCCTTTCTCATTGAGCACTCGATAGATATCTTGTCATTCTCTTCTGGCCTGTAGTGTTTGTATGGAGAAGTCTGCTGCTAATCTTATGGGTTTTCCTTTGTAGGTGACTCTTTGTTTTTCTCTTGCAGCCTTCAGGATCCTTTCTTTATCCTTATTCCTTTCCATTCTAAGTATTATATGTCTTGGTGTCTTTAGGTCTGGGTTAATTCTGTTTGGGACCCTCTGTGCTTCTTGAATTTTTTATATCTTTGATGTTGTCTAGACTAGAGAAGTTTTCAGCTATTATGGCCTGGAGAATGCTTTCTTCCTCTCCTTCTCTTTCTTCCTCTGGTATGCCAATAATGTGTATATTGTTTCTTTTGAAGTCATCCCATAGGACTCTGTTGTTGTTTTCAGCATCTCTTAATCTCTTTTTGAGATCTCTTACTTATTTTTTAGTTGTCTCTAATTCATCCTCAATCTTGCTAATTCTGTCTTCAGCCTCATAGATTCTATTCTCTCTGCCCTCTACTGTTTTCTGGAGTTCATCTATTTTGTTGCCTTGCTCTGATACTGTTTTAGCTTGTTCAGCTAGTTGCCTTCTTAGCTCAGCGATTTCAGCTTTCAGCTCTCTAATAACCATGAGATAATTAGTATTTTCTTCCATATTCTCATTTGTTGTTCCTGCATTTCTGATTACAGTTTTTTCAAATTCTTTACTCATTCCTGTTATTATTTCCTTAGCTAATGTTTGGATGTTGAACTCGTTATTTTGTGCTTCACCCTCTGTAGGACTTTTAGCTTGACTCTTGTCCTGGTTCGAATCTCCAATATTTTTTCTTGTTGTTTTAACCATTTTATATATTATATTATGAGTTCCCTTTATCAGTACTTTTCAAATTATTGATCACTATTGCCTGGATTTTCTTGTGTCTAAGTAAGTTAATTAAAGGTTTCACGTGGTGGAAGTTAACAGTTATTTCAATCCCTGAGTTGGAGCTCAGTGGTTTAAAAGCCTCTTTCTTTTCTTTTTTTTTTTTTTTCCTTCCCTGTAGGCTATGGGAGCCTGAGGGCTTTTAAACTATCAATAGGCTTCTTAGCTTAATCACTGATTCCTGACCAAGAGATAAAGCAGGGTGTGGCAGAGATAATCCAGTGGTTATGCAATGAGACTTTCACAACCCCTCAGCTATGCCACCGAGGTATAGGTCTTCTGAGTTTCCTGGTTAGATCTCTGTCCCCTGGTGTCCCTTCCTGTCGCTGCTCCAGATTCAGTGATTTACTGGGTTCCTGTGGTCATTCTAGTCTTGTCTTGTTTCGGTCCTGGGTGGTCCCCTTTGGTATTCCTAGTTGATCCGGGAGAGGAGAGGAGAGGAGAGAAAGAGATCTGCTGCTCATAGCTCCGCCTCCGGAACTGGAAAATCCCGGACCAGCATTCTTTATGGAATGCAGAAAGTGTAAGGTCTAGCTTCTGTAACTGCTTCTCTGCTGGACATAGGTGTTGGCAGATGGATCCATACCCGAGCTTGTTTCTATCTTTCCCTAGTGGGGTGAGGCTCTGGAGAAGTGAAGTTCTGGGACACATTGGTGAGGTTGAAAGAATTTTTGTTTTTTAAAAGAAAAACTTGCCTTGCATAGATAAGTTCAAGAAAAAAAAAAAAAAAAAACCTCCCCTCCAAAAAAAAAGGCCGGGTGGTGGCGCACTTGGTTGAGCACACATGTTACAGTGCACAAGGACCCGGGTTCAAGCCCCCAGCCCCCACCTGCAGGGGGAAAGCTTCACAAATGGTGAAGCAGAGCTGCAGGTGTCTCTCTGACTTTCTCTCTCTCTATCTCCTGCTTCCTCTCAATTTTTGGCTGTTTCTATCCAATAAATAAATAAAGTTAATAAAATTAAAAAAAAAGCAAAAACAAACAGAACATCTTAGAGTACTCTGGACTCTCTCATACAATAAAAACCAGTATTTTTTAGATAATTAGTTTGCCTTATTAACTGAATAATGAACTAAGTAACATTCCATCTAGAAAATAGGGAGAGGGGGCAGGGGAGATAGCATAATGGTTATGCAAACAGACTCTCATGCCTGAGGCTCCTAAATCCCAGGTTCAATCCCCTGCACCACTATAAGCCAGAGCTGAGCAGTGCTCTGGTGTTTCTCTCTGTATCTCTCTCTCTCTGCATTTCTCTCAAAAATAAGATAAATAAAATATAAAAAAAATCTTAAAGAAAATAAGAAGAGGTTTTCACCGTTAAGAAATTTTTGATACAAACATTTTGCTGACCTTTCTCTTATTTTTGATCACTGTTGATAGAAAGCTGTTTTTTCTTATTATTTATCTTTTTAAAAATATTTATTTTCTTTTTGTTGCCATTGTTGTTTTTATTGTTGTAGTTATTAATGTTGTTGTTATTGATGTAGTTGTTGGATAGGACAGAGAGAAATGGAGAGAGGAGGGGAAGACAGAGAAGAAGAGAGAAAGATAGACACCTGCAGACCTGCTTCACCACCTGTGAAGCGACTCCTCTGCAGGTGGGGAGCCGGGGGCTCGAACTAGGATCCTCATACTGGTTCAAATTTTAATTTTTTTTTGTTTTGCCTCCAGGGTTATCTCTGGGGCTTGGTGCCTGAACTACGAATCCACAACTCCTGGCAGCCATTTTTTTCTTTCTATTTTATTTTTACTTGATAGGACAGAGAGAAATCAGAGGGGAGGGGAGACAGAGAGGGAGAGACACAGAGAGACACCTGTAGACTTGCTTCATCATTCATGAAATGACCTCCCTGCATGTGGGGAGCAGGAGCTTGAACCCTAATCCTTATGCATGATGATATGTGTGCCACCACCCAGTCCCCTTTATTTATCTTTTTAAAGAAACGTTTAGAGAAAAGTTGAAAAGAAAATTTTTAGAAACAAAATTTTGATTTTTTTTATCTCCTCCTCACTCTCATTTAATTAACTTGCATACTTTAAAAAATTTTTATTTATAAAATGAAATATTGACAAGACCATAGGATAAGAGGGGTATAATTCCACACAATTCCCACCACCAGATCTCCTTATTCAATCCCCTCCCTTGAAGGCTTTCCTATTCCTTTTTTTTTAAAATTTATTTCTTTATTGGGGAATTAATATTTTACATTCAACAGTAAATACAATAGTTTGTACATGCATAACATTCCCCAGTTTCCCATTTAACAATACAACCCCCACTATGACCTTTATCATCCTTCATGGACCTGTATTCTCCCCACCCACCCACCTACCAGAGTCTTTTACTTTGGTGTAATACTCCAATTCCATTTCAGGTTCGACTTGTGTTTTCTTTTCTGATCTTGTTTTTCAACTTCTGCCTGAGAGTGAGATCATCCCATATTCATCCTTCTGTTTCTGACTTATTTCACTCAACATGATTTTTTCAAGGTCCATCCAAGATCGGCTGAAAACGGTGAAGTCATCATTTTTTACAGCTGAGTAGTATTCCATTATGTATATATACCACAACTTGCTCAGCCACTCATCTGTTGTTGGACACCTGGTTTGCTTCCAGGTTTTGGCTATTCCTTATCCCTCCGGGAATATCACCGAGGATCATTATGTGGTGCATAAGGTGGAAAGTCTGGCTTCTGTAATTGCTTCCCTGCTGAACATGGGCATTGGAAGGTCAGTCCATACTCCCATCCGGCCTCTCTTTTTCTCTAGTGGGGCAGGGCTCTGGGGAGAAGGGGCTTAGACCTACAGGGATGCAGAGGCTACATAGACTCCTGTGATGAATATGAGTCCCAGATGAAATCAATGGGGTTTACAATGAATAATATTTATATATTTTTCTCATGTACATTGGTGGAGTTGTCTGCCTAGGGAAGTCGGGCTGGCATCATGGTAGCATCTGGAACCTGGTGGGTGAAAAAGAGTTAAGATAGAAAGCAGAATAAGTTGTTGGGTAGTCGTGAACCTAAAGGCAAGAATATTGCAGATAAAGATTTTGGGGGGGGTCTCAGTTATGGAAAAAGCTCATAGGTCTATTTTAGGCATATTTCAAGGGGCCCATGACTTCACTAAATTTTGCCTGAGCCTGACAGCTAATATGCAGGTGGATCCAAGTTATTGTCTGGAGAGGTGGTGTCATAGTTGGGAAAAGAACTAGAAAGTTGGATCAGGGAAGAGAGTAGCTTCCAAATATGGTAAAAGTGTATAAATATTGTTAACTGTAAACCCCACTGATTTGATCTGGGGCTCATATTCAGCACAGGATCCTAAGTAACCTTTGTATCCCTGTAGGTCTGAACTTGCTTTCTGTGGTCACAGCTAGGAACATTCCAGGATGCACTAATTTCAGGACCTATCTTTCCCGGATAGTAGGTAGAGTTGTCCAACCTCCCTTTGAAGAATGGAACAGCCACTACCGTTGTTGAGCCACATTGAGGGCAAGGTCTTACATGTTTCTGATGGAGATGACCAGTGACAGTGGTGAGAGGGATCTGTTAGAGGTCTAGGCATATCATGTCAGTGTGGGAATCCCAGGACTCCCTGACTAGGGCCCCAGGTGATGGGCTGGCCTGGTAGTGACCAAAGAGTCATCATTAAAGTGTGCCAGTCTCTTGCCCTTATTCAGCTTTTGTAGTCTTTACTTTGTCTGACAAGGTTAGCTTTGGAGTGATTGGGGGACGTGCAATAGGAAATAGGTGAAGAGGGTATCTAGGTCTAAGTAGAGACTATTTGATTAAGTACTTTCTGGTATGTTTTTAGGCTTTTCTACTTGCTGCATTTATTGATTCACTGCAAACTATTGTACGCTTTTGCTTTAAAAGATAGATATCTTGGGAGTCGGGCGGTAGTGCAGCAGGTTAAGCACATGTGACGCAAAGTGCAGGGACTGGCATAAGGATCCTGGTTCGAGCCCCCGGCTCCCCATCTGCAGGGGAGTCGCTTCACAGGCGGTAAAGCAGGTCTGCAGGTGTCTATCTTTCTCTCCCCCTCTCTGTCTTCCCCTCCTCTCGCCATTTCTGTCTTATCCAACAACAACGACATTAATAAAAACAACAATAATAACTACAACAACAATAAAAAGACAACAAGGGCAACAAAAGGGAAAATAAATAAATAAAATAATAATAATAATAAAAAAGATATATATCTTCTCTTAACTTATGGATACATGTGTACATATGCTGTATTTCATGGGCTCTGCTCCATATCTAGGTTTTGAGGTTTTGTTAAGGAATGTACCACCTATAATGGAATTAAGGAGTCCTATGAGCTAGGAAAGGCCTCCCCAGAGTAACGAAGCTGAAGGGTTGACATTAAACACCTGAAGTCTCTGGAGATAGTCTGAAGTGAAACATGCCGAGGTGGTACTGGTTGCATTGATTGGGTTGGGATCAGCAGATGCAGTATCAGTTGTATGAATAGAGAGAAGCATGTAGGAAAGTGAGCCCCACCCTAGAGGTTCCAGGACTGGGAGAAATATGTGCTTTATAGAGAAAGGGGAAGGTTCCTGCTGTCTTAGGGGTTTAAGAGGGCAATAGATAGTTATTGCTATAACCAAATTATTCAGCAATTGGGTTAACTTTGAAAATCCCATTGTTAGGATTTGCTGTATCTTACACGACCTCACCACAATTTATGTCCTTTAATACTATTTATATATAACTATATCTTATAAAATAACACAACCAGTTGTTTCTGTTCTCCCTGGTCTAAGCTTTTAGGAGATTTAATATTTCAAGGAAAAAGTCATTATTGGAGATGTCTTAACAATTTGAGCCCACAGTTAAACTTCAATCTGTTTACCAATTTGAAGTCTTATGTGCTTAGATACACTCAGAGCTATGGTCTATACATCAAAAAGTTTGAGACGTTCAATACATTCCCCCCCTTTCATATTAATTAAATAGTGACTTGTGAGACTATAAGTTAATATGAGTGTATGTTAACACCATTCCCAACACCAAAGGTCTGTGTGTCATCCCTTCCACCAGTGAAGCTGAACATCTACCCTTACCTGTACCCAGAGATTTTTACTTTGGTGCCATACTCTAAACTCAGTCAGATTCTGCTTTGAGTTTCCTTTTCTGTACTTCTTTCTCAACTTCTGTTTATGAGCGGGATCATCCCATATTCATCTTTATCTTTTTGATTTATCTCACTCAACATAATTCCTTCTAGCTCCCTCCAAGATGGGTCAGAGAAGGTGGGATCACTGTTCTTAATAGCTGCTTAGTAGGTATTTAGTTTCTTAGGGATGGGATTCTACTGGGGACTGGGATGAATGTGAATGAATAAAATTCAAGTTTATTCAGCTGTCTTAGTACTAAGGGAAAAAAGTCTGTTTCCACTGGTTTGCTTAATTGAGGATCTTGCATACTTTGTTATTTTTTCTTATTGTTTACTCTATAATTCTGTTGATGAATTTTTTTTTTGAAAAAGATGTATTTGGCTTTAATGAGAGAGCAAGAAAGCGAGTACTAGAGAGAGCTGGAGAGAGCAAGAGAGAAAGGCTAAGGCATTATTCCATCATATAAAAATCTGGGGATGGAGTTTGGAGTCTCATGCATGTAGAACCACCTCTCTGATCAGTGTCAATTTTTTCTTCTGTTTTTGAAACTTGGTGCTGGTGCCTCATGCATGTGCAGTGTCACTGTTTCTGAGTCAACTATTTCTTCTTCTTCTTTTTATTTCAGATAGATAGATGGTTAGAGAGAGACACAGACTACAACACTGCTTTACCAGTCATGGGCCTATGCCCAGTGCTGTGACACTCCCTTATAGTACATAGGTCTCAAACCTGGGGCATCAAGTAAGGCAACATGCTCTACAAGGAGAACTGTTTCCTTATCCTAATGACAACTCCTTTGAAAAAAATTTATTTACTTATTATTGGACAGAGACAGAGAGAAGTTGAAAGGTGAGGGGAAGATAGAAAGGAAGAAAGACAGAGACACCTGCAGCTCTACTTCACCACTTATGAAGATTTCCCTTTGCAGGTGGGGACCTGAGAGTTGAACCTGGGTCCTTGTGCACTGTAGTGTGTGCACATAACCACCATCTGCCCCCAACAACCACTTGTAAAGCATCCTTCCTGCAGGCTGGGAGTGGTCTCAAACCCAATCCTTGCTCATGGTATTATGTATGCTTAACTGAGTGCACCACTGTACCACCATCCACCACCCCCATAGCTTCTTAAGTTGAATGGCTAACCTTATTATTTTTTTTTGTTTTTCACTTCTAGCCTTTAATGCTCTGCATTTTATTAGAAATGCTTCTTTTGGCTCTGTCCCACAGTTTTCTTAAGTACTATCTCTCATTCTGTCCTAAGTTTTTTTGTGTGTGTGTGTTTTCACAATGTTTTCTTCTCTGCCTTGCAAGTTCATTAAAAGAAAACTAAAAAATTTCCAAATGTGTGTGAAATTAAAATGCATGGCTGTGAGAGGACACAATATGCCTGGCAATGATTCTCTGGAATTGAGACTCGCTTTGTCACCTAGTATTTTATAATCCAGTCCATGAGCAATGAAAATACTCCTTTTCAATCAAGTGCCAGGAATGAACCCAGGGCCCCATGCATGTGCAGTACTGCTGAGTTACCTCCTGCCTCAGTTTTGCATCACCATTATGCTATCCCCTCTGCCCTCTGGTGCTGTCCATGGTGCTGCCATGTAGTGCTGGGGGTGGAATCCAGAGCCTGATACATAGTAAAGTCTGAGCTGTACCCACTGAGCCACCTTCAGGCCCTCTCACTCCCAATAAAATTAGCAAAAGCTAAGTACTTGAGAAGTCTAGTATCTAATTATTGGTGCAGAGTTCCATAAACTTCCTTTATACCTGGTTTGTTAAATTGATCAAATACTCTTTGAATTTTTTTTTGGTCTTTTTAAAAATTTTATTTATTTTTATTTTATTTTTTGGTCTCCAGGGTTATCACTGGGGCTAGGTGCCTGCACTACAGATCCACTGGTCCTGGAGGCTATTTTTTCCCTTTTTGTTGCTTGTGTTGTTTTATGTTGTTGTGGTTATTATTATTGTCATTGCTGTCGTTGTTGTTGGATAGGACAGAGAGAAATGGAGAGAGGAGGGGAAGACAGAGAGGGGGAGAGAAAGATAGACACCTGCATATCTGCTTCACCGCTTGCAAGGCGACCCCCCTGCAGGTGGGGAGCCGGGGGCTCGAACCGGGATCCTTGCGTTTTGTGCCATGTGTGCTTATCCCGCTGCAGTACCACCTGGCCCTCCTTTTTATTTTTATATTACAGAATTACATGTCGACAGGGGTTTGGATCCACACCATTCCCACCACCAGAGTTCTGAATCTTCACTCTCCCCACTGCAATCCACCACAGCTCCCCTAAAGTTGTAGACATGGGCCAACCATCTTCTCTACAACTATCTGTCTACATTTATACATACTTGCCCCTTCTTTTTTCTGATTCAATACTCTCGTCCCCTCTAAGCCACTTATGACATTGTAGCTACCTCCATATGTCCCTCTCCTTTCCCTTCTCTCTCTCTGGGTGCTGATGGAGCTGGAGTTCAGAGTCCTCTTATCTTCATCCTATCAAGGTTGTTTTTGGGAAGCAGGAAGTAGGTATTCTGGCTTCTGTAACTGCTTCTCCACTGAGAATGGGCACTGACAGGTCAATCCATACCCTCAGCCTGTTTCTAGCTCTCTCTAGCGGTCCAGAGCTCTGGAGATACGAAGATCCAGGACACATTGGTGAGGTTGTCTGCCCAGAGAAGTCAGGATGGAATCATGGTAGCATTTGTAACTCAGTGTCTGGAAGGTGGGATGACCTAAGCTGAGACAAAATGGTTAATGAACAGGAACCAAAAAGCAGGAATAGAGCAGATGAGATCAGGGATTTTAGGGTAGAAGAAAGCTAGGAAAACCAATTTAGGCATGTTCCTGGGGGCACACAACTACAGTAGTTTTACTTGAGTTTGGTAGCTAGGCTGAGGTTGGATAAGGCTATTGTCTGAGGGGGTCAGGCGGTGGCGCAGTGGGTTAAGCGCATGTGGCGCAAAGCTCAGGAACCGACATAAGGATCCCGGTTCCCCACCTGCAGGGTAGTCGCTTCACAGGCGGTGAAGCAGGTCTGCAGGTGTCTGTCTTTTTCTCCCCCTCTCTGTCTTCCCCTCCTCTCTCCATTTCTCTCTGTCCTATCCAACAACAAATATCAACAATGGCAATAATAATAACCACAACGAGGCTGAAACAAGGGCAACAAAAAGGGGGAAAAATAGCCTCCAGGAGCGGTGTATTAATGGTGCAGGCACCGAGCCCAGCAATAACCCTGGAAGGAAAAAAAGAGAATATTGTCTGAGAGAATGGTGTCAGAGTAGGGAAAAAGAGCTAGAAAGTTGGATTAGGGCAGGGAGTAGCTCCCATTGTTGAAAAAAAAAATTCTGTGGCTAAAATTAACTATCTCTATTCACCTGTTCTGGGGCATGCGTATGTATGTATATATATATATATATCTCCAGAGCCTGTGTAACCTCTAAGTCTCTATTGGTCTCAGACTATAGCTCATGATCACCTCTGAGGAACATTTCAGGCTGCACTCATTTCAGGACGAGTCTTTTTCGAGTGGCAGGGCAGGATACCTCCAACCTCCCTTCGGAGACTGGGCCTATCCCTACTGTCATTTATGGTGAGGACAAAGTCCTGGGAGGGCCTACAAGATGCTGTTCCTTATGGAAGCAACCAGTAACACAATACTTTTTAAGTGACACATTTTTAAGTTTATTGTGATTCTTTTTGAAAAACATTTATTTATTCCTTTTGTTGTCTTTGTTGTTTTATTGTTCTGGTTATTATTATTGTTGTTATCGATGTTGTCATTGTTGGACAGGACAGAGAGAAATGGAGAGAGGAGGGGAAGATAGAGAGGGGGAGAGAAATATAGACACCTGCAGACCTGCTTCACCACTTGTGAAGCAACTCCCCTGCAGTTGGGGAGCCAGGGGCTCGAACCAGGATCCTTACGCCGGTCCTTGTGCTTTGCACCATCTGCACTTAACACGCTGTGCTACTACTGCCTGACTCTATTGTGATTATTAATATCTTATGATTTACTTTTATTTTCTCACTTATTCTTTCTGATGTTTCATCCCATCCATTTTGTTGCTTTTCCTCAATGAAGATTTATTGAGTTTGTTAATTTTTTTATTATATCCTTTCCTAGACACTTTATTGATTTGGAATGTATATACTCTGCTTCTATATTTTCAATGGTTGCTTTTGAAAAATTGTTCCACATGCTCAAGGAGATCTAAGATACGCTAGAAATCCCAAGAGTTTCAGGAACAGAAATTAAAGACTGACTACTAGAACAAAAGATCCTTCTTGTACTCTTATCACTTAGGAATGGATGAGAATTTTAAGAACTCTGTACAGGAACTGGAGACAGACAGTCATAAAGATATTATCTCACATTGGCAAACTTCTTCCCATTTACCTGAAAAAAAAAACTTCACTTCGCCCTTAGCCTTGGATGACAGTTTTGCTAAATTCAGTTTTAGCTTGACAGCTGTTTACTTTCAGTGCTTTGGAGCTATTTCATCTTCTGGCTTTCATAGATGCTTTTGAGAGGTGTTTTATCATTTAATTATCCTTTCTTTGCAGATGGTATGTCTTTTTAATGCAGCTGATTTTAAGATCTTTGTCTTTAGGCAATTTTAATACACTGTGACTAGATGTGGATTTCTTTTTATTTATCTTGTTAGAGCTATGTTATCCTCCCAGTATCTGTGGAATAATACCTTTCATCAGTTCTAAAAATCTTCTCAGTTATTATCTCTACAAATATTGTCCCTTTATTTCTCTATTCTTTTTTTTTTGGGGGGGGGAATTTTCATTCTATTCACTATAGTTTTTTCACATGTCCTGATTTTTCATTTGCTTCTCTTCAGGCTGAAATCCTTTACATTTCTTTTTAATTGTTTTTTAAAATTTTAAAAAAGATTTTATTTATTCATGAGAAAGATAGGAATATTCTTATTCATAGGAAGAGAGAGAAAGAACCAAATATCACTCTGATACATGTGCTGCTGGGGATTGAACTTGGGACCTCATGGTTGAGAATCCAATGCTCTATCCACTGTTCCACCTCTCAGACCAGCCTTTATATTTCTCTAGATCAATCTAAAAGCTTACTCTTTGACCCTTAAATTCATTGTCTTTCAAGTCTCTTTAATCATATCTAATATGCTGTTTAACTTGTTTGTGGAGTTTTCAGTTTCAAGAATTATCATTTAAAAAAAATTTATATTTATTTATTTATTCCCTTTTGTTGCCCTTGTTGTTTTATTGTTGTAGTTATTATCAATGTCATTGTTGTTGGACAGGACAGAGAGAAATGGAGAGAGGAGGGGAAGACAGAGAAGAAGAGAGAAAGATAGACACCTGCAGACCTGCTTCACCGCCTGTGAAGCGACTCCCCTGCAGGTGGGGAGCTGGGGGCTCAAACCGGGATCCTTTCACTGGTCCTTGCGTTTGGCGCCACCTGCGCTTAACCCGCTGCGCTACCTCCCGACTCCCAAGAATTATCATTTTTATTTTCTATTTTGTTCTTTTCCAGATATGATAAGCCTTTTTCATTGTTACTAAACCACTCTTGTAGTACTCTGGTTTCTCTTCAGATCGCATAAATCTTTTGTCTTTTACTAAACCACTTTTGTGATTTAAGCATTTATTTCCTTTTTTTTTAATATTCATTTATTTTCCCTTTTGTTGCCCTTGTTGTTTTTCATTGGTGTTGTAGTTGTTGTTGTTACTGATATCCTTGTTGTTAGATAGGACAGAGAGAAATGGAGAGGAGGGGAAGACAGAGAGGGGGAGAGAAAGATAGACACCTGCAAGCATTTATTTCTTTAAACAGTTCAAACATAGTTACTTCATTTACTGCAGTTATAACTGTGACAATTTCTAACATCCTAAAAGATCCAAATCTATGGTTTGTTAGTTCTCATTCTTACCTCCTTGTGTATTAGATATTTAAAGAAAGATTTATTTTTTTATAAGGGAGAGAGAGAGAGAAGAGGAGAGAATCAGATCATCACTGGCATATATGATGCCAGTGATTGAATTTGGGACCTCATACAGGCATGTCTGGTGTTTTACCTCCTGTGCAACTTCCTACGTCATATGTATTAGATTAAAATATTTATATATATATACACATACATGTTCTTTGGGAATTCTTTCCTCCAGATAGAATCCACTTGCTTTCCTCTGACCTGGAACCACTTCAGTATGGGGGATTCTGGGTTAATGTGAAGGTGGTGAATTTCCCTTTTGTTCTAACTCAGCCTTGGTCTCTTGACAAAAGAATTTGGGTTCAGAGAAACACTGTCATGCTTTTTTTTTGCAGCTGTTATCTCATCAAGATGTCAACTTCCTTTATTTTCTCTCTGTTGATGGTATTGGTGACCTGGGAGCAGTTCTCTACTTCTGGCATATAGAGCAACACTATAATTCCGGGAGTCGGGAGGTAGCACTTTGTGTTAAGCGCACATGGTGCAAAGCGCAAGGACCAACGTAAGGGTCCCGGTTCAAGCCCCCGGCTCTCCACCTGCAGGGGAGTTGCTTCACAAGTGGTGAAGCCGTTCTGCAGGTGTCTATCTTTCTCTCCCCCTCTCTCCATTTCTCTCTGTCCTATCTAACAATGACAACATCAATAACAACAACAATAATAAAAAAAAAAGGAACACTATCATTCTTCCAAAAAATCTGAAGGATCCAAGATCCACACTATTGCTGGGAGAGAATTCCTACTCTTTCTGTGACTCCACACCCTCACTAATGATTTATGACACTCTCTCAGGACACTCTCTGTCTCCAGGATATTAAGCCTCTTTCATACTGTTGCTGAGCTGAAAGATCTTTGATCTCCTTGTCGCCATGTGCAGTTGTGGGGCCCAGTGCCATGGAGCTCCAATTCTCTCTGATCTTGTGCTATAATTAGTAAACAAACATACTTCTTATATAGTTTTATTAGAATTACTGAGTGAGGGGTGGCTGGGTGGCGGTGAATCCCATGGAGTGTGCACGTTACCATGTTACCAAGGACTTGGGTTTAAGCTCCTGTTCTCACCTGCAGGGTGAAGCTTCACAAGTGGTGGACCAGTGATGCAGCCTTCTTTCCCCCCTCACTCTCCCTCTTCTCTTATTGTTGAAAAAATCCTGGGGGAAAGGATTTGGTGTGCAGGCAACACACCCCAGTGATAATCCTGGTGGCAATAAACAAATAAATAAGAACTCACTTCGGTGCCAAACAAAAACTACTAGGTACTTTTTCTAATAAAAGATTGAATTTCTTGAGTTTAGGAAACTCGTATTCTTTATTTTATTGCTTTCCCAATCCACTTAGTGCAAAATGTAGCACAAAAAAGGACTCAGTGAATACCTGATAAATTAGTGTGTTCATGACCCTAGTTTTCAGAGTAGAACTGCTCTTCCTGGGATATCTCTGGTCTCCACTGCCTGGGAATGTCTTCACCCTCATCCCACAGAACTTTAGGACCTGCTAGAAAACCAGCCTCAGTTTTCTGTTATCAAAAGACAAGATCCAGCAAGGGCTGAGATACATGGGGAAGACTGTAGCATCTCTGAGCTCTAATCTACAGACAAGTCATATAGGGACCCCCAAGTTCATGTATCCAAGATCACCTGATGCCCCCCCACCCTGCTTATACGGAAGGTCCTCTACTGGCTTTGGCCATCAAATCACTTAGAAGGTTGCTGTTTTAAAATTATGACACTTCCTATTCCTGACACGAGGCCTCAGAGGAGAAGCTTCTTTCAGAAATACTTCCTGGAAATAATTGTCCTTGTGAAGGAACTGTTCTGCTTCCTCCTTTCTGATAATAAGACTGTCAGATCTTAGGTGTTGTTATTTAACTTAGGAAAGGGGTTGTAAGAGATGGGGGCTGCTGCGGTGTGTAAAAGGATTCACAGTGGGGAGCAGGGAACTGGTTTAAACAATACACGGTTTATTAGGGTGAAACAGGTAAAAGGCAAATAAGCGCTTATCATCAAGGGTTAAAAGTACGCTAGATCCATAAAATCTGAGTATAGTTTTTTTCTTTTTTTTTTTAAAGGTTTTATTTATTTATTTATTTTCCCTCTTGTTATCCTTGTTGTTTTATTGTTGTAGTTATTATTGTTGCTGTCGTTGGATAGGACAGAGAGAAATGGAGAGAGGAGGGGAAGACAGAGAGTGGGAGGAAAGACACCTACAGACCTGCTTCACCGCCTGTGAAACGACTCCCCTGCAGGTGGGGAGCCGGGGGCTTGAACCAGGATCTTTATGTTGGTCCTTGCGCTTTGCGCCATGTGCGCTTAACCCACTGTGCTACCAACCGACTCCCAAATCTGAGTGTAGTTATCAAAGGCTTAGTCCCATAAGATAAACAATTATCAGCTCTGGTAAAGGTTGCTCATGGCTATAGAGGGGTCTAAAAGTTTACCAGCTAGTAGAGTCACACGTGTTCAGTTCCCAGGAGAAGTAGCCATTGCAGAACCTGGTGCACCCCCTCCGAGATACCTCTCACCAGAAGAAGCCGCAGCCAAAAAGAGCCTGGCTGGCTGTACTTTTAAGTCTATCCAGCCCACCCACAATGCTTTGTACACCAGCACAGACTGGATCCACCCACAGTCCACCATGCACCTGCGCAGACCACTGCGCCAGTATATTGCGTCATCATACTTAAGCATTTCACTTTTTACCCAGGCTGCTAGGAAACTCAAAGGTAAATTTCAGGTTCAATCATGGCAACCAGGGCAACACTTAAAAGTGGAATTCTCTCTCTCTCTCTCTTTTTTGTTTTCTTGCGCAACAGAACTTGCTGAATGAACAACCTTTCTTGTGGTGAAGACCTCTTATGTCCTTTTGGGAAAAAGATGACACAGACATTGAGTTTCAAAACTGTGACAGCAGCAGAGTAACAACAACAGCAACAACAATAACACTACCACAACCAGGAGGAGAAGGGGAACATGGGGAGCAGGGGAAAGATGGACCATCCATTGGGCAGTGTAGGATGCTGGGAAAGAGCTGGGCTCTGGGGACAGACAGAATGCCCCTGTGCATGTTGTAGCCCTGTTTATCTGCCACTCAGTCGGTTACTGTGCACGTTACATAACTTTCCTAAGTCTCCTCAGCTCATGTATCCATATGAAAAGACTACTGGGGGATGGGGTGGGGAGAGATCAGTGGACAATGCCTGTGAACTGCTCAGAGTGGGATCCATTACAGAGGAAGCTCCTAATTCACAGGGACGTTTTGAAGAGGACACTGAGCAGTGTGCCTGGGAGGCAATGAGATAACAGTCATCGAAGAAGGGCTTGGTTTTAAAGGAGTTTAGATGACGGTGGTTACTGGGCACAAACACTTGGCTCTGCAATTTCCCCTCAGGCCTCGACGGACTGGCACCTGAGGAAGTATCATGGGAATCACCATGACAGTCTTGACCTGCTCTTGACTAGCTTTTTTTCCCCCCTCTGTTCACTGGGTTTTCTTGATGTCTTGCAGTTCTGTCCAGTTATTTCTGGATGTCTCCAGGCAGGGGAGTTTTATGATATCTATACCACAGCCTATGAGCTGGAAACAGTTGGGGGTCCTGTCCCTTCCTCCCACCCCCTTGATGCTCACTTTCTGTGCAGTTGCCTGAGGTTGCCTCTGTCACATCATTGCCCCCAAGGCCCTCATCAGTGTTTCCTCTGGTGCTCCCCAAAGTCAGAGTGGCATCAGGGTACCTGCAGACTTGGAGGCATTAAAGTTAACCTGAGTTTTCCGAAGCAGTTGGGAGTTTTTTGCCCTGTGTCACACTTTGTTGTCTTGGTACTGAAACCATGCTCTTTCTTCCCCCTGTATGCCACAGAAACCCTGGCGATAAACTTTTTTTTTTTTTGCCTCTAGGGTTATATTTGGGGCTCGGTGCCTGCACTATGAATCCACTGTTCCTGGAAGCCATTTTTTCCTATTTTGTTGCCCTTGTAGTCATTATTGTTGTTGTTGTTATAGCTGTTGTTTTTGTTGGATAGGACAGAGAGAAATTGAGAGAGACGGGAAAGACAGAGAGGAGGAGAAAAAGGCACCTGCAGACCTGCTTCACCGCTTGTGAAGCGATCTCCCTGCAGGTGGGGAGCTGGGGGGTTGAACTGGGATCCTTGTGTTTTGCGCCATGTGTGCTTAACCTGCTGCGCTACTGCCCAGCCCCCTTGATAAACTTTTTTAGTAACCACCCCTGTGATCCCTTTCCTAGGAACAGACTTGGAGACTGGCAGCCTAGGACCATCCTCCCACTCCAGGTGAGTCTCTTAAGTACCTTCAGGTATCCATCCACAGATGTGCTACTGTACCAGTGGACTGAGTTCAGACTCAAGCTGGGACTGATGACTACCAACAAATCCAGGTCAGGAAGAGATAACCTTGGGAAGAATTCAAGGTCAGGAAGAGGAAAAGGCTTTGGGGGGCAGTAGGGGGAGGAAGCTGGGCAGATAGTGGCATACACAGTAGAACATAAGTGTTACAATGCTCAAGGACCATGTTCAAGTCCCTGATTCCCAACTGCAGGAGGGAGCTTCATAAGTGGTCAAGCAGGGTTTCTTTCTTCCTCTTTATCTTCCCCTCCCATTTCAATTTCTCTGTCTTTATCCAATAAATAGATAAATAAATAAATAAATAAATAAATAAAGTATTTTAAAAAGAAAAGAAAAGATAAGGCTGGAGATGGGGTTTGGGAGCCCTTTGCTGAAGGGGAGGAGGTAGATGAAATTGTCTCTTTCTAGGCTGGGAGTATGGATCAACCTGTCAACGCCCATGTTCAGCAGGGAAGCAATTACAGAAACCAGGCCTTCCACCTTCTGCACCCCATAAAGACCCTGGGTCCATACTCCCAGAGGGTTAAAGATTAGGAAAGCTATCAGGGGAGGGAATGGGATACGGAGTTCTGGTGGTGGGAATTGTACCCTTCTTATCCTATGGTCTTGTCAGTGTTTCCATTTTATAAATAAAAATTAAAAAAAATATCTCTCTTGGAGAGAAGAATAGAAGGTGAATTCATGGTTCCTGGTTGAGATTCTTAATTAGAAATAGGAGGACACTCTCAGGCAGAAGTTGAAAAACAAGATCAGAAAAGAAAACACAAGTAGAACCTGAAATGGAATTGGCATATCGCACCAAAGTAAAAGACTCTGGGGTGGGTGGGTGGGGAGAATACAGGTCCATAAAGGATGATAAATGACATAGTGGGGGTTGTATTGTTAAATGGGAAACTGGGGAATGTTATGCATGTACAAACTATTGTATTTACTGTTGAATGTAAAACATTAATTCCCCAATTAAAAAAAAATAGGAGGACGGGCAGGGCAGTGGCACACTACTAGGACATACATGTTACCATGTGCAAAGTCCAGGTTCAAGCTTCTAGTCCCTACCTGTGGGATGGGGGGTGGAGAGGGGTGGTGTCAGAGGGCTTTATGAGTGGTGAAGTAGTGCTGCAGGTGTCTTTTTTCTCTCCTCTCTTTTACCTCTTAATGTTTCAGGCAGAGAGAGTTCATCTGAATTTTCCTTTTTTTTTTTTTTTTTTAATTTCCTCCTCAGTCCTTTTTCTGAACAATCCCACAAATTTCCAGCAAAATCCATCCTGTGCTTTAATTTCAAATACAAGGAGACAGAGAGGGAGGGAGAGAGAGATAAAGAGAGAGAGATACCATAGTACTGCTCCACTGTTCACGGAGCTCCCCCTGGTACTAAGCATTTTGCTCCCAAGCAGACTTGAACCTGCTTCTTCACACACGATAAAGTGTGTGCTCCATCTATGTCCCAGCCCTGGCAATCTACTTCTAGAAACTTCTCTGGAGAACTTCTAGGCACTGAGTCTCAGAGGGGAATGTGCCTACACTGTGAGTATCAAGGTTGGGCCTGATGCCTTGCCCACAGTGTCCAGGCTTGCCCAGCGAAGTGGGAGGCTGGAGGTCCACTCAGCAACCTCAGTGGTGGGAGCAAGGTCACTGTTAACATGTGGTCTTCGCGCTGGAAATGACTTACACTGGAACTGCTCTGGATGATGCTTCTCCAGCTGGAGTGCCTGATCCCAGGCCAGCTTCCTCTGTGTGGCCACTGGGAGAAGGGTATCTGCCCATATGGGGGCTTAGACAAGAGACATGTTTCTTTTCCTTTCCCTCCCTTCCTTTCTCCCTTCCTTCCTTCCTTCCTTCCTTCCTTCCTTCCTTCCTTCCTTCTTTCCTTCCTTCCTTTCTTTCTCTCTTTTTAAAAGTTTTTATTTATAAAATGGAAACACTGTCAAGACCATAGGATAAGAGGGGTACAATTCCACACAATTCCTGCTACTGGAACTCCATATCCCATTCCCTCCCCTGATAGCGTTCCTATTCTTTATCCCTCTGGGAGCATGGACTCAGGGACATTGTGGGATGCTGAAGTTGGAAAGTCTGGCTTCTGTAATTGCTTCCCGCTGAACATGGGCATTGACAGGTCGATCCATACTCCCAGACTATCTCTTTCCCTAGTGGAGCAGGGATCTGGGGAGGTGGGACTCCAGGACATATTGGTGGGATCGTCTGCCCTGGGAAGTCAGGTTGGCATCATGGTAGCATCTGGAACCTGGTGGCTGAAAAAGCTAAGATAGAAAGCAGAGAAAATTGTTGACTAATCATGAACCTAAAGGCAAGAATATTGTGGATGGAGATTTGGGGTCTCCATTTTGGAAAAAGCTAGTAGGTCTATTTTAGATATATTCTGAGGGGCTCATGACCCAACTAGTTTTTTTTTGCATCCAGGGTTATTGCTGGGGCTCGGTGCCTGAACCACAAATCCTCTGCTCCTGGAGGCTATTTTTTCCCCCTTTTGTAGCCCTTGTTGTTTTATCATTGCTGTGGTTATTATTATTGCTGTTATTGACGTCATTGTTCTTGGATAGGGTAGAGAGAAATGGAGAGAGGAGGGGAAGACAGAGGGAGAGAGAAAGACAGACACCTGTAGATCTGATTCACTGCTGGTGAAGCAACCCCCCTGCAGGTGGGGAGCTGAGAGCTTGAACTGGGATCCTTACACCAATCCTTAAGCTTTGTGCTGTGTGTGCTTAACCTGTTGAACTACCACCTGACCCCCGACCCAACTAGTTTTTGCCTGCGCCTGCCTGACATCCAATATGCAGGTGACCTATGCTATTTTCTGGGTGTGTGTGGGGGGATGGATGGAAAACGGACCAGAAAGCTGGGTCAGGGAAGAGAGTAGCTCCCAAATATGGAAAAAGTATATAAATATTGTTAACTGTAAACCCCATTGATCTGATCTGGGGCCCATAGTCAGCACAGGAGCCTATGTAGTCTCTGCATCCCTGTAGGTCTGAGCTCACATTCTGTGGTCATGAGTAGCAATTTTCCAAGTTGCCCCAATTTCAGAATCCATCTTCCTCAGGTGATAGAGTATGCTATCCAACCTCCCTTTGGAGAATGCAATATTCCCTACCATTGCTGATTAACATTGAGGGCCAGGTCCTACAGGGGCCCACAGAGGGGCCCATTATGTTGTTCCTGATGGAGATGAGCAGTGACAGTGGTGAGAGGGATCTGTTAGAGAGACATGTTTCTTTTTCTGCCATGTAGAAGCTCCAGACTGGTGAGGAGGTCTGGAATATTCACAGACACAGGCCCCTCACAGCTCATTAACTCCCCACCGCAGCGTGCGGATTCCAATCTCCTGGTTCAAGGTGGCGGATGTATATTCCAGGCAAAGAGGCTGGAGGATAAGATGGAGCAAGGCACAGAAAGCAAGTTCCAGTTTTCCTTATTTCTTGGGCACCAGGGCTGTGAACTTGTGGGATTTTGCTATTCTTAGCAGACTATCCTTTTCTTTTCTTTTCTTTTATCTTTCTAGATAGGGGATGAAAGACAAAGAGATATCATAGCACTGGCCCACAGTCTGTGAGGCTTTCTTTTTGCATGGCGTTCCTATATGTTGGCAGCGGGCTCCAGTACAGGTCATCAGGCATGGTCAAGTGCACATTCTACTGGGTGAACCATCCCCTGTCCTCTCTAGCTTGCTTGCTCTCTCTCTCTCTCTCTCTCTCTCACTCTCTCTCTTTCTTTCTTACTGTCTCCAGGGTGTTCACCACTCTAGACTGACATTTTCAGATATCAAGGGACAGAAGGAGAAGGTTAGATACCATAACACCCTAGCTTCCTCTAATGTGGTGGGGACTGGGTTTGAACCCGAGTTATTAATAAGGCAAAGCAGGTGCACTATTCAGGTAAGCTATGTTTCTGGGCCCCATTTTCCTTCCTTCTTTCCTTTCTTCCTTCCTTCCTTTCTTCCTTTCTTTCTTTCTTTCTTTCTTTCTTTTTCTTCTTCTTCTTCTTCTTCTTCTTCTTCTTCTTCTTCTTCTTCTTCTTCTTCTTCTTCTTCTTCTTCTTCTTCTTCGCTGGGGCTCAAACTGGCATCCTTGCACTTCATACTATGTGTGCTTAGCCAGTGCATTACCAACACCCTTCCCCCTGCCCTTTCTTTTAAGGGAAGTTCAGGGTGCCGGGATATACTAGAATTATGTAGTGAAGGGACAGCAAGACAAACCTAGAGGCTGCATGCTGCTGGGACCATTGCATGCAGGCAGGGCTAGTGAAGGGAGGGGACAGGCTGCTGGACTGCAGGAGCTGTGTCAGCTCCATGGTGACCCTGCCAGGCACAGTCTAGAGCCATGGGAGGAAATATATAGGTTGCCAGAGACGCCACTTGAGGATGGAGGCAGCTGAAACATGCCCTGAACTGAGGATGGGCTGTTCGGTTCCTCTTGTCCCTGCTCAAACCCTGACCTGATGGAGAGCACTGTCCCCCACTTCCTGCGAAGGTTCTGATCTCACCCAAGGGTGGCCTGCCATTCCTGGGAGAGAGGAATCCCTAGCAGATCTCAGAGCAGCCGGCTTCCTCTTGGCCATGAGAAAGCACAAACTTCAGGTGGCGCCACTGGGCTGTGAGCCAGGGGGCCAAGAACACAGACATAGGTGACACCTTCTCTATGTCCCATTTCACAGATGAGGAAACACAGGGAACCAGAGATGGCAGCGCATTTCCTGTCACTGGGCAGAGCTGGGAATAACCTCTCCACAGACCTGGGCCTTGGAGAAATTGGGTCTCCCTTTCAGCCATGATGAAATTCCTCTACCTTCTACAATCCCCAACTGTATGCCTGATCCCCCGTCCTCTCCCACAGACCCGCATGCCTGATGGTCCCCTAACTCACTACAGGTTTGAGTTTTAACCTTTTCACCCTCACCAGATTGCACCCCAGGTCAAGGATGGTTTTGCTTTTCTCTGAGATTCTTCAGGGCCCAGCAGAGCCTTGTTGACTTGAGTTGAAGACATTCCCTTCTCAGTCCTGAGTGTGATGTTTTGAGGGCGGGAAATGTGTTGACTGAGATGACAGAGCTGTCATTTCTTTTTAAGTTTTTTGGTTATGTTGTTATTTTATTTTTAATTATGATAAAGACAAAGAATCACGGAGAAAGATGGGAGATAGATAGATAGGGAAATCTGCACCCTGATTCACTGCTTGTGAAGCTTCCACAGTGTAGGTGGGCATCAGGGTTGTGAACCTGGGTCCTTGCACATAGTAACTTGTGTGCTTTACCTGTTGTGCTTGGCTGTCATTTCTATAACTTCCCCAACTTGGAGCACTTTGACCTGATTAATGCTTTCACCTGGGACCCAAGGCAAAGAGAAGGAGCCAAGAATGCAGTCTGGTACCTTTCTGAGCAGAACCCCAAAGTTGTTCCTCTGAGGATGGGGAGCAAACCATCCCTCCTCCAGCAGGTCTTAGGTCTTTCCATTATTGACCAGCAGGTGGCGCTGTGCTCCCAACTTTGCTCACCTATGTTTTTGGCTCTGCAATTCTGTTCTGCCCACTTTGGGGACTCCGGGTGCAGTCCTGGGATGGTATCACAATCTCTGCCAAGGTCCCTTTGTGACTCTCCTCCTGTCTCTGATGGTCATTTCTGGTAGAGTGGGGTGTTCCCCAGGGCTGGCCGAGTCAGACCTTGAGAAATATGAACACAAGTTCATGGCCATGACCCCCTCCTTTCCCCTCCCCTCCCCTCCCCTCCCCTCCCCTCCCCTCCCCTCCCCTCCCCTCCCTTTTTCTCCCTCCCCTCCCCTCCCCTCTCCTCCCCTCTCCTCCCTTTTTCTCCCTCCCCTCCCCTCCCCTCCCCTCTCCTCCCTTTTCCTCCCTCCCCTCCCCTCCCCTCTCCTCCCTTTTTCTCCCTCCTCTCCCCTCCCCTATCCTCCCTTCCCTTCCCTCCCCTCCCCTTCCCTCACTCCTTTCCCCTTCCTTCCCCTCCCCTTCCCTCCCCTCCCTTTCCTTTTCTCTCCTCCCCTCCCCTTCCCTCCCTCCTTTCCCCTTCCTTCCCTCCCCTCCCCTTCCTTCCCCTCCCTTTCCTTTTCTCTCCTCCCCTCCCCTCCCCTCTCCTCCCTTTCACTCCCTCCCCTCCCCTTCCCTTCCCTCCCCTCCCTTTCCCTTCCTTCCCCTTCCCTCCCCTCCCCTCTTCTTCCCTTCCCTCCCCTTCTATTTCCCTTCCCTTTATTTCTTTTCTTTTATATTTTATTTATTTATTTATTTACTAGCTAGAGACAGAGAGAAATTGAGAAGGGAGGGGGAAGATAGGGAGAGACAGAAAGACACCTGCAGCACTGCTTTACCACTCATGAAGCTTTCCCCCTGCAGGCGGGGACCAGGGGCTTGAACTTTCACCCTTGTGCACTGTAACATGAGCGCTTAGCCAGGTGTGCCACCGCCTGTCCCCCCTTTATTTGTTTTCTTTGATAGAAATAGAGAAGGCAGAGAGGGAAAGACAATGAAAGAGACCACTGTCACTGAAATTTCCTTCAGTGTGGCGGGTCACACACATGCAAAGCGCCCCACTGCCCAGGTGAGCTATTTGCCAGCTCTGCCATTTATCACTATGTGCCTCGCACTGCATTGAGCACAACACACTCGATGCGTGCCCGTTGCTTAGCTGAGAACATCGTGGCCAAGGAAGGTCAGCAGTGCCACCGCACTAGAACGTGGCGGAGCTGGGTGTGCAGCCCTGTGCCTGTCTGCATCGCCCCTGTGTGCTTCATCCTGGGAAAACTAAAGCTCTTTTAGGCACAGGGCTCCTCCTTTCACCCTTCCCCATCTCAGCCCTGGGCACTTTGTTCATTCACACAAGGCCCCCAAGCTGAGTGAGTGGGGACAGCCCAAGAGAGCAGCTTGTTCTGAGCACGCACATGTGCTGTGGTACTGTGGTGCAGGGGGCGGGATCAGGGCAAGAAACCACAGTGGGAACCACAGGGCAGAGAAGGGGTTCAGGTCCCCATGCAATGCCTCCCATGCCCTCCCCACCTCCTTTCCCCTTTCGCTCCCCAATGAGGCTTCTCTCTCCTACCTTCATTCACAGTTTTCCCTCTGGTTCTGTATGTCAGCCTGTCTTTCCCCCTTTTCATGTATCTGTCTCTCTGCAACGGAACTGGAGTTAAGTGACAAAAGAAAAATGATCCCCTCCTGCCAGGGTTATTAAAATCATGTTCTACAATTGAGCCGCCAGAAGAGCCTCGGTTAATGACAGATGATGAGGCCACTGCATCCCCATTGCTGGGAGTGAGCCGATAGGCCAGGCTGCAGGATTACCACCAATTACTATGGGGAGAGTGAGCCGACCCTCTCCTCTCCTTCAAGTCACCTCCCTCATGCTGCAGGCAGATAGCAGCTCACCCTCGGCAGGAAGTCTGGAGTTGGGCTGTGGGAGATGAAGGCAGGCTTCTGGGAGCCAGGCACCCCTCCAAACAGCAGGGATTATCTCCATTTCTTTTTGTGCCACCAGGAAGTCTTTGAGAGAAGGCCTGCCTATCTTATAACAGTCTTGGAGGCAGGCAAGAAATGATTCTGAGCTCCATGGTATGGTGGCTTCCTAGAGGTTAGGTAAGGTCACATAGCTAGAGAGTTGTCAAACTGCTGTTAGAACTCTTATCTCCTTTTTATTTTGTTTTGTTTAATTAATTTTTTTAAATAAAATTTTTTTATTATCTTTATTTTTATTGGATAGAGACAGCCAGAAATTGAGAGGAATGGGAAGATAGGGAGAGAGACAGAGAGACACCTGCAGTCCTGCTTCACCACTCATGAAGCTTTCCCCGTGCAGGTGGGGACCAGGGTCTCCAACCTGGGTCTTTGCACATGGTAACATGTGCACTCAGCCAGGTGCACCGCCAACTGGCCCGTTTTGTTTTGTTTTATTTTATTTTCATTGCCACCAGAATTATCACTGTGGCTCAGTGTCTGCATGATAAATCC